>NC_089874.1:86775000-87375000 GCF_040182565.1 Anser cygnoides
AACGTAGCAGCTTTGCACTTGGTATTCCATTATGGAATTGTTATTCCTGCATTTATCTAGTTTCCCTTTGAATACTAGCGAGCTTTAGCATCCAGTCATGTGGCAGGTTTTTGAGCATATATGCACCTTGTGTGAAGACTTCTGTGGAAACCACCAAGTAGAAGTTTCATTAGGTGCTCCTTAGTTCTCGTAGTGGAAGGAATTGTAGACAGTATATCCATATTTCTCTTCTTCATGCCACTCATCATTGTGTAGCTGTCTACTGCAAATCCTGTAACTCTTTTTTTTTCCAGGTTGAGGCGTCCCCCGGGTATTTAGTAGCATCTACTGTGGAAGCCATTTTATAAGTTTTAGTCCTCCTTGACAGGCTTGGCTTCCTTTTTTTTGAGGTTTACTTCATTGCTTCTGTGAGAAGAAGATGAGACTTATGCATAAAATTCAAGTTACGGGTGTTTATGTTAAGACAATGATAAAGCCATCTTTGTCTTAAATGATTTTCCCAATTGTTCACGTTCATGTTGATTTCATGGATGTTTCAGAGTACTGAAATAATACTTTCTTAGAACTTCATTAAAATCCAAGACTTGGCTTTTCTGGAAAACAGTGTACTCCACATCTTCACAAGATTTCAGTGGTTTGTGTGGCTGCATGTGTTCATTGATTCAGTTTTTTAGAATAGATTCTAAAATTTGGCTAAGGTTTTACAGGCCTGTGGTTCCCATGCAACGCTCCTCTTTTTTTTAATTAGCATTTCCTGCAGCATTGAATTTGAGACAGCTTCTCAGTGAGGTCCCTACAAAGAGCTTGTTGAACTTTCCCACACTGAACATGGAAATAATGAATGTCTAGTTTCTGTGCTGTCACCTTCATCTTTAGGAACATTCTTTTTGTACTGCATTTTGGACACCTGCTCTCAGGATTGTTTTTTACTCTTGATATATATTTGAAAAAGGATTTATCACTTGCTTTTATACCTTTTTGAAAATTGTTCTTGAGCTACTTTTTTGACCACTGTTTTGATCTGCCTCACTTTCTGTGTTTAACGTGTTGGTTTATGATATTTACTTTACCTTGCTTAAACAATTCCAGGTTTTCTGAAGACTTTCTTAACCTCTGATTCTGACCTTTTCCCTGCTGTTTAGTCATGATGCTATTTTTAAAAAAAATTAAATTCATTTGCATTAGACTTCAGTATAATGTCCTAAACAGTATTAAACCTTGAAAGATAGTACAGAAACTGTTAGCTGCTCTTCTTAACCTCTTCTTAGCAAACTGCTTCATTCTAATGTTATTCCTCTCCTTGAAGGCAAACACAGCTGTAGTGATGGGGGGTATGGGGAGGGCGTGTCTACAAAGATATTTAATTTCTGTATAAATCATGATTTTTTGGTAGACTTTCTTTGAAATTATGGTCTAGACCTTTTGCACAAGTGAGGACCAACATGGAAATTACACTCTCTACATGATTAGCAAGGACTAGCCCTTCCATGCAGTAACATTGCCAATGGCTAAAAATTAATGCTAAGATCAACCTCCCCCTTTCACTGCTCTGTATCTATATCCTATTTGTATAAATAGTGCTTTTTGCTTCCACTCATCTCTGTTTTCCCTCTGCATGTCATAGCTGCTGTCACCATTTTTGCTAGGTGCCTGGTAGTACAGTCCTGAAGTTGTACCTGTCCTATTTGGGCTTGGGCATACGTCTGGTTCTTGTTTAAAAAGTACGTTACTTTTGCTGTGGGGGGTAATATTAATGACTTATGATGGAGTTCTTACATATTTAGTTTTTTGAAAGATAGGACTTGAGCTTTTAAATTAGAATAGTGCTTTTCAACTTTTTGCTGGTGATCACCACCTAGAAATGTACTTCGTAGCTAACAAAAGATCAATTTTCTTTATAAGGTAGTAGTTAACCTTTTAGGTTTTCATTGGTAAAGAGGAACAATGAAAATGCTAATAGTTTTAATAGTTTTTCATAACTGACCACTAATTGTTCCTCAAAGTTCCAGAAAAAGGATAGGGAACGATGACATCGAAATGAGGACATAACGTTCAAGTGCTCTTCTGCCACCCTTTACCCTGTAACAGGAGAGAAACTTGAGGCACAATCGCATAGGCTGTCTGAGATACCAGGCAAGACTCACTCAGGTACTATTGTGCAAGGAGGGTGCATTAAAGCAAGACATCAGAGAAACATAATCGTTACCACTACCGTAAATTTGACATAATTTGTGATTTTGTTTGGACTTTTCCTAATTCATGCAGTAGCTGAGGTAAGCCTTTTCCCATGCCTTCTGAAAGAACAGAGGGAGCAAGGAGAAACTCTGCTTGATAGGGAAGGTGTCTGATTCGAATCAGGGAGTCTATAGACTTTTTTACAAGGCAGTTAAGGGGGCTACGTACTGTAAATTGTGGAGGCGTAACAGAAGATCTCAAAACCGATATAATGAGGAGCAGTTTAGCTATCTGTAAAATTTGTTTACAGTTGCCGTCCTAACCATCTGTTCTCTTTCCTTGTGTTGTAGTCAATCGGGGTAGATGATATTTTGTAATAGGTGAAAGGTGTTTTTTAAAGTATGGTTTATGTCTTTGCATATACATTTATAGAGTACATCTTATAACAAGGCTTAGATCCCATTGGTGCTATTTAGGGATGCTACTGTAGTAACAATGATATATTGCATATTCTGTTAATGCTGTGTTTACAAAG
Organism: Anser cygnoides; assembly: GCF_040182565.1. NCBI lineage: Eukaryota > Metazoa > Chordata > Aves > Anseriformes > Anatidae > Anser > Anser cygnoides. Next base: position 86,777,711 of record NC_089874.1, read on the forward strand.
CATTTCCAGTTAGTCGTTATAGAAATGTAAGTTGCGTCCTTTTCCCATCTGGTTGTTTTTGTACAGGCTATGGCTTATTTTTGGTGAAATAATTTTTGGTGTATCTTTTTAGAGAGCTTATCTTTACTGTTGGTGGGTAGACTTCTGTCATAACGGATCATAATGTCTCTTGACAGGAATTTCCAGCAGTGTGTGGACTTCGAGATACAGCTCTGTGCTCTACCACTCCAGCTGATGGGTATTCACAGCAGCAGTCTTATATTCTGTGCACGCTTGCTGGTTAGGGTACGAAGACTACTGTTTTTGACATCAAGGATCACAGCTGCTTTCTAGATAGCAGACTAGTATTAGGAACCTAGAATAGGTGTTTATTTCCTGGTGTGATATTGCAACATGCTTCTTTGGGGTAATGAGTACATGGGGAAAATGTGTAAAGCTTGACTGGATCTGGATTCTGAGCTGCCTTCTGATCTACAGACTTGATTCCCCAGGCCATGTACGAGAGACCTGTGACAGCCTTTTCCCCTTTATCTTAGAGAGAGCTTCACCATGCAGGCCTGCTACTTTGACATCAGTCACGAAGACCACAGGATGACCAAAAAGGGTGAAAAATCTGATGTCATTTTTGAGAATGAAAGGTAAATTCCACTCATTGTAGGCATTAACATCAGCTGAAAAAAATCAAAGCTCTCATTCAGACCCACAGATGAAAGTTCTTTTAATATATTTTAATATATTAAATTTTAGACTTTAATATATTGCTATGGATGTCTTTACTTCCCTGCAGTATTTATTGGTATTTGTCACACTTGTATCCTTGTATCTACCCAACACCAGTCTATCTGAGGGCCCATTCTGGGTGTAAACCTAATAGTTTGTGATAGTTATTTTACAACACAGTGTTCACTTAAGAGTAATTACATCTACTTTGATTTTTGCGAAGTATTAGAGTTTAGCGTAACTCCTGTTAAAGAATGTGTTCAGTCTGGATACATATCTCACAGCTTTCTTTGAATAGAAGGAATATGTCCATGTGTCTATGGGGTTGCATGGTCCCCTCTGAACAAAACAAGAAGTAAAACATTTCTGCCAACATCAATAACTACTTGATGTAATGTTTAATCTTGAAACTAACACAATAGTTTTTGACAACCCCAGCAGCTGTGATCTGTACTTTAAACAAAGATACAGTAAACCTTTCTGCAGTTACAGGTAGAGGTGTATTACCTTCCTCTAGGATGTTTCCTTGAGTAATGGGCTTTTTAATTCTATTTATAGTTGCTTGACTACTATGCAAGCATAGTCTGATCATGGGGCCAGATCACAGAAAGTTTCAAAAGGTGATACGTACTATGGATGGGTGTATTCATGCTTGTCAAGGAGTTCATAGTATTGGCATCCTTTCATGAATGTTTTGTTTTATCATTTCTAGTTGTTGCTTCTGAACTACTTGTTTGGAAGGATTAAAAGAATAAAGCCTGTTTTTTGTTTTTAAGTAGTCTGTTGGCAACTAAATGTCAGGACTGCAAATCCGTAATTAAAGTATTTTATCCCTATGGAGCAAACCTTAAAGGCAACACAGATAAGACAGGTATTACAAGGTACATGGTATAGTAGCTAGCTGACAACTTCAGACCTGTTGGTCAGATATCAGCATTTCATAATTCATACCCTGTTCGACTACCATAGGTAGTGTATGGTGAAGTGGGTCACACAGTTCTGACAGCAAACACTTCCGTGTGATTTAGGAAAACTATGTTGGATTCTTGCTTTTAACATTGTTGCTGGCACAATGTGGACAGAAGCTAGACGGAGAAAAGGTCGAGATTAACTTAGTGTGCTATCACAATATTTTGTCATACTTGACGTGTTCAAAGCAATTTTAATTTCCATTAATGTAGAATGTATAAAACACCTCAGTACTTTATAAGGAATAAATAATTAAATGGTAAATATGCTAAAACATTTTTGCAGTCTTCCATTTTAAAAGACTCTAGTTAAGGATAAATATAACTTATAACTTAGATCATTAGATACTCCTGTATCCACAGAGCCCATGCTATAGCCCCAGATGCTGAAAACCTGTAGGAATCCAAAGCAGCTTTTACTTAGAACATAGGTAGAGAAGCAGCTGAGCTTATGCGGTGGCCAGAGTTTTGAGGTACCTGCAGCTACGTACATTACATTCCAGTAGTAAATCACTTGTGTAAATACTTAAGGACTTAAATGTTCTTAGAGAAACTTAAGCATCTTTTACATATCTTGTTTTTCTCTGTGCATGTGAGAAAATGTAAACATTAATTACTGCTGAAATTATTTTCTTCAGTAGGCCAAAGAATCATCAGGAGAAGTGTTATGACACAAAGATGTTTTAGGTTTCTTAATATCTTCATTTGCCACTCTAATCCCATTGAGCAAGTCACCTTAGTGCTGTGAATGCTTGCAATTGCACAGAGCATCTGAGTAGCTTTGGAGTTTTATGTTGTGTAATATAATTGGGTTGTTTTAAAAACAAACAAAAAAGTAAGAAGAAATAAACCATGCAGTCTGTTCCGTTTTACCCACGGCTTAGTTATAAAAACAAAATAGACTTCTTGCCTGTTGTATTGTCATTAGATGACACAATAAACGTACTTGTGAAGGTGAAACATTTGAGTTGGGAAGTACTTGGTCTTCCTTTCTCATGTTAATAGTCCTTTCTTAGGCAACTAGTCAATTTCATTTCAAGAAATTTGCTTCTGCAAAGACTGGTGAATGAGGATTTGGGGATTAGTCTGTAAATCTCTCTGAAATTAAAGGTAAATGAACACATTTGATTAGTTTTACTTCTGTACCTCTGCCGGCCAAAAAAACTAGAAGCATACAAGTGATGTAGTTAGGCCATTTATATTAAGGAAAATTTCAGTTTCTCTCTCTCAAAAAGAAAGAAAAATGGACTTAAAATTTTGTTATCTGTTCTATTAAATAGAAAAATAGCATTATTCCTGCCATGTTTACTTTTAAAGGATGAAAAGCTGAGTATGTTACTTGCATGTTGCTTTAGAAATTATGTACCACCATAGAGGGAAGAAATCAGTATTTTGTATCTCGTGGAGTAAACATTAAATTCAAAGAATCATTAAAATGGTAATAACCAATTCAGTAGAGTATTAATTATTCAGCAGTATATGAGCACCAAGACTGTTTGCTTGATAACGTAATGTTAATTCTAACTAACTAGAGAAACTTTATGTAGGCCAAAATTGAAGATGATTATCATCCCAGTAGTGGGTTTTGTTGTGAGTTTTTTTTTGTTGTTTGTTTTGTTTTTAATTACTAGCTTGGAGCTTTCTTGAAAAGAGCTTCAGGTTAGAACTGTAAAATCTTTCTACTTGGAAGAGACTTCATGAGGTCCTAATCCAACTATCTTCTAAATGCCACATCAACACTGAATTTAGACCAGGTTGCTCAGGGCTTTGTCTAGGTGTTCCTTGAGAACCTCCAAGGACAGGGATCCTGAAGCCTCCCTGAACAACCTCTTCCCGTGCTTAATTCCCCTCATACTGAACAATCTTTTCCTTACATCAAGTCAGAGCCTCTCTTGTTTCAATTAATGACTGCTGCCTTTCATCCTTCAGGCACGGACCTCAGTTTGTGTTCACTCTTCTGGGTAACCTCCTCTTTGATGATGGAAGGCTGCTGTTAGGTTCAGCCCACACCCAAAGCCATCTCTTCTTCATGTTACAGAAGCTGATTTCAGTCAGACTAAGACAAAGAAGGCATTGGGTACCTCAACCTTATCTGTACATGCAATTATCATTTTATCAGTGAGCTTGCATGTTCCTTGTTCATCCTTTTTATTGTTAATGTATCAGTAGGAGCTGTTCTCATTGCCTTTGACACCTCTTGCACATCTCAACTCAAGCTGACCTTCAGCTTTCATAATGGCAACCGTGTATGACTGAGCAGTACTTCCACATGCATCCGTTGTAGCCTGTCCTTGTTTCCATCTCCTGTGCATATCCTTTTTTCATTGGAGCTCAGGGGTCAGTTCCTCAAGCTTTTTATACATTAAGCTGTCGTATATAATTTTGGTCTGTTCACTATTAAAACTTGAGGTTTATTTCTGTCTGTTGTACCACTGTCCTTTGACAAAAGCTGAGGATAAAATGCTAACAATACATCAGTTTTTTGGTCTTCATTCTAGTTTAATTTTACAAGTGAATGGGTATTAGTAAGGACAAGTCTGGATTTTTCTCAGGAGCTTGAACCAGGTTTCCTGGGATAACTGAATCTCATCCATGTTTTGTTTCTTTGTGTGAAATTCATGCTGTTGCATTGAAAAATTGAAGACTTTCAGTGATACTCTTCAAACTTGAGACAAATTAGAAAAATACGGCCTATCTGGAAGAAATTAGAAGAGATGTAGTCTTTGCGTGTCTGTGTACCATTTGATTCTGTCATGAATTCACAGTAGCCAAAATAAAGGCTCGATCTTACAGGGAGAAAAATATAAATACTGTTTAAAGAAGACATATTAAAAAAAAAACAAGCATACATAGCAATGTAGGGATAGACAGCAAAGCATATGGTGCCAGGAGCTTGATGCTGGGAACAGTTCCACTCTGTCTTCATTATTAATCTGGAAAGAGCACAAGCATATGCTAACTTTAATTTTCTGTCTTGTTCTGTTTCTTATAAATTGAAGAATATCGTAGTTACCAGTCAGGACAGAGGACAAAGTGATTTGGCACAACTGGGAGGAGTGGGGAGAGAAAGGAAGGGGGAGAGGGGAAGAAGGAAAGGGCAAAACAGTATTTCACTTGGAAATTGCAAACTAATATAATTAGGGGGAAATGAACCAAATTTATTTATTTAAAGATGGGGACATTCACGTAGGAAATAGTGGTACTAAAAGAGACTCTTGGGACTCCTTGCTGGCTGCAGGATGGGAACATAAAGAGCTGAATTGCAGAGCCATCAGCTCACGGAGGAAGAGAGGAGTAATAGCTCTTTCCTACAAAGGCATGTTGCTGCTTCTCAGAAGAGGGGGAAACAAGTCAGATTGCGATTTTAAAAAGGCTACTAGACTTCGTGACAGTTTTGAGGGGGCATAGGCTTTTTGATTGTAGTTAGTTGTATTGTCTGTAAGTTGTTCCTCGGCTCTTAAAAGAAAAATAGTAATTAAAAAAAATAATAAACTTTAAGGGCTGTGTTCAAACTTTGCAGGGAAAAAAGGGAAAAAATAAAAATAAATGCATACAGGAGAAACTGTTACTGCTGGAAGGATGTTCCAGAAAGTTATGAGCGTGGTTAATGAAGTACTTTGGACTCTAAAGTAGAGCAGTAACTACAGGCATCCGTTAAACTTGGCCATTTGGCAATGTGCAGATGGTATCTGAATCTGTTTAAAAATGTGAACAGCAGTTAACAGCAAAGCAGAAAGATAAGTCTCACAGCAGCTGACCAGCATGAGGCTAGCTTGTGGTGTGACTGTAGATGGTTTCCAGCAGCCCAGGATGCCAAGTGCACTTCTTGAACTGATGCTCTTTGAGGCATCGGGTACTTGCCTGCCAGCACTGTGGTGACTGAACCTGGGGAATAGGCAGAGACCAGACTTTCCCATCCATTTGGGAAGGGCTAGATTTCAGCAACAGGTATCTTTATAGCTAATAATGTGTATCTCTTCCTTACTGCTTCCATACTGTGTGGAATAGTGATTTGGGTTTTATTGTTAAAAAATAATTAAAAAAAAAAAAGAAAAAAAAAATGACCTAATAGAGTAATTTCACAGCTTAAACTGTGATCTACCTTGCTCACCTGTATCTTCATCTTTTGCTTTTGATTTCTTTCAAACTGTCCATAGATGTCAGAAATAGAATAATTAATGACATCTCTGCTGCATTTGGATTATACCTGACATTTGCTTGATATGTGATAGTATATATTGCTGTCTTTATTCCCTATAACATCTTAAAACTTTGCTTCTGTAGTGTATATATTAAACAAGTGCTTCTTAGAGCTTCCCAACTAATGTTAACTTAATATCTTAATAAGTATGAATTCATTAAATGTTAAATTGATGATAATAAACACAGATTCAGCAAATGAAGATACAACAAAACTGTTGATACCAAATTGCTTTTCTTTTAAATCAATCCTGCAGGAAAGTTCAGCAGCCATTGCATGCTGTGCTCCTGTTACAATTTCTTCTGAAGATTTTTTTTAAGAAACAGTCACTGCACATTAAGCTGGACAGCTGCCTACGTAGCACATAGGTAAATTTTTGTGAGTTACTTCCTACAGGGTTTGCTGTCGAATAATATGATCATGCAGTTAAGAAATTAGCTTAATTCATGATGCGTACAATTACAGATTCATGAGCGTAGTTACCTAGGAAAACATCTTTAGATTGCAGATGTTGTCATAAATTTCTGATGTGACTTCATTGCCACTGTATGTGACCTTTGTATTGCTTAAAATCATGGAGCTGCTAGCAGACATTGGACTCTTGCTTGGCATCTTAAAGCATCTTGCTCTGTATCTAAGTGGGGATGAACAAACTGTGGAAAATGTACTTGACTCAAAAAAAACTAAAACTTAAGTAATTAAGTGAAAACAATTTATAATGTAACAATAGGTAAATAATTATTGAAAAGGCAAGCTTTATGTGCATTTATTAATGAGGGTAATCCTCTTTATTTCAAAAATATAATCCAGATAATCTTGGTATTTCTCTTAGTTGCTTTTTGGGTTTTTAAGGTTAAATTTTAAAAAATCTTTTTCTCCAGATTAATAAACTTACCCTAGTGCTAATTTTCATCTTCGTATTTTGTCTTTTTCTATCAGCTCTTCGGTTGTCTCTCAATTGCAATGATGCCTTAAGCCAAAACTGCCCAGTCACTCAGAAAGCGTTAAAACATCTGTAAGATTTTTGCCTCTTAGGCTAAAAAAATCACAAGCAGTTCAAGAACTGTCAGGGACCCAGTGTTCTCTTCACTATTGTTCCGAGTGAATTATTGTGTCTTGGTATTTTCCTGGAATAATCAAGTCTGCTCTCCAACCAGCCTGGTTAAACAGGAAATACGTAACGAGTTCAAGCAATGACCATCCAAGTTAGAATTGCTTTTCGGATTTCTACATGTTGTGGTTTATTTAAAGTAAAAATAAAAATATGCTAATAAACAATACATAGGAGACTTTGCAAATAAAGTAAATCTTAGGTTTAGTTGTTTACATGCTTTTAGTTTATGTCTGCATAATTTTGTGAAATTAACAAAATAAAGAAGCAAGTGTGACATTATCAAACAGGTCAAAATCATTTAAATCAGAGAGGCTTATGCAATTCTGAAACGTGTGCCAGATCAATGCTGAGGGTTCCAGATATTACCCAAGGTTAATTCAACTGCAGTACATGAGATTTCATGTCTGAAGATGGTAGTTAATGATCTTGATCTCTTTTCGCTATTACCTTTACAGCCTATTACCTGAGACTGGGGAACATCAACTTAAGAGAGGTAGGGTTGGGGCCCTAAATTCTAGGTTGCCCAAAGTAATCATGAAAGTTTAGTAAGTTGTTCAGTCATAGAGGGTTTGGGTCCTTTCTTAAAACAAGTCATAAGGAGAGCATTCAGTTGGGATGAACATATATTCTGAGCATATTTTGGAAGCATATGTTTGAGTTTCATGAAATAAATGGATATGATTTCATTAAAAAGTGGTTACAGCAGGATAGAAAAAGTAGCTACAATACTATGATTGTTAACAGTCACAGCATGAAGGTCAGTGGACATTCACTTCAGTCTGCCTTTTTCTAAGTTATATTCACTGATTGATCTCATTTTGTCTTACACAGTCAGTAGTTAGAACAAGTTCAGTAAAAGGTTTTAAGAAGTGTCTCACTCATTTTTTATACAGTCTCAGATGTATTTAGATACTGGCTTTAGCCATACAACTGCTGAGTATGAACGAGAGACACTGACTACAGAATTCTTTAGGGGTCATGCAAATCATATAAATCTCTGAAGGAAAAGTACCAAGAGACTGAACTCCTCAGCTAGCTTATTATCCGTACAGTTTTTCTCTATTATTTCCTTCCCTTTGTCTGTTTCCCTTTGTTTTGTTTTGCAGCAGTACTTTTTTTCAGAGGGTTTCATAATCTTTAGCTACTGTAAATGTTGTGTAAAATTTTGATTGCTGGTTTCATAGGAAATCAGGAAATATTAGTCACCGTCTAGAGTTCCTTACTGTTCTCTATATATCTTTACAAAACAATTATTAGAAAATGGTGATCAGTTTAGCAAAACCATTCTTAATGGGATTCTCATTTGTAGTATTGCTGTCTCCTCCTACTAGGTAGAGCTTCCATTTCTTCAGATTTTACCCTTTTTTTTTTTGTTTGTTTGCAAGGACATACCAGATGTGTATTCAGACAAAGCCTTTCTAGGAACGTTACTGGGAATGCAGCAGGTGAGAGTCTTTACCTTTTGAGTCATCTGCTGATTCAGAGTCCAGAATGATAGTAGGGGAGTGCCAGCAAAGACAGAGAAAATCTAAAGCCCTGACTGATGCTTTTTAGTCAGTAAGAGCTTATCTGTTTTTTATTTTCCCCTCTTCTTCTGTTAAAATATTAGCTAGCCCAAAGTCTATTCATGTCTTACACTGAAATAGATAATGATGTGCTCTTAATGAGCATTTGAAGGCAGTTATTAGGTAACTGTTCTAATTCAGCTGTGACTTGGTTCTTAAAGCATGCTATTTTATGTGTCTTGGTAAGTTAATGTTTATAAAGTATTTTCAGCTCTCGAAATGAAATGAGAAATGCATAAAAATTCCTAAAGGTCTCCGTTAGATTTTTTTTTTGACTTAGCACACTTAGAATGTTTTGAATACTACCCTGCTGGTATGCTTCACCTCTGTTCAAATGATTCTTCCATTGTTGAATCATATATATGGACATGATGCACTCTGTGCTTTAGGTGCCTTCTGAATTTCCCTCTGCCATACAGATGGGGGTGTCCCTCTGCTGGGACAGATGTTACTATTTTATCTCTCTTTAGGTGGAATCACATCATCTCACCACGCCTATCTTGAGCTAGTGATCTAAGCCCACTCTAGAATTCTCCTCATATTCCAACTTCGCTAACCTCTGCACATTTTCAACAACCAGATTTCAAAGACCTCAGAGGCACATCTTGAAAATTAACCTTTCTCATCTTTTTAGGTCCTTTGTAGCTAGTTTTTCTCAAGCTCCTTCTGATACCAGTACTACAGGGCTTCTCTTCTGTTGTCCTAAGGGAGGATTCATACTGCCTGTGGAGATAAAATTATTTTTATTACCCTTTAAAGGTGTGGATTTTTTTAAGCAATCTTTTATTTTTTATATAGTCTCCTTCTCTGAAGTTGAGATTATGGAGGACATTTTTGCCTTCGTGTTTTACATAGGATTGTTGAAATTAAGTCACTGTTATGGAATGGCTCTTCAGTTAAAAGATTTCAAAAGAGCTTGCATGCCAGCAAAATCACCAGTTGCATGTTGTGTTATGGGCTTCTGTTATGAACTGGTGGATGAAAAACTTAATATTAGCCAGCATTGTGCGCTTGCAGCCCAGAAAGCCAACCTTATCGTGGGCTGCATCAAAAGAAGCACAGCTAGCAGGTCAACGTCTGCTCTTATTAGACTCCATCTGGAGAACTGCATTCAGCTGTAGAGTCCCCAGCATAAGAAAGACATGGACCTGTTAGAGCAGCTCCTGAGGAAGCCTGTGAATATGATTTGAGAGCTGGAGTTCCCCTCCTGTGAAGACTGGCTGAGAGAGCTGGGGTTATTTAGCATAGGAGAAGAGAAGGCCCCAGGGAGACTTTAGAGCAGCTTTCCAGTACCTAAAGGGGGCCTACAGGAAAGCTGGGGACTCTGTGTCAGGGAGTGTAGTGATAGGACAAGGGGGAATGGGTTTAAATTAAAAGAGGGTACATCTAGGTTAGATATTCAGAAGACATTCTTCACTCAGAGGGTGGTGAGGCACTGGCACAGGCTGCCCAGAGAAGCTGTGGATGCCCTGTCCTGGAGGTGTTCAAGGCCAGGCTGGATGGGGCCTTGGGCAGCCTGGTCTGGTGGGAGGTGTCCCTGCCCATGGCAGGGGGATTGGAACTGGATGGTCTTTAAGGTCCCTTCCAATCCAAATAATTCTATGATTCTAAGACTCCTTAAGTAGTGGCTGCAATCAACAGTCATTGACAGTACCCAATATCTCTGTTATGCCCTGATGTGATGTTCACCCACTCTACATAGAGGTAAGTGAAGTCACTTGTTACTGTATATTGACTGAGTCTGCAGCTTCTCTGATCTCTTCTAACGTGTCTCAGTCAGGATAATGGTCAGGGAATCCTATGCTATATTCTTCCTGTGCAATCCTGCAAGGTCAGTCCCTACGGAGATTGAGGTGATGAGTTTGGTGTAACGTTAGACAGAGTTCTATCATACATCACTACCATAGGCTGTTGTACTATTCCTGTATATCCTGTATCTTCTTTTTACATCTCTCACCAATTTTTCCTTCAAGTTCCTAAGCATGTAGATCCTTGTTTGTTTGTTTGCCTTTTAGGGCTAGGCATTCTAGTTCATCTTAGTTCTTAGGCTTCCAGCATTTGTGTAGAAGCATGTGTACCACTACTTTGGCTCAATTCATAGAGCCCTGTTTAAAGGACAGTACTTCATTTCCTGTTTTACTATTTCTTTGTCTTCTTTAATAGTAGATGGCTCAGTCTCCACTGTGTGCTGCTATTCTGTAGCCACCACCTTCTACCCGTCCTGCACCACCACTCCTCAGTAAGAAGTTCACTCATGACTTTCTGCATTTGAAGTACTAATAGGTTGATTCCCTTAAGTTTCAGGTGAGCTCTGTCCCTTCAGTACAAGCTTCATTTCCAATATCTAATGTCTCGTATACAAGTGTCTCCACTCCCTAATGAAATAGTGAACCACACGTTTCAGCCAAACACCTTTGCATTTCTGTCTGTTTACAGTCCTGTGAGGCCTATACGAGCACTGCTGCATGGAAGACCTAGTCTTCATCTTTCCTTGCAGGGTTCTAAATTTTGCCTTTGGAACCTGTCTTCCCTGTTCCTGGTGTTTCTGCTCCCCATTGAGAGCAGAAGTGGAGGTTTCTCACCAGTGTTTCTCACCTGGTGATCCAGAACCTCTATGCCCTTCATGTGACCTTCACATCCAGCAAACAAATCACTGCATGTTGTCCTTTGGTCTTGCAGACTCACGTTCCTGCCCGCTAGTTGCTAGGTGCCAGTCCCACTGTAACAACCAACCTTTTCCCTGTCACCGGTCCCTGGTTCCAGAGCAGAAGGGTGCACGACCATCTTTGGATACAAAAGTCTCAGTACAGCATCTGTTTCCTCCTCAGTGGCCTAATGCCCTCTTGCCACATAATCTTGTGGGTGTTAGTCTGGACTTGATCTTGTTTTATGATGTTTTCAAAAGTCTGCTCTGCCAGTCTGATCATCCTCTTTTTTAGAGGGACTGGGTTTCCATGTTTGGAGACCAGACTGCTCACCAGTGTCTCTGAGAGTGCTACCCATGGGCTCTGTTTCTCAGAGCTCCTTGATTGCAGCCACCTCAACCAAGTTCCCTGAGATGTTGTCTGCACCATGATTTGCCCAGGCTGTTCTCTGCAGAGCAGGTACTTGTGAATTAGACGTGCAACAGATGCCTTCTTGCTGGAATTCTGCCTTTATTTGTCTATCTGGATGTATAACAGTGGTTCTTTAAGATGTTTTATGCTTCGCGGTGATTCATCTGACTGCCTAATTACCAGATGTTGCCAGATTCCCACTGGATCCAAACTTCTATTCATCTTAGCTCACTTCTGTAGACCTTCCCAACAGCTCTCCTCCATGTTAGGACCCGCCTTGCTTCAGGAAGGGCTTCTTGCCCAGCTTCTAGTTTTGTATCTCTGGTTACAACTTCCTTCCCTCCCTCCTTCTCCCTACCACCCCCAGTGCTCTCCTGAGTGAGTTTCTGTCCTTGATCTTACAAGGTTCAGAGATAAGACTGAATTTTGTTGATACAAGAGGGTCAAAAGAAAAACATGTAAATATTTAATGTTGCACAAAGTAATATATTCATGTAGTGTATTTTAAAATACCAGGAAAAAATAGGACTCTACCTTTGAAAATAGCAAGAGCATTGAACAATATGCTATAGACAAAACAGAATTCATGACATTTTTAATTTCAATGTGAAGAAGCAATTTACTGGGGGAAATTTTATTAGGTGCTTTTTGTCTTTAATGATCAATTATAAGCTACAAAAAAACAGAATAACTCTCAACCTCCTAACTATAAGGGAATCAGGCCAAAGCCATCTTTGTCTTCTGAGAAATCAGGAATACCTGAGTGAGTCAGGTCACAGCTTGAGGTTGTCTTGCTGCCCTTATCCACGACACACATTGATTTACAGTCCCTCCATCTTTGAGGCTGTTCTCAGAGTTGGCAGGGCTTGGGTGGGTCCATTTTCCTTGGGCCATCTCCAAATTTGCTCCCTAGGCATTTCCTGTGATCTCTCCTCAGCTCTGAAACCAGGATGATTAAATAAGTTGTTATCAAGAGCACTGGGCTGTTGGTTGGGCCATGCAGCCGTGTATCCATCTGGTATTTCCTGGCTTTTTTGCAGGGACAGTTCACGACTCTCAGAAACTGCACCCTTGGCCTTGCCAGACTGAATAGCTTTAACCACGTGAGGACAATGAACTTTTGCCCCAGCGGTCCTAACGCAAACAGGCAAAGTGCATGTGCACTCTTACCCTCTCACATGATAAAACTCCCTATTTAATTAAGGGGAATTCTGCGGCTTAATTCCATGACTGGCTTGAAACATCCTAAACTGTGAATAGCTATTGTGTTTCTTCAGGGGCTCACAGCTGTTTCACAGAAACTCTTCCTGAGTTTTCACCCCCGTGTTTTGTTTTTCCGCTACTGTGAGTACACGTTTGTGTTTGCTTCCAGTATAACAGTGCATTATTCGTTTTCCCTTTTTGCTCAGAATATATTACTTGTGTTTTCAAAGATATTTTGTGTGAGGGTTAGCTTTGTATAAGAAAGGGTGAGGGTTAGCTTTGTATAAGAAAGGGTACATAGCTACTGAACACTGAAATATTCAGCAGTGTTCCAACAGAACAGACTTGACATATAGATGTGTAAATGACAAGAATTTTGCCAATATACAAGACATAAAGCACTGTCTCACTTACTTATCCCTATTATATCTTACTGTATTTATTCACTTGTAGTCTGGATGTTTCCTAAAAAGACTATTTCAGACTTTATAAATTACCAGCAATCATAAATCTTCCGTGACCATTGTTTCAATGTAGTTGTCTTGATGTGTGCTTGTACTACAGAAAAACTGAACACAGATCTATAATTTTGGCCTCCAAATTCTCTGTGTGGTAATTTAAATATTTCAGTAGTATGTTGGGGTTTTAATATATTTACGTGAAATCTGTTAGAATTTAGTTTTGCATTTCATACTGTGCCTCATGAAATGTGACTCAAATGAATTCACATATTTTCAGTTTGAGGTTGTCATCTATTCTGAGAGCTTCTGAAAGGCATGATTATTAAAGCTGGTGTTTTAGGTTCTGGATTTTTATTTTTTAAATAATCTCTATATCTTATCATTCTAAACAATATGTCCTTATTAACAAAGCAGAAGAGGGAGTGAGGAAGCCTGGCAGTGAAAGCTGTGCATAATTCCTGTTTGGAAGCCTTTTCCTCAGTATGTCCAGATAAGGACAAAAAAAAAAAAATTTACTTATTTACTCTTCTAGCTTTTGTATGTTTGTTACTTGCAAATTGATAATACATAGAAAAAGAATGCCAAGAAGTAATTGTGAAGAATGATAGTGGATGGCAAATCAGATATTTTAGAGATATGGTATTTGAGCTACAGTAGTTAAAGCTAAACAGGATAACATACAAGAAAAATATTCTTCAGAATTAGTCCAAAGATAAATTTAGCATGAGAAAGCAAATGCTAATGACAATTTTCTGTATGTATTATGTTTGCAAGAATGTTGCTATTCCTTTGGGTATCCAGAATGTTTCTGTTTTCCAGTTCATCTGAGAAACATTTGGCAAAAGCATGTAAATAATTGTATTTATCTAAGTCAAATGTTTACTCTTCAATGAAGAAGCAAATTGCCAAATCTGAAAATAATGGAGAAGCAGATCACAAACCTTTGTGGCTAGTAAAAAGAAATCTGAATTTTTCTCTTTAATATAAGATGAATATTAAAATCTATAATTGCAAATACTTTTGTAACTTGACTTCTCATGATCCAGTTTGAGTTTTCCAATGAAAAGACCAAAGCAGGAAAAACAAAGCCAAAGCTCAATATATTAGAAGTGAGCTGTTAGTGAACAGAGAAGTGCAATACATTAGAAGGGAATTACATTCCAAAGCACTACATGCTTGTACAGCTCAATATTAACATTGTAGCTCCTCTAAAAATCAGATACTCTTCTTCTCTCTTTTAATATTTTGTTCCAGAAACTACTGTTGTGTTTAGTTTTGTGCCTGTTTTTCTTTAGCTTACTCTTTTTTTCATCATGTTATTAATATGAATTATGCATGCTGTCAGGAAAGAATAAGACAACAAGGTTTGCCAAGATGTATATGCAGGACGTGATCTGAATCTTCATAATTCCTGTAGGAGATGGAACTTGGAACGTTCAGAGTGGCTCAATCCAATTTACAAATGTTTTCCTCTCCCCTATAATATTTATAGATTTTACGTGAAGAAGCATGGGATAAGACTGGTAAGGAGTTCTGATTCATAATATTTAGATTTAAAAGTTCTTCACTGTCCAATCACTGGCTTAACCTTAGGTTTTATTTCAAATTTTGCATTTAAAAAAAAAAAAAAAGAGAAATTTTATTTTGAGAGACTGTCCTAAATTTGATCTTTTTTTTTCTTTAACGTTTGCAGAGCTGTAAATGAAACCAGTGTTCTCAAATTTGGAGCTCAGTTCCCTAATCCCAGCCCATCATCCAGTAGATACTAAATATTTCTCAAATTATCAATGAAATTGAAAATTAGAGATGTCTCCTCTGATTTTGAATTTTCTTAAGGGATTTTTCTACAACTATAATAATTAGGCATTTAATTTTTAGAGGTGGGAAGAATGTGAATGCAGCATTTAAACATCATTAATCAACAAGTGAATCTGTCTAGTGAATAGATGCAAGACTGATTCATGTATCTAAGTGGTTTGACAAAGTGGTAAGAAGTTACAATTCTTATTTTTAAGATATTTAAAATTCATAATAAATACAATTTTATGAATGCTAACTTGGAATTATGACATAAATTCAAGTTCTAACTTTTAAAAAATAAAAAGTATTTTAATATAAGCAATCAAGGTTTTAGGCCTTGTCCACAACTTCATTAACTAAATGTGCTAGATACAGTGAGTCTAATATAGCGTTTGCATCATATCATCCATAATAGAGAATAAACATTTCCAAACCTATCTACAGAAATGGGTCTCCATCTTTTTGGTTTGCTCTTTTTTTTTGTGATGAAGACTGAAAGGGAAATCTTGGCCTATAAGGTGTCTATGTTTCCCATTCTCATATGCTTGATTTTACAACAAAAATTTCCAGGTTTCCTTTGCTGTTTAAAAGGTGACCTACCATTTGGCCATGTCACTGAGAGAGACACCGAGTTCTGTAAGTGGTAGCTGTTAACTTTGTTGCTGCCTTAAACTATACTGCTTGCAATCTGATTTCTGCCGTTCTTAATGTCATAACCGTATGTGCCATTTCTCAGCACATAGCTAGCTCTTGAACTGGGAAAATATCTCTCTTATCAGTAAAAATGATGTCATCTCTGGAACCAGACATCCTGAAATCAAGATAAGCTTAGAAATAACAAGAAATTATGTGGGATCGAGAAGAACATAACACAGCAGTTTGTTGAAAATGTCCTCAGTATCACATTACTCATGCGGAATTTGCCAACAGTCAATTCAACCTGTGAATCAGTGTTTGTTGCACTAGAGGAACACTTACTTCTTTCTGAATTTCTTTGCCAGATGTGCAATTTCCATCAAAACATTTGAAGATGATGTGAAAAGTTTTCATGTTCCCTCCTTCTTTTTGAGGGAAGGGGAAATGAACTTACCATGGGATCCATCTCAAACTGTAGTAGTTGTTCCATATCTTTTGCCACCAACACTAAACGAGGCATAACAAATTGCCAGGACTAGATAATGTTCATCCAAAAATAATAGCCCAACTGTAGGCTATAGTGCTGTGACTTTTTCTTCTTTTAGCTGCGGGGAACTGTCTAATTATTAAGATGGGTTGGGTTGGAAGCTTAAAGATCATCTAGTCCAACCTCTCTGCCATGGTCAGGGACATCTTTCACTAAATCAGGTTGTCCAAAGCCCTATCCAACCTGACTTCAGATGATTCTGTAGATGGGGTATCCACAACGTGATGCCTGCTTTCTAAAAGGGCTTCAAAGTAGGTGTAGGCAGCTCCTATCAGTATCCTATTTGTATCAAACTAATAGAAATAGTAATCAAGAATTACAAAATCATTTAGATTAGAAAAGAGTTCTGAGATCATTCAGTCCAACCCTTAACCTAGCAAGAACACAAATTATGAGTTCAGGTGCTAAAATAATAAACTGAGAGAGTAAACATACTTTTTAAAGAAAAAAAAAATGATGCCACACCAAAATCAAATGAAATCAATTTGGGGTAAGTATAAAGTGATGTATGTAAAAAAAAAAAAAAAAAAAAAAAAAAAAAATCCTACCTTCACATATACAGAGATAGGTTTTAACCTGATATGAGGCAAGGACAACAGCTTTATGAAGATAATAGTTCATTCCATTGTGGCTTTTTTGTTGTCAATAACAACCATAAAAAGGTGGTGGTACTTGAAAAGACTGAGATGAGGTTTTTAACAACTTTGATTTGCTTAATGAGTTCCTTAGCATTTCAAATTGTGAGCCCAGAAGTACGTCCTGAATTTGGCAATGCCATTTACTACTTCTTGTTGAAGGTTTGTTTCTCTTCATCAAATCCTCCAGTATCTAGCTAAAAATTTCCAAACGATATTCAGAGCCAGTGATGTTGGTTTTATTAAAATAACAGCAAGCTTCAGGCTGAAAAACTCATTGACCATTTCATTATTTCGGACGTAATACAGGTTAATATTAATAGAATAAACCACAGATTAATTTATATATTCCATGTTCTTTTTGGATACAGAAGATAAGTTATGCATCAGGAGAGTCTAGAAGTGCCTTTTCTTTCACTACTACTCTTGTCAAAACAATGGGCCTTAATTTGTGATGCAGTAAAAGGCTATAGTCTGTATGCAGTAGTTCATAAAGCTGTCTTAAAAACTAATCCACTAGAAAGCAATATCTTCTTTCTAGAGAATCTTTCCACACACAAAGCAAGACCTTTTTTGTTAGCCTTAATGGCCCAGATTTGCCACATCCTGTCCTTTCTTTTGTGGAAATGTTAGTCCTTATATCTGTCATCTGAGTTTTTGCTTTGCAATTCCTAGATGATGCTAACGCGTGTGCCCCAAGTAGCCTTTCAGATCACGGCTGTGGTTCATCCTCTATCAACTTCCACTTTTTATACTGTCCCAACAGCTTCAGGCTAACTTAAAACATCTAACTGTTAAGTACATCATCCACAGCAGTTTGACACTTAAAAATGCAGAAGACTGAAGATTATAGAAAAAACTAATTGTCTAGGTAAAATGTACATTTGTACAACAAAAACAGTAGAAAAATGAAAAAAGCTAGAAAATCTGAATACTCATTCATGCTGTTTGTGGTAGAGATAAATTTTAATGCCTTCACACTCCAGAGCAGCAAAAAATCCATTAGCACGCAGATTCTCACAGCCATTGACTGTGTGGGAAGATACAGATGGGTTTTTTTCTTCATTGCAACAATATCACTAACAGCAGGAGCTGAAACATACTATGTCATGTCAACCTGAAACAAATTAGGATTTAAGAATCTAATAAAGTTGGGATTGCTCAGTAGTGCAGTTTGCTAACAGAATGTCATTGCACACAAATGGTATGTGTTCAGAGCTGGGTAGCTCTGGCAGTTAAGACACATGCATTTCCCTGATGAGCTGGGATGCCAACAGCAACCCCACTGCAAATTTGAGTTTGATGTGCTGATCCCAAATTTTCCTTGGTGCTGGATGGTAAAAGAGCTTTATAGCCAAACAACTGAATTGAACTTAAGTTCCACTAAGAAAAATACTTGGAAGCCTGTCAAAATACACCAAGTTCAAGGGTTACTGTACTGTAAGTGACTGATGCTATCTATATTGCACAGATTCAAATAAAAACATGGTGGTATATTCTGTGCAATACCTAGTGAAGTTGTTGTTTAAATTTTATTAGTCTTTTTTCTTAAGTGTCAACATATTAATTTTATATTTTTTCTATATTATTTCTGTTACCATGAGAAAGAAACCAAGAAATCTAATGGGCACAACTCTCACTTTATTATCAAGAATTTTAAAGGTTTGCATTTTTGCTTCTTATATAGTGTCAGGGATGGGAAACACTAAAGAATGTACTCATTTTCCTATGTAGTTACTTTAAACTTGATTTGGAGCTTGTGGTCACAGCCACATATGTACAGGTTTTATATTTATATATATGTATGAGATATTAATGTTAAAAAATGTCCCTCTTTTTATTAGTGGGGAAGAAAAAAAAATCATATAAGTGCATACTGTATCTATGGCAGACAGTCATTATATACTACATATACTCTATACTACTCTTTTAATAAATAATGAAAATGCAAGCCTATGTTATTTTTCCAAAATTGGCTGTCCTCAAATCAGCTAGTTGTTTTGTGAAGCAGGACACGCAGCTATCTCATTTTGGCGTATAAATTGTACTTTAGGATGCTCGTGTACAGACATGGCTCTTCTGTGTAATAGTAGTATCAGTCTGACCTCCTTCCAATTACAAAGATATATGTTTAACTGGTGTGTTTAAAAACATAAAGATTGTTATATATATTAGATTTTATCTTTTCATCCAGTGCAAAGACCTATCTGTTCTTGAATTGGCCTCATAATATGAGGAATAGAACATATGCCATATATGAACTAAAATAAATGTTTTTACAACTACCTTTCCAGTAAAATACAAAAGGTAAGTTAAATGTATCCTAGAAAAAAATGTAGATCACTAGGGTGCAGTTGAATGGTAGAGAGACAGCTTTTTCTTTTTGATCTCATTTTGCTTAATGGTCAGTTTACAAGTTTGTGCTATTTTAATCAGGTTGATGCTAAAGCTCTGGTGATGATGTAGTTTTTCACATTTCTCTGACATACTAGATATTTGGAGATCACTTTCTAGTATACTGATAGGTCTACAAAATTTAGCGCTATTAATTGCCAGTTTTGATGTGCATGGAAAGATTGTAGAAAGAAAAGAATAAAGTGTCTGTAACTCATAAGATTTTCTGTGTATGTACTCAAGATCAATAGCTATTTAAAGGAGAAAGCTTCTCTCTGCTACTTTCTTTTCTGTCACTCAAATAAAAACAGTAGCAGAACTTCCATATGGGAATTATTTTATTTAAAGACACCCCATGCCATTAATTTAGAGACACCCTGATACTTGCAGGTCAGTTTGCTCTGAATATACCTGAAACCAAGTCTTTACAGAAATCAAGTCATTATTTAATTTTTCTGGGCAGCCCTTTGACAAGTCTTAGCTCCCAGCACTAGGAAATGAATCACACATCTCACTGAGAATTGTAAGGTTTTTAGGGTTTATCACTCTCATTGTCAATCACTTTCGTGGTGGATGGTCTTACACTCTTCTGACATCCCATCTGAATTTCAGCAGTAGTCAACATTAAAAAAGTCATTATGCAGTATAGCTGAGAACATTGCATAAAAACATTCGTAATTTGTGCATTTTTCTTCTCCATTACAGCTGCAGAGGAGTTTGAATACTCATGGATTTCTAATATCTGGAATTTCATTACAAAATATTAAAAATGTGTCAAGATTTTTACAGGAGTCTTTAAAACCTCTGCAGATGTCAAGGTAGAAGGAGATGTGACATTCTGCAACTTCGGCGTTAGGTAGTGGTGGGTGCCATCCTTTTATTTGTTTTTAAGAGCAGGTTCATTTCCAAACCAATATAGAAGTCCAATTCCCACTCAGACTTTGTTTTTCATCATGCTGCTGTTTTCCCAAGGCGGGCATGCCTCCTCCTTTTGCCAAGCAGCTAAATGTGCGTTCCTGTCTATGTTCCTGTCCTCTCCAAGCTCCCAGAAGAGCAGGTATGAGTATGGGGCGATCAAACTGCCACTGAGGAGCTGCTAAATGAAGTAACAGGGATCTGCTCTCTCAGAAAAAAAATATGAAATGACAGCTTCTTCTGTAATGAAGTGCATGTACAATCTTGTTACTCTGTAGCACACATGAAGTAAATTGAGATTGCTTACCTATATCTGAAAGAGCGGTAATAACCCATTTGCAGTGCACTGTGGAACAAAGGAAGCAGATGTGGATTGACCAGGCCCATGAGGTTCAAAAGTGTTGCAGAGTCCTTAAAGCAAGCTCTATAATGCCAGTTATTTTCTTTATGACAGCAGGCCAGGCAATGAAAGACAAGAAAATCATCTTCCCTCCCCACCTTCACATACTTCACCTACAGAAGTAGTGGGAGAGACCTCTTCTCACCATAGTCCCTACTGAATGGAATTGGCATCAGTCATTTCAGTTTGACTTCACAGTCCACTCCACTCGATACAGGGAAGAAGTGCGTGGGTTTCAGTGATGAGAAAAATTGGTTTACATCTTCCTGGAGTTAGTGAACTATACATTTAGTCTGAGAGCAGAGAAGTGAATGTGTCAAAAGAGCTGTGCACTCACCTTTCGGTGTGATTTCAACGCTTTGGTGCCAGAAAGATAGCTTACACCTGATTTTTTCATATAGTTAAGCTGACAGGAAGCTTGAAAAAAAAATACCCTTAAATAAGTTTTATTTTGTTCCTGAGCAGTTTTTTTTTGTGACAAGATTAAAGCTGTGTGGGTGGCTGAGCTCTTCTTATTGTACAAAGTGAGATCGGATAAAACTGCTCCAGCCATATCAGCCTCTACTTCATGTTGCAGGCATGATCTCAGTCCTCTCCATGCATGTTTTCCTGCAGTCAGTGCATCTCCAAGTGCTGGAACAGCCCTGATGTAGTAATGGTCTCAGTAGACAGATGCCAGTTTCCTTCCAGAGGAATGTTCCCATCTGGGCAGGCTCCTGGCTGACTTCTCACCATCCTTGGGGTTGTCATGGCATGAAGTAGGCATGGAGAGTAATTGAGCTGAGCGTTGCCTCCACAGTGTTCAAATGGGGCTTTGGACTGTTCAGATTATGCTGAATCCTTGCAGTAAACTATGGTGTCGTTCTTTGATTTAGTACTTCTGTGTGTTGAGAACTGCCTGTCAGTTAATCCAGTCAAACGTGGAGATCTTGGGTACTTGCCTACCCACCAATGAAATGGGCAGTGGGTGCATTTTAAATGTGTACAGTTCATAACTTTACCTCACAAGAAACCTTTTCAAGTAGTTTTTCCTCAGAACCCTTACTTGGATGGGGTTGGAACTGGGTGATCCTTAATGCCCTTTCCAACCCAAGCCCTTCTATGATATGTAAGATAGAAGTGCCTTGGAGAGTATATAAAGTAAAAACTAACTGTTCAGGAAGATGTCTTCCTTTTGACATCTCTGTATTGGATGAGTCATTCCTTTATCACATTAAAAATGAGGAGCAATTTTAACTTGCTAAAACAGTCCTGAAACTTCCCCAAGCATTCAGCTCTGAGAGGCGCTCATATTTTATTGACAGCTCAGTGAAGGAACAGGTAGACTGCTGCTTTAAGATGTCATTTTACTAAGTCCTGTCCTTGGTGAGTACTAGTGATTGACCACTCTTGCAGCTACATGTGCTAGGTTTATATTTAATAAGGTGTAGAAATGTTGAGGGTTTTTTAGGCACGTGAAACAAATAGCTTTTTACTAAGCTACTCTTATCCTCTTATTTTCTTTCACCACAGCTCTTGTTTAACAAATTGTTGTCAATAATCTGCCTACTGGTGTTGGTGTTTTGTTTTTTTTTTCTTGGATTTTCACCCTTTTTAAAATCATCCAGGCCTCAGCGTCTGCTCTGCACCCGAATGGCAGCACTAGGTAATAATATTTTGACCTGGAGTTTAGTGATTTTTA
Organism: Anser cygnoides; assembly: GCF_040182565.1. Lineage (NCBI taxonomy): Eukaryota > Metazoa > Chordata > Aves > Anseriformes > Anatidae > Anser > Anser cygnoides. The sequence goes on from NC_089874.1 coordinate 86,800,007, forward strand.
TGGAAAGCTCTCAAAATGCTTTCAGAAGAGCCTTTCAGAAGAGCCTTTTTCATAGGTAGCAGAATGGACGTATAGAGAGATGAAATGACACAGAAAAGATAACAATACAGTTATGCTTCCCGTTTCCTTGTCCCTTGCTGTGCTTACTCTGCATGATCTCTGCCTGACCTACAGGGTTTTTTTCTTAGTTTAATTCATTGAGTTTGTGGCTGCGAGTATATTGCTTTGCTTTTATGTCATGTCTTCAAGCCATAACTCTTTATCTTATGACTCAAAGCTGCAGGATCGAAGGCTGAAACTGAATTTCTTTCTTCTGTTCTTAGTGCTCTGATGCTCTGGAAAGAGAAGGCAAATAAAAATTGGCAGAGCTAAATAACTGTCAAAGAGAAAATACAGGGCTAACAGGAGACCAGGATTTTAAAAGTGGCAAGCAATTACAGGTACACTAATCTGGGGTGCACAGTTTGACAAATAGCCAAGCCCCTCTTTAGTGAGGCAGCCACAATCATTAGTTCCTATCGATAATCTCAGCTAACATATCTTTTTAGAAAGCTAGATTCGAAAAAGATAGCCAAAATGAAATAGTTTTAGAAAAGGCAATTAAAGTCTGTAGAAAGTATGACTACTTTTATTGCTTGTGAATTCTGGTCTTAGCCGTTAAAAGAAAGGTTAACCCAGAAATATTTGTTACTTGGCTTCTGAGAAGCTAGTTTTTAATTTCTGATGTGTTTGACTCCAGCTCAAAGGGACAGCTTTAAGCAAAGGCTCAGCTGCTGTTGGTTTAGCTTTGCAAACTGATGGGAGCTGCAAAACTTCAGCCACGAGCAGACCTGGCTTGTGCTGGTTCAGAACAGGCAACAAGATGCCTGTCCTGGGAGCATCCTCCTACACAGCCCGGAGCCCAAAGGCCAAGCAGGCTTTACAGGTGCAGAAATAGATAGGCATGGCCTCCCTGCCTCTCTCCCCATTCCTGCTAAAGCAGGGCCTGCCTCAAAATCAAATTGCATCGCTCTAGGGTGAAGGCAGAACGAGCAGCAGAGAAGCTTCCTGGGGCAGCTTCAGCTTTCCTGTGCTTTTGAAACATTGTGAACTGGCTGTGTTTGCGTAGTCTGGAGACAGTAGTTGATGTATCATTTGTATGTCTGAGTAAAAATAAAAAGTTGTTTTATGACCTCATTTATGATGGATTTCCTCATCTTAAATTCTAATCAAGCAGCCTTTGCATAGTTGTTTGTGTTCATAGGAAAGCAATAAGGTGAAATAGGTATTGCTGATTTGTTTTTTTTCAATAACAGATTTCCTAGTTTCTGTTGCTCTGAATTTATGTTGAATTTTTAGGACATCTCCTCACATGTGACATTTCAGCAGCAGGATTCAATGACTGATTAGTATGCAGCAATGGTTTCGGTCCTGGTCTTGCTTAATAGCACTAACCTCAAAATAAAAAGTTAATTAGAGTGAGTAAAGTTATTAAAAGTGTCTATTTGATTTAAAAGCAGGAAGCCTACATTTTCAGGAGAGTCTTAGGCATTTTGGAAACCTTGTTAAATTAAAATCCTTTATGAGGATTTTGCCTTTAAATCACCTCGTTGATTTTGAAAATCTTAGTCAGTGCCTTTCATTGTCTCACACAATAAATGATAATCCTCCACAGGTGAAAGTATCTTTTATACCATTTGTAATTATAGAAAAGTGCAAGGACACCATCACCAACAGCATACATTTAGTCAAAATCCTTTACAAAGCCCAAGAGCGCTTCAGATAACAGTTCATTTTAAGCTTCCAGTGTTTAGAAATAGTTAGATGAAGACACAAGCAAGGTTTTTTGTTTTTTATTTTCATTTTAGTTAACTGCGAGGAGAGGTTCTTGTCAGTCTGTGTTACAGTAGAGGTTACATTTCATAGCTCAGAAGCATAACTCTTACATGCACTGACACCCGGCGTGTCACAGACCTGAGCAGGAGACGAGCGAGATGACTCAGAGGGTTGCTAAGCATTTCTTCCAAAACTTCTTGTTCGCATCAAGCACAGCAGTACTTGGATACTGTTGCGCACATACTGCTCCTTGGCCCATAGAAAATGAGTTCGGTATTGTTATCCCAGGCACCAGGGAATGAAGTGTCCATAAGAGGCCCAGGTGCTCCCAGCTGGCAGTCTTAATTATTAAAACGTCACCAGGAGACTAAGGACGCAGTGAGCCTGGTGACTGATGTGTCTTCACTTACAGTGACTCTCTTTGGTGGGAACCGACTGGCTACAATTAAGTTGGTACAAATGATGCAAGATCATGTTTTCCTTCACAGAGGCAGTATCAAGAAAGCTCATATGCTGAATGGGATAATAAGTAACCTGCCAGCAACCCTCGGTGAGAGGGATGAGATGCAGGGCAAGGGCTGAAGGAGCCAGGCAGGATGTGCTACCACATCTAGCAAGGACATCTCAAGTCCTTGAGTGCTTTGCATATCTCCTCTGAAAGCATCTTCAGATGCTTGTTATAGTGCAGATAGCATTTAATTCATATCCTGTTTTACATGTGCTATCTTGTATGATATAATAGGTGTTTAATGCAGCTATGTCTGTCTGCCTTTTTCTAGTCGTCTAGAATATCCTTGGTATTTAAGACCAACCCTTATGTCAGCTTCTTTAATAAAGAATGTGCTGCGGAAATTATGCTAATTAAGCTGGAGTGTAATTATGGGCTAGAAAGATTATTTCACAGTCAGAATTGAATTGTTGTAGATAAATGTGCATTAACTTAATAGTGTGCAGCTAATTAGTTTTGCTATTTACTCGTAGAAGTAAAAAAAAAAGATGTAATCAGTTACACAAAACCTTCAGAAATGAAAAAATTGCAGAGCCAATGAGAAGCATACTCTCAATATCTTTTTAATTATTGCTTTGCTGAATTTTTTCTTAGTTTTTTTATTCAGAAATTACAGTGGGCACAAGTAACTAGTTAACGCACTTAACTTTATTTCTGCTTAAAATATATACTGTATGAGTAAAATGTCTGGTTTCCAGTTTGACAGTTGTGCATCTGTAATTCATATGAAAATGATTATGACATAGTGGTCTCTTGTGCTCTCCACAAAAGGTAAAATATTTTAGATCTCATTATGCAGCAAGTGAAAGTGGAGACTATTTGCTGTGCATATCTAACATTAGTTTTTATGGTCCTTAGCAAGCTGAAATTTGTACTTGATATGCTTTAAAGGAAGAAAGATCTAAACACTTATACACTAGACATTTATACATTAAATACCACTTTTAATAATGCAGGTGCACAGTTGTGGTAGCGTACTGAAAAGCAAAGATGCCCAACTACTTTATTTTTTGAGTTCTATCTGGACCCCTGTCTGAAAGGCTGAAAGCTTCCTGCAGTCTGTCAACAACCATGTAATTTTATATATTCCAAAAATCCCCGTGTTTGCTTTATTTCTCAGATATCCATGATTGTGAAAAGAAGGCTGCAAAATATTCTCCTCAAAGTAAATTAGTATCGGTTTCTGAGAAAGTCTTAATATATTTATTTCCTTTGTGCATGTAAATTCATATATAGAAATTCTTTAAAAGCCACCTCTGACCATATTTCTTGCATTGGCTTCTGAGTGAAAGAGACTCCAGTAATGTGGTGTAGTAAATTAAAGCAGTGGTCAAAAAACACCGTCTCAAACTGAAGTGTGGTGTGCTTCATAGTTTATCTGCAGTGTAGTCTACAGAGGTTTGCAATATGATCACCTTTCTTTATGTTCAGACAAAAAAAATCATAGAGGGAGATATTTTTATGAAACAGAGAAAAATCATTTCAATAGCCTATATAGTGATTTCTCCACTAATAAATAAATAATACCAGATACAATATCCTCTATAATAGAACAGTTCCACAGCTTTTCCACACTGAGTTTTAATGAAACTGGATATGAGTTTCATTTTTATCAAGTTATATCAAGAACACAAGGTCCTAAGTGAATTCGTATTTGCCATTAGATGAAAACTTTTGAACAGCAAGTATTGACATGGACCTAAAAAAATCTCAAACTTTTCCCACTCCCACCTTCCTCTTGTGCAGTCTACACAGCTGAACGTTGTGTCTGAACTTGTTTTTGAAATTTGCAGCTTGATATCTTTTAAAATGATAGATATTTGTCCTGAGATGACCAAAACCATAAAATTAAGCTTGTGTAAGAAACGTATCGTAACGTTTTGTCATCAGCTTTTATTTTCCCTTGGTCTGGTTCCTTAAGTCCTTCAGTATGTTGAACCTATCTGTTCAATCTAATGAGTATCCCTCGTTGGTTTTCCTCTCAATTTGCACTTTTTTCCTTTCCTTTTTCCCCTCTTGCCACCTGGCCAGAGGTGTCCTCACCTCAGATGCTTTACATCATGGAATAGCATTTCTGTTTTATCTGTTTGCAGAGATCAGTAGCTGTTAAGAAAAAAGAAAAAGAAAGATTGCTTTGCTGTTGTATCTGTTCTGTGCAAGTGTGCATCTGTCTTCTGTAAAGCAGGTGATGGTGTCCAGCCCCTGATCTGAGTGAGCCTCTGGGGGAGAGGGAAGGAAATCAGTGGCTGTCAGAACGGGTTCAGTGCCTGTGCAGGAGGGCTGGTGAAGGGGTTGTTACACCTTTCATCAGCTCAGCAACTGAGCCCACTGTTCCTTTATGGGAGTGTCTTAGAGCAAAATCTAATTTCTCAAATGACAATCTAGTCAAAATCGAGTAGATACGTATAGGTTACACATGCTATGGTATCAGTTGCTTAGTTGTATGTAACCATGGTCTGAGCATGGTCACTGAAGTCTGAGGCAATTCTTTATGATAGAGTTGTAAGATGTAAATGCAGGATGTTTTTATAGTTGGAGTCAGTGCTGTCAGCTGAACATGTAGGGGACAGTTTCAGGGCAGAGGGAAAGGCAAAGTCTTTTAAGTTCTAAGAAGGAAATGTGAGGGAAAAAGGTTACCCAAGTTCTGGAAAAAAAAAAAAAAAAAAAAAAAAAAAGCTCTGAAGTGAAAAGGGGGAGGATGCAATTCATAGCCTGTACTTCTTGCAGCTGGCAGAATATATGGCAGGGTATCACAAACCACCTACCGTCTTTGGTCAGTTAAGGTAATGGGCACTTGAATTTGGTATATCAGATGAAAAGTCCCACCTAGAGCATGCTGCATGGGGAAATAAGTACCATGCAACTAACATGATCTCGTCATTTTTTGTAGGTAGCTCTACTTCCACAGGCTGAGGAAACATTTCTGATAGATTGAGGCACAAATTATCCCTTAATAAATTCTAGTTTCAAAGATCTCTTTAAGATATTGATTCTGATTTCTAAATGACAGATCCTTGGCAGTATTTCTCCCATTTGTTAATAAGGGCAATTGCCCCGAATCAGTAGCACGATTATTTTGTGCAGAGGGTTTATTAGTGTTTCACAGCTCAGCTAGAAGCATTTCTGCAGACCAGCCTGTAGTCTCGTTCTTCTTATAAAAGATGGAAAAGTCATGACCCAGTTGTAACCTGGTAGGATGGCAACTAAAAGAGGAGCTGTTTTTACTCATTCAAAGGATGTTTTTCTGTGAGTTGCATTTTACTGAAGTGAAGCTAACGAATGTATGTATGAGCTGTCAAGCTGTCTATTTTAGGTTTACTTAAAATCTACAGCCTCCATCTGCAATAAACTCAGTGTCATCCATGTAAAATCACTTTTTTCTGATTTGGCTTGGGGGGAGGGCCTTTTTTTTTTTTTTATGTAAGGCACACTCTTCTTGGTCTAGTTTTGTTACTGGCAAATTGAGGGTTGTGAGATCCCCTGGTCTTGTAGGGCAGTGGTAGTCCCGTTAGCCTGGTTTGTCCATCGGTTAGCTCATCATTCTTCTGCTAGCTTTTGTACCGTTGTGGGGAGTCTCTGGGTTATCCCGTGGGCCAGACAGAGAACAAAAATGTTATCCTGCTAGATACCAGGCTAGAAACCATCCTTTCTCCTACTTTCCCCTGCAAGTGCAACCTTGTTTTCTGATTTAGCAATCTGAAAAATGAGACACATATTACATTTGTTGGATGTGATTGGAACAGCTTGCTAGAAATGGGGAAAAAAAAAACAAAAACACACCCCTTCTTGGATATGTGTGATAATTCTTTTTTTCATGTATAAACCTGTACCGTTGGTCAAAGGATTTTGAGATAGATTAAAATTTTCCTATGTGAGTCTGTCTTTAGCTTGAGCAATGTGTGGTGCAGCATACGGGCCATGTAGCAGATTTGGAATCAGAAATTAGCTTTGATGGCCCAGAAGGTTTCTTCTGGTCCTGCACTCCCTTGAAATGCTGTCCAGATCATCTGCATTTTTCTGTTGCTGTAGCAGTCAGCTAAAAGTGAATCAGCGTATTCAGTCAGAGAGCTGAAAACGTGCTGAGGATTTCACAGTTGCTCTTCTAGCTTCTGCCACTTGTTTCAGTTTTCCCCTGTGAGAGAGTCATGTAAACGCTCTCTGTCTACCCATGTGTGACATGAGGTGATGATATCTATGTACTGCATTAGGAGAAGTCCCAGGAATCTCTACAGTGTTTTAAAATAGATGAAAGGCATGTGACAGGGGAAGTAGCAGTAGTATTAGAGTGTCAGTACCCAGCACTGATGGGTATTTTTCCTTCTATCCATCAGCCTTACATTTGAGCACGTTTTAACAATTTAACTCTTCTGTTATTGATCCAGTGAACTCTCTAGTGCTTGAGTGTCAAGTGTGTTTTGCATTATGGCATAGTTTTCGTGGTTTTATGTTGAAATATATCTAGTTAGCCTGCAGGAGACCATTTTTTTCATGCTTAATAAAAACTGAAGTAAAGGCCACAAAGAAAAGCCATTAGTCTGTATTTGCCTTTTACAGGAAGAACAAATTCAGGTTCATTTACTGTGTTGCACACCTTGCAAATTTAATGAACATAGTTCCTCTGCTTTTCAAAAAGATTGCATAGGAGTGTAATTGTAAAAAAGACAATGAGAATAGAGTTGCTGTTATTTTTTTTTCTAATTCATTATTATAAATTCACGTGTGTTTTTCTCTTGGTTTTCCTGACTCCGTGCTTGAGTATTTGAGGGCAAATTCTGGGGCTTATCAATTTGTATGATACTTTCAGTCACCTTAAGTTTTATTGTTTAATATTCATCATTTAAGCATCAAAAGAATGTCTACTTTGAAGAGTTTAACTTGCTCAAAAAGACGGGAAGTGCTGTAAAGTATTGGATAGATGAGAGTGATGCTTAGGCATGTATGTGCAGAGATGATGTGAGAGCTGCTGCTGCGCAGTATCAAAGTAAGCCAATAATGCACTGGATGGAGTAACCAACCACTAAGGAAGGAGAGAACAGGGGGAAGGGGACAGCAGATCCATGTGCTGTCACGTTGGGTATAATTTTGCATAATAACCTGATGTTAAAAACAGGCTGAAGAGGTGTTGAGTTGCCCCAGCACCTTTTGGGAACTGTCGGGGTGGTTATTTCAAATAAAAAGTGGATGCTCTGAGGCTTTGAGGGAGTGTTTGCTGTTTTCCTCTCCTACAGGTGGTCATGATGTGAGCTGGTACCATTGGTGCTGGTGGGTTAATGCGAAGTTGTCCTGCTGCTGGTTTAGTAGCCACAGTGGTGAAGTGCCGTCATGTGTGCAGGTACATAAAATAGCTGTCTTCCTCTCTGAAGTGCTCGTCCCACTTCCCAGAGAAAATAGGGGTTTTGTCAAGAGACATTTGTTCTTTGGAAATGACGCATTTCTATGTGGTCAGACAGGGATGGGATCCCAAAAGCTTTTTCTCCCCTGTCGTGGAAATGTAGAAAGGTGTAAGAAACTCTGAATTGGAACACTAGACCTAGAAAAAGAGACAATTTTGGTTTAACGATCTCCAAAGACACCTCTGAGAAAGGCAATAAGTAAATGACTGTCTTGCAAAAGTAAGTCCGTGACAGAGCCAAGGCCAGATACCTTTAGGTCTGCCTGCTGTTCTCATCTCCCGTCTACATTTCCACCCTCCTGATCTACGAGAAGAGCATGCCCATGTCTGTAGCAGCAGTGCTGCCGCTGAACAAAGTTTCACAGCCTGGTGAAATCTTCCCTATGAAACGTGAGCTCCTGTGCACAGAGAGAAGCAGAAGTAAGTGGGTCTCTCAGGGAAGGGTTAATGTGGCATATTTTCACAGCTGTGATGCATTAAGCTACTGTGAAACCCTTCTGTAGTAGGGGGTCAGGGAAATGTTATGCATTTCAGGGAGAAGGAAGATAAATTAGGCAGCCTGAAGACATTTTGATAGCTTACCTAATTTGCCTTTTATTCGCTGTTGAAGCAGTCCCTGTATATGCAAATACCTGCAGAGGAAGAGATGAAACAAGATTTTCAAGACTGTTTCAGCTCAACGGCCCCCAAAAGAATAATACAACTCTGACAAAAAAAAAAAGACAAAAAACAAACAAACAAAAAAAACACTACAGAAACAAAACAAAAAAAAATGCAAAAGGCAAAATTAAAAATATCCTAAAACATTGAAGTACCTAATTTTTCTCTGCTTCCCACCCCACAGTCTAGAGGAGAGATAACATTATATCAGCAACAGCGGGGTATGGCTACCTCAGGACAGCCATCATTTTTCTTAAAACTTCCCTCACTGAGAGTAAGGGAATTAAATAAGTAAAGATCAGTGTATCAATAGTGTGAAAGATTATTTCATAGCAGTTTGTAAATATATTTCAATTTAAAAAAGAAGTCAGGGTGACCTTGAACAGATAAGACTCATACCTTTAAGTGTGATCATGCCGTTTGCAGGCAGTACCACAGAGCAGTAAATAATACCATGTGGGCCAGTGTCACTAGATAATCTTCTCTCAACTGTACCGTCTTAAAAACCTTTTCCTCTTAAGAAGATGTTCAAGAAATCTACAGGCCATTCAGCTCCAGACCACTTTTGTTACGTTGAAGTAGTTCTCATCTTGCCTCTTCACAAGCTCACTTCTTAAGGTTTTCTTATTTTAAAAATTAAATCACAGGTAGTAGTGTAAAAGCAGAAGAGGGATGCCTTAGAATCACAGAATCATTAAGTTTGGAAGAGACCTCCAAGATCATCTGGTCCAACCATCACCGTACTACCAACGTCACCCGCTAAACCATGTCCCTAAGCACCACGTCCAACCTTAAAGAGGGCATATAAAACATATAAAGGCAAAACTGTTTTAGCAATGAGCAGTAGAGTATGCTTGCTGTTGTACAGGTCAGTTATAGCCCTTCGCAATACAGGAGACCTGATGTTTTGAAGTGCCAGGTTAGCCCCGAGATCTCAGGTTTGCAGTTCTGTTAACGACCTGGGAGTAGTTGAGCATCTCTGCCACTGCTCTGCAGGAATTCTGTGCACCTGCCACAGCACATCCTCTTCCGCATCTCATTTGCAGGCACAAATACATCATGACACCAGTCCAAAAATCAGATTTTTGAGGGAGGTAGGGAAGCACTTCTGGAAGGTTCTTCCGGGTTTGGCCACATGGAAGCATAAGTCAAGGAGAATGTCAAAACCCTAGAGAATGTCAAAACCCTAGAGCAGCATCTTGAAGGTTCTTTCCACAGGTTTTCAGCAGGATTGTCAAATGTTTGTACAGCTGTTTTATATTCAGCTGTGCTAAATTTGAAATCTAGAGAAGAGATAAGCCACATGCTTAAAAAAAAAAAAGTGTATTACTGAAGTGCAGTCAAATGTTGTTGACTGCTCATGCATGATACACTTAATATTTAAGTGGCACATTGCCAGAATGCAAAATGTTTTTTATTTTTATTTCAGTGAAATTGTCGATCCAGTAAAGTGGGTCAAGGTATGGCTGATAGAATCCTAACACGGCGTATAGAAACAGGTCACAGTATGCCCGAGTAAGTAGATCCAGTGTGTTACTCAAGTGAAAATCAGTAACTGTTGACCCATGCATATCTTTATAATTTTTGCCCATTCAAGTGCTGGCAAGCTCTGAGATCAGCTTTTCCATATGTAATGTGGGACTCTGCAGTGAAATGCTTGCTTCTCTTTCTGATTCCATATGTACAACTCTTACAGGCTTTGGGTTGTTTTTTTGCCTGCAAATTTACAGTTGTGCATATATTTAAAAAAAAAAAAAAAAAGGCAACTCCTCAATGAAGAGGTTATTCCAGTCATTTTTCAATGTTACAAAGCCATTTGGTAAGCACGCTGCTTGAACAGCTCTCCCAAAAGTGTTAAGATCTCTGTTAGTGGAAGAAACAAATGGTGAAATTCGGTGACATTCAAGAATGGCAGGGTTGGTGAGATGTAAACATTTACCCAGATTGTGTGATATTGGGTGCATTTGTTTCTGTCATGCAAAGCCCCGCAGTTGTTCTTCCATAACCTACGCAGGTAGCTCCATGACTGTAGTAGAGTCATTGTGCTTTTATTTATTTATAGAAGTCAGAATATAATTTCTGTTTTGTTCTCCTGCCTGTGCCGCACAGACAGGCATGGATGCACATAGGATGCAGTTTTCAGGTTGGGATAAACAATAACTTAAATGTATTTGTTTTATTGGAACTTACATTTTTATTCACAGAAGATACATCCGTGGTGCCTTTTCCCTGCCCTTACTTCTGGTACTTCCACATTTAGTTGAAAAAAAAAAACTTTTTCAGTAGTTTTTGTGTGGTTTATCTTTCCTGAAAGACAAAACCAGCAGTACAGTTAGCTCTCTGCTGATATGCGTTCATTGCTGCCTTAAGGGGTTTAGGCCTAAACCTGATGTTATTACATTTTGTGGATGTATGTTGTTCATATCAGCGTGGGGCTGAAGGGGAAGGTGATCAGTTGCTCGATGTTGCACACTCCTTCCTCCGAGTTAGACTAGAAGTCAGAGAAGGCAATGTGATATGGTGAAGGGTTTTGTGCATTATACAGGGTGAGTGGAATGGAGATTGACATCTTTATATTCTATTCCTAAAATTGTGTCCTGAGTCTAACCAATTTTCATGTGTTACATTTTCAGAAATGCCAGTAGCAAATATAGTAATTCTACCTCCTTTTAAATTGTAGCAGATGATTCAGACCAGGCTTACAATCTGCAATAATAAACTAAATAACTATGTGTATATGGATGTGCTTGGGTATGGAGAAGTGTGCTTGAAAATGGGAAAATATTATAAGGAAATATTTCAAATACCATTCCCAATCAATGAAGTATAAGATATTTGCTTTTGTTTTAGAATTAGAATTATAATAGTTCAGTTGGAAAGGGCCTACAAAGGTCATCTAGTCCAGCTACCAGACCACTTCAGGGCTAACCACAAGTTAAAGCATGTTATTAAGGGTATTATCCAAATGCCTCTTGAACCAAGTGTCATAGAATCCAACAGTTTGACCAACAGCCCTAGAACCGCAGAGAGAAAATGAGGGAAAAAGCTGTTAGATAGTTTCTTTGTGTTTCTATCACAATCCTTGTCTCTGGATGATCTTTATTATTTTTTTTATTATTTAGATTTAACATCTTGTCCATCATGCTCTTTTTAAATGTACTAAGAGAAAGTCCTTAATGGGAATTTCCTGTAGTATTGGCATATTCCCTTCCGAATAGTTTTAATAGAAGTACATCTCTCCCCTTCAAATGGTTTTAATAGAAGTACATCTCTCCCCTTCAGTGTGGGAGGTAGTTCTTTGGACTCTTGATTAATTCTCTCTGTGTTTGATCCTAAGCTATATGTTAATTGTTTCTTCCTAGTACTACCAGAAACCCATTCTCAGAACTCTCCTTTCAGAGATGAGGTGAAAGAGATTTTCAGGCTTTATTTATCAAATCTGGGGGGGGGTTAAAAAAAAAAAAAACAAACAGGAGGGTATATCTCTGTAGGCATACATGCAGCAAAAGTCATGTAGGCTGGCATTAGCAATACCAGAAATCTAGGAAACATTATCCTTAGCACAGATCGAATTGTCTTTGCCTTTGAGCACCACTTCATATACGATAACCTCTCCTTCACCAGTCTGTGAGACTTTCTCACAGACATGCATGCTTCTTAAGACAGGTAGGTACATGCGGATAAGTCTGGTTTAAACATACAATTTTATAATTAATATATTTACAGATTGTGCATTCCCTTTCTGTGATAAGTGCTTGGTGGTAGTTCAGTCTTTGTCAAACATATGGCTCTTGGTGGCAGGCATCTTCACAGCGCTGCCTTTGCAGAATGATGCTGAGATTGGAATAGCTCTGGGTGTCGGTGCTTGCCTATGCCAACTGCTTGATCAGATGTGAACGTTCTGCTCTAATAACGTAAATTAGAAGTAAGAATCCAAGCTCTCATTAAATTTACTGTGACCAACGGATAAAGAGTATACAGAGACATCACACCTGCTTTTCAAATTCTCTGTGAGGATTCTGATTGGTATCCTTAGTTACCAGCTGGACACCTATGTTATAAAACTTATTTTGTACGTTTTTGAAAACAGGTGCTTAGGTAGATGTATCAGTGCTTTTGGTGTTGCTCTTCTGTGTGTCACCAGAATTTGCAGTAGCAAAAGAAAAAAAAATTATTGCAAAATTCAAGCAAATAGTCAGATGCTGTACATACCCTGTGCTCAGCACAGCACCTTTCAGTGATCCCACATAGCCAGTGCAGTTAGCTGTGTTACTAACAATCTCACTTACGTCTTCAGTCTGCATCTCCTTTTCCTTCTGGCATGCGCATGTGCTATGATGGCGGGAGCAGAAATTGGTTTCAATGCAAAAATAATTGGTGTCCTTGGGTCAGAGACTGTATTTCTTGGTATTGCTGTTCATACTGCTCCATTTCAGATTTGTTGTATCTCATGTCCAACTCTTACCTGATTCTCTTCAGTTGATCCCAGACAATATTCTCTAAGCAAATATACACGTAAAGCCAGCTTACATATAACTCAATGTTCCCCTTTGGGTCATCTTCCACCTCTTGACAGTAGCCTACCACAATCCATGTCATTCAGTTCCAGCTAAAACCTTTTGAAGGATTCTAGATGAGATCGGTCTTATACTCCTAAAACACATTTTCTGTCAAAGAGACAAGGTGGAAGGAACACAGTGGCCTGCTTTGGTCAGTCCCCTCAGATAAGGATGCTTCCTAGTTATAATGTACTTCTACAACCTGCTGAACTGTCTGGAGTGTATTGCAAATGCTGCTTTCCAGCCAAAGCTGCCAAGTTATCGCACAGCTACAATTTTCTTGTGCAAAAGCCACACTGACACCAGAAGCCATTAGCTGTCCTTAGCTGCGTAGTGTTGGTATTCCAAGGGCAACGTAGGCAGTAGCAGAAGATCTTGAAAATGCATATGCTAGCTTACTGTTCATTTTTGGATCAATTGCACAAATAATTTGATAGGATTTGCAAAAATTGCATGCCAAGCATCTCCTCAGATTTACTCCAACCTTCTGGCTCCTTTCACCATCCATGTGTATCGCCTCTCTCAGATTTCATGAGCATGGCGATGTTAATAAATGACACATCGTCAGGTAGTGGTTGCTTAGGTTACCCAATAAATTTTCAAATTTTGCTTAATTCTACTATTATAATTTTACTAGGGATTGGATCCTCTTTTGTTGCCAGCTTAACTCATTTCCATGTGGCACAATATCAGATGTTTCACAGAAATTGAGATAATTTGATTTTCCTTATCCTTTTCCCTTCCTTTAATCTGACCCTAATCTTCATCAAGTACTGACTCTACTACTGCTTTTCAATGCAGTCAGTAAAGGATATTTTGCTATCTCATTTTACTTACCTTTCCATGGCGTAACCCAAATTATCCCAACTCTTGACTTCTACAGTCTACTTTCCTATCCATACCAGTTTTTCTTTTACTTTCTGTTTTACTCTCCATTTTATTAAGTATTTTTTGTCATGCAGATATGCCTCTGTCCAGTAGACTTCATTAAGTAGCCGTCCTAACTATTCATAATTAACCTGAATTTTAAAATGTGTATACTTGTTTTTTGAAGTAAATTTTGTTAATAGAGCTGCAAGCTTGCTTTTCTAAAAAGTAAAATCATCTTTCCCTAACTCACTTTTTTTTTCCCACCTAGAATAGACTGTTAAAAAACAAATGAAAAATATAAACTCCCAGAAACTAGTCCTCCCTGCCCTGAAGGCTGCTAAAATTATCACAATTATTCAAGCAATCTTAACTGTTGACAGAAGTTTTTGGTTGTTTTTTTTTTATATAGCTACCATATTTCATTTAGAAACTACTAAAAATATAACAATCGTAGAGACCATCTGCTTGAAATGACAGTGCGTACCGGAGCTAAATTTTTTTTAACTTTTCTGCTTTGTTCATTCTCTTTCCTAGAACTGGTTACATGACAGTATTCTGTGTTAAAAGTTTCTTTTCTGAATTAATTTTCTACTTAAGCCCAAGGTACACACAAACATTGCCAAGAAGTATTTATTCATCACTTACTTGTCAGCTTGTCTTTTAGGAGATCGGAGGGGAAAAGTAGGCACAGCCTTGTTTTCATATGTAAATACCATGTTAAGACTTCAGGTTCATTAGAACTGTTAACTGTGCCTTTGATTAAGGGACCTTTTCCTTTTGCCCCTTGATTGCCTCTTTTCTCCTGGATTCCAAGATAAGACAACAAAGAATCTGAGCTGGTTATCATAGTACACGGTATACTATTGCACATAATGTTGCTTGTTTTTGTGTATGTGTATTTCTTTATTTGGTTGAGTAATACACATATTAAGGAAAAAATTTCCTTTGGGAGGCTTTTTGGTGTTAGAAATTCCAACACTCTGAAGTATAGTTACTTGGTTTAAAACAACACCTTTCAAATGTTCCCACTCATTGTCTGGTCATACAAGCTGTTTTCTTCTGGTATTTTATATCCTCTCCAAAATACCAACACCTGCACTAGGGATCTAGGAATGAGAATGAGAATAAATTAGAAGAGGAGCTTAAATAATGAATGCTCATCAGTAAGAGATTTTGTTTTGTTTCATTTTTTATTTTTATGTAAAAATATTTTCTGGATGATTTCTAGTTGGTTGAGAGCCGTGTATATAGGAGAGAAGTCTAGCATAGTTGAACTCCCTCTTAACATTTGTTACTACCTAGGTATCGTAACCGTGAGAAAGTAAGTACAAGGGAAAGCTAACACATCAGATAACGTTGTTTCTGTCACTGCCCTGTGTCAATTTATGATTTGTTAGTGAGTTTGCTCAGCCCATTGTTGAACAGAAATAAGTGCTTAACCAAAGTATCACTTAACCTGTAGAGTTACAGTGAGCTAGCATATGTAGCAGATGTGGTGTTAGCCATGCCATCATCTTCAGCTGCAAGTCCTGATCTTATTAAGGGCTAGGTGTTAGCTAGTGTCAATCAGTCCCTCTGAGAGGAGCTATCTAGCAAAGTATTTGGTGCTCAGCCTGTAAACCACAGGGTTCTCTGAATCCTTCCAAGCATCAGCTCAGTTTCTGAGTCTCTTTGGTGAAGGCTACTCAAGTCTCCCAACATTGTGAGGCTGGATTTCCATAAGAAGTGTTTTGTTCACCTCAAGAAGATACTCATTTTCATTTTAAATTAGGTATTCTTCTGTGTCATTTCTGAGAACTATTTAAATCTTGTTTGTTTAATCCATAGTTATTGTCCTTATCCTACAGATGAAGCTGCTTCCAACATCGTTAGCTGCTTAATGTCCCAGTTTGTTCCTAACAGCTGCCAAAGTTTCTAGCCTTCACTAATAACTTTTCATTGTTCCACATTTCCAAAATATCAGTTCAGTGTTAAGATCTTGCTGATCTATGGTCTAAAAGTCTCCTTTAGAAGCTTCCCAACAGTCTATGTTGTCCCAAGGATTCACTGGAATAGTCCACATGCGATTTATTATTACACTTCTGTTTTCTTTGTATTAAACGCTTAATGTGAAATGTAATATTTATGTCTTAACATCTATTTTGTCAGAGCAGAAGTAGCAGATGAAATTCTGGATGTATTTTTCTACATCTATTTATATTCTAGATCTTTACATAAAGATACGACTAACAATAACTCGATCTGGCAAACATTCTGGGTGAGAAAAGAACAAACAAAAGAACAAACAATACTTCTCTTTCATAGTAATCCATTATTATTGTAAAAAGAGTCTTGTTTCAATGAAATGTCTTGGAGAGCTGTCATATTTGAGGCGTGAGATGCCTGAGTTTACTTGAGACTGCAGAGCTACTGTAAGCTTTATTCAGACACAGGTGGGGGACCCAACACAAGTTTGGGGACTCAACTCCTTCCACTTGTTTTAGGTACCTAAGTTACACACCTAAATTGGGTTTGTAGTCATCATGGCTGCTCCACTGAAGAGAAACAAACCAAATGGAAATTCAGCGCTGCTTGCTCTGAATTATCCTCCAGTGTGGCTCTTGTGTGCCTCCAATGAAGCCGTGAGGGGTTAGGGTTCCCAGGTGCCCCATTCAGGGACCCCAGCTGAATGCTGAGGATGAGGTGGTGTCAAATCTCCTGTTCCCTCCTACAGGACAAGTGGGACAAACGTGGCCAAGGCCAGAGAGCCCTATTCCTGTATTATGTTCTATGTACAGTGCTAGATGGAAGATGATGAAAAATATTTATATGGCACAAAAATTAGCCCTTAAGAAGGCATGTGGGAACTGGAGTATCTCATGCAGAGTGGCTGCATGCATGTCTGGCTTTTGGGACACAAAGCCCAAAGCCATTTTCATGACTCCTTTTACCCAGAGACTCAGAGAGGACAAATTACCTGCAGAGACAGACTGATGTTAAGTTCAGCTCTGGAAGCTGCAGAATGCCTGCTGGGGCTTGTTCAACACACTTGGGTTCAGTTGTTTCATTTGATGCTAATGGTGTGTCATGCTTCGTAGGATTAAAGGACAGTGCAAACACTGAGTCATTGTACTTGCCTATCTGCTTTAAGTTGGGTAGTATTAATGAAGACTTAAAAGTAATCAGTTGTGTAACTGTGTATTGTATAAGTGTAATATTTGTAAAATTATAGTATGTATTATACGATGTATAATACAAATTTTATAATATAACATTAAGCATGGACCATATCTGGCAACAATAAACCAAAACACAAAATAGGTAATGACTTCCTATATAAGATAACAATTTTTATTAAATAAAGATTGCAGTATGTAAAAAAGACTTTTTGACAAAATAACATTTCTTAGCAAACCATTTAAGAGTTCTGATTCTAGCGCTCTATATTTGAATTTTAATAGAGACGGATGGTATAATGGTATAAGCATGGATCTTCTTTCTGTTCTTATATTAAATTTTATCTAGCCTTTTTTACTTAAGGAACTTTAGCATTTAAAGATGTAATTCCATGAAGTTATTTACTCCAGCTATATCTAGCTTTATCTTCTTTTTTTTTTTTTTTTTTTTTTAGGGTAGTACAGTTTAGAATGAAAAAAAAAGCTTAATATTTGATTGAATCTTCACTTTGAAAATAGCAGAAAATATCAAGATTTTGCCTAGACATGTATTTTGTCTTTCTGGCCAAACTGTCGCCACATTTATCCTCTAACAGCAGAATTTTTGCTGAATCTTTCATGTTTGTTTTCACACAGAGAGTTTGGATGGCGAGATCCAGAGCTTCCAGAAGTTATACAGATGTTACAGCATCAATTTCCCTCAGTACAGTCCAATGCTGCAGCCTACTTACAACACCTCTGTTTCGGAGACAATAAAATAAAAGCAGAGGTAAGACCTGTAATTATTTTATTTTCAACTGTGATGCTGTCTGCCATTTATCCTCACCATTATTTATACGTATTTTAAAAACAGTTACAACAGAAACCTTGTATATGTGTCTGGACCAATTTTTTCAAGGTTTCACTTAAGTCACTTGTTACTGTTAGAGAAAGGAAGATTGCAGAAAATATTATTGTCCCTCATTTGGATGACTTTTTTGTGTTTGGTTATGAGTATTTCGATTGATTGCATACCATTTAAACACTATCAGTAGTTGTTTCTAAACAGCTAGTGGTATAGTCTTGATCCCACTGAAGCATTTCCTTAGGATTTTCATAGAGAGAACATACTAAATATAAACACAAAAAAAAATGAAAAATAAACAAACTTACCCTGAATCAAAGCCTGCTTTAATGTACAATTGTGTGACTAGAGATTAATTTCACTGGGTTTGTAGCTTGACCTGTGATAGTTGTTCTATGATCTTGAAATTCAGTGCAGATTGTACCTAAAATGTAATTCAAAAGGCAATACAGACTTTGTTCTGTACCTGTAGCTGATCTGTACGTCTTGCTCGCTTGTTGCCTGTGGTTGATGGGACGAGTTCAGCTTTTGGCACAAGTTAAAACAGAACGAAGGCAGCACTCAGGGATCTGACAGACACATAGGAGTCAATTAAAATTGAATGAGTGAAGCTGTTACCAGCCCCAGCTGCCTCTCTGGCCCTCTCAAAGATACTGCTAATCAGGAACACGTGGAGTGCACATAAATCCATGCCTGTACTGGCATCGCTTAGCCTGGTATAAAGGCAAACTGAGATCAAGATCTGCTATTACTTGCTGGTCTGGGCTGTGAAATGATGCTGGCTTGCTAGCCCTTGTTACCCTCTCACTCAGCACACTGCACACCGTAGCAGCTTTCCCTTTGGGGATTTTTCATGCCGGGGAAATTCCCACGTGAGTAGGTAAGCATACGGTCTGTTGGCATCGGCAGAACTGCACTGGAGAGCTGCACTGTGTGCATACATCACCCCAAACATCTCAGAAATAATAATAATAAAAATATATGAATGTTAAAGAGAAGAAAAGAGAACTGTGTTAGAGGTACAGCTGAAAGTTTCACTGCACGCTCTCCCTCTATTCTTTTCTCCATCCTTAGTTCACTAATTAGTTTCTCAGTAAAGGAATTGATCAGTCACTGAGAAAGGCAGTTAAATGATTAGAGCAATTTGTTCATTGTACAATCTGTGCTTCCTCCTGTTAGCCATAGATTGAGAGCTCTTAGGTAGCTATCACATTTGAGGGAAGAAAATGGTTTGATTTTTCTTGCTAACTATTCAGGGAAAAATCACCTAGCATGGGTCACATCGACAACAGCAAGTCTTATGTTAGGACATCAGCCTTTGTAAGCTTTGGACTCGACCTGGGAGGGTGAGAGTTGTCCTGGGTGTGGCTGGGATGGAGTTAACTTTCCCTGCAGCAGCCCATACAGTGCTGTGCTCTGCATTTGTAGCTAGAGCAGCACTGGTATCACACCAGTGTTGTGTCTATTGCTGAGCAATACTGGCACCACATCAGGACTCTCTGTAACCCCCCCAGAGCCAGCAGGCTGGTGCTGGGCAAGAGGTGGGGAGGGGACATCACCAGGGCAGCTGACTTAAACCAACCAAAGGGATATTCCATACCATGTGGTATCACACTCAGCAATAAAACATTGCCTTTTCCCTTTAGTTAAATTATTTCATTTTCCCTTAAAAATAATTTTACCTTAATAATTCCTTTTCCTTTAATTAAATTATCCGTATCTCAACCAGTGAATTGCTTTTTTTTCGTTTCTTCTTCCCCTGCTTTTCTGAGGAGGGAGAGTGAGAGAGTGGTTGTGGTGGAGTTCAGCTTCCTAGCAAGGTAAAACCACCACAGAGTAGAGCAACATCAAACAGGCTAACACAAGGCAGCTCTATGCAGTGCTTCTCTGAAAAAGGACAGCAGATGAGATGAGGATTTCCCACTTTATTTGTTATTATTCAGGGCTTTGATGTATTCCTCTCACCATAATAGGTAAACTGTCTTTGGAAACAAGCCAAAATACATATTTTTTTTCAACAGCTCACTGGAGAATATTCATTCAAACTTCTAGTACTGTGAATTTTTTAAGAAGACAAAAAAAATATTGTATCATCAAATTTTCTAATGCCTTATGAAACTTTTTAAACTGTAGCATGGAATGCTACCAAACTATTTTATCTGTATGTATCTATCTATCTCCCCGTAGCTTTTAACCATAAGTACTTTTGTGTTTATGCCATGATTCAGCCAACCACTTAAACATTTTGGGTGTGCTTCTTGGGATCAGGAGCTACTCAAAGGGATCGATAGCATGCCTAAGGTCTGCTTAGGTTCTCCACTGAAAAAGAATTTTTTGAGGAACCTTTTCTGTGAGGAGATCAAAATTCTGTCAATAAGGGGATGTTATACCAGATCTCAACCCCAAAGTTGGCCAGATTCGTACTAGGCTTTTGCCCAGCCAGAAGTACTTGAGTGGTTCTGCTAAACCTAATGGGACAAAGCACGTGCTAACTCTTACGGATGTGTCTGAATTACAAGCTGAAAGAAGATGTTAGGTAATAGTTGTAGTTATAGCTCTAGTTGTGCCATCCATGATGACAGGGAAATGCACCAGCTTGGATGCAAGGTGGATAGAAAAGAAGCTCCAGGACACACCCTAATTTTTATTTTCCTTGCAACCTATTTTTTTATTAGTAATTAAGAAAATCGTGAAGTCCAAATGTGAGCTTTGGATTACACAGCTGAAAAAATTCCAATTCTTTTGAAGCACAGAAAACTGTTTTCTTTCACCAAATACCAACATAGCAAGTAACTTGGACTAAGGAAAGAAAACTGCCTTGGTGGCCTTTCAAACTCTGGAGAAAGGCCAAACATAGGAACATGTAAATTAAGAAAACTGCTGGTGTTTCATACTCCTGACAGGCAGTGAGAGAAAGCAAATTAGCTGAATTCAGTAGTTAATAAGTGTTGATGTGTAACATGGCCTTGAACGTCATCATGCACACACAGGGAATGAATATTACTATGCAACAATTTAGACTGTGGTTGTATGAAATTTGAAATGCAATGTAGTTGTTAAAGTTTCAACTCTGGAAGTTACCTGACAAAAAAATAGCATTCATTTACTTATCACTAATGAACATCAAATTGTCAATCTGTAATGAAAGTCTATTTTATCCTGTATTTCTGGAAATAACCATTTTGAAATAAATTTACTATTATTTTAAGCATAATTTATGCTATATTGTCTACCAAAAAGGTGATTAATGATTTTTCATCAGAACTTGACTATTCTTTCATTCTTCCAGTTTTGTTTTTGTGTAGTGGTAAACTTGTCCTACTCTTAGGAGAGTTTAGTGATATGTTATAAAATTCATCCACATGTACATGGTAGGTCTGAAGCCTTTATATTCCTTCTGAGTAGAATAGCATCAACTAAAATTTAGACAAATAGGAATGGAAAACAGCGGCTGTGACTATATGCATTTCTGATATGCTAACACCTTTTAGGGTTTTACTAATATGTTTTTCTGTTCTAAAATATTTTAATTTCTGTTGCCGAAATGTGGAAAACTACCCCTTGCTTTCTCTCTGTCATCACCAAGAAAAGGAAGTAGAAATGCTCTATAGAAGACAACCTTGAAAAAGAAATTCTGTCCAAAATACCAAGCATGGCTAGGGAAAAGAGCTTTTTCATCTAATCTTGATTGTGTTCTATATGTTAGGTGTTATTTCTAACCCACATGTTGATCTCAGGATTTCTTTTGGATTTGATGATATCACTCTAATTGCATCTTTATTTCTGCATAAGCGTAAAAGCCCTGCTTGTTCTTTTATGCAGCAGTTCTCTCAGACCAATGAGATCTGCAAATGCCCTTCTGTAACTCAAAGGACTTTCAGACAAAGTTGATAACTGTTTATGTGAAGATGCGCCAGGCTGGCTACAGAGCTGTTGAAAGTAATTTATTTTTTCCAACACACACACACACACACACACAAACACCTTCTGGAAACTTCTGGAGTGAAATAGGTTTTAAATTTCATTTAGAATTTTCATTTTTCCCCTTCCAGCCCATGAACATGCTAGTACTATGTAAATGTGATACGCAGTCACACTTGGTAAAGGTGATGATGTTGTTGTTGCTTGAAGATGCTGCTGCTTTATTCTACTCAAAACAGTTCAGTCTTTATTTAAAAGCGTGATTGCAGCTGCTGGTCTCACCTGAAAGTTTTCCTCAAATGCTACTTCTGAATCTCCTTAACTGTTGCTGGCTGTAAGACGATCACTACAGCTGTTGTCAGTAGCATTTCTAATTCTCTACTCGTATGCCTTGTGCTTGGTGCTTAAGTGGTGCAACAGACTAGTATTACAGCAGAGTTGAAGAACATTGATTATTTTTGCTAATGTCCGATAGTTTTTCTTTTTTCAGAATAAAACACCAGTCCTAGCTGAAGATCTCACATATGTGAAAAGGGACATACGTAGGGAGAGGGCTAAAGATTGTAAATATTCTGAGACAGCCCATTATAGATAGGCATCATAATTCTGAAAGTCAGAATTTCAGAATGCATTGGAGATTTATCACGTAAATTAGGCTTTCATTGATAACAGTGAAGAATGCGACTAGAATGCAAAAGGAAAGGAGGAAAGAGGTTTAGATCAGATATTTGAAGGCAAATGCAAAGCTATTAGGCAAAAGAGCACAAGAAGGGTCTTTCAGATTGCATTTTGTCCTTAGGAGAGGGCTTTTACACCAACAATGGTGAGATTGTGTGCAGCGCCAGAGTAGTTAGCCCTGGATGCCAAAAAGGAACAAACATGGGATATAGGAAAAGAGCAGCATTTTAGATTAGTCAGCAGAGAACATTTCTTTAAAAGAGCACATTCTTTAAACACAGGATTCATTCTTCTACAGCAATTTTTCTTCCTGTAATGACAGCTTACTCCTTTGTATGAGGTCGTCATATAAAAGGATTGAGTTGTGCAGTTTCACACGCCAACACCATTTCACTCTCATGGAACATGGCAACCTGCCGTCAGCTGCAAAGGTGTAACAGGTCACTCGGGGTTTTTGGCACCAATGTCTCCCTTCTGCAAGCTAGGAAATTAATTTTAGCCATCAAAGCCATAGCACTAGGAAGTCCTTATCTCAGGTAAATTGTGCAAAGATGCCAAGTAAAAGAGCACTAACTGCTGAACTGTCCTGCCTGCAGCCTTCCCTTGCATCCCTAATAAACCCTGGTGCAGTGGACAGTTTCCTGTTTATCTTGTATAGTCACTTCACAGTCTTAGAAGAAAAGTATCGATCCAGACGTTACTGCATGGAGTTCAAAAAATGAGTGATTGCATGCTGAAAGTGTTCATTTTCTCTTACTCAAAACCATGATTCACCTTCATTTGGTCATTAACTTTAAAAGTGTTTTTGCATCTTCTTCTATGAGTTCTTCAGAATATGCCCAGAACCTTTTCAACAAGGTCCCACTGTTCTTTCATATGTCATTCAGTGTGCATAGGCTATACTAAACTCAGTTGTCCTCATTATTTTTATAATGTTGCTGTTGATTATCATTTCTGAGAGCTTGATAAATACATATTTTTCTTTCTCATCCTCTACTCTGGTAAGTGCACAGTAGCCCATTTGATTGAAATGGAGGATGAATCACAGAACCACAGAATGGTTTGGGTTGGAAAGGACCTTAAAGACCACCCAGTTCCAACCCCCTGCCATGGGCAGGGACACCTCCCACCAGACCAGGCTGCCCAAAGCCCCATCCAGCCTGGCCTTGAACACCTCCAGGGATGGGGCATCCACAGCTTCTCTGGGCAGCCTGTTTCCTCACCACCCTCGTGAACATAAACAGTATAAGAAAAACATCTCGTTATATAATGTTAGTTCAGCATCTTCCAGGATATATTTTCTTCTCTTTTACTTCAGTAGTTCATGTAATTGCATTGTTGTAGTAACTTTGATATCACCCATAGTGCCACCAGACCCATGATGGTCAAGGATACTTATGTGCCTTTCTCTAGAAGGGCTTTGACCCGGGGAGTACATAACACATAGTTTGGGGTGATGGACAAGTGGTCCATGTGGTGTGACTTCTAGATCTGCTAGCTAATATTGTCAGAATTCCTTAGTCCGTAGTATTTGAAGGATCCTGTGGAGAGGTCAGAAGTACTCTCATCATCCTTGCCTTCCGATAATCTTCTTCTCCTGTCTTTCCTTTACTGTCTCTTTAGTTAAAGGCTGGAATTTGGCTTGTCCAGTTGTAATACTGTCAGGCTTCCATTAGAGACACTGTATAAACTCCTTTAATCTCTTCCTGGAAGATGTTACAGACGTGGCATTTAATTTAAACGGAAGAAGTATCTCATAGGTGATACTGAAAAGTAATGAGAAATTGCAGAGAGACTCTAAAACATTTGCTGCGAGTGCATTTCCATGCAAACAGTATTAGCATACTTTTAGAGAACGTAGACTTCCCTGTTCAGCTTATTCATACTTCGATAACCATTATTTTCACGTTAAACATCAGTATGGGTAAAATCTCACAGTTTGAGGAATATTTCCCCAAATACTTTTGCAAGGTAATTTTTTTTTTCTTGATGATTATTTATATGAAGAGGCACTTACGTACATGTTATTCCCCAAATAAGCACCGGTATGTTCATGCTTTTGCTTGCCTAAATTTGCATTACTGCAAGCAGTACTGTTGGGGCCTATCTCCCCATCATGCTGGATAGTCACTTTCTCCTATGCAAGCAAATGTCAAACAGTTCCTTACCAATACACTTTTTGTTTAGTTTTTACTGGTATGAATTGTCCTCACGAAGTAAAGAAACACCTAGTGAGGCACCCAGAAATAGTCTCTATATAAGAGTTTAAATTTTTTATTTTAGAATGCCTCAGTACTGATGATTTTACAGGACTTAACCTTCTGGTTCTTCCTGATCTCTAGTCTGTTTTCTAAAGAGTTTGTGAATAAATCCTGTGAGATCCTGTATAGTTTTGTAGTATAGGTTGTTTGTTTGCTTTTGATTTTAACTGTAAATTAGTCATTAGCTTTTTTGGAATAGATTTTTTCAAGACATTCCAGTCTTGTGGTACCTTTTCATTCAAGGGTATGATTTTACATTAAAATACAGGTAGGTGTAAAGCCATGCACAACCACAGCATTACTGAGTCTCCTCTTCAGAGGTTTCAGCAGCTTTTAAATATACCCTTATGATTACTTCTTGTCCATTATATTCAAGATGTTTATTCTTTAGCATGAGGAGTGCCATCTTCTTTGGTATTGCCTTTTCAAGACTTATTTATCTTTCTGACTTTATTTTTGCAGTGAAGCTTTAGGTGGTACTTTGAGGGCTGTCTTTCAACCATCAGGGGCTATAATATTACAGTACTGATGTGATGTACTGCGTACATCTTACATGAGAAGTAACTGCAAAGTGTAAAATAACTGACCTATAATTATTAAATGAGATTTGGTCAACTGGTGGTATAATAATAACAAAAAGAAACTGCGACAAGATCAATTAATTTGATCAGTTTGTGTATCTGTTATTTTAGCTTTCTCTAGCACAACAATATCTCAGTTTCAGCCTATCGTTTTGTGTTGTGCTGCAACACAAAAAAATAACATGTTTCTTTGTAGCGAGAGATAGGAAAGAAAGATAGGGAAAATATGAGAAAATGTCATAAATGATGAACAGATGAAGTAATACATGTATACCTGAGTATATCCGAAATAAATTGGTTTGTAGTGAAAGTGCATGACTAAGGCTCAAGCCCTGGGTTCATTTTTAGCCCTGTATTGCCATAGGCTCTCCTGTAAAATGAGGATGATAATTTTATTCTACTTACTTTATTATTCTCAAGGGTGATAAGTTGGCAACAACCTGTCAATAAGGTACCTGTGCAGTTTCAGGTTGAAAAGTTTTGTGAGGGTTTTCCCACTTGGCTTGCTTTCTAGGTACTTTTGTGAAATACCCAAATGGTGCTGAAATGCCAAATCCTTCTCTTTGACACGAACGCCGGTGAGAGCAGAGGAGTGCCCTTGCTGAGCCGCAAGTGTGTGAGAGGCTTCTCCCATGCCTCTGTTTTAGTGTTAGGTATGTCTTTCATGCATGGCAGCTTCAGGAGGTGGAAAGGTGCTCAAAGGAGGCAGCAGCGGTTTGTAGTCCATGTGGCGGGGCATGAAATCCTGGATCCTTACCAGCAGCAGGCTCTTGTATGGGGTGCAAAATCCCTTCTGTCTCCCTTCTGCACAGGCTGGGAGGGGAGGATGTGAATGCATTTCTCTGATCAGTTTCAGAAGTTAATTTATGCACTATAGCTTTATGATATTTATCTCTTCTGACAGTAAAGTGCATGTCTTTGTTTTGTGCACAGTCTTTACATGCAATTAGACCAAGTACTAATGAGTATCACTGAGTGTTGTACTGCATGTACACAACCTGTACTTTCTGTACAGAGTGGCATTTTACACTCTAGGGTCCCTCAGCGATCATTTAACCACGGTTACTCTCAATTTCATTGTCAGGATATTGTGCCTGAATTATAATAATAATTTAAAATGTGCCTGGCATATTTCATTTGATACAACTGGGAAAATATTACAGTTGTTAAATAAACAAGTTAATGACAAGCCCCACCAGAGTAACATTTGGTTAAAACAGGAAATAGAAGAGTTAGGATGCAGACTGAAGACTGCTCTGCAAAATAGTAGCAGATCAGTGAGGATCAGTTCTCATCTTTGTTCTCCTCTGCACTGCTAAGGACCTTGATTAATGCTTTGGCTTTGTTTTGTTCACATTTAGAAATTATTCCTTTGGCAAAATAGCCTCAACTGGGAATAAAGCATCAGTCCTGTGAAGTGACATGGTTTCAGAAATAAATAAACAAAAGTATACGATTTCATAAATGTAATTGAAAATCTAATTGTAGTTAATTGCAGTTATTTTTTCTGAGTTAATGCTAGATAAGCAAAATTTAGGCACTTTGCATACTTCCTTCCTGTTTTCAGTCATTTTGCACAATTACATTGTTCTCATCTCTCAAAGAGGCTGGATCAAATGAATTTACAAAGTGACTGAAAACATTATTATTTTGCAAAATGATGGGCTTAATATTGAGAACATGTATCAGTATGTTTACCACTCACCCTGCTTTACACTACTTTCCTGTTTCTTCCCCAACCCCACCCCATTACTCCCCCTCCAGATAACAGCCAAATGGACAAAGTTTCGCCCGCTCTTCCCAGAATTACCTCTGAGATACGCTTTTCTATGATGCTAATAAGTAGTCAGTTTGCCTCTGCATAAGCAACCTTGTATAAAAGAATTTTAGGCAATAAATTCAATTAGCCAGAAAATTCAGATGTGAACATCTGGTGATAATGCTTTTCATGACATTAGGAGGAAAGAAAAAAAATCAGTATTGTGTGCACAAGATGAATGCCTTCATGCTACTTCTTACGGCATGCAGCAGGTGCAGAAAGAACATTGCGCTGTTTCTTGAACCTCTCTCATCGGCCTGGGAAAATTGTCCTGGTTGCATTTAAACATTTGTAAAAGCCCTGTCTTTTGTATTTGAAAATACAAGTCTGTAGGGAAGGAAAAGTAATACACACTGAAAGGCAGCGTCATTTGACATAAGTAATATGGTGTTTCCACATTTTGAATGGGCGCTAAATACATCTGCAGCTTTTTGAAGCAGCATAATGTTCTAGTGTACATTCCGTGGATTTCTTTCCATACATAACCCTTCTGCCAATTGCCTCTCTGATTTATGAGGCCAATGTATGAATGGGGGAGATTACTTTCCTGTTATAGAGCATACTTTTTTTATTACTGTTCTCATCACACAGCGAGCCAAGGTAAGACTTCGTACACACTGTGTATAAATAAAGGAGATCAATATCAATATCTGTAATTTGATGCTTTCTCAAGATACCTATAGTAAAAAGGTTGGCAGCAAAATGATTTCAATAAGGTGAATGTTAGTCCTGATAGAAAAGCTACACCAAATGGAGCATCTAATGTAAAGACCATCAGATGATCATCAAAATATTTTTGAAAATACAGAGATGGCTGTCACTTAGCTACTGAGAGCGGTTGCAGCAGAAGGCACCATTTTCTAGAGTCATGAGGATGCCTAAGGCTCTGAGATTAAAATGCCTACCTATCTATACAGCCACTGCAAAAACCTGTTTGAAGACATTTGAATCAGAGAGTCTTTAGGTAATCTTGAAGTAAACTTACAGCAATGATGCTGAAGTTAGTCCTGCTGTTCTAGATTCACGCAGACATCGCTCAGAGAAGAGTTTGTCTCATGCTGCAAAGAAAATAAAAGCAAAAACAAGAGAAATAAAAGCAAGGTATAAAAATCATCCATTCAAAAGTCTGAAGCACTACTGTGCATTTTGTACTGATCATGGGCCTGATTCTTCCCTTCTCATCCCAGAAAAGTACTGCTTGAACGATAAAAGGCTGACATTTTTAAGGTCAGTATCTTGTACGGATCTCAGTTCAGGCAGAAGAGGAAATGCATTAGATCTGTGAGTTATTTGGAATACAGTAACTTATTTAGTTTCACAAAGAAGTTTGATTTCTTCCTGCATACTTATCTGCATAAAAATTAAGGATTTATAAATCTGGATAAAAATTAAGGATTGTAATACCTATTCTGAACCTTCTTTAACAGGTCTGATTCAGACCATTACATCTGAGCTGTTGCTGCCACTGTAGTTGCTGAAGAGCAGGTGGGAAATGCTGCTCACCAGTGTCACCAGCACTGCTGAATCTGGCTGGGTACTTCCCTAGACATATCACAGACACATGGTTAACCAAGCAAAGCACTAAAGAAAGGGACATAATTTGTACTCCAGACAGAAGTATTACAGGTTTGGAGTTTTCTTGTTTCAAATTGCTATTTTGCTATTCTTATGTCCAGAACAACTGAAAAATTGCCACAATTCACACACTTGTTTCCAAAGCCATATCATAGCAGAAGCACTGAGGTAGTCTACCATAAATGAAAGTAATGCCTAATACTATGGTATATGGGGCATCAGAAGAAAGTTGTGAGACATGGAAGAGAAAAGGAACTGGACCGAGACAAAGGAAAAAAAAAATCAAACCTGTACAAGCACGTGTGAATGTATACCTAAAATTTTGAATATTGAACTATGAGCATTATGAAGTCTGTAAGACAAGACAGAGACAGATGCTTGTGCTGACTTTCACTCTGTTTATAATAGTAGTGTAAATGGGGAAGTGTAGAAAAGGTTATGTAGTGCAGCTTTGTATTGGAACTCTTGAATTACACATTGTAGTTGTAGCTGTGCCATAGCCTTCCTTTGTGACCTTAGGCAAATAATGTAATTTTACTTGCCCAAGTTTCTACGTATCAAGAGTTTTGGCAAACCTTTCTTACAAAGAGGCATGTTGAGAATGCATTAATTAGTTTTTGAGACAGTAACTATCCCCCAAATATTTTATCTAAGACAGAAAATTCTCATGTGACTAAGAGATTTTTTTGAAGATAAACACATCAGTTAAAATAAGATAATACTTCTTGTTTAAATTGCAGTAGAGAATGTCATGGGAGCAGAGGTCATCAGGTGGCAGTATGATACTTCATCTAATAACTGTAAATATATATTTTAATCTGAGAAGAAATGGTCTGTTGTTTATTCTGTGAGGCAAACTATCTGAGATAGCTACAGCATGCCTCAAATAAATATCTTTTTGAATTTTCAATTAGGGTTGAAATGTCAGATGTTTGTCCTTAAACACCAAAAAAAGAGGAATTGTCTGTGGTCTTATATGTGACCACTGTTCCATGATCATATTTGTGTTTACGTTGAATAAATCCCACTAGTAATATGCTGAACTGAATATAGTTAATTGCCACTTCACAAATTTTCATCTGCTATTATGGTGATGTTCTCTGGTACTGTTGGTTAGAGTATTTGGACTACTGACCTACTTCATTTGTCTAAAGAACCTGATTTTTTTTTCAAAGAAAGAGTAGAGATTTAAGTATCATATTTATCTTCGCAAGGAATCTGGCCATAGGAGTAACGGGATGTTCTTAGGTGAAGTATATATGTTGATATATTTTTCCCAAGAATAAATGTAATCCTTCATACTCAAAAAGATGCTTAATTCTTTTTTAATACCACAGAGTAAATGATCCAAACCCTTGGCGTTAATCATCATTTTTCATTTAATTTCAGACAGTGCTAGATCACCGCCTGAGTAATGCCTGTGACTTTTGCATCCTAAATTAATATTGCTGTCGTATTATCTGTTGAATGCATGCAGCTGAACCTTCTTTAATATTGTGCCTTTTTCAACTGTTTCAAAACAGAGAGACCACAAATTTAAAGCAATTAATTTCAATACCTTCTGGGGGCTTCGGCTTGTTTGTATCTTCCCTAATAGGTGTGTGTTTGAGTCACGCCCCCCAGTGATTCAAAAGCTGAAAAGCCTGGTTAATGCAAGTCATTATTGATCTGTTCATTTTAGGAGATGCTGCTTTGGAGAGAGGGCTTGAAAATTGTGTTCCTGATACCTTCGCATTCAAGCTAGGACTTTAGGTCAGCCCTGTGTATGCAGATAAGAGTATTACTTGGGTGATCCTATTAATACTTGATGTTTAGTTTTAGGATAGGATTCTTGCATGGGCCTACAAATTACTATTTTTAATGAGTATTTAGGTAAATTGCTTTACTATATGTAACTTGTATCTAGCCGTAGAGTTTTCTTAGTTGTAAAAAACAAAATCATGCTAAAACCTTGATTTATAATAGGCACAGCCTTCCTACTGAGGGTGAAAAACAAACTGCATCACAGTATAGAATACATTAAGGCTTACTGACTGAGGAGGCAGCACATTTATTCATACTTTTTCAGGGCAATTTTAGAGCATAATTTTGAGTCTTCTTCTGTCGGAACATGTTTTTGAGTCTATGTTGACCCCACATATAGATCCCAGGGTCTAAAGAGGTCACTTAAGAGAAACACAGGGAAAAACAAATGTATATTTGGTAACAGAATTAAATAACCACTCCCAGATGGAAAACTTCTGAGTATTGACCCTGTGCTTTGAGTCATGTGTCACATAACCATTTCCCCAAATAACAGTGTGATTTCTTCAAACACAGAAAAGAAGTTCCCCTCTTTTTCCGCATGCTGCAGTTTAGGATGTGGAGAACAGTTCTTATTCAACTTAAAGCAGAACATTGTATACGTACCAGTGGTTGAATTTATTTAAATTATGCCTGTTGGCAGCTTTATGTCACCATGGTGTCTGATCTAACTAGTCCTTAATGACAGTTCTGCAAAACTGTTCTTAAATGGGACCAAGATCCAAACCTTGATTTAGACTCCTTAAACAAATTAGACTTCTGAGCTAATGCAGCAATTTGCATAACATTCCACTCTATTTTAAGCTGAAATTGCTCAGCACTTTTTAAAACCTGCAGCAAATTGCTTTGCTAACGAGACTAAATTACTCTATGATGTTACAGGTAAATTGCTCTGTAATAAATCTCACGTGCGTTTGCAATGTAAGGACTTTGCATTGTCTACCTGCTGCTCCATAGGCATTTCAAAAGAAATAGTGAAGAAGAATTATAGTTTGAACCGATACTTTTATCTTAAGAGAATTATTGTCCTGAATATTATTCCCCTATCCTATTTTGATGGAGATTTTTCTCCCATTCAAACCCATTTTAATTTTTAGGAATCAGCTTTTGGAGGGGTCTTAACAGTTACCAGTGAGGCTGCACACCTTCCAAACCCTTCTCCAAAAAAAAAAAAATTAAAATACAGTGTTTTTTCTTCTTAGATGAAAGTTGTTTTAATAATGTAAACAAAAGATAAGTAATGGAAAGTTCTCATGGAAAGGATTTGGGATTGCAATATAAAAATCTAGATATGTAATAATGTTATAGATACTGTGTACAACTGGTCAGTGTGGCCAAGCTGCTGTGTGGGCATTGGCCTCTTGGACTGGCCTGTAGCACTGGTCTGTATGGAGGCACCAGTGTGCTAAACTGGTTGTATGTAGTCAAGGAATGTCTCATAAACACTGCGCTGCCTGTCATTGTCAAAATGCCTTTGGCATTTGGTTCTGCCTTTCCTCATCCATGGAGCAGAATTGCTGGGAATCCATTTGTGTATGAAATCATAAGCACTTATTTTGCTGGTTGGAAAACCCCTTCCAGTATCTAAATACATTAAAACCAATGATTACTATAAATTTCAAGAACTAGTCTTCAGATGAATTGTCCTTTTAATTTGGGGTCTATTGGATATATACCATTACCAGTGCTAACAGTCAATTATTTTCCAATTGCTGCATACATAACACAGTGGCAAAGAAATAATTTTATACGTTTAAACACTTACACTTTGACATATTGAAACGTGCTTTCTTAATAATGGAAATGTCACTGTGTAAGTCGTGGATGATGTGTGTTATGTCAATTAAGCTGACAATTAATATCTGTGATGTCTCAAAAGGCTTGACTGTTAGATTTTTTTTTAACTTCCTTTGGATGAAGAGTTACTCTAATTGTTAAAAAGAATGTTGAAAGTGAATATTTAGCTATGAATTAATCTTTGCATTAAGACTGTGGTGATCGTAATGGCTGAACACTTAACATCTTGTTGGAAATAGAAGATTGTATTATTTTAGAAACACTTTTTTTGTCAGCTATTCTTAATCCATCTCTGTTTCCATTATATTTTACTTTGTGAAGCATGGTAGTTAGAATTCAATACAGAAGAGAATGTTCAAATTATATCAACTGGCAACATTTGAACAATATCTCAGATGCCCACTTGCTAAGTATAAATAGAAGAGGAAGGGTGTTTTGATTTCTACCACAGCAATATTTTTAGGCTGTTGGAATGCTTCGTTACCTAACAGTCTTTGGCTAAACCGGTTAAAAATTGAAGTTTTACTTTTCTTTCCTTGTTATGTCTCTAGCTCTGATTGTTACAGCTTTCTAATGGATGGAAGAGGCAATTTCCATTATGCAACAACTGAGAGAGAGTCTTTTCCTTCTCTTCTTTACTGCTGGGAGGAATAGAATAATTTTTATTTCAGCATTCGTTGGAGTTCAGAACAGTAGTAATAGTGAAGACACCTAATTCCTATTTGCTTTGACTTTGCTTCTGCCATAAGCAACAACCAAATGTGAGGACTGTTTTTCTGATACTTTGATACATGGAAAGATGACTCACCTTTATTGTGTTCACATTTGAAAAGTTATCTCTCCTTTTAAGTAGGAGAAATAATACTTTTGATTGTAAGTCAAAG
Source organism: Anser cygnoides (assembly GCF_040182565.1). Lineage (NCBI taxonomy): Eukaryota > Metazoa > Chordata > Aves > Anseriformes > Anatidae > Anser > Anser cygnoides. The sequence goes on from NC_089874.1 coordinate 86,833,129, forward strand.
CAGGCATTCTGCTCGAGCTGACAGTCATGGTTATCCTCGCTTTTAGGGCAAACCTTCCTCTTCCCCAGGGAAGCAAGCCAGTAGAGTTTTCACATCCAATTGTTAGACTTTAAATAGAGAGCCTGGAGGAACAGCATGGCTTCTGTGCTGAATCAGTGACAGGTAGCATGTTTTGTCAATTAAGGTCATGGACTGTAATACCGTTACTGCTTACACTTGACAATAATTCAGTTTCAAGCTGTGTTACGATTTGTACAAGCTTCAGCATGTATTTATCATGAAAAATAACAGGGAAATTAAGAAGGCTGCAAAATATCCTACAATACTTACACTTTTTTTTTTTTTTTTTCTTTTCCCTTGGGGATCTCATGTTCATAAATTGTCCTTCTGACAGTTTTTAGAGCACAGAAAGTATTCTTTGACCAGAGTACTCTCAAAAAGAGTAAAGGCAATATTTAACCAGTGTAAAGCAGAGCAAGAAGATACCAAAAGCTGTAGATCCAGTCATCTTTCCCAGAGGGAACTAAATATACCTAGGAAGAAGTCCCTGGGTATTTTTTGAATGTAGCTCTGTATTTGATCCACAGACTCCAGTATATCTTTTGTATAAGGGTAGTGCTTGAGTGCCGCCTGAACTACCTACCTCCTGGCTGTGTTAGTAGTGTTCCAAGTCATTGGGACCAAACTCCACCTGCTGCTGGGAAACGGAGCAGGAGACGTTATGGTGTTGCATCAGAAGGTAGACACTTCTCCTTTAGACTAGGTTAAGGAGCCAGGTGGTGATTTCTCTTGTCAGCAAACATGTAAGGCTGAACATGGAGCACAGGTAAAATTTCGGGCATACTACAGTATATACTAACCTAAATTACATACTTACCACTTCGAAAGCTCTGGTTGAATGTCTCCAAGCCTTTGAGTGGTTTCTTTGGTCATCAGCCAGTGACCTTAGACCTGGTCTTTGGTACTGTCTCCTGTTCTGCAGGGTTTGCAAATGAGAGCGTGGTTTATTACCGTTCCTGTCTCACCTCTGTTTTTATGCTGGACAGCCATTAACCAGATGTCCTCACAAAACAGGTGTCTTTGCATTCCAGGTATCTACATATCCTTCATGTCCTACTATTTTCTTTCCACAAATCCATGCAATCTTTTATATCAAATTAGAAAAGCTATCAAATAATTCATATGCTAAAATCGTACATTAATCAAGTATATCAGTATTGATTCAGACATATTTTAGTACTTCTTGTCTGATCCTCTTGTCGGGTTAAAAAATGGACAATATATTCAAGGGAGAATGAACTTTTATAAGAGTGGCTGAACTTAGATGTGCTGCAGAACCAGACAGTAATTCTTCTGAATTCAGAAGTGACTGTTCTGGAATTGACCTGTGTGACAACAGAGTTTGTCTCCTGTATTCCCTGATAACTTGGTACTATGCTGATTATTTGCTTATCATAGGCGAGCAGTCTTTGGTATATTTTTTCTTTTCCTCTAGATGTAGCGAGGCAGTAGCTACTAATGTGTCAATAAGTACTGCATTAAGAAACGTTCTCTCTGTATAGTCAGGAGAGAGGCAGAAGTACCTATCAAAATTCTCCGGAGGAGCGGGATTTGATGCCCCACTGGGGTAAATTGCTGCTTATCCACCCATCCGAGTATTCTTGGCAAAGACATCTGGCAGTAGCTCTGTTGAGCTCACAGGAGCCATGACAACTTAGCTCCACAGAGAATCTGCCCAAAGAGACTCAGTAAGTCAGAATTACTCTCCTCCAGACTGCAGCTGTAACTCCATAAAGGACCTGAAGAAATAATTTAATTTTCTTTGCCTCAGTTTCTGTAAGCATGAACAGGTTCTGGTAACATTCATCACTCTCATGATTTGTGAGTAGTAGTTAAACATGTTGGAGAATATAGTATTAGTCAGCTATATCATATATGATGGAAATACAAAGATGTGGTGGGATTTCTAGGGAATAATTGGCAGTTGGAAAAGCAAAAGCAAAGCAACAGAGTAGTCCAGGTAGAGAACAGCATCAATAACTGAGCTCCCAGTTGTGAGGAGTGAGCTCTATTGCTGCATGCACGATGTAGCTACTTTGCCAAGTACCTGAGCTTGGAAATTCAAGGAAAGTTTGCAAAATAAAGATCGTCTTTCCCACGTACCGGTGGGTTTCTTCTAAAGTACAATTTGAGAAAATTTGTCAGGTTAGGTGAAGTGTTATATATCATCAGTTTCATTTCTGTTGTATTACTTTTTTTTTTTCCTGACAGATATGCATTTTAGATGAATATTTAATTCCCTTGCTTTTAAGAAACTATCCTTGAATCACTTCAGTCCATTGAGAACTTCAGGTTTTGTCAAAGTATGAGTTGCATGAGCTGAATACAACTGGGCTGTGCGTTACCACGGCTGAAAAGGGATGGTACAACTCAGAAATACCATCTATATGTGGCAGAAGCAGACATTTTCACTTCAAAAGGAGTAGAGGACAGAAAAACCTGTCACTTGGCTGGTCACTAGGAGATGTAAAACGGCTTTCACCTTGGGACCAGGGCAGGGACCAGGCACTGGTGTCCTCTGTGTCTAAGAGGAAGAGTAGGGAAAACAGCACAGGCACAGCTTGCTGCTGAGCAGTGGCTGAGCCTTTTCCTGCTTCAGATACGTTATAGCAGACAGAATGATTTTTGCTCTGTAGTTACTATTTTTTCTCATTCCTCTCATCATACATAATCTTTCTTTTTTTTTCACCCATGAATCAATTAAAATATTCATTCAACATATTGTGCTTTAAAAATATGAAACACAAAGATCAGCAGGCATGTTTTCATTCTGTCGTTCCTGATATTACTCATCATACCAGAACAACTTGTATATTTCTCAACGGCATTTTTTTTTCCATCAGATGTTGTCTCTTTTCAGAGGTACAAGTCTAAAGCTCAGTGGCTGGTTCACCTTTTGTAGTACTGATGCATAGATTTTTGTTTCTGGACTGTTTCAGTAAATGTCATCTATTTCGTCATGTAGGTGGCTCTTCATGTGGTTTGCTTGGGTTTGAAAATCTGGTTAAGTAGGGAAGCAAACGTATTTTAATCCAAACATTAAATGTTGGTGGATTGTAAAAACAAGCAAACAAACAACACCCCAGTTCCCTCTGCCCCCATCCAAACTCCCCCCAGATAGATGTGGTTAATTAAGCCTGGCTTGGACAGGAGCAACTGATTCCGTTGCAAGTCATCCTATTAACAGTGGTAAGGGTGTGATCTGTGAGATGCACCGCAGCACCTTTTCTCTTTGATCTATTTTCCTGGTTTCTGAACTGAAGGATGTCACTGTCTGAGCAGGGGAAGCACGGGCTCCTAAACAGATCAGTGCAGTGTTATGCCTGCAGCTGATAGATCGTACTGATGTCCATTCCCAGTGCTGCACTCCCCGTGTGGAGCTGGTTGCTGCAGCCTTCCTAGTGACCGGAATACTGCTCGGAGGGTTGGACATGATAAAATGACTACTTAAGGGAAGATGTTTTAGTTCATCTTTAAATAGTAGCTATCGCTTTGGTGATTAGCCCAAAGCTGTATTGTAAATGTATACACGTTATAACAATTTAATACGGTAACATCTCAGTATATATGCTTTTTAAGCATGAAACTGCTCTATTACTGGGTCTTTCTATTATTTATTATAGAAATTGGAATATGCCAGATAAGCTGGTAGAAGAAAAGAGAGAGCTTCTATTTGATCAGTGGGTAATTTTGTATAGCTCAATTTTGGAAACTCAAAGGCTGAATCATTTTTCCATTTATATTTGCAGTGAAGTTTGTGTTAGGTGTATGAAATGCCATATATCAGTTATACTTCAATATTTTGAAGTTAGCAGATAGAGTATGAATTTCTAATAAATTTTAATGTGGTTTGTTTAACCTTTTCCTTCTCTCAAGCCTCACCCCTGCAGACAACCCCAAGAACACTTACACATTCAAGAACAACTGCAAAAAAATTTCAAAACTTTGTCATCATAAACTTTGATTCTAAAAAAGCCTCACCTTTCTCTGCAGTTTTGAAAATACTCTATAGCTGCCTCCTTTATAATGTCTTAGGCAGAATATTACTAGAGGTAGTTAGATGGCCAGGTAAAATGCCTGGCTTGCTTTGAGCCTTCAGCAACAACCCACGCAGTGAGAAAATTTTTGACAGATGTCTGTCTAACTTGCTTGAACTTAGTACCCCTTGGATCTTAGTTACAAATCAGTCTGGTTTCTTAAAACTAGGTCCAAGATTGATTGTTATTTTTAGAGCAGGTAGTACCAGAGTACCCTCAAGCTGGATTTGCTGCAAAATATTTTGTAATAAGCTGTTCTTGATATTCTTGGCATCCTTGATCATTCGCTTTAAATATTTTTGTTCTTCCTGTAGAATGATATTTTATATCAGATATTGCATTAGAAACTTATTTCATAGGCCACCTTAGGAATGAATAAAACTTCTTCTCTTACATCACTGAAGGGTCACCCTCAAACTTAATAAAATGAACTTTCCATGATTTGTCCATCATCCTAGTCTTTGTGTTTCTGCAGACTTCCTCATTTTTGCCTTCCAACTTCACTTGTAAGACTTTTTTTCCCAGTTTTGTTGGTATAATATCCTTACAGGTACTATAGTAGCTGCGGACATTCCAACTAATTAAATGCAAAAGGAGGTACTCCTAATAACATTATTGAGTTCAGTTGTTTTTTTTTTTAAATTTGCAGTAGTCTTGTGGTCTTTTCCTACAGTGCATATTCTCTTTAACTTGTGACGTGTTGCACTTTGAAGCAGATGATGTTGCTCCACCACAAGAGAAACCCTTGCCGAGGCAAACCTTGCTGGACCTTGAGAAATCTTGCTGAGGCAACACTGTTGGCTAAATTTTGGCAGTTTTTTCAGAGGTTCAGGTTTGTCATTGTATGGTTATATTGCCACAGAAAAAATAATACGAGGATTCAAATGGGTGTAACACAGCGGCTTTGCAAGGCTGCCATCATACCTTTACTGGAGCATAGCCTGCATAAACCACACCTTAATTAAATGGGGGTAACATACATAATGCTGGTCTTTATTCCCTAATGTTATGGTTATCACTTTGGCCTGTTTCAGATAAGAAGACAAGGCGGAATACAATTACTGGTGGACCTATTGGACCATCGGATGACAGAAGTCCACCGTAGTGCCTGTGGAGCTTTGAGAAACTTGGTATATGGGAAGGCAAATGATGACAACAAAATTGCTCTGAAAAACTGTGGTGGTATCCCAGCATTAGTACGGTTACTCCGCAAGACTACAGATTTGGAAATCAGAGAACTGGTCACAGGTTTGAATCTTTCGATATTTTTTGTTCAAACTCTATGCAGGCCCTACAAGCACAGGTCTGTGGTGTGTGTCAGTAGCTCCATCAGTAACTTTTTATTTCATTACCGTCTTCTGTGCTGTAACACAACACTTTAAGGACTCCTGGATGTGTGTAACATATGAATAGCTTTATTTGATATTATGCAGTCTGTTTCCTGTTACAGCTCCTGCTTTTTTTCTTCTCAGTTAGCCATGAATGTTCTTGCAGGAGGTGCTTCATGTATAGATGTGGGGTTGTGGGGCAGAATCCTACCATCAGCTGTGCTCTGCTCCCCATCCAGTCTGGTGTATGGCTGCCCATGAAGAAGTCAGAATTTACTGAATTTTCTTAGACACTATTAATAATTTCTTTTATACTTTATATACTGGGAAGGATGGTTTTGTTGTTGTTGCTTTTGAATTTTCACATGGTTTTGAAAGGAAAGTGGAAAAGCATGCTGGAGAGATGGACAGCATCCTCTTCTGAAGCTTTTTTTTTTCTGAAATTTGGTATCATGCTATGTGATGTATGTTAGACATAGGATGTTCAGGTAGTGGTAAATTTCTTGTTTCACTAGAGTAAAATCCAGTATTTTTAAGGTTGCTCAAGCTTTTTCCCTTATGAAATTCAGGTTTGTTTTTTACAGAAATACAGAAATGCTTTCAAACAGTACCAATCTGACACATTTGGAGATACCTTCCCCTTAATCTATCCTATTTAATATGCAAAAGAGAAGATGGATGGCTTTTTTGAGTTTTTCGATTTCTGATTTCATTCTATTTGATTGCTAATGTCAATGTGGTAATTAATGCTACAAATAAAAAATCTTAAGATCTTTTCATCATCCCATTTTACAATGCCTGAATTTCTATTATGATTTTCTTACTACAATATGTGAAGAAAGTTCTCATTTCTATCATAGAAGTGTCAGGGTACACAGCATCACCTGTGCTTCTGCAGAAATTATTTAACCTGGTGGGTCAGGCCTCATTTAGGACACAATTGATAAGATTTCCATCCTTCAGTTGGCTCCTGATTCCTTCCTTGAGGGTGTCTGAATAAACTCCATGGTGCTTATTAAATGTAGATTTTTATATTCGATTTTGCTTCTTGGTTACAACACCTATCACCTTGTACTCGTTAGGCAGGATTAATGGTGCAGAGATGCTGGGTTGCACAAGCTCTGATGGTGCCTCCTGCAGAGTGACAGAATTACTGACAGATCTAATAAAGTGTAACCACTGCTTCAGATTCAACATACTTGTTTGTCTCTTGGTTATGTTGTCTATGCCCCGACTCTAGGGAACATTCTGTTCTTTTATTCTGAGAAGTAAGTGGCAAACTGCTAATGAACATCAGCAGTAGACTTCAGCAGTTTCAGTAGCAGCTTCCATGTTGTCTGTAGACAGAACACATAATGTCATCAGGTCATTCAAAGAAAAGATAATAGGCTACAGTTTACATTCCTTCCATTGCACAGTATGGTGTTAAATTTTTCTGAATTCCCACAGAAAGGATGTGTGTGCTGCATGCCCTCAAGCTGTTACTGCTGAGAAGTTTAGGTGCCAACCACCAGTGGTAGGAACCAGCCTGCGTATGGTTAGATGCGGCTAACGGGGACAGTAAGCATCAGGAGAGCTGGACGTCTATGGAAGGCATGCAGAGAGAGGTGACTGAGGAATGGAATGAGAGTTATTGGTAGCTCAGGATTTTATTCCTGGGCCAGCTTTTGTGTTGTGTTTTTGTTTTGTTTTTATTTGTTTGTTTTGTTTTAATTAGTCAGTACATCCCAGAAGGCCACCGCTTCCCCTGGCTGCGTCTGCGCCTTTCAGAATGCAAATCAGTAGCACTGGCTTTGAAAATGAAATCCTGATAGTGGTGGTACTCTGCAAAGCTCCTTTCCAAAGCCATGCTCATAGCTGCACCTCTCATCCTCCGTCTCTTAGAAAACAGACTGGAATTGTGCATCATAATCAGTTCTCCTTTGCTTTTTTTGTGAAGTGTTACAGTGTGACAGCTGCCCCAGTTAGATTCCTTCCCTCTGTCTTTTCTGGGGAAAGAAGGATTACTCCTGCAGCAGCTGCCTCAGTAATAAAAAATATTTAACTTGGTGGTGGGCACGAGGGAAAACAAAAATTTCTCCTGCTTCCTGTCAGCTTTCTTGATATGAGGTGGCAGGAAGATAATTATTTCAGTAGTGCCACCGTAGCCTGAAGGAAGTACTGAGAAAATAATAGCAAATGGGTGTTTTAGAAGTAAACATAATAGCTTAAGCCTTTCAATCCCATGTTCATTGCGCATCCTGTCTACATAAAGCTGTTCTGTTTCTTAGTTCTGGAGAGGGCACAAAGTTCTTGCCATAAGACTTCATATGGACTCTGTCAGCACAGCCTCTGAATATTCTTCATGCATCTGTCCTCAGAGTGCTTCTCTTGGGTGGAGAAGTATCATTATCTCAGTTTTACAGATGGGGAACTGAGCCTATCAGGTCTAAATGACCTGTCCAGAAATCTGCCAAGACGAAGGTGTGAATCACTTTGAGTAGGCACTTAGCAGCGAGGGAAGAAATATGGGCAGGAAATGTTTTTAGCAGCTCAATTTATCTGAACAGTAGCGAAGCATTCACTGCCTGCTTCAAGTACCATGAAGCACATGCCCGCCAAGGTGAAAGTTATTATATTAGTTCTTCCCTCAAACATGTACATTTTCTTCCTTCTTGTTGCTTCTCCCCAAGGAGCTTAGAATTTCAATTTCCAGCTATCTCAAGACTGGTTTTGCAAGGGTACTTAAACCTGCAAACCAGCTTTCTATCCTAGTAGCTCCTTGCTTTTCAACATTGCCCTTCGCATCATGTGTGGCTTCTCCTGTTTTTCAGATTATTTTTTTTCTGCCATAATCCCCCCAACACAGAGTTTTTCACTTCTTCATTTATCTCATTGTTCTCCTCCTTGGTAACAGAGGGCTTGGACAAATATTGAAAAACCTTACTAAGCTCAAATTTTTGAATTCGGCAAACTGAACCTAATTGCAAAGTGATACATTTTCAAGACTTTCATTACGTGGAGCAAATGGTTTCAGTGCAGGCTCCCATCTCAAAGCTTTGAGAGAACTGGGCTGCCCAACTGTGATGAAATTAAATGGTGTTAATACCCATGCAGTACTTCTTGAAATACTGAAAGGTTCCTCTTTGAGAAACACTTTCATAGTAACTTTTCTTACTAGAAGAACCTGGATAAAGTAACTGAGGTATAGCAAAAAATGGAAATGCTATGAAGAAGTGAAATATTCTGATAGAAACAGGGTTTTCAGCAGGGCCTGCAGTGAGGAATCTGCAACCTCTGACAATCTCCAGAGACACAAGGAGAATCTGAATTGCAATGCCTTGTTTTGCGTACATTTGTAAATGAAAGTCTATATAATCTGAATGCATCACACTTAATTTAGCTGTTTTTTCACCCAAGCCATGTGCTTCTATGTTCCACGATAGCTCCTGTAAATGGGAAAAAATAAAAGCCTTTTATTTTAAAATAATTGTATGTTAACACTTTCCTAGTAAATATAAATAGACAAGAACACAGTACAAAATTAGCACAGATTCTGCAGATGGTAGAAAAATGTTATCACTTCTTAATGATGACAGTGTGTAGCTGATTGTGACTAAGCTTTTCTTTCCTGAGTTAATGTTAATTATGAACATTTCCATAAAATTCTATTTTAGCATTCTTCCTATTTGGTTTACTATTAGGAAAAAAATAAAATTAAAAAACAAACAAACATAAAAGTAAGATGTGTTAGCAAGAATAATGCAAGAATCCTGTTGATTCATTGTAGAGAACGTGTGGTCAAGCAGGTGTTGATAGATTCAAACTACACTTGCTCTTCGTTCTGTCAGCTGTGTCTGGTAACTGGTTAGCTGTTTCAGATGCAACGATGTGAACTCCTATTCTTTTCATTCTGACAAACAAAAATCCATCACTAGTGGAAGAGCTGTTTCTGCTTCATGAACAATGAGTTAACTAAATTAGAAATAGCTCCTTTTAAACAGGACTCCTCTATGGCTGCATCAAAAGTTTTCAAACTGTATATGCTGTATTTGACTGAAAGATAAAAGTGGATGATCCACTTTTAGAAAGCACATGATGATAAAGAAATAAAGATATAAATAATGATAGGGGAAATTATTTCTTACTTGTACTGGCAGCCAGCCTGCTGCTTATTTTGGTTGACATTAAGGTGTCAGAGATTTAACTATTGTCTAATGAAAATAAAAAATTACGAAAATCATAATTTTACCCCTCAAAATTAAAAAAAGCACAAACTATGTAACACTATAAATATATACTGTACAGAAAGATACATGTAGTCCCAGTATATTTCATTCACATTTATGTTCATTGAATCGAAACACATACATTCTGTTCCTGCCAAAAACATATATATAAAATCTTTTTTACATTATATTTCTTTCAAAGAATTTCTAGTTTCCGAAGCGTTGGCATATAGTAGGGTTGGACATGAAAAATTATCATCTACTTCATGGGTTTTGGTTTCTATTATGTATTTATGTTGTCTCTAATTTCAGCTGTGGACAATTTGCTTTTTGGCTAGGTTTGTCACCCCATGTTATGCAACATTATTATGTAGTTGCTTTATGCTGTATGTTGCATTTTTAGCATTTGCCAGGTGTTTCAAATGAGGTATTTATAAACTTACTGATACTCTGTCAGTGTTACTGAAAGCTATTATATGTTATCCTGCTTATAACTAGCTGGTTTGAGGTAACCACTGCAGTTTAAACTTCTTTGTGATTGCATACTGGTTATTAGTAGGTACATAAATTATCAGCAGGTTGGTCAGGAAACTCTGCAAGGTCCCTTTGAGTTTTGTATTTGTCTTCGCTAATCAGTGCAATAGCAAGTTAGTGAACCTGCAGTGATGTGTAAAGCAAGTTTAAGGGAATATTCTGTTTAAATTGACCCTTTGGCTTATCTCAGTGGAAGCTTTATCGTGATTTTTATTTTCATTTTTTAGGTAATTGTGGACTATTCTTTGGCATTTTCAACTTTATTGTACAATGTCAATTCTTCTGTTGGCAGTTCCCAAAGTCAAAGTAACACAATAGTGGTTGTTTCTTATTTGTGATGTTATTTTCTAATTTAACTTTTTGACATATTAGGCTTTAGATTTCATATATGGTAAATAATATTTAACAATATTATGGCAAAGGACTGAGTATTTAGTACTTAGGATCTTGAAGAAGTTTATCAATTTAATAATTCTCTGAAAAAGTGCCCTTGACATCAACTCAGTTACTGGAGTGTGTAAACACAGATGTGACATTTTATTGTGATGTAAACTTTCACTTAGAGGTGGCAACTATTTGCAGTACTGTTGCACCTGGGAGATTTGATCTGAAGATGAATGAAAGGTGTTTTTTCTCACTCCCAGGAGACATTCCCACTGACTTAAGTAAAGAAAAACCAAACCCTTCTATTAGTTGTGTTGTTATAATATTTCTCCTTGATATATTTCTAAAAATCTATTATATCCTTTTTTGTTGTTGTTGTTCAGGTTTATACTAGGTGTTCTCTTCCAGTGTCTTTCATATTAAGTGTCCCATTTATTAATTATATTTAAATGCTGTAATGAAGCAATGAAAGTATAAGGAAGCCTGGCCAGTGAGAGGTCTAAATAATTATAATCTCTTCATATTTAATATAAAAAGATAAGTAGGAAGATATAAGGTAGCTTGCTTTCAGAACCAAACAGAAGCTTACGGCTTTACAGTAACTGAAAGTTAGATCATGAAGATATAATATGTTTTAGGTTCAGATATGTATGCTGGTTATCACAATCAGACAATTTGAAAAGCCATGTATGTGCTTAAATTGTCGTGCTGGTATAACCATGATAATACCATTGCTAGAAGGTTGACATAAATTTGGTTCACTATATGCCTAGCTAAGTTAATAAGACTGCCGAATATAATTTGGGATACGTAACTCTATGTAGTTAAAGAAAATGGAATCAATGAAGAAAGTTTACAAATGCCTTTTAAGATGCAGCTCTGTGAATTAGCTGCTTCTGCACCTCCAACATCCAATCACATTGTCCTGTCAATCAAGGAAATTAGAAAGGGGATGTGTGGAAATAGATAACCGCTAGCATAAAACACAGCTTTCAGAAGCGTTTGTATTGATTTGGGCAATAAAAGTCATTAATTCATTTCTTGTTTAGTTTCTCCTCTGCAGATATGCAAATTCCCTGTAATAACTTTAAAGAAGTGCTTAGAAGAATTTACCAAGCACAGAAGCAGGTGACTTACAAACTCTATATTTACCTTCCTTACAGTCAACAGCTGCAAAAATTGTGGAAGAGAAAATGAAATAGAAAAAACTTCCAAATTTTTCTTAGGGATACTTTTAAATTATTTTTTTAATATTAGGTTTCGGATAAGATTCACAATTTTCAAGTCTACTTGCTTAGCCACTTAAATTTGCTTGTATGTTTAAAAGCTAAATGCATTTTCTTCAAAAGGGAGATTTGACAGGTACTATCTCTAATCTTTCCTGCTGTTTCATTAAATGGATGTAATTGTAAGTACAGTTTCCTAGCAAAATCAATTTTAAAAGTTGATTAAATCTTTTTGTACTAATTTACCTCTGATTTGGAGTTTTAAATTATAGATGTTTTCAACATTAATAAAATTATTTCTGGGCTGAAAATTCATATCTGTTTATGTTGGATCAAAGCCAATGGCTGAATGAGGAATTATATAGTATAGTTTTACTGATATTTCTTCTCTTTGAGCTCAGAAGCATTTCTAGTTCACAAGGTTACCTAATAATTTGACTCTCTGTCATTGTTTGAGATAGTTGTATACAAGATATTCTTCAATGTCCTTCTTTCCTGAGTTCTGGGAGTCAGTAAGAATTTCATATAAAATGCCAAACTCCTACAAATCTGCAAATTTTGGGTTCCAGCAAAAGCATGAATTTCAACCCATAGCAGAAACTTTACATATTATACTTTATGGCTCTTGCTGTTACACTTAAAAAGATATTACGAGGCGAAAAGGCAACCAAGGATTTGTTGTATGCAGAAAAGTAATTGCTGCTACTATTTTAATAAAATTTGCATATAACACAATAATGCAGAAGTAAAACTAATAAAGGCCTAGATACCTGGCCTGCAGAAGTGGTGAAATGGAGAAATGATGTTGTACGTTACAGTACAATTCTACAGTCTGATAATGCTTAAATTTTAGATTTTTTGTCACCTACAGAAAACATTGTATTTCTAGAAATGCAAGAGAGATTTCCAAACAAATCCAGGGAAGGGATTAGTTGGCACCAGTTACTGTGGCACAAAATCCTTGTCCTGACAAGCTGTCTTCCTCACACACTGGAGAAGGAGAAGGCGGCGCTGCTCGTACTTGTAAGTTGTTGGGAAGCTGATTTCCAGCCTGTGGTCTACAGCATCACCAACAAATTGCAGCACCGCTCAAAACACATTCTGTTTGTAGCTCATCTGTAATGGCAAATGTAAAAGTAATTTAATAAATTGTGTAATTTTGCTTCAGAAATGATTCTGTCTGATCAAATAACACTTATGCAAACAATATTGACAGTTTCAGTGGAATATTCTTCTACAAAATCTATTGCAATTTACTGTCTAATTATAAAACAGCTTTTCCCCCCTTTCTCAATAAGCTGTCGCTATTTTGGCCCTGAAAATGGGGAAACCCACTGATAGGATTTGTTGTTTTCATGAAGTCATTCTCAACTTTTTCTGAATGATCAGATGAGCTCATTCGCTCTTACCGATTAAATATGGAAATGGTTTTAAACTGATGCTGTCCAAAATCTTCTGCTCTGCTTTCTTAGTGACAGGCCAGGGCACTGATCTGGTGTGTCAGTTACACTCCGTGTGTCATTGTGGGCACGGATAGAGCTGTGACACAAAGCCTTCCTCAAGTTGACGGCGTCAGTCTTCAAGACGAATGGGGGGAGTCGCAATGACTCCACGGCTTCCTGAGGTCTCGGCTGGCAGCAGTGCGATGTCCACAACGGGCAGGTCCCTCACTGCTCTGCCTCAGGGGCTGCTTGGGGCTGCTTCCACAGCTCAAGGCCCTCCTGGAGCAAAGCCGGCGCTGGGGAGGCAGCAGGCTCCTTCCCACGTGGCCATGGCTGCCTCTGCCATGACCTGCGCCATGGCACGGCCTGAGGCCTGCGCCACCAGCTCCCTGCTGCGCTTACTCAGTTGTCCTGAATTTACCATGCCTGGTCCTAGCCCACAGCCCAGGGTGGTCCCTCTGTGCCTGCCTTTCCTGTCTAGGATTGGAATAACTCACGTATGAACCAAACTGAACTTTCAAGGCACAATTGGAAATGATCATCTTTTCCTTGTACAATCAGGGAGATGCATATTCTATGCAATTTCTTCTGTGAAATTCATTCAGGTCATTCATATGGCAATGAAAGGGACAGAATTCATAATTTGCTTGCTAATATACTACAAGAAGCATTTTCGTATTTACTTTTTTTTAATTTGATCAAATCTAAGTTTAAGATGAAATATCAAACAAGACAATCTGGAGTGATAAATAGAGGACATCTGTTGCAGCATATGGCTTGACGTAACAGCTGCATTGAACTTCTTCAGCAAGTAGTAATCCTTTGGAAAAAATCAGCTTGGCGTATAATTTTGATGCCCCTGCCTGAATGATGGAGTTTTAAAACACTTGCAGTTCAAAAGGACTCTGTAGTTTGAAATGTTTGTGTTTGCAAAACAGAAAGCTTAAATTTTCTTTTTAAAATATTTTGAGATAGATCTGAGTATTTCACTTTTTGTTTACAAAACAAACAAAAAAAGAACTAAGGAGGATAAGCTGAAACATTTTATTTTGTGATGGAATTTCTTTTTTCATTGTGGCCAAGCAAATTTAATTTTTTATTTTAGGCCAACTTCCCTTCCCTTCAATAATCTGTATTTCAGTCCTGTCTGATCTTGAATATCAATTTTAAGATATGGCTTGTGTTTTTTTTAAGTGTACACTGAGCTTTCCATTTTGCATGTAGCTATGACTTTATAGATGGGTCTAACTTCCTAAATGGTTCTTATGAGAAAGGACTTTAGTACCTAGAGCTTTAACTTGATGTTCATTTTCAAGTATAACACTTCTGTTCTGTCTTAGTGTCTGTTACAAAACATGTATTTTAATTTTGGGTGCTCTAAAAAATCTTCTGTAAAATACATGTTTAAACACTGAAAAAAAAATCTTCCCATCCATTTATATATGCTTGTTTGATTTCCTTGTTTTCTAACAGGGGATTTAGTTGAGAATGGTATTGTCATTATGCATTAGGGTGAAATTTTGTTTGAAAACAGTCTATTTTTCTGTGTTTCTCTCATTTAGAATTAAGTGCTTTTGATTTGGTTTCTGTGTTTTATGGCAGTAATATGGGACCAGTTTAATTTCATCAGTTAGGGAAATAAATAAAAAAGCTGGAATCACTGGTCTTTCCATAGTAACTGAATTCAACTCTTCTGGTAATTTCTCTGCTGTCTGACATGTCTAACTTTCGTGTCCAATAGTTCTTCCCTTACACACTTAGATGTTATTTTAAAGCGTACAGCAGAGATAGAGCAGTAATGCTAGGTCGAAGTTCAGTCTTGTTGACAAGTAAACAGAAGTTTTCAGTTAATGCAATAGCATTTGGACAGAATTTGTTCAGCAAAGTTTGTGCAAACAATAATAAAATCAGTCCTTTAGGTTTTAATAAAATCTTATATTTAATTTTGGAATGAAAAGAGCAGCACTCAAGAAGGAAAGAATTAGCTTTTCAGAGTAAATGCTTATAATTACTCTTCAGTCAAGATCAAGCTTGTATTTGTTTGCAAATTAAAAAAAAAAAATAAACTTTATACTCTTTCCAGGAAAGTTTTTGTTTTGTAAGGCTGAGAATGGCTGCAGAAGGAAAAGAATTGAACTGCCTGCAGCTTCACTTTCTGTTCCGTGGACTTTTAACTGCTTATGACTTTCACTGAAACCTGTTCTTTCTCAATTTGCACTTTTCATGGGCCATCTTATGCACAGGTACATAGAAAACCACCTTTGTGCATGTACATGCATGTACTGAATTACATGAAGGTCCCCATAAGGTAGTCATACATTAACCAGTTAAAATATTATTTCAAGAAAATTAGTGAAGCTTCCTTATCTGTTATGCCAATTTTGATTATTTATTTATTTAATTATTTTTGAAATACTCTTGTAGGGAGCTATCTTATGAGCTCTGAATTGTTCAGGTGACAGAGTTCAAATGGCCCTGTGTTTTTTTTTCACCTGTTGAAAGTCTGTTACTTACCAGTTCGTGATGGTCGAGCTAGCTGTGAAGTATTCTTGCACCTAGCATTAAGAAATGATGCAATGACTGATGTTTGATGTCTTTTATGTACGTCAGTTAAGTTTTCCTGAAGTTGTAGGGTGGCTCCTGTGCTTCTTAAACACCAGTTGCATTTAAAGAGATGTGTGTTTCTCCGTAAGATAAATGATTTCATCTCTGCCCCTGCCCTGAACTCAGCAGAACTGATGTAATGCATACAGAGCCCACACCCTGCTGCAATGGAGCTGATCAGCTCTGCCAAGCAGCATTACAATTACAAGGGGCTCTTGAGCATCAAAGCTGCAGTGAGAGCCAGTAAGTGACTTTTCTAGCACTTGAGAGCTTGGGGTAGAAGATGCTTTTCCTAAGGGCACCAGCAAAAGATCCCTTGTGCTTAGCTTCTCAGCAGGGTATTTAGCTCTCAGATTTCAATCTGATTTGTTATATGCGTGAAGGTAACCCCCTGGAGTACCAGCATGCCTTCAGCTTATAAACAAACAGCCTGCCAAAGCTGTACTCAGTGTGAGGCAGGCAGGGTCTCAACTCTACCAAAGACTCTGCATCAGACCATGACCAAACTATTAAACTAAGATAGAAGGAAAAGCCTGGAAGACTTTGATTTTTATTTTTAACAAAGAATATTCGATAAGCCAAGTCTTAAGTATAAGTTTAAGGCTGTTTTAAACATACCAAATTGAGAAGAATCAAAGGTATTTTTTCTCCCAATAATATATTTACTTACAGTCAGAAATAAAATCTGATGATATTCAAAAATATCGGTGATATTTTTGCATGGAATCTCTACTTTCTTAACTTTGAGTGAAATAGGGATAGTACCTGTCTAATCAGGTCATTACTTACATCCGTTGTCTATAGATCTATATATATGAGTACCAGTTCTGAGTAAAACACTGGCTAAAAAATCTGTTGAAGATTTTAGTCAGGTTGAGTTTGAGCTCCCAATTTAAAGATAATGTTTTTTTTATGTTCAGACTGCTCCATTAAATTGTCTTAAATTTAAAAAAAAATATTTTGCTTTGCTCCTTTCATTTAAATGATGCTATTTTGCAATAGCTTAAATTAATTAGATTTATACAGAAAGCGGTGCTATTTCTAAGCTGAAGGCATAGTGGGTACACACTGTCTAGCAGCAGTAACATCCCATCAGCCTGGACTGTGTTTTTAAAAGCCTTTGTCTTGTCTTCAGTCTAGACTTTGACTTCAATCTAGACTTCAGCTAAGAGAAAGGTAAATCAAAACTTTTCCTGGTTCTCTGTTCTCAGTTCACTCTTCCAATGGCAACAAATTTAAATTGCTTTAATTAAGATCTATGTGTAGTTTTCTTTATGAACTACATCTGTCAAAAGATCCCAGGGGGACATACATACATGTTAAGGTACATATGGAATTAAATCATCTTTAAGGTCCCTTCCAAACCAAACCATTCTATGATTCTGTGATATATTTCTGATTTGCCAGCATACATATTTCTGCAAAGGATGGCAACAAAACACAACTGGTAATAGGAACCCATACAATATTGTTCTAGTAGAAGAACTAAGGATTATACTAATATGTAATTTAAGATTAAGTTCTTCAGTTATGCATAATTTAAAAGAATTAGGGCAGGATTGGTGTTACCACATTAGAGAGAAAGAGAGAACAAAAAAACCTGCGTAGTGGCCACAGATGCCAGTAATTGAGTTTAAACCCTTTTAGCTGTTTGTACTGAGTTGTAACATAGCTTATAAAAATGTTGGTTACAACAATTTTCAAAATTTTTAAAATTTAATTGTTGTCGTCTGTGAAAGGCCTTCTTAGGAAAGATTATTTCTCTCTAGTGTGTTAAACAACCTGTTGAACCTAGTAAATGCATGTCCTTTGATAAGCTCTTCCAGAAGATTTAACTTGGTACAGCAAGATCTCCATAGCAAGCATTCCAGTAGACTCTTTTGAAGAGTCCTTCATCTGATGTCTGCAGACTGGTAATTGGTACTCAGACCCCAAATCCATCTTCCAGCTGGATTGCTTTCAGTACGAGTTTCTCACGTTTAAACTCAAAATGAGATTGCAAGATACTTTTCCTGTGGTCTTCAATTCTTTTCATGTAAGGATGAAAGCTTCAACCTTCAAATAAACATGATCAGTCTGGTGCGGCTATTTTTCACTTTCTGTACAGCATTCAACAGAAACCGAAGTGGCTTGCAAATAAACAGGGAGACAAAATGCCTCCTTTCAATGTATTACAACCTTAAATCCAAGGAGAAGATAAGGTACGACGAACACAAGTGATTGAGTAAGAGATGTTCAACATTGATCTGACCAGTTCCTTATTTCCTCTCCCCTCACAAAAGTAGTTCTACAGATGGTAAGCTATATTGAGTTAAGTGACTAGATTGGATTAACAACTCTTCCAATCCATATTCAGCAGGGTAGGTTCCACTATTCTCGATGAATCATAGATACTCCGAGTTCAGTCCCTTCTCCTCCTATGGGCAGCTGATAGCATACAAATATTTAGGGGGCAGTCAAGGCACTTTGAGTGCTATTTCAGATTTGCTTATTGTGCTTGGAAAGCCAATTCAGTCAGGGCTTTCAGAGCAAAGTGACAAATGATCTCTATGATTAACTCCTTACTGTAGTCTTAAAAGGGAATGTAATGCATATGGGGCTTGAAAGATGTGTTCAGTCATACGGACCAGAGATATGTCCACATTGGAAGGTGCCTCAGGTAAAAGATGTTCGTGTTTTCTTCCTGCTTCTTGAAAAGTCCAGGGAAGGGATTATCTTCTTTGTCTCCACATAAATTAACTCCAGGTCCTTCTGAGCAAAAGTAATGGGAAATGAACTCCCAGTTCCCTTTATAACTGTAAATCCTTTAATTAAGGAAGGGTACAAGGAGGCACTTAAAATGCCGACCTCAGCAAGCAGCAGAGTCCACCAACTGAGAAAATAAAATATAACTTGTCAGAATTAAATTGTTTCATTCATTAATGTAGTTGGTAGCATCAAAAAAAAAAAAAAAAACACCTTTAAATTAGGTAAAAGGCATTGCTATAGCACGGAAGATTATCTTATAGTTTTAAACTGTGTGTGAGGTTCAACAACTTCAAAGACTGTCAGGCTTACCAGGCAGCACGGTTTTGTTTAACTCTACCTTAAGTCATTATCATTTAGGAGAACACAGAACAGCTGAATCTAGTCTGGTGATCCCTTCATTCTGTTACTGTGAAGGTTTTATTTCCAGTTAGTGAAACCAGACCCTATTTTCTGGCTCTTGAGGGAATGAGTAGGTTTTCATTTGGAGCTGGCCAGTTCCTATGGAAGTTTATTGAGCAAAAGCTCTTGTACACAGTATCAAGTGTATTTAAAGTAGATAACAAGGGAATAAAGATGAAGTTTACGTGAGTTTACTTTTAATTAGTAAGAACCTAGTGAATAACAGATAGTACATTACGTTTTGCTAGAAAGAGCTCTTATTTTTTATTCTTCTGTATTTTTTTCTGCTTTTCCAGTCTGTGACTAGTTCTTGAAGCCCAAAGTGCTATTTTGTTACCATCAAAGAACTCTTCTCTGCTTCAGATCTGAAACAGGACTTCTTTGCAGAGAAGCAACACACTGCCTTGTATAAGTATTAAATCAGACCTTGGAAAGGGAAAGATTTGCATACCATTTACACCTATCTAGATAAATGTAAAAAAAAAAAAAAAAAAATACAACTGCATTGTTTTTTATACTCAATAAACCCTGCAAAATACTAGGTATTTCAAGAACAGTAGATGTGCCAATGAAGCTTACCAAGAACAGGTTATAGATAAGTGAATATCAATATCATTCTGAATGCTTTTATTCCTTTAAATACTGTATTACTTTTCATAAAGGCATTCGTAGCAGAAATCAAACAAAGACTCTTTAAAGTAACAAGTGAAAAAAAAAAAGAGCAGTATTCTCATTTCTGTTTTTTTTTTTGTATCTAGCTAAAATCTGTCAGTTTCTGTCTGTTTACTATATACAGATGATTTTAAGTTGGACTTTTACTGGTATGCTAAGCAAAATTTTTACATTAAAATGCAAAACTGCCTTTATATACAGTTCTGTATAAAATAATTAAAACATGGAGTTGTATAACCGAAACAGTCTTCCTGTAGAAGTAATTACTTTTAAAGGGAAACCAAAAAAAGTAGGTTGATTCCTGTTAATTATACCTCTCCTTCAACACAGAGAATGCTAAAGAAAGCCTGGAGCAAGTAGTGTTCTTGCTGCTTATATTTATAAATGTTTGAGCCCACGTTCTTAGGTCTTTAGCAGTTTCCGCCCACCATCACTCCCTTTGCTTTTTGATAGTGTAATTTAATGTTCGTATTTGCAACCTTGGTGATTATGTATGTGTGGTGATTATAATATTTTGCCTTGTTGGTTCAAGACTTGAAAGCAATACAGGCAAAACTGAATTTTGCCCCTCAAGGCTAGCTGTCAAGCCAGGTTGCTGTTTCCATGGGAAGGAAAGTAAGAATGAGCTGAGGCCTAGCTCTGAGAAATTTCCAGTGGTTCTGTGACAATTTGTGTATTCAAGGCTGTATTCCTATTGTGAAAGTGTTCAGGTATCATTCAGCCCCATTTACGATGCAGATTTTTTTTTTCTCTTGACAGGAACAGCTTCGTTACGAGCAACGATAATGTGGTTTGGTTTTGGCATTTGTTTTTGAATCTAAAACTATTCAATCTTTTTTTTAAAAAAAGTGTTAATTATTAGTCATTTGGTTGTTTTGTAGGAGTTCTCTGGAATCTATCCTCCTGTGATGCACTGAAAATGCCAATCATCCAGGATGCCCTTGCAGTGTTGACCAATGCAGTGATCATCCCTCACTCTGGATGGGAAAATTCTCCGCTCCAGGATGATCATAAAATACAACTCCATTCATCACAGGTGCTGCGCAATGCCACTGGGTGCCTAAGGTGAGTACAGCAAAACATTTGCTTTGCCTGAATCATATTGCTTTATCTTGAATTATTTCTCATTCTTAGGCATCTGTAAAATAAATAATTTGTCTGTCAGCAACGAAGATGACTTTCAGTGCAGTAAACTTCAAGTCTGAAATTAGTTAGAAAACAAGCTGTAGGATATTCTAAAACAATCTCTACAAGTTTGCCATTTTTCTTAATGGCTTTGACCAATCTTCTCATCAAAGTTTGTATATTACAGATGTTTTTTTCTTTGTAGATTTTTCCTATTCCCCCAGTTGCTTAAGTGAAGCCAGTATGTTGTCACTATTACATCCAATTTAATTAAAACAAAAAGTAATGAAGATGCTTAAAAAAAGTAACATGCCTTAAAAGTTCCCGATGCCATTGATAAAGTTCTGATAAATGCATCAAGTACATTTTTTCTGCTCTGTGAAGATGAAAGTTGGAGTGGAATAAGAGACGAACCAGTTTAACATTGTGCACCCAGCATACCTAAATAGATCCTTAGAAAATATGGTATGTATTTATATTTATATACCAAATGCGTATATGCAACACCAAATTACACTTACATAAACATATGCAACATGACCTATCTATTCCTTAAAGTCACGGTAGATGTGAGATTGAAAATAGGATAAGTAAGAAGAGTTTAAGTTCTGACAAAGCCTTACAAAAGGATTGACTCGTAGGAATTTCTGAATTCCGATCCATATTAGTGCATTTATATGCTTTAACTTATTAGGCAAGTTCTCTAAGTGTTGTGTGTTTTTTTTCTGCATGCATAGTAGAGATTCTGTAATCTATCTCAAAGACATGTTATGAAGATTAATTAGTTAATATTTTTACATACATCACAGGAAATTTGTTAGGTGAGTAGTATATATCAATGATACAATATGTGTTGTATGTTGCATATAAATCAGAAATCCATCAGATAAAGGTAAATCAAAATACATTATTTGATTAGGAGGCAAATAAAATAGCAGTGTTTTATTATGTATGTATAGCAAGCACCTTTTTCTCCTTGTGCTTTTCATCAAATGAACTATCTTCCTTTCAGAATTGAAATATGAAAAGTTTAAGGGAAAAACTAATACTTATTATTAGTGATTGTTTATATGTAATCAGAAGAGAATGAAATACAGAAGGTAATAACTGATTGCAAATATACTTGTATTGGACTTAAATACAGGTATGTATATGCATATATCAGCTATAACAGGTTGTGTGTTTGTAGCTAGGTATTTGTATCTGAGTTGTATTAATTTTGAAGAGTTTTGAAAAGAGATTGGTAATATAATTCTATACAAAACATTCAAGTCCCTAGAAAAAAAGTTGCTCATATCACTGTGACAGAAGTCATTCCATAAGGACTTGTACCATGTAATACTTCTCACACTTCTGATGTTTAATCTGTCTCAGTTAAAGAGCTGCCTTTGTAAGAAATGTCCTTTATAAATTTGGGCCTTCACTGTGCCCCTTCCCTAAACATGCATGTTCAGTGTTGGTCTCCCCACACCATGATCTGTCTTCCTGTTAACTTTTCCTAACTGCTTCTCCCATCCTTGTTCCTGCAAACCTCGGTTCTTCCCACCCGGTAGTTGTTGGATTCATTGCACATTGGTCTTGAAATCTATCTTTCTTTCTTTCTTTTCTTTTTGTGAGTGTATGTGCACGCCCATTTGCAAACTGATGTGAGCTTACTGTAGCCTGCACTCTGGGTCAGCCTGAGGACTTGTGGCCACACGAGAATGGTACGTTGCCTGACACAGTATATTTACACTGCTTTGCAGCAAGGCTTACTACCAAGTGCTTGATGGTATGCTGTCATAGCAGAATGGCTTCTGGTCATCTCGTGCGAAATAAGCTCATATCTGCCTGCAAAAGACTGTGCATATTATACCTCCTGAATCCTTCCCAGATAGCTGCAATAATTCAAATGCCTGTCCTGAGCTGGCTGGTCTTCTTTCCTTCTAAAACCAGGCCATATTATGGCTTTTTAATATCTTTCTGATCTCAAACCCTCCTTATTTCTTAGATGCATCTTTCTGCCCTCTGTATCTGCTTCGGATATTTATTTGGCCTTCATCCATCTTCTTTAGATAATTTCATCCCACTTAGTCTGTGTGGATGCTCTTTGGCAAAGCCAGAACATTTGGAGACGGTTGAATTTGCTTTTGCTTCACACTAGCAAGAACTTTCTTGTTTACCTTTCCTCAGTTGCTGTTGAAAATCTTTCTGTCTGAATAAAATGTAAAATTTGAGGCTGTGCAAGGGACAAAAGTATTAGCTGACCTCTGAGGGGGTGCCTAGACTTTTGTGTTGTATTCATCTAAGGTAATGGGGTCATTATCTGGAGGAAATGCTGAATGTCAGAAAGAAAATATTAGAAAGCTCAGTGTTTTACAAGAGCTGATGAGCGTAGTGCATACTCTGTGCTGCTAGTATGATAATTAACATTCCTTAAATACATGCCACCCCCAATAAGCTTTCACACTTTCCACTGATGACTGGATATAAGCTTCAGATTTCCATTTCAAGATATCACTGGATGGGGAAATAATGTAAGGCAAGAAGATGTGATGGGGTTGCTGGCTGAAACATTGTTGTGTGTATGTGGTAAAGTTCTTTGCCCTTTTCCACGTGAGAGTTTGTTCTAAGACTCTCATTTGGTTGTCCTTCACCATTTTCTTTTTCTCTTTTTGTTTGAGCTGGTCTGTGAAGGGATGTTGGTTAATAGCAGTTGCACGAGGATTTTCAGTGGTGGTGCTCAGTATATCATAGGAGAATGATCTTCAAACTATTTGTCAAATGTCCCTAAATCTCTAATGCTGACAGATTTTAGAGACATCAGGATGTATTTTATAAGTTTTAATGCTACCAAATATGCCAGGACTCGTTTTGTTTAATCTTCTGGACATTTGATTTTCTGAGGCATTCACTGTTGAAAGCTTAAAATAACGTCTCAGAGGTGCTATAATATAAACCTTCCTATATGCATTGCCAATAAACAGTTTGCAGTTCTTACTATATAGAAGCAGACAGGTCTTTGGTTTGTGGGTTGTTTTTTTTTTTGCTATATTAGATGAGTTGTTCTTTCTACTGATTTTCCCGTTTCTCAGTTTCTTGTTGAGATATTCTTAGCTTTTTCAATTACAAAGTAGCTTATTAACTACAATTTTAGTACTCTTACCTGCTTATTCGTTATCATTTTTAAGCAAGTTCTTAATACATTTTAAAAAACACTATGTAGGAACACTCCAGTCACACAGTGATCCAGCTGAAATCAGTATGAAATCATATGAAAGACAGCAGCAAAATCAGACCTTTTTTTTTCCCGTTATTTTCTTCTTTCCTGAAAGAGGTTATTTACAAACTGCACTCTTGCATACTTTGATGATTTGATAAAAGAATAGCTTTAATACAATATTGTGCTAGTTAATTTCACATAAGTCAAATATTTTGAAATTTTTTAGATAATTCAAAGCTCTAAATACTGTTTTATACCTATCACTTATGAACTTATTCTTAATATTCATCTTTCAGAAACTGCCAGGCCTCAATGTGACATGTATTAGAGTAATCACCCAATTTACTTACCACCCCACTGAGATACTAGTACCTTACCTCATTAAGCTCTGTGAAAGCCTGATTTCTTTTTTTCTTTTCAGGTTTCAGCTATGACTTGTTTATTTGTGTTTGTGGTGTTTGTGAAATACTATATCTTTGTTTCGTAGTTTCTGATTCATTTAGTCTTACTACAGAAAATCAAGTGAAAAATGAATTTTGAGTCCCAGTTGTTTATAGGAGGTTTTATAATTCCTAATCTGAAATTTACTAACAACAGGAGACACATTGTACAATACTGTTTTAACCTGACATGTCAAGTTTACTTATCAGAAGTACATCCCTGTGCAAAGACCATCTGAAAAAAACATCAGATAATATCTTTTCAAGAGTCTTCATCCTGATGTACAATCTGGAACCTGGAGATAGTGTGGTGTTTTGTGGTGGTTTTTTTGTTGTTCATGAATTGGAGATGAATGTAAGGTAATAGAATGTAATCTGAGGATTTTAAGGAGCTTTAAGAAAGTATTGCTTTAAAATTCTAAACCTTTTTCAAGATTCAAAATCATAAAATGCTGACTTTTTCTTTCTTCCATGTTCTATTTAATTTTTCATCGTACACTGGTGACATATAGGGGTGACTGTGAAAATCAGCAATATATTAAAATAGATATCTCCCCCCATGTTAGTAAATTTGAAATTCTATAGGAGAATAACTCCAGTAGTTTTTCTTCATAAAGCCCCATACTTTTCAAATTTTACTACTTCTTATTTTCATACTTGTCAAATCTTTCAGAAAATATGTAGAATTATTTCTTTCAAATGAAAAAAAAATATGTAGCAAGTTCTCAGAGTAGAAAAGCAAAGGGACAAACCGCTTTTAAAATATGAATTTAATGTAACAGGCTTAGTATTTTCTAGACAGGTCAACTTTTAGAAGGAACAAATTACCTTTTTACAACAATTTGTGTTAACTGTGAAGCCCGAAAGCAACTCTTTTTATCTGTTTTGCAGACAAACGATTTGTTTCCCAGACATTTACAGCCATTGCATTTATCCCACAGCCTTATTTCTCCTCTGGTTCTTTTCTAAGCATCCAGAGACGCTTGATTCATATTATTAGAAACTTCTACAATCTCTTTTGAAAACAACATTCTGCTGCGTACTGACGAAGGAAAATGTGGGAGCAGCATAAAATAAATAGCATGGACAGTAGTATTTACCATATGTTCTTAGATATATATATATATATATATATATATAAAGAAACCTTTTATATGTATATATGAAACTTCTTAGGATACTAAACTGATATAGTTGTATGCACATATGTATATATGTGTGTATATATATATGTAAAAGGACTGATTGTTGAAGGTAAAATGTGTATCTGTCTTTAATGACCAGTGCAAAGTCTGAGTACCTTCAGATGCATATAATGGAGCTAGCTTCTAGTACTAGGACTAGGACCTTTGCTGCTGATTTTTTTCTTCTTTTTGGTTCTCCTCCTATCAATGGCGTGCAGTGTTTTTCCTCGTTGTATGCTGTCATGAGTGTAGAGATGTTGGACTTGCCAACCCGTCCAGCATCTCCCATTACTTTTTCTAGAGTCTAGGAGCTCTTCTCAAGCTGACCTTGCAGTCTTGGCATCAAGTAACAGAAAGTCCATGCTCTATAAGAAGCCTGTCAGAATCCAGGGTTAGGTTATAGCGGACAAAACTCAGGCTAACAACAGACTGTGGAGGAACTGAAGGATTAATGTCAACTCTCTGTTATTTTGAAGAGACCAAGAATTCCTGTTACATATTGTATAAATAGCGACCAGATAATTTCCAATTCAATAAATACATTTAATATAAATGAAGGTACCTTGATCATGACTTCTACATTCTTCTTTCCAGCGTAAAGCTCAATAGCATATTTATATACTAAAATAGAAGTTAAAATAATGACTATATTGCTTACTTTTAAATTTATTAGCTTGGAGGTTCTGTGTTACTTATACACAGTGAATTTTGAAAAACTGTCTTTATAAACTCGATAATACTTTCCAAAGTATCATAGTGGAACATAGTTCACTGCAGGGAAAATGAACTGAACTTCTTTTTCTTGCCTTTAAAACAAGCTAGAAAGGAGCAAGCTCTCTAGCCTGCCACTAGGTAAGTTAGACTTACCTAGTGGCAGGCATTCTAATCAGTGAATAGGCTCTCAATAAAAGCCTGCTTTTTAGACGGTTTGAGTATTTCTAGACTACCACTGACTCATCAACTCTGAAATTCATTTGCAGTTTTGATGTTGTTGATAGTTAAGTATGAATTTAAATGTCTAATTTCAGGCACCTCAATGCAAAACTTGCAGACAAGCTGCTTTCATGGGCATGAAATACACAAAATGTATTTTTCAAAAGGCCTAAAACTTTCACTAACTTATGTATAAACGTTGACTGCCATGTTCCTCACCTTGAAAGCACAAACCAAAACTGGAAAAGTCACAGGAAATGAATAAAGAGTCAATCTAATGTGGTCATTCTAATGTGGATGATGTTTCACCTTTTCAAGAAGGTAAAAGGCCCAATCTAGGAAAAAGTCACAAACCAATTGGAGAGGCTACAATGACGGTGCGTCCCACTTACACACAAATTTTAGGAGGCAAATTTATGCAGGGTATGAGAGAGATTATGCCTTACTGAAATCTGTGATGACTCAGAAATGTAGCTGAAATAAAAATCTAATGTTGTAATTTGGGGCAGAAGAAGATTTTAGTTTGAATAGATCAGTGTCCTCTGATTACTGCTATAATATTTTTATTCAGAAAAATACTCAAGGGAAAATTATGAACAGAATTAAATGTGTTAAATGTGTAGCTGTGTCAGATCCTTAAGCACCCCTCTTTTTCATAATGGTGCAGTTACTTGCATTCTACATATTCATGAACAAACTTATAAGGTTTACACAAGGTCATACTGTATTAATTATAGCACTGGTATTCAAATAGCACTCTGAAGTTCAATGCTGTTTCAGCATTTCTGCTAAAAGCTTTGCTTCAGCCTATGAAACTGATGTTACAAGTTCCTTGTACATCTGGAAGTTCATTCTGGGCTCAAATTTTATCAAAATCTCAACCAGAAATTTTATTTTTAAACTGTTGTTGAGTACCTTTTGTATTCTTCTTTGGTCTGAAAAATAGCACATCATACTTTTTTTGAGACACTTTTTGCTCTGCTATGCTTAGAAACACGTAACAGCCTTTGGCTGGGTGCCTTCTTCCTCCATCATTTTATCTGGTAAGAGAACCTGGACTACTCTGCCTAAATCTGCCTTCAAATGCGGAAGGAACTCCCAATGTATTGATTTTACACCAAGACAGAAAAAGGTTATGGGGAACCCCCATCTTGTAAGTATTAAGTAATTCCTGAGCAAACAAGGAAACTCATATACATTTCAATGGGACTTCATGTTTGTATACAAATTAAAAATATTGGACATATTTGTCAAAGTCTGATAATTTAGTACATAACTGAAATTTAGTTCCTATTCTTCAACTGAGATCTTTTATTTTCTTCAATACTCATGATGTGAGTTTTTTTTAGGGAAAAAAAAACACTAGGTGTAATACGGTTATAAGTATTTACATGTTCCTATGACAGGAGTGTGTTCTTCCTGTAATTCACTTGCTGGAAATTTTACACGCACATCTCAAAAGAATGAATATGCCTCAGTACCTTTGCTTTCATCTTATGATATTCTTAAGTTCGATGATGATGACAAAACTATTGACAGCTTCTTCTTATGCTAAATGGCCTATGATGTGCCCTAGCCTTGGATTAGGGATATCTTGAATATCTCAAGTATGTTTTGAATGACTGACTATTTCCCCAGTTTTTGATCGTTTTAATTCACTTCAGGCTGAATGCCTGCTGTTCACTAAAGTCTAATGTGAAAATTACACGTCTGCTCACATTTGCCTGGTTAGGTAGTGTTAATTTACATTTCATTTTGTCACAGTCTTAACTAGTGAAGATGTCGATGTTCAGAAGAAAGTGAAGTTGTTTGCTTTGTGAAAAGGATTAGATTGTACTGTGGGATGGGGGGTTTTGTGTGTTGTTTGTTAGTTTGTTTTCCATTTCAGAACAGTTTTTATTTGTGTAGTAGTGAGTGTTAAGCTTGGCAGTTAAGTTT
Organism: Anser cygnoides; assembly: GCF_040182565.1. Taxonomy (NCBI): domain Eukaryota; kingdom Metazoa; phylum Chordata; class Aves; order Anseriformes; family Anatidae; genus Anser; species Anser cygnoides. Next base: position 86,861,593 of record NC_089874.1, read on the forward strand.
TCAGGAACCCATAATAAGTTATGATCTGAATTTTGGTGGCCCGATGACTGAATTTGAGCTGAATCCAAGTCCAGCTGACTGTAAGGGGGCTCCTCCTCTCCTCCACAGCCAGCTGCACAGCTGAGTGTTACAGTGACCCAGCCATTTTCTTTTCACGAAGAGTCTCCAAGCCAGAGTGGTTCTGCCCGTATTGTAGAACATGTCTCCGGGCAGTCACTACATGGGATGCGATGCTGAACAGACAGAGCTGTGCCTCAACTGTTTTGGCGGGTTGCCCAGAAACAATTTGGTTGAGAGAGAATCACAAGGCAGCAGGAGGGTCAGCAGGCCTCTGGTGTCTGCTGGAGCCACCATGTACCTCACTTGTTGCTTGGCTTACAACACAAAATTGCAGATAGTCCTTTTTGAATGGTTACTTTGTAAAGCTGATTTGGTCTGGCTGGCCCTGTAGAAAATACTATTTGTCTCAGCAGGACAGAAAAACTGATTGTGACAATTCTCTAGCACCACTTGTGGTCATGATGACTGATTGTAGAGGATGATGTTTCATTTACCCAAGGAAAATGAGAAACACAAGCATCCTGAGTTTATATGCCTGCTCAAAAAGAGGGTTGAGGTTCTTTGTCCCTCATCATTTGATTTCTTTATTAACTAGCCTTTCTCCTCTTGCAGTATTAGAGGACGTGAAAACGCGTGGCTCTGCATAGTGAAGGAAAGGAAGGGCATATTTTGCAGCCTTCCCTCATTATCGTATGAAAGACTGCTTCAAATATGAGCAAACTTCCCTTAGGATTGAGAAGATCATCTGGTCTCTTTGGTCAGTCTGAGGATTTTCAGTAGAGATATCTTTTTGAAGTGTGCTGAGCTTGCTTCATCCTTCTGGATAAGCCAGCCAGCATCGCAAAGTAAACATTTTATCACACTGTTTCAGAAAGTATTGAGCATGTGAACTGTCTCACTTCAAGCACCAGAGTAATTAATGCCAGCAGCTCAAGTTGAGCCAGTGCTCAAGTCTTTTGCTGCAAGAAGGCTTTCATGGCATTCCAAATTTCTGCTAGTTGGTGAGCTGCTGAGAGCTCATGAGAAATATGTCACGGTAATATCCTTAGTACTAAAGCCCTAAGACCTGCAGTCTCCACCAGCCACACTTGTAAACTTTGTTGCTGTTATGTGTTCTGGAAATATTTTCCCACAAAACCTCATGATGAAGTAAGTAAATAGAAAATAAATAAAAAAAAAAAGAGCTCTTGGGAGTGTGTTGAAATAGACTGCCAAGCCTGCTTAGCATACAGTCCACTCATGATGTCTGAGCTGAAGACTGAAAAGCAGAAGACTATTTCTGGATGTCATCTTTTGCAAAACTTCGCCTGGTGAGCATTGAGCTTGTATTCTTATTGTCACTCCTACATCTGCATGTAAGAGTTTTAGCTCTTGGTAAGATTTTTCCCTTGAGTAGAGAGGACAATCTAATAAGAACACTTTGACAAAGAAAGATGAAGTCCATTACTTGCAATTTCCCACTTTCTGAGAGGATTTGCAAAAGGGACAATTAATTTGGAGTGAATTGAGACTTTCATAAAGATCAAAGTAAAAAGCGTGTGATGCCTGTCACTAGTTCAGCTTCATCAATTGTATCAAATTTGAATATTTCTCTGGCCATGCTAAAAACTACCACGCATGTGAAGTAATAGGGTTCATAGTCAGGGCAAGCTGCAAGGTGATGCTGGTTCCAGCTACAGCTCACTGATAAGCCCAAAGCCTTGCAGACACTGCTTGGCTTAGAAAGAGCCTTGGTCCCAGTGCAACAACAGAATGGGACGAAAGTTTTATCATGTCTTTTTTCAGCAAAGTCTGTGATAAGATTCAGCGTAATGTGGCAGGCAGAGTGGAAGACTTAACTCTTTAAAAAGGAGTTAAACAAAGATCGTAAAGGTTTGAGGTTTTTTTTTTTATTATTTTTTTTTCCAATTGCATTCCCTGAATTAGTTTCATATTGTGTTTTCAAGTTCTATATTACTGTTAAGAAACTTTCTTTTGGAAAGAATGCAAGCATTTTATTTTATTTTTAATAATAATTATTATCCTGTAATTTAACTAAACCTGCATGCACTATATAAAAATATTTAATATCTGTTGGATAGTATTTTTAGCTAGGATTGCACACTACCTACAGAGGATTACTGTGACAAAGTAGTTCTGAAGTATTCATCCTAGGGTAGCTTTTTTACTTTCACAGCTCATTTCTTTTTGTCAGGTACTCATTTATTATAGTTAGTTGGTTACAGTTTCAGCGTTTTCTCTTGAAGGACAGTAGTGTTGTGAAATACCTCCTCCTCTTCCCCTGCTGTCAGTCATCCATCTTTATGTCCGATTTACTATGCACAAAAGTGCTATAATTGAAAAGTGTTTCCAGAGAGATAGTCATGAAAGGGCACGGTGTGAGTATAGTGCATACACAAATATAGGATTTTTTTCAATCCACTAACAAAGTAAAAATACATAATAAATAAGAAAATTAAAGAAAAAAATACATCAAACTATTCATTTAATTCCCTAGGTTCATTTTATAAAATTAATTTGTATTGACCTAATTATTCAGTGGACCAGTCAGCTTGATTGATTTTGATTTATACCTACTATCATTCATTGTCAGGCTTCACATTAAGTAGGAGTGTCTTCTACTGTATACAAATATGAGAAAATATGCAGTGTTGTATGTATTTTTGGTGTAACTCATGTTATAGTTGTACAGGGGCTTGTGCTCACAACCTGCATTCTGGACTGCTCATGTGAGTGTTTGCAGTCAATGGGTAGATCTAAGTCTGCCTGGCTGCAGACACAGCTTGTGATCTCAGAAATATTATTTCTGTTTTGTAACCCCACAGAAACAAGAGAGATCTCATATTTAGTTAACAAACTGGGTGAGTGTGATTGAGCGTTCTTCTTATAGCTTCTGTGATGAAGAGGGCACAGCAGAGACTAATGCTTCTGCTTACCTTCACCTACAGCAGGACCAAGCAGAAACAAACATTTATGAGGTTGTACAAATATTTGCTATGCACAGGAGAATGTTCAGCTCCTGGGACAAATTTAAGAAGGAAGACCCAGCTTTATTAACTTTGCACTAAGGTCAGTGATGTAACTAAGGTGATGTCTTCTATGCTAGACAAAAGCAATGGAGCCTTTCTTATCCCACTCCCTGACACAATCATGTCAGACTTTTGTGCCAGTAGGCTACAGAGGTTACCAAGGACAGTAACTAATCCACACAAAGGTAAAGGATCCACCAGTAAAAGAAATTGGAGCGTGGCTGCCACTGGGATAGCCCATGCTGGAAAGGGAAATTCACATGAAGGATATATTTTCCAAACTGAAATTTTACAAGATTTACAGGAACGATTTTTTTTTTTTTTTTACTTGTTTTTAAAGGTTTGACGTGTATGATTTTTTTTAATTTGTTTAGACTTTACTTTTGAGAGCACTGGAAATTGTGATTAGGGAAATACCCTTCAATTACGTTGTAGACAAAGTGGACTAAAAGAGTCTTCAGGCACTGAAAGAAGCTCATATTCCCCAGAATGGTGTTTTTTTGTTGTTTTTGTTTTTGTATAGTTGTTGTTGTTCTTTGGTTGTGTTTTTTTGGAGGGGGAGGGGGGGATAGTGAGTTGTTTTTTTATTTTAGATTTGATTAAGAAACCTGAAAAGCTGAAGGTTAAGTAGGCAACATTTCCATCTGGGAGGACTTAAGGGAAATCAATCACCTTCCTTTGATTATAAAAGCAATTTCTGGCTTGTTTTAGGTTGGTTGCTTAACTAGATACCTGAATTTAGTGCTGATTGTATAGAGGCATCCTACTCCAGTGTGTCACATTTATTTATACACAGATGACCTTTTCCAAATAAGCAGCTTTTTTTAACATTTGCTTCTCCGAACCTATGGGTACGTTAAAGACTTTGATATTATTGTTACACGGAATGAAGGTATCACAGTATCACAGTATCACAGATTTCTAGGTTGGAAGAGACCTCAAGATCATCGAGTCCAACCTCCGACCTAACACTAAGTACTCCACTAAACCATATCGCTAAGCTCTACATCTAAACGTCTTTTAAAGACCTCCAGGGATGGTGACTCCACCACCTCCCTGGGCAGCCCATTCCAATGCTTAATAACCCTTTCGGTAAAGAAGTACTTCCTAACATCCAACCTAAAACTCCCCTGTCGCAACTTTCGCCCATTCCCCCTCGTCCTGTCACCAGGCACGTGGGAGAATAGACCAACCCCCACCTCTCTACAGCCTCCTTTAAGGTAACTGTAGAGAGCGATAAGGTTGCCCCTGAGCCTCCTCTTCTCCAGGCTGAACAAGCCCAGCTCCCTCAGCCGCTCCTCGTAAGACTTGTTCTCCAAACCCCTCACCAGCTTGGTCGCCCTTCTCTGGACTCGCTCGAGCACGTCCATGTCCTTCCTGTAGCAAGGGGCCCAAAACTGAACACAGTACTCGAGGTGCGGCCTCACCAGAGCCGAGTACAGGGGCACAATCACTTCCCTAGACCTGCTGGCCACGCTGCTTCTTATGCAGGCCAGGATGCTGTTGGCCTTCTTGGCCACCTGAGCACACTGCTGGCTCATATTCAGCCGACTATCAACCAATACTCCCAGGTCCTTCTCGGCCAGGCAGCTTTCCAGCCACTCATCTCCCAGCCTGTAGCTCTGCTTGGGGTTGTTGCGCCCCAGGTGCAGGACCTGGCACTTGGCCTTGTTGAACTTCATACAGTTGATCTCAGCCCATTGCTCCAGCCTATCCAGATCCTCCTGCAGAGCCTTCCTGCCCTCGAGCAGATCGACACACGCACTTAGCTTGGTGTCATCTGCAAACTTACTGAGGGTGCACTGGATGCCCTCATCCAGATCATCGATAAAGATATTAAAGAGGGCCGGCCCCAGTACCGAGCCCTGGGGGACACCACTAGTGACCGGCCTCCAACCAGATTTGACTCCATTCACCACAACTCTCTGGGCCTGGCTATCCAGCCAGTTTCTAACCCAGCGAAGCGTACGCCAGTCCAAGCCCCGAGCAGCCAGTTTCTTGAGGAGAATGTTGTGGGGAACTGTGTCAAAAGCCTTACTGAGGTCAAGGTAAACCACATCCACAGCCTTTCCCTCATCCACCAAGCGCGTCACTTGGTCATAGAAGGAGATCAGGTTCGTCAAGCAGGACCTGCCTTTCATAAACCCATGCTGACTGGGCCTGATTGCCTGCTTGCCCTGCAAGTGCCGCGTGATGACCCTCAAGATAATCTGCTCCATGAGCTTTCCTGGCACTGAGGTCAAACTGACAGGCCTATAGTTCCCCGGGTCTGCCCTGCGGCCCTTCTTATAGATGGGCGTCACATTGGCTAATGTTCAGGTTCAGGTTGTAAGGGACCTTAAAGATCACCATGCTATGTGAAGAGACACCTTTCACTAGATCCAGTTGCTCAAAATCAAATCCATATATATTATCATTAATTGCTAAGAAAGAGATGGAGGGGCTCACCAAGCCACTTTCCATCATTTTTCAGCAGTCCTGGCTATCAGGGGAGGTCCAAGTTGACTGGTAGCTAGCAAATGGGATGCCCATCTACAGGAAGGGCTGGAAGGAGGACCCAGGGAACTACAGGCCTGTCAGTCTGACCTTGGGTGCCAGGGAAGATGATGGAGAAGATCATCTTGAGTGCCGTCACTCAGAACGTACAGGGCAACCAGGTGATCAGGCCCAGTCAACACGGATTTATGAAAGGCAGGTCCTGCTTGACTAGCCTCATCTCCTTCTGTGATAAGGTGACATTTAGTGGATGAGGGAAAGGCTGTGGATGTTGCCTACTTAGAATTCAGTAATGTTTTTGACACCATTTCCCACAGCATTCTTCTGAAGAAACTGACTGTGCATGGCTTGGACAGGCATAAACTTTGTTGGAAAAAGAAAGGGCTGGGTGGCCGGACCCAAAGAGTTGTTGCGAATGGAGTTAAATCCACCTGGAGACCAGTCACAAGTGGTGTCCCCTAGGGCTCAGTACCGGGGCCAGTTCTCTTCAATATCTTTGTCAATGATCTGGACAAGGGGATCGAGTGCACCCTCATAAGTTTGCAGAAAACACCAAGTTGGGCACGAGTGCTGATCTGCTCAAGGGCAGGAGGGCTCTGCAGAGGGATCTGGATAGGCTGTACTGATGGGCCAAGGCCAACTGTATGAGGTTCAACAAAGGTAAGTGCTGGGTCCTGCACTTGGGGCACAACAACTCCATGCAGTGCTACAGTCTAGAGGAAGAGTGGGTGGAAAGCTGCCCAGTGGAAAGGGATGTGGTGGTATTAGTCAATATTGATCAAGAGCTGGTTGAATATGAGCTAGCAATGTGCTCAGGTGGTCAAGAAGGCCGACAGCAACCTGACTTGTATCAGTGTGGCCAGCAGGACTAGGGAGGTTATTGTCCCCCGTGCTCAGCTCTGGTGAGGCTGCACCTTGAACACTGTGTTCAGTTTTGGGACCTTCACTACAAGAGGGACATCAAGGTGCTGGAGCAAGTCCAAAGAAGGGCAATGAAGCTGGTGAAAAGTCTAGAGAGCAAGTCTTATAAGGATCAGTTGAGGAAATTTGGGTTATTTAGCCTAGAGAAGAGGAGGCTGGGGGAGACCATATCACTCTCTACAACTACTTCAAAGGAGGTTGTAGGAGGGTGGGGGTTGGTCTCTTGACCGGGCTTTTGCCAGGTTGAATAACCTGGTCTGGTGGAAGGTGCCCCTGCCCATGGCAGGAGAGCTGAAATTAGATGATCTTTAAAGTCCCTTCCAGCCCAAACCACTCTATGATTCTATGATTTTTCTCTCCCAAGCAACAGGCGATAGGACAAGAGGAAATGGCCTCAAGTTGTGTCGGGAGGTTTAGGTGGGATACTAGGAAATATTTCTTCACTGTGAAGGTTGCTGGGCATTGGAACAGGCTGCCCAGCGAAGTGGTTGAGTCACTATCCCTGGAGGGATTCAGAAGACATGTAGACATGGTGCTTAGGGACATGGTTTAGTGGTAGACTTGGCAGTGCTAGGTTAATGGTTGGACTTGCTGATTTTAGAGGTCTTTTCCAACCTGAATGATTCTGTGATTCTTTGTGTGGGTTTGTATGTGTTTATATAGCTATATATTTCCTTTTATTGTAGCTGTCTTTGGACTGAATAAAAGCAGTTGGCAGTATTTCTTTTAAGAACGTGGAAAGAGACTTCATTAGCACAAACATTCTAGAATCGTGGCTGCACATATCATGAAACACATGGAAAGCATTAACTGATTAATTATCCTCCATAATTCTCCATCATAGTTCTGTCTAGACTATATAATGCATGCAGTATTGCTTCTGCCAGGGTTACATTTTGCTTGACCTTATTGTAGGCATACAGTATAATTACTAAATGGGGGCTAATTTATGTAAACAAATGTTAGTTTTTCATAACATGAGCCCTATCATTATGTTTTATTGCTAGTGCATATGTTATATAGTCAGCCATTTTTCAAGGGTTTGAGTAGATCATTATTGTAGATTATCTTTATACTTGAAACTCCAAGAATTTAGAGTTTACAAAGTGAAAGTATTATAATCCCTACATATCATTATTGTTTCCTCTCCTCCGAGTTTGTGTGAACTTTAAGCTCTCGCTTTAGCAAAGCAAATATATCTTACTTTGTAAGACATACTGTTCAAATTATTTTCCAGTTAGTACACAGAGAATGTGGGAGATGTTACTACAAACCAGATCCTATAGTAGGTAAAAACAAGTATGTGGGAATATCTTTAATACTTTGATAACTGTAATGTACTGGCCTTCCTCACTTAGAAGAAGCTGCCACAAACTAAAATTGACCTCCTTTTCTTCTTAAAAGCCAAGCCAAACTAAGGGCTCCCATTGTTAAATGAAGTGCGGGAATGTGTTATGAAGGTAACAGTGAAACTATCCACCAGTTTCCTTCTTGGTTTCCAAAAATACAAATAATCTTTCTTTTTCCTTTCTTCTTTTTTTTTTTTTTTTTCTTTTTTTATTTTTTTTCCTTTTTCGATAAGAAAGACGTCAATATTGTTTACAATTATATATGAGTAGCTGGAGTAGTCCTTGGTGTAGACATGCAGTGGTTTTTGGAATGTGACTTCTGGAAAGAATCTAAGCTTATTCATTCCTTTCCTGCTTAGTCATTCATTTCACACGTATTCCTCTCTGTTGGAGGTCTGTCCTTGTGCTGTTCATTTTTGTGAAGCTCATGTGTACAGTAAAATATAAATGATTTTGCTATATTACCAATAATAAATATTTGTTCATGTTCAAAATCTGCAGTGAGAAAAAGAGTGGTTTCCAGCAGATGCTAGTCTGGAGTTTGCTCTGCTCTTTTAATAGTTGGTGTGAAATGATTTTAGTGGCCTTGGCACAATTCCTGCTTCTGTCTTACTAAAAGCAATACTACTATCGTCAGACTTTGATACTCAGGCAGGGAACAGAAATTACATTGGCGGTGCAACTGAAAGGTTAGCTTGCAGCACTGGGTAGGTGTAGCTGCAGCAACTACACATCAGCTTGTTCAGTCAACAGTACAGAACATTGCATTTCCTATATGCCTCTTGTTGGCCCGGACTATAAATTCAGATTGCAATTCTCACCTATAATAGCATATTTTCCTATTTAACTTTGGCTGTTAACCATACCTACATATGCTTTGACTGTTCTTCCTGACAACATCACCAATATCTCCATGACAGTCACAAATTCAGTGGATTTTGAAGAACTGCTTTGCTGTTGCAGGTTGTGTTTACCCAGAAAGTGTGATCTGTTCACCTTTTCTGTAGGGGAACATGGGATTATGGCCATCAGCACTGTTAGCATTTAAAAAAAAAAAAAAAAAAAAAAAAAAGCTATACAGGTTGGATGAATCTCAGAGTAGGAATGTGAATGGGAGCATATGTTAGGAGGCACTGCAGTCTGGTTGTCTGGAAGCAACCAGGAGGGAGCCAATCCGTCTAGAAAGAGGAAACGAAGAGAGCAATGAGAGATATTAGGTGATGATGGAAGAAAGAAAAGTGGCTTTGCCACTGACTGGAACTGGAACACGGTGTAATGAGAAGGAGAGGTTTGGTACAGAAGAACATTAGTAACTGCTTTGTGGAACCAACATAGAAGATTGTCTGAGAGAGGAGAATGGACTAGAATGAGCATCCTAAGGAGTATATACTGGGACTTGAGTCTGTGGTATCAGAAAAACTGGGGCAAATCCTAACTTGTGAAAAAATCAGGATAAAACAGGCTGTAGAAATATGGCAGAGGAGATCAAGAGGAAATAGAAGAGTCTAAAGATAGATCCTAAGAATCGAGATACTGCCATTCCTTGCTATCAGTAGCAGAGAGGCCACAGTCTGTGTGGATCATTATAAGGCACTTTATGTATTCCAAGCATGAGTTTGTTTTAATGTCAGTTCCTGTTGGAAATGTCTGACACCTCTGCAGACCAGAGCTTTCTCTAAGGTTGCCAGGCAGAACCCTCTCTGGAGCTGTTTCATAGGAGAAGGGTGTTTACTGAGTTAAATAAATAAATAAATAAATTGGTGAGAACTTGGGAACAAACTTCCTTACAAGAAGACTGGAAATTCTGGCAGAAGGCTCACTGGAATAAACAAAAAGATTCATACTGAAGCAAAAAGATGCAAACTGAAGCACAAAAAGAGCATGAAGTGGAAGCCAGAAAAAACAATCAAGTTCCAGCACTTGAGGATGAAACAAGGAAGATCAAAGCCCAGCTAGAGCAAACTAGGGTCGCAGCAGGAGTTTTTACAGGTTTATCTATCCTAAAAGCACAAAGAAAGTGAGAGGAATGTAAGTCCACTGTTGCATGGTGAAGACAAACTAATGATGGACAAAAGGCAGAAGACTGAAGAACTCAACACCTTTTTTCACCTCAATCTTAACAGGTACATTCTCCTCTTTACTCAGTACTGGAGTGGCTGCATCTGCAATACTGTGTCCAGCTTCGGGTCCACTCAGTTCAACAAAGATGTTCAGAAACTGGACTTGGTGTAGGGAAGAGGCCACAAGTTTCAGATTGGGAGGTTCGAACTGGACATTAAGCTTCACCAAGAAGGCATTGCAGCACTGGAACAGAGAGGTGGTGGGATGTCTATCTTGGATGTCTTCAAGGCTCCCTATGCAAAGCCACCAAACTTACCTCGTGTTGGTGATAGTGCTGCTTCAAGTACAGGCTGGACTGGTTATCTCCCAGCATATCTGAGGTTCTGTGAGTGACTCCAGAGTTTCTAGTCAAGCCCTCAGAAAACAAGGAAAACAGAAATTGAAAGCTCTGAAACAAAATCTGGAAGAGTACAAAATTCCCTTCCCTCCTTTACCTGTACAGGCCATTATTTCTCTTTCCTGCAGTGCTCATATTAATTTCTGACAGAGGCAAGCAGACTAACAGAAAACAATGTTCTCTGCAATGTATCTCTGATTCACACCAAGTAAGGCCCTCTTGTGCAGTGCACGAGGCATGTAGTCCTATGGGGTTGAAAAGTGACAGTGTAGACAGCATACCTTGATCATTTTGTAAAAAACAGGCGAAGTTAAGTTGCAGGGGCAAACTCAAATTTGGTGATAACTTAAGTTTTCATCAGTGCTTGACTTTGTAACCTTACTGCTCTGTAAAATATTTTATAATTCATAATGATGAACTGATTAGCAATTGCAGGTATAATTACTTTCAAACGTCAGCTGAACAGCTAAAGAAAGGATTTGTGTTTGGAACATCTTTTTTTAATTGCAGTTGTGTAGATTAATGAGTGTTCATTTGGTGTTTCTCTTAATTTTTGTTAAGATTAATTTTAAATCATAGAATAGTTTATGAAGTAAATAAAGTTTCGTGAATTAGTAAGTAGTGTTTTGATGGGATTTTAAATTGAAATGTGTAGTTATGCCATTGGACACATGTAGAAGATGTTTATGTAAATAGAGTCTGTTCCACACACTGCAGCATTAAGTAATCACCATGACTTTAAACACTAAGCAGATAGTTTGAACACAAGGCATGTGAGTGGAATTTAGTTCTCAAAATAAGAATCCCTTACAGAAATACAGTAACGGGAGATCTGCTTGCTGCTCTTCGCGTAAATATCACTGCGTAAATGCAGTGGCATCACTCCAGAAAACTTGATTTTAATGAAACTAACTGTGAAATGACTGAAAACTCTGAAAATGAATTTTGAAGTGTACTGTTTGTATATTATAGCAGCATTATGAAACACACCAGATGTACCTGCTACTTGAGTTCAATGGCAAAACTGTCTCCTCTGTGGTATTAAGTGCCCTGCTAAAGAGGGGTTTCTTGCTGCCAAGCTCCCCAGGAAGACCTCCCTCACTGATGGCAGAGGAGTGGTGCCAGCCTGCACATGGAACTGGCTGCTCTTCTCCTCGGGAGGCTGGACACTGTGATGCGATCTGTCTTTGAGGAAGGACATTGGCAGCTTATTTAGGAGGCAGCATACTGTTTTAGTTTAATGAACTATTCATTCCCATATGTATTTTTCTTCTAATTAAATTTCATTCTTCACTAGTTTTTGCACAATGGAAAGCAAAAATACAGTGTGACAATAAAAGAGAGAGAAATGGGATTAAAAAAAATGATCAGAAAAACATTGATGAAGCAAACTTTTTGGAAGAAAAAAGATGATTTTTTATCAGTAACTACCACTTTTTCAAATATGTATTTGTGATGAAAAGAGCACAGGTAATCTTGAATTGCTGCTACAAGCTGCTGTTTATAATTTTGACATCAAGATGAAATTGTAGTCAGAACAAAAGTATTGACCATTACATGCACAGTGTCTAAAGTGACATTTGCAGGTCTCTAAAATCAATTAAATCACCCATATTGAGATCTAACTTCAAAATTCAATACAAAACTTTAATGCTATATTTTTTTGAAAGAAGGGAGGTAGGAGAAGTTCAATGGATTTTTTATTAGCTTATTTTCCTAACTAATGTGACTTTGGAACATACAGGTATTGTTTTTCAATTGATCTCACCAATACACCCATATTTTTCTAGAGTTCTTTGGAACTTATACTGAAAAACTTCCGGAACACTGCTTTTTATTTGGCAGTGACTTCATCATTGGGCTAAAAAAAGAACATGATGATTGCACTTTATCTTTGAAGTAGTTTCAGATTTTATGCTTCTTACGGCTGTTCTTCCTTAGTGTTAATAGTAGCAGTTAACTTCTCTGGCACCACAATTTTTTTATTTTTCTTTTTTTGGCTGTCATGCTTCAGTCGGTTAACAGGGTAGATTTCCAAAGCAAGTTTACAGTATGATGGGCTGCCTGAATCTTCTGGGGCAGATAGTGCCACTCTCCAGATGGACTTTAGGTTATAAACGTGTGCACTGAAGAAGACCTAAGTGTTGTAAAGCATTTTTATATGGAGAAAGGGGGAGGGAGGCATACTAGATGTCATGAGAAGATTACTGTTAAGAGGCTATATTAAAGAGCAAATGCAAATGTTTGAGGTTTTGCCTCCTGATTTATAAATGTTAAACAGTTCAATGTAACTAGGCATGTTCTGACAGAAGATTTCATTGTACAGGTTCAAATTCCAGCATTCATCTACATGAATTGCTGCAGTAGTCACAGCAGTACTGCTCGCTGGCAGAAGCATTAGTTGGAGTAGCTTCACACAGCAACAAAAAGTGTGGGTAAGCATTGGCAGATGAACACCGAGTTCCTTGTTTTCGAGCTGCCAGAGTGTGTAAGAGGTGCTGCTTCAGTGGAGATCCTCAGAGAGCTGGTGACATTCATAGCAATGGTGTCGCGTGGCTTAATAGCATGATGCTGAAGGCAACGTTTGAGGTAAAATGTTCAGGCAAGAAAGCAGATATAGTTGGTGAGAAGCAGGCTTAAGGTTTAAATTGAACCCAGGTATAGACTAATTCTGCTTATTGTGGCTGGGCTAAACCCATGTTTTAGCCGAGAGAAGTCATTAAGTTTTGTCTTAGGAACTTGCCTACACAGTGGAAGAGCAGAGAGCAAAGAGCTGCAGAATAGCTATTTCTTAGTAATTCTCCCTGTGAGTACTGTCAGGATAGAACATGCTGAATCATTGTCTGATCCTGATAAGAGAGCGGGGAGGAAGAGGGGTTGAGCCTTAGCTGAGGACCCTCTGATTCCTGTACCCCATGTGGCAGGGAAGGGTGTAGGGCTGCCAGCAGTGTAGCATCCTGCAGATCCCCTCCACAGAAGAAGAGGAAAATGCAGGACTGATCTGGCCCTCCAATCTGTGTATGTATAGAGCTATAAGAACAATTGAATTTAAAAATTATATCATTACGGCCTTGGGTTTATGAGGAAGCTGAGATTCAGAGGATCTCAGATTTAGACTGTATACTTTGCACTTGTGAAGGCCAATAAATTTCAGGCTACTCCAGTTAAGTATAGGGTCCGGGGCATTCAGAATTATAGATCTTTAACCAAAAGCACTGCTCAGTCTTGAGTGGCTTTAGGAGTTGAAAGAGAAGGAATCTCAAGACCAGAATAACAGATTTGGGAGGGTCAGCTGTGTACTAAACTGTTTTGGGGGACAGCGGGAGCAGGGCTGCTCCTCAGCTGTCGGTAAGCTGGGAGCTGAGGGTGGCTGCGACATGGCAGGCAATGTCCTCACCAAAGGGCACCTTGAGCAGCACAGGATCCTCTCAGGAGGATCCAGAGAGCATCAGGAGAAAGCAAAGGATCAATCCATCTCCAAGAATGAGGCAGGGAATCCAAAGGGAAGCCAGAAACAGGGCTGGAGAGCAGCACTGCTGCAGCGTCACTGGGGCAGGGACTGAGGACCAGGCCTGGGCTTGAAATGGTGTCCTGGGTCATAGGCACAGGTGTGTGCACCTGGGAGGGAAGCGCGTGTGTGTATAAAAGATGAGGTAAATTAAATAATATAGAGGTGGTATATATAAAGGTGACTTTGATCATAATTAATAATTCCACCATTGTGTGTTCAGCGTCTGTACGTGCATCATCTCACACAAAGGAGACAGGCAGTATCCTTTGCGAGTACATGGGCCTTCTTCTGGTCTGGGCAGAGAGATAATTCAAGCACAGGGAGCTGGAACATGGCGATGCTTTATGCATGTAGCTATCATCTTGACAGGTCGTCGTTTTACCACGGTCACCTGCTCAGTAAGGAAAACAAAAAACAAAACAAACAAACAAAATCCACCAGTCTTGCAGAATTTTGGGATTAGCATATTTAGTTCAGAAAGCTTTGGTAATAGAAATCAGATACGCTCAGAGCTTGATGAAGTTGTATTAAATAATTTGTACTCTTGTACCTAATGTAGGAAATTTTACTGTAATTCTGGGAATTGTGTTTGCGCTATACCGGAGGAAGCTGTGTTGTTGAGTAACTGACAATTAACTGAGAATGCTAAAATAATAATTACAAAATTAGAATGAGTGTTTATTCATAAAAGAACAGACACCTCTATAAGCTGTAATTATCTTTTTGCTAATTTGGTCTCTGACTGGCGCACAAAGCATACAAAGGATTAAACTCTTCCCAGGCATAACAGCACCACAGGCAAAGCATTGTACCAGAGATGAGGTTTTGTGCACTGGGTGTGTTCAAAAGCAGGTCATACGGGAGCAAGTCTGATGGTGCTGAGTGTCTGTCACTCATTATATGCTTATCTGTCAACTAAAGAATAACCACAGCTACAGAAATCCCTCATTGTAGGAATGATTATAGAGAGTTTTTGGCTCAACATTGCCACAGCATCAGCAACTTTCTATTTGAAAACAGCTCTCAACTTTGTCTGCTTGTTTAGTTGTTTGGTTTGCATAATTACCTCTGCCCCTCAACCCCCAGTTATTTTTGTTGTTGATTAATCATGGGATTTTAGAAGACAAATATGCTGTGCTCCTTGGCCCAAAGAATGCAAAGTAAAGCCCCTATGTCAGTGATGCTTGATGGAGACAGGAAGCACAAAAGTGATCCCAAGGACAGAACATAATGATTCTGCAGACGCCTTTGCTCTGTAAGATGCACACAGCTCTGGCAAAATCCATTGTTTTGGTGAATGGGATTTTGGTTGTTTTGTTGTTGTTTTTTGGTTTGGTTTGGTTTTGGTCCTCTTCTTTGACTCCATGCAGGTGTTTTGGTTCAATTTATAGGAAGAATCAGGATGAGGCAAATATAGTAACATGCTAAATGAATACATACTAATACGTACTACTTGCAGATTAGAAAGTAAAATGTATGAAGGTAAGCGTGATACATTTCATGGCAAAGCAAAGGATAAAGTGGAAGAAGAGAGCCTGCTATTCATGCAAGAGTTTCATGAGCATCTTGAGGCACTGATGGGAAGTTTGAAGTTGGTGTTTAGTTTAACAGAGACCAGTGAATTGACTCAAAGAGTGTGTGATAAAATGAAAAGGGAAAAATGAAATCTCTGGTGCCAGTCCCCCAAGTGATCATTATGACATGCAACAAAGTAGGGCGCTGAGACAGAGCAGCGTAGGGTTTTGAAAGAGGTTTGTTTTGGCAGAAGATCTAAGTTGTCAGACATCATCCCTAGGGTATAAGCCAAAGGGGCAGAGAGCATTGAAAACAGTGCTAGTAGTAAAGAGTGTTCATTGTTTTGTATGGCATGGACTAGATGGGGCTAAGCAGGGTTGTGGTAGAGTGATTCCCTTCTTTTTTTACAGGTTATTTGGAGCAGCAATGATACACAATGACTCGTTAGGCTGAAGGGCACGCTAGAGGGTCAGTTCATCATCTCTCAGTATGCACATAAAGTCGTTTGGAGATATGATGAAGTGACATAATCTGAGGTAGGATACACACTCTGGCAATTTCAGGTTAACTGTCATGAAAATAGGACATAAGCGTACATATTTATTTCTTATTCTGAAGGCAAATTTAGCCCAAGGATAAGAATTATGATATATTATGCATCACATTTTATTTTTTTACAGTTAGGCAATTTATTATATTGACTTTTTTTTACATGTATTTAGCATAAAAAATCATAACACTGTGAGAGATGTTGTTAGTAGAAAGCAGCATAGATACTTTGATGTTTTTTATGGAGTTAAAGCATAAAAAATAAGAAAATTGAAGGGAGAGATCATTCTGGAAATAATAAAATGCAATTTCACAAGAACAGTATCATAAAAATGAATTATATGACTAGAAAGAAATAATATGAGCAAATAATAAATGAATTTTGAGATGCCTAACTAAGTATTGTGAAGGAAATGCTGGTAATACAGAGTGAGTGGATAATAACAGTAAAATAAAAGGTAGAATTAATGAGTAGTAACTAGTCTAAACTAGGAACTTATATAAGAAAGCATTTATAAGATTTTTTAGTTTGGTAGACCAGAAAGATCCCTCTCAGGTTTGGAGAAATGCTCCAGCCTGAAAAATATCAGTCAATTCAGTCATAGCAGTCAATTCACTGAGAGCATCAGTATACACACAGATGAAAAACATTTGACTTCTACTTTTCTGTGCTGTGTTGTAACTTAATTTGTTTCATTCCAAAGTGCTTCATACTTTCTAATATTCTAGTGAGTGTTCTGCTTGTGACGACTTCTTATCCTCTATATTAAAATTTCTAAGTAGCTGATCAGAACAAGATGAACCTAATAATCTAATGAACTGACTGGTATTGTAATTAATTGTGCTTATCTGATTAGTCAACAACCAAAGCTGATTTACCATCCTTTCTTCTCAAGGCTCTGCACTGATAATGTTTTTTCAAGACTCTAAGGAAGATGCAGGAAGGCACTTGAAACTCAGATATGACAGAGAGATTGCTTTGTAGGTTAGGGTGAATCATCTTACTTAAGCAATCATGATCCTATTTGTTTGTTCCTGCAGGTTGATAGGATTGCTTATTGCAAGTCATGTATTTTTTTCTGCACTTAATCTTTATTCATAGGATTTTCAAACTGTTAACTCTGCTAAATATATTTACATTGTTTATGATCTGATTTTGGTGATTATCTTTTTCACTTGATTCTAAAAGCAAAGCAAAAGGACTGTATTAGTTTCCAATATTTTGATTTATAAGACCTGAGAAGAAGCATATTAACAGTAATGCTTTTAAATGTTTCAAACTCAAGGGCACATGCACACAAACTTTCTGAGCTTAGGTGCCTATGGAGGTATGTGAAAGGGATATGCAATATGTTGTAGTACCTGATGGAAAATTCATTTTGGTTCAGTGACAACAGTGTCAATTTAAAAATCAGCATAGCATATGGAAAAGTGAGCATTAGAACATAAAGAATACAATCATTTGTCACAGTAGGAACCAGAATGCACCTGTTCAGATTTGTACGACTACGAAGTCACATCTGAATTGTCATCTAGCCCAAGCAGAATGCTAGTCTAACACAGAGTGAAAAAGTCTCATGAGATCCTGCCCCAAGATTGCCGTTGTACGTATGCAGTCCTGAGTTAGTGTGTGTATAATAAGCAAGCTCGCGCTGTTTTTTTTTTTGTTTTGCTTGTTTTGTTTTTTTAATGTAGCTTTCATGTTTGCATAGACACACACTGATGTCCGTAGATCATCAAACTAGGAGATTTCATTTTTGCTTTCCACTGTTTTGAAATATACACTTGTCTGGGAATGTAATTGTCTGACCAGCTGACCATAAAATCACTAGTTTTATTCTTTATCACAGCTTTGTCTTTTAACTGTGTTGTCTTATAGAAGGAATTTGATAGCTGTGGCATGGGGCTTTTAACTGTACAAGTTTGGTTGCCTTCAACTGAATTTGTGTGACTAAAACTTTAGGAGGTCCTTCAAATATATGGCCAATGGGTTCATGTGGCATAAGGACATCTTGCACTTACCAGGCTATTTATTCACTGGGTAGTCAGATTGCCTCTTCTGTCTGGGAGGCTGACTGACTTTGGTGTTTCATTTGTACATGTGAACAAAAAAGGAGACTCAAGTAATAATATCAGCAAGATAAAGTTCTATAATTTAGTAATTAAAACACTATTTTTCTTTTATAACAGACAATTAAGAGAATGTATAGGGAACAATTGAAATTCACTCTGAATCCAAGACCCACAAATGGCTGAGAAAGTTTAAATACATATAGAAGACTTCAAATCACTTTTTTTTTTTTTTTTTTTTTGCTTCTGTGGGGTAACATAACTGTATTCTTTAAGAGAAGACTTAAGTGCATGCAGGAGACCATGTTTTAAGTGTCTTTTTAAAAGGGATCAGGTAATGACTCCAAAGAAAACGAACTCTCAGGACTTCTTGGGTTCATTATTCCTTGACAGAGAAAAGAACAGGCGAGTAAACCAATTGATTAAGAAAGAAAGCAAAGTATTTACCTAAAAAAAAAAAAATCAAAAAGACATAACTCAAAATCTTCTTTCTGTGCTTTTTTTCTTCTGATTCCAAAACCATACTTGTGACAATTTTTCACAGATTTTTTGATTTGGAACTTTTATTAAGCAAACTGCTCTGTCTGGAAATGTGTCGTGCTTACTTTTAACTTAATTTTATACGATGGTCTGGTCCTTTCATATTAGTCTAGATACAAACAGAACTTCTGTAGCTAGAACACGCCTGCTAGCATTGAACAATTTAGGGTAAAACCTGGCAGCAGGTCAGGAATACATTTTGGCCCCATGTTAGATTCCAAAGTTGTACTTTGATCATAATCAAATCAGGCATTCCAAACATTTCTGAGAGTACAGAGAAGAGGTTTGCGTGTATCCCTGAAAATCACGAGCTGCGCTGGGAATAAGCCATGGGGAAAGAACTGTCAAAACCAAGAGTTTTTGTTTTCATTTGTTAGTATTAGTTGTTCTAAAGCTAAAACAAGGTCAAATACGTCACAGGATTGTGAGGAATTTCACACGCCACGTGGAGATAACTACATTTCTCAAGTTTCAGGTAAGAAGGAAAATCCCTTTTCCCAGCTGTTGTGTGTGTTAAAATTTTGGCTGAAGGAGAATGATTTTTTTTTTTTCTGTACAAATATTACAAAATTTAAATTGTGTTAGACAAATAATATTCAAATGATTTTAAAAAGTGATCTCAGCAGTGTAAGAAGTGCTGATAAATAAACACAGTAAGAATAATAGTTTTAAACACAGTAAATCACTGTCTTTTGCAGAAAGAAGTACATTTTTATGCTTATTCTGTACTCTAAAGCATTTTGCCTGCTTCTTTCCAATTACTCTTATGAATGCAGATGTAATGCCAAGTTTTTACTGAGAATATAGCCTATGAAAAATAAAAGGGGAATATTTTTCTTGTCATGGAATTATTTTTGCTAGTGCAACTCATGCAAGACAGACTTTCCCACAGGATTAAACAAGATAAATATAGACTTCATCTTTAAGTGGTGGAGAGAAGTAGACATAGAAATGATGAAGAAATAACCTGAATTTAAATACTTCAGAAATTGCTTGAACAATTAATGTAGAGGAAGGCAATTAAGAACATCAAAACAAGCCAACTTTTAAGCATTTGAAGAAAATAATCTAGAAAATAATAGGTAGAATGAGGTTAATTGAAAACCATTTATGTCTGATTAGTGCTTTTGTTCAGAATAAGATATCAAGCTGTATAAGAAAATGAAAAACAGGAAAGACTACTTTGCAACACTGAAGCATCTGACACAATATTTTTGAGTTTCACAGTGAATAGAGTGGGTGGCCAAGGAAGAAGTAATTAGACCAGTATGCTCCCCCTGGCCATGTAGGCATTTATCTGGGAGCTGTCGTGGAGAGTGATGCTTGTGTTTAACAGCCTCGGTGGCGTTCTTCCCTATGAATTTGTTCAGTTGCTCTTGGGTTCATGCAAAAATGAAAACCTCCAGTATCTTCTGGCAAGAAATTCCAACAAAAGCACCTCACCTAACTGCGGAACAGATAGATCACATGCAAGGAACAATGCGGATGTACCAGCATTTGTGCTGCTCTTCTGTGCCTTGTTGGAACACCTTCATTTCTTCTAATACACACAGTGGCAGACCAGAAACCCCTCCAGACTGTCCACATCCTTTCTTCTTCCACACTCAGCTGTGTTTATTGCTATACATGATAATATCACTTAACACAGGTTAGGAATTGCATGTCTCTCAGACCACCAGCTCTAAGCACTATTCAGAAGCCATTGCTGAAATGCTGTACACCTCCCCTTTCTTCTCCCGCTGTTGAATGGCTTTTCAAATTGCCTGTTTTCTCTGGGAAACAGAATGACTCCATGGTGTTTCGTTTGCACATAAGAGCAAGAGACCCAAAGCAGTTGCCAAGGTTAAATTCAGGATTCTGGATTCACGAGGCCAGTGCCATTTCAGGTTCACTTCTCCTACTTACTTCTTTGCTCTCCAAACTTCTTGCTGGCTTCCAGTCTTCCTGTAACAGATGTGATTTCTTTGGTTTTAATAACTCTTACTAGAATTCTCTTCCATGAACTTCACTCCCTTTGAGCCCATATGTACTTTTGTCAGCCACGGCTTCTTTTGGGAAGGATGTCTACAGCTCAACTTCACTCAGCTACTATCCCCTTTTTGTTTTAAACCTGCCTTGTCTGGTTCCATCTGGTGACACACAGTTCTCCAGTTGGAGTAAAAAGTTGGTTTTTATCCACCTTCTCCATGACCATAATGACTTCATAAATTTCTGTCATATTCTCCCCAGCCTGTTATCTGTCACTCTGTCAAAGCAATGAGTTCTGACTTACTAAGTTGCTCCTAATGTGGAAATACGTAGCCTTCCTTTGAATCTTTTCCAGTTCTGCCGTATCATTTTAGAGCTGAGGGGATCAGAGTTGCATACCATAATAAGGATGATGCTCATGCTGGTACAGTGCTGTTCTCTTCTAGTTTATGTATTGCCATATATCCTTACAGCCCATTTGGCTCATTTGCCTGCTCTTGAGTGTTGTGCTATCTTTTCATGGGTGTATCTATTACAATTCCAAGGTTTTAGTGGTCAGTTCTGAGACCAGCATATTGTAAGTGAAATCAGGAATGTGGTTGGTTTTTTTTTTCTCATATACATCACTTTACATTTATCTATTTTAAAGTCCTTCTGCGGTACTTCCCTGTTATCACTCATCTTATTACGCTGAATAGTAACTTAGTATCTTCAGCAAATTTTCATTTCATTGTTCATCTCCTGTTCCTGATAGCTTATGAATAAATCACTCCACTGGTGACCACCCTCCATTGTGAGGACTGACCATTCATTTCCTATATTTTAACAATTATCTGTCCATTATCTTCCAATGCTTGCTTAGTTTCATTGAAGTCCTTTTGTTAGAGATCTTGTCAAAAGTCTTCTGAAAAGTGAAATAAATGTTATCAATCCATCTGTCCCTTATCTAACATGCTTATTGCTTCGGTATTATATCTTCAGAGTTCAAAGGTGGTATTGTGAATCATCCCTCTTTATTCCTCCTAGGACATCTTATTTATTCCTGTGCCCCTCGTTCTATATTTGATTATAGTTTGCTGTAGTTTACAGCATTTTTCAAAATGCTGTTGTATTTACATCCTTCCAGTGCTGAAATACCAAGGTGGCTTAAAATGAGAGGCTGTACACCGTGGTTATGGCACAAACAGGTGACAGTGAAGATTGTGCTCTATCATTAGGGATTCAAAGGATGACTTCCCTAAGATTTTCAAAGTGCAACTGGCCTGATGTAGTGTATGTTCAAGCAGAAATAAAGGCTGAATTCTACCCAGTACCTTCTCACATTAATTTATACATTGTGCTTTTCAGTGGATAAGGCAGCCATTCTAAATTCTTAGGACTGACCAATTTATTATGCTCCCTCATACTTAGAGGAAACAGAAAAGACTTCACTGGCAATAGAAGTCCCCTTTTCCTCATCTCTGGATTTGCTGCAGTGGCCTTTACAAATTTCCACTCTCATATCTGGGTGTGAGTGAGTGACGGAGTGGTGCTTAGCTGCTGGCCAGGGCCAGCCACCAGACCACACTTCAGTGCAAGAGGTCTGTGACACATTTAGAGCTCCATTTAGAGAGTTTGCTCTTCAGAGCATCTTATTAAATTCTGGGAAAGAGTCAGGTTTGAAATGTTACAGTTCAAAATGGAGAAAAATATCTTCACATTGGCATCCTTAAACTGTTCCCGTTGTGACCTTCAGAGTCTGCACCACAGCAGCTTGTTTCCCCAGGGCAGTAAGTGACACTATATTTCAGCTCTTACCAGCTGAGTGAACACTGTCGTCAAACTGAATTTCACCTCCTGCAGGTAGTGTGTTAAAAGTGGTTAAACAGCTAAGCATTGAGTGCAGTTAATCTTACGCAGTCAGATTTATGTCCAAGAAAATAAATAC
This sequence comes from Anser cygnoides, assembly GCF_040182565.1. NCBI lineage: Eukaryota > Metazoa > Chordata > Aves > Anseriformes > Anatidae > Anser > Anser cygnoides. Next base: position 86,883,986 of record NC_089874.1, read on the forward strand.
CGAATCTGAAATTTGCTGCAGTTTCTTTTTTTTTTTTTTTTATTCTATAATTTAAAATATTTGCTGAACAAATTCTATGCAATTCTGTCTATGGTGCTTAAATAGAAGTTGCACTTCAAATGGCAACACACAGCAAAATGTGGGCAGGCAGTTTAGGAACATTTTTTGTTTATTTCAGATGTGGTTCATTGTAGCATGAACTTTTACAGAAAATATTGTATGACATAATTTTATTGTTTTGTTTTTGTTTTTATAGAGAAAATTCTTTTAGGATGTTTATGGCAGTGTAAGTTCTTTTTCTAGCAGGTATCTCTTCAAAACATATCAAAATAGCAAAAACTGATGTTAGACGTCAATTGTTTCACAGATCACACACACTGGTCATAAAAAAAGAGTACATTTAGCCTAAGGAATAGACAGGCAGGCAGAAGCACAGCAATAAAAGGTACCTGTTGAGTGCTTGACTTGGTAGGCTAATTGCTCTGATGTTTTGAAAATGAAAGGTATGGCTGAATAATCAAAGCTAAATCACATTGTCATAGCATTTGATAGAAAGGTTAATAACCAAGACTGTATCCACATTAAGCTGTCAGATGTTTGTCTAATTGCAAAGTATGCTTTTAAAGTGAAATTAATACCTAAGACATAAAGATCTGAAACCAATTTTTTTGTTGATATAAATTGTTCCTGCTTCATTAATTACAGTTGAGATAGGCTAATTAGTAGTAGAGAATTTGCCTCAAAACCTGCATTATTTCTATCCACAGGCAGGATTGATAAATGTTTACTAGTCTGTAAACCAACTTTATTTATAAGAAGGCTATAATTGGTACTGAGAACATTTAGCAAGAAGAATTTTTCATGGCGATACTATTGCATGTCATAGCTGGATTTAGTGCAGTGGTAAAATGTCCTGCTTTTTCCTGTGCTTTTCAAATGATACTGCATTGAACTGTTATTCAAATCAGGCAAAACTGCAAGGTAGATCTAAGGCAGTTACTGAAAAATCTATTTTCATTTTCTATTACTTCCAGACAATAAGCTGGTTTTGTAGTCACTAAAAGCCTACCAGTTAGAAACTCATAATAATGGAGATGAACCATCTTGTGTCTTTGACTTATTGGCTAGTTTAAATTTGTATGTTGTCTGAGAAATAACTGTTCTCATCAGCTAGTTTAGTTTTCAGCAGTAAGGAATGATTAAATAAATTCTTAGTGTACAAATCATGATTAAAAGAAATAGAATTTGTCCAGAAGTTACTGTAGCAAAACTCCTTTTAATCTCTTTACTGTATGTCCAAAGGCTGCACTGACTACTTGCAGATAAGTCAATGCAACTCAAGGTCTACTCCATTATAAAAAGCCCTTAAAATTTCATAGTTGTCAATGGACTGCTGAGGATTGTGAGCACACTTGTCTGATATGTGCATGGCACTGGTTGCTTCTTTTTGCTGTGTTAGTACATTAGACTCTAGCAACAAAGAGTCTGAATGCTTATAGAAACAGCTGGAAGTAAACAGAAAAAAGAAGTAGCTCTTAGGGAATCATCTGCGACATTGCAGACCAACTTAAAGAATTGTAACTGCTCGCTGCAGCTTACAGTAGGACCGGGGATGCCAGCTTGCCACCAAGACAAGGCTCTGTTACTGAAGGAGAATGCTTAGCCAGTCAGACAGAAATAAAACTAGGCAGCATATAAGAGAGCACGTGCAGAGAAGGCTGTTATCAGGGTTGATTTTTTTTTATTATTATTTTATTTTAGTATTTTTTTAAATGCATACTTTGTGCATACTGAGTGGCTGAGAGAGCTGGGAGTATTTAGAGAAGTCTCAGGGAGGACCTTATCCATGTATATAAATACCTTACGGGAGGGTGTATAAAAGACATGGCTAGAATCTTCTCAGTGTTAATGAGTAATAGGATAAAAGGCCATGAGCAAAATCTGGACAGGCCTGGGAGGTGGGCCTGTGCGAATCTCATGAAGCTCAACAAGGCCAAGTACAAGGTCCTGCATCTGGCTCGGAGCAATCCCAAACACAAATACAGCTGGGTGGAGAATGGATTGAGACCAGCTCTGAGGAGAAGGACTTGGAGGCGTTAGTTGATGAGCAGCTCAGCAACGTGAGCTTGCAGCCCAGAAAGCCACCCGTATCCTGGGCTGCATCAAAAGCAGCGTGGCCAGCAGGGTAAGGGAGGTGATTCTCCCCCTCTGCTCTGGTCTCGTGAGACCCCACCTGGAGCCCTGTGTTCAGCTCTGGGACCCCAACACAAGAAGGACATGGACATACTGGCGCGAGTCCAGAGGAGGGCCACAAATATGATCAAAGGGCTGGAGCACCTCTCCTCTGAAGACAGGCTGAGGGAGTTGGGGTTGTTCAGCCTGGAGAAGAGAAGGCTCTGAAGAAAGACCTTAAGGCAGCCTTCCAATACCTAAAGTGGGCCTACAGGGAAGCTGGGGAGGGACTCTTTTTCAAGGAGTGTGTAGTGATAGGACAAGGAGTAATGGCTTTAAAATAAAAGAGGGAAGATTTAGATTAGATATAAGGAAGAAATTCTTCACTGTGAGGGTGGTGAGGCAGTGGAACAGGGTGCCAGAGAAGCCGTGGATGCCCCATCCCTGGAGGTGTTCAAGGCCAGGCTGGATGGGGCTTTGGGCAACCTGGTCTGGTGGGAGGTGTCCCAGCCTATAGCAGGGGGGGTTGGAACCGGGTGATCTTAAAGGTCCCTTCCAACCCAGACCATTCAGTGATCCTATGATTCTGTGAAATATTCAAATACACAGAATGCCACTTAAACCTAAGAAAAATATTTTTTATCATGAGGGTGGTCAAACAAAGGAACAAGTCGCCCAGCGAGGTTCCAAAGTGCAACAGGTTGTCTTGAGCCACCTACCGTAGTTGACCCTGTTTTTAGCAGGGACCGTGGACTAAACAATGTCTGTGAGTGCCTTCCAATTTCAGTTATTCAGTGATTTTCATGTTCAAATTGTTTATGTTCAAATTCAAGCACAGGAGGTAATCAGTGTCTTACTTGACAACATATGGCATGGTGCTTTTGATATATTGCTGGAGCACAAAAGTTTACTTCGCTCTTCTACTTGTCTTGTTCGTGCATATTCATAGTCATGTGTAAATACACTTTCTTTTTCTTTTAGTGTTAGCAACAGCTCTAAAAGCATGTCATCCCTCATGCCCCACACACAACAGAATAGCAGCAGGGCAGGAGCAAAGCCTGCCACACAGTCACAGTTCATCTCAACAACTTGGCTGCACTGGAGTCTGCTTTCATGATATACTCTGAGCAGCAGGCTGGGCATTATCTCAACCGTGGCACATTGCATCACTGATGGCTGTTTTCATGGTATTTCAACTAGCTGTCTCATCCCAAAGCAAATGAAGAGCTTGCATAATATCCTTTGGTCCTATAGCTGAATGTATCAAGGCAACTTGTTTCTCCTGACTACAGATGTGTCTTTCTCTCTGTGCTTATCCAACAGGCATCTAATGTCAGTGTCCATGTCATATTCTGGTATGCTTTGAGTTCCCAGTGATGATGGCACAACCTTCCAAATGTTTCAATGGGACTTGTCCTTTCATAGTGAGCCTCTGAGCAAAACCTGTATGAAGAAGTGCTTTGAGGGTGAGCTTTAGATGTCACAAGGTCTCGGTTCTGCCAAAGAGACTTGGTGGCCAACCATCGTGTTGCAGATGGAGTATGGAACCAGGCTGTCATATGCACTACACATTAAGTTGTGTGATAGTCTGAGACAGTAGACAAAGCCCTGGGTCATGCAACATAAAAGAGAAGTCCCAGGTCAGCTGCCTTTGGTGGGAAGCAGCAATCACTGGGAGTGGTATCATAAAACATAGCCATTGACAGTCTACCTTATAGAATAGTTGCATGCTCTAAAGGGCTATTCAAGTTGAAACAGAGAGTTCATGAGCAGGAAGTTAAGAACCCATTTCATGAATTTACTGGTGCTGACTGCATCTATGTGTCAGTCTCTTTGTGCCTCAAGAGAACCCACCTCAGCATCTGACAATTTCTGTGATTCTTTCATAGGCATTTCTAACTCCCCAGCTCTCCCTGCTCAGCCTTTCTCTCATTCCACTGAGCCCCATGTTTCTCACACACATGACACACAGCATGTTAGCAGGGCAACTTTCAGTACTTAAAGGTGATTGAGGCAGTCCTGCTTTCTAGCTTCCTCATTTCAGAGCAGGTCCCTTTGCAATCTTCAATACATGGCAGAGTTCATACAGAGCACCTCACAGAGAGAGTTTCATCCAAGCCTGACATCCTTGTAGTCCACTGCATGATGGCTCTTAGGACTAAAGCTCCTCCTGCAGTGCAGCAGCCTTGATAATAACAGGAATTTATGCACCAAGTACGTGTTTACAGCTGAACAGATTAGACATTCAGTGTAATATGTAGATGGGTCAGCCTGAAAAGGCTCTTCTGGGTATGATACTGATGATGAAATTGTGCGTGTGAGGGGGAGTTATTTTGGATGTTAAAATATGGGGCTTTCTAGCAGCTCAATGAATATGTGCTGAATAGCAAAATCTGCCTGCTGCCTCGCTCAAAATTATTCTCAGGCATTTTTTTTTGCTCAGTTGCAACTTGGTTATTCAGTATTCTCCTGAGGGATTTTCCCGTGCTAGTATCCTCAGTGAAACATAAACTTAGTTCCTATGACATTAATGGCATTTTTTTGAGTTCTTGGTTTATATAAACTTCTCCCCCTCTCTGGGAAAACTCTCTCTTTTTTTGGCTATTATTTCAAGTAGAAGGATGGAAAAGATTGAAGCTGTTATCTTTAGTCCTTCTTACTCAAAACTTTTTGGAATGAAACTATACTTTGGATTCATCTTAAGTTTCATACCAAAGATAACTTCATAGTTACGCCTAAATTAGGTTATTGCCCTTTCTGTGTCTGTCCTTTCTAGTCTATAGGAAAAAAATACATATACTGAATATTAAACATGCTTTTTCTTTTTAACAAGGGGCCATAAGAAGGACCAATCTCAATTTCATCTTTGCTAAACACAGATATTTTTTTCTCAATTATTATCGTACACGACTGCAGTCAGATCTGCAGTCTGTGGAACTGTTGCTGGTACAGAAAAGGTCGAACTACTTGATGAGATCTGAGCCTGCTCAAGGAGGACAGATGCCTCTGTAGATACTGTCTTTGCAATTCGTAGAACTACCACTGGGAGTAATGTCAGAAGTTTGCTAAGTGATCCCATATCCAGGGATGACATCCATAGGATGACTCTCAGCACAGTGGCTTTGCAGATGATCCATTCCATGTCCCTCTCTGGAGACCACACGCTGGAGGGAAGGGATGCCATCCAGAGGGATCTGGACAGGCTTGAGAGGTGGGCCTGTGTGAACCTCATGAAGTTCAACAAGGTCGAGTGTAAGGTCCTGCACTTGGCTTGGAGCAATCCCGAGCACAAATACAGCTGGGTGGAGAACGGACTGAGAGCAGCCCTGAGGAAGACTCAGAGGTGTTGGCTGATGAGCAGCTCGACACGAGCCAGCAATGTGCGCTTGCAGCCCAGAAGCCACCCGTATCCTGGGCTGCATCAAAAGCATTCTGGCCAGCAGGGCAAGGGAGGTGATTGTTCCCCTCTGCTCTGCTCTCATAAGACCCCACTTGAAGTACTGCGTTCAGCTCTGGGGCCCCCAGCACAAGGACATGGGCCTGTTGGAGTGAATCCAGAGGAGGGCCATGAGGACGATCAGAGGGCTGGAGCACCTCTCCTCTGAAGACAGGCTGAGGGAGTTGGGGTTGTTCAGCCTGGAGAAGAGAAGGCTTCAGGGAGACCTTACAGTGGCCTTCCAGTACCTAAAGGGGGCCTACAGGAAAGCTGGGGAGGGACTTTTGTCACAGAGTATAGTGGTAGGACAAGGGGGAATGGCTTTAAACTAAAAGAAGCTAGATTTAGAATGTTTGGAACAATTTATTTACTAATAAATTTGTAAATTTATTTACTAATTTATTTATTTGAGGCACTGGCACATGTTGCCCAGAGAAGCTGTGGATGCCCCATCCCTGGAGGAGTTCAAGGCCAGGCTGGATGGGGCTTTGGGCAACCTGTTCTGGTGTGAGGTGTCCATGCCCATGGCAGGGGCATTGGAATTTGATCTTTTAGGTCCTTTCCAACCCAAACTGTTCTATTCAATGCCTTAGTTATCTTATAGTCACCAGGATATTGTATGGAAAAAGACTCTAAAGGAGAGAGAAATTGCTTAGCACCACCCATCTTCCACCACCTCAAATCTCACAAAATTCATTGAATAGCTAAGGTAAGCACCAGGGTTGACAGGAATCAGGTATGTGTTGTGCAGTGAATACCTCTGTACCACCCAGTTCGTATCCGTAGAACACTGGATTGACATCGCCATTAAGTATGTCTGGAGGGTCATACCTTCTGTTAGTTATCAATCAGGTGATGACATGATAACTGTGATGCATCTTCCCATAAAACTGAAGCTGGATTATTGTAGTTCTCTTTCTATCCCTAGATCATTAGCAGAGTTGGTCTGCCACTTTTCAGAAAGTAGCAGAGTGATGAGCCATGGGTCTGAGCTCTTTTTCAGACTCTGTTCTTGGTGTTCTTCTCTTGAGAACAAGCTCTTTACATTAGCTGGTCTTTGGAGGTCCGAGTGAGACTTTCTGATTAACCTGAGAGTTACTCTTCAGTACTTTGTATTTTTGGTATTCCTGTGTGGGTGAATTCCATCTGAGATTAATTTGACTAGTTTACAGAGGTCTAAAGTGCTCCTTGTCCTAGATTCAAAATGTCAGCTTACACCTGATAAATCTTTTCTCACATATACCCTGTGAACAGAGCTTCCACACAGAAAGAAAATATACCAGGCAATCGAGCTTTTGCTGGGCTGCCTTTGTGATGGAAAACTATTTTTTTCCTGAAAATTTGTGCATTGTATCTCCATATCTTTTTAAAATCCAGAAAACATAGTTTCCCCTTTAAAACTATTTGGAGACCGACACTGGAAAAATATGCGTTTACTTAGTGGGACGTGTTACTACTGGTAGATAGTACTAATGCTCCATTTGATGGTTTGCACAGTGACCTGTAAATTCACAAATGACAAATCATGTCTTACTCCCTGTCACACTGCCAGCTACAGCTTGTTTGAGTTAACAACTAGAAATAAGAAAATTAAGATGGCAGAGGGCTTTCTTTGTCAGGTTGAGTAACCTGGAATTGTTTCTCTTGCACAGAACGTCATAGCCTAAACATGATCGTGGTCACATTAGAGCCCTTCTGTGAAAGATCTCAGTTAGCAATGATTTGCAAGGCTGAGAATATGTTTCCTGCAACAGAGGTGAAATGGGAATAGTTAGATAATACGATATATTTATTTTAAAATAAATAATTATTTCTACCTAAGTGTTCATGTGAAGTTTGGATTTGTCTTGTTTTTTAAGCTATTTCAAATCTAAATAAATGTGCTAGATCTGGAGAGGGCTGCAGTAGCTGTGAGCTGTATTCAAGAGGCGGTACTGAATCTACATGGAGACTTTTAAAAGGAGAAGCAGTCATGGGAATTCAGCATATCCACCTTGTGATTACAGAACCAGCTGGAGCATAATGAGGAAGGATGATAAACTGTAAAAGTGAACCTGACAGCTCTTCCATACAGGGAGAAGAAGTGCAATTTCTGTGCAAGATGTGCCCCTAGTGTGTCTGTATAAAGGCCTCATATTCCTTGCTTAGCTAGAAGCGAATGAGGCAGACAGCTCGCAGCTCAGGGACTAGAAGGTTGTCTGTATTGCTGACTTGCTGGGATGTTTCTGGTGAGCTTGGAGAGGAGCTGAGAGGCTTCCAGTCTAGGCAGGCTCTGGTGACATGCATATGGTCATGCTAGAGAGAAGGAGAAATCACCTCAGTGAAAAGACCAGGGAGAATGTATCTCTCTCTTTCAACTGGCCTGTGGTTTTGAAAGCTTGCACTCAGCATATGTAACTTAAGAAAATGAAAAAGCCTGGACATGCAATGGTAATAAAAAATGCTACATATAGTGCTGTTTAAAGGGATTCGGTAATATTTTAGCTTTTTTTTTTTTTTTTTTTTTTTAAATGATAGTGGTGCAAGGAAATGCAGCGTACTGAGGACACTTCCTCAGCATCCTCTTATTTTAATTTGTACAGTTATTCCATATGCAGTATTCTTTTAGGGCTGGATACAGCTTTCTTTCTCTTCCTGTTTTTCTTTATCTTGCCAGAGGGTAATAGAGTAGAATTTTAGATAAAAGAAGTTCACTAATCCCCTCTTCTCACCACCCACCCTCCACCCCCAGTGGACTTTTCAGATCCACGGCTCTGCTTGTCCTACTTTTGCTTCCCTTCAGGAATTTCAGGCAGAGCTGCTGAAAGGGGACAGTCTATTCAAAATATACCTAAGCTAGAGTCTCCAGCACTGCAAAAGCATAAGCACTGTTTGGGGAAAGCCATAGACTATAATTTTTATCTTCTGATTTCTATCACCCAAAGGGGGAGTCAGAAGATTTTCATCACTCAAAAGAGTGAGCTAATGAAAGATTTTTTTCCAGTTGATGCTTTCTGAATGATAGAATAGAGTTTCCTCCTGGGTTAGAAGAAAACTCAACTACTGCTTCTATAGCAGAAGAAGGGAAGAGGCGTAGAGTTCAGGGATCAGAAGAACAAGATGACATAAAACTTGCAAGAACACAAAACTTGCAAGCCATTATTGAGGGCACATTTCTGATCTGTGATGCAGGGAGAAGTGTGGAGTTTCTAGGAGAATGGAAAGCATGAATTTGTGTGCTGGCGAGATAAAGGAATTAATTCTGGTTACAGCTCCTGGACTGTATGTTTTTCATGGGACCGTCTGCATCCATGAAGGGAACCGCATTGAATTAATTGAGGCAGCTTGTGCGGGGGAGAGCAGGACTGATTAGGACAGTGTGGGGTGGCAAGTATAGCTTGAAAATCACATGTGCTTAGGGAGTAGAATCAATTAGGAACCTGAATTGAAGTGGTTGAGGGATGGTCCAGTTATGAGAGTACTTGATTAGGAAAAATCTTTGGTGCTTTATTGGAATGGAAATGCTCTTTTTTGGATGATAAGGAGGCAGAACAGGAAGAAGTAGATAGAGCAAAGAACTGAAAGGAAACCTTAAGTTCTTTTGCCTTCCTCCACCTAAAATTTATTCCGTTCTTCCAGGATTCGTATCTTCTTTCTGCCTTTAATACAAAGGCAATTTAAAATAGCGTAAAAGAAAGAAAGTGATTTCTTTCTTCCCAAATCAAATGACAAATGCCCTCTTTTCCATTTCCATACGTTCATATTGAGTACTTAGGGCTGATGGGAGTGCCTATCTGTTCTTCCTTTGTATAAACTTCAGGAGTGGGGAGAGGGAAGCTGTGGATGAGCACCTCAACAGAGGGATGTCTGCCCTTTCTGACGGAAACCATCTGTAAAGTTTTACCCCGTCCCTGAGACTGATAGCTCACCCATTTCCAATCAGAACCACTGCACAAATTTGAATACAAGTTTTCTCAGTTTTTCTTGATGTTAACAAGTACAGTTTCTATTTATATATGCACATTCATACAGAATTGTCATTTTATATCAATATTTTGAACTTTATAACACATATTATTCAGTAAAATTTGTTTCAGTTGCGTTTGTATAAAAACGTTTAGAAAGCCCTGTGGCCCTCTCTGAGAAACACAATTATTATTATTATGAGATGAGCTTTTGAATTTTGCAATGTAAAACAACTTGCAAATTATGATGTAAAGAGAAGATTTTGGCATCGGTGTTCACTCAAAAAGAGAGAAAAGGAAACACTCAAGTAAAATGAGAAACAAGCAATACCAGGTGTTTTATGTTATGCTTTGATAATCTTTTTCTCGCAGGTTAAGAGCCCCGACAACTGGGCTCTTCAAATCCTAAGAGATGTCTTTGGCAAAACCTCTAGAGTTTTCAAAGCTTGATTTATATGTACATATGCACATTTTAAAAACACTTTTTCATAAATATAAAACCATTCTTAAGAAAAAAAAAAAAAGAAATGATCATCTCTTCTCCAAATTATAGTAGGATGAGTCTCAGCTCAGGTAGGCGCATGCTGCTTGGCCTCTTAGCCCTTTCTTGCAGAGGACCTGATGACTTCCATTTGCTCCCCTCTGTGTTACATTTCCGGAACTCATTCACAGCTGTCTTCATTATTCACAGCTCTGAACTGATGAAAGGAGAAGAAACAAATGTTTTATCTGTATGTTAATTGCAAAAATGTTTGAGGAGGGGCAGTGGGCATGGAAGCTGTGCAGGTGGTGACCTTTGCTGTTGCCTTGCAGGAATGTCAGCTCTGCTGGAGAGGAGGCCCGCAGAAGGATGAGGGAGTGTGATGGCCTGACGGATGCATTGCTGTACGTGATCCAGTCTGCTCTGGGGAGCAGTGAAATTGATAGTAAGGTTTGTCATCTTTGTCTTTTCAGGAGCAAGAAATACAGATATTCAGGGTACCTCAGGACTATATAGTGACAGTTTTTCAAAAAATGCATCGCAGAGGGTGGCTTAGCAAAGAGTAGTTTAGTCCATCTTTTTCTTTTCCTTCTGTTGAGCTGTGTATTTCTGTGTGCTAAATATTGGATTTGTGTCCAGCTATGTAGTGTGTGCAGGTAATCATGTCTTCCTCTCACTTGGATTATTAACAGAGAAAATGTAATAACTGCTTTAAGAGCAAATGTCATACTCCATGTAAATGTCCGTATACTACTCTGCCAGGGTTACCTTAAAATTGATTTCCAATACCTAGTATGAGACAGACCTGATAATAGTGTGGTAGGCTTAAAAGGCAAATGAACAAAACAAACAAGTGGACAATTAATAGGCAATTTCACAGTGCTACCAACGTGATTTCTTCTTTGAAGAGGATCAATGAATGCTTTCAGTAACTCTTTTAAGATGTATTTTTACGTCAACTTCACTTCTTTGAAAGTACTAGGATATGGACATGATTCTCCAAAGGTGAAAGCACTGCTTAATTAAAAGGACATCAAGAACTTACAAATTGAAGGGTTGTAGTATATCAAATACATTAAAGTATTCCAGAGAAGAAGGAAAAGGCTAGCTTCAAATACTTTTTGCATTCAGTATACAGTGCTAAAGTAATTCAAATTGCTGCTTTAGGACAACCTTGGTCAATTTGCCAATCCTTAAGAATCAGAGTAGAGTGTCCTTTTACTTAGAGAAGTTTTAAAGCCTCCTGGCTTTGTATTTCTGAATGACCTTTCACAGAGTTGTCTATGAACCTCTGGTATTTTGTAGATTGGAGAGGGAAACAACCCAGAACTTTCTGTTTGTTAGCTAAACCAAATAGGTGAAACTTGGTCATACATTCAGGGGACAGAGGAAGGAATAACAGAAGGTTTCTAGCACACAGTGCAGGTCTGGCAGCAGAAGACCCCAAACCCACCACAACCTAGTAGTCTAGGGTAGGCTTTCCATTAGCAAACCTTTAGTAGAGTAGTAATGATCGAATGAAGCTCGCCAACAAAGTAGGCACCACGCTTTCAACAGGGCCCAGAGCAAACCCAGCAGCCACCTTCCTGCCCCTTAGTGCCACCTCCTGCAGAGCAGCTCAGAAATGTGGGGGCGATTTTTGCTTCATTAGCTTTGGAAAAGCTGAACTGGGAGTTGTTTCAAAGCTCCCTGACTCAGTTTGTCTATCAGAAAGAAGTTCGGGGGCATCACTGGAGCAGACCAGGAGGTAGATTGAGGAGTAGGGAAGAAAGCATGTTCCTCACCATCCCACGGCTTAGCTGCTGCTCTTTGAACAGTTTCTTTGTAGGTGACCAGGCTGATTTCAAGATTGTTATACTACTAAAGGGGCTAAATAAGGAGCACAGTAAGCTCCCTGTTTTGCCTCTTATCACTAATGTGGAATGCTCCCTCTATGCCCTCATTTGTAACTGTTGTGGACTTGGTAAAAACTGTAGGCTAAATCATATTGAGAAAAAAATGAGGACATGAGACAAAAATTATTCTCCCTGACTTAGTAGTTTTAACCTCTCGTTTAGCAGATTTTCAACTCTATGATGTAAAGCACTTGTGCAGTTAAAGAAAAAACATCAAACTGTTGTCTCTTGTCTTGCATCCTTTTCACGAAGTAGAAAGTGGTTTTAATTAAACCTAATAATTTAATAACTGGCTCTAAATCATTTTGTAATCTAGTTTCAAAAATGCTGCTGCTATAACAATTTTATAGGTTTTTTTTTTGTTATAAATGTCATTTTCCAAATGCCATGACAACTGTGCTACTAGATAATTTTATAGTAGTGTTATTGACAAAGAACTGAATGCTGAAAAACAGGTCCCTGCTCTTGCAAACTCCGAAAGAGGGTGTGGGACTCGTAAGCACTAGCAGAATTGATAAATGATTCATGCAGGTGCAGTTAAGAGTGCATAAATCTTACCAACTTATGAACATCTTGGCAGTGATGTCTTCTAATAAGAAAAAGCTATGATACTTCATGATGTTAAAAGTGAGTGAGTTAGGTGTGGTTACGTGACAAAGCTTCTGTTCTTAACTTAATTTGATCTATTAAAGAAGAAAGGCTGCCAAACTTGTATTTCAGCTGTTTATGATGAAACTGAAGACGTATCTGTAGGAATGAGGAATGCAAGGTCCTTTGAAAGTTCAGAGGCATAAATCAGAAAGCAGTGAGGTCTGTCCAGCTACATGAATAAACGAGCTTTCTTGTCTTGTATGAGTTCACCCAAATGACAAAGGTATTGGTTGCATTCAAGGCCATATCAGTTTTTATTGTGAGGTAAAATTGTCCTCACGGTGGACTCAGCAAACTGTTCTTGGCAGAATGAAAATGTAAAGTGTGGAAACTATTATTTGTAAGAATGGGAAATAAAATATCAAACCATAATCAACAAACACAAAGCTCCAACTTCAGCAAGTTATGGCTATACAGAAGTAACTGTTAGCAACAGTGAATAAAATTCGAATATGGAAGTATTAAAGAAGAGTAAGAGGAAACAAACGTTTTTAAAATTTATGGTCACTATAAGGTCATAGCTTTCAAGTATGGAAGGTACTAGGAGGTTTTACATTTTCTATATATATATTTTATACATGTTTATATATTTGGCTGGAGATTTCAAATCAGTGCAAGTATAATGTGAAGTTTCATTTACTCAAAAAATAATAATAATCCTGTCTGGATAAGTCTGTTAAATACCATCTCACAACTAATGTCATCTCAAAAACTGTGTGCCAAATGCATACCTGGCACAAGCTCATACAATGCATGGAAGTAAATGAAGCTCCATCTGCTTGCCTTGCTGGTGAACATGGCAGAGTAGGATAGAGCTGAAAACCTCATATTCATTCTGTTCTGGGTTAATGGAGCATCAGAGCTGGGCTGTAGTGACTATCACTTCTAATCTCCCCAGAGCATTAGGAACAGTTGAAACAGATACAGATGGATAACTTTTTTTTTTTTTTAAACCATGCTCTCCCTGCCTTCAGAAATTAAGCGAGATTCTTCTAATGATGGTCAAAATAAATTGAGCCAGGTATATGAGAAGGCTTCAAGCAAGTCTAAAATTGAACTTGTTTTAGACTTAAAGAAAGTCTGCTGAATTATCAGTGCCATCTTTTTCCTCCACTGGGTCTCAGTCCATTTCTGGATCTTCAGCAATATCTTTTGCACAAGGCCCAATCTATTTGGGGACAAATGAATGAAAGGCTGTCCACTAATCATTTGCAGCCTGGCTAAAAGCAAGAGTCCTGAAATTCGTAATCTTGCTTCTCAGCCTCGAGAAACATGATTTGTTAATGTTACAAGTACTTCTGAAACAGTACTCAGATCCCATTTTTTCTGGTAATTCTCATAGAATTGATGGCAGAAATAAATGTTATTTCTGGTTTAAAAGCAAACAAATGTACAGAACTGTTGCCACTTTCTCTGTAGTGTTTTCTGTTCACCAAAGGGGGAATTCACTGGCTTTCTCTGTGCATTTGCATTCTCTTGATCGCTTTTTACCTTGGCTTCTATTTTACATAAGGCTCCAGCATGAAGTTCAGAAAGACAATAAAAAAATCGTGGAAAAAATATTGCCCAGACTGCTGTTTTCTCTCTTTCTCTCCATAAAAAGAGGGTGTGAGATCTTGCCAGTTTTTTCTACATCTCTTAAGCAGTGGTTAACCCTCAGGAGTAAGGTTATGAACAGATAAAAATTGTGGTAGGAAAATGTATGTGCAAAGATTAGTGATATTTTGTCTGCTTTGTATACAGAGTGAGCAAGGGAAGGATTTTAATTTTTTCTGTTTTTCTTTGTTGCATTTTTTTTGTCACACTTTTCAGACCGTTGAAAACTGTGTGTGCATTTTGAGGAACCTCTCATACAGGCTAGCTGCAGAAACATCTCAGGGACAGCAGATGGGAACAGATGAACTTGATGGATTACTCTGTGGCGATGCCAATGGAAAAGACACGGAGAGTTCAGGATGCTGGGGGAAGAAGAAGAAGAAAAAGAAATCACAAGATCAGGTAATGAAAGTTACTTGCGGTTGCATTGCAAGTAGCTGAAATGCCCGTCATGAAAATATAAATAATTAATGCACCGTATTAGAAATAAAGTACATAGGGCATAATATGCAAAACTGTTGCCTTTGTTAATTAGCTGAGAGCTTACAGCAGAGCATGGTTCTGCAGTAATGAAGAGAAATATATTTGCTGGACAGAGTTCCATGTTACATGTCGGCACCTGGAAACTGTAGTTATGTGTATACTGTGAATGGAATAAGTACTGTAAACTGCTCAGTCAATTAAAGGAAACTTTCTATGGTTAAAAGTTTGTCTTAACATTCAGATGTAATCTGCATGCACAGCCATGTGTGTAGAGAGGCCTTGATACAGACAAACATCAGGCTTATAATTAGAATCATAGAATCAGAAATCATCTAGGTTGAAAAAGACCTTCAAGATCAAGTCTAATCGTCAACCTGACCTACTGAATCTCATCACTAAACCATGTCCCTTCAAGCCATGTCTACACATCTCATGAACACCTCTAGGGGACTCCACCACCCCCCTGGGCAACCCATTCCAGTGCTTGACCAATTCATACATATATGTATTTGTTTCAAAGTTAGTCTCATACTCTGCCTTTGCATTTTAAGAGGAAACTGTACAGGACTGAATCAAGTGCTGTGAGTGAATGTTGTGCATGTTTTGATATAATTAATGTTGTTACCAAAGATTGAGGATTACGGTCTTTAGTTTCCTCAAGTTATTTGAGGTACTGTGGGTTTTTGATTTAGGTGCATTGAAAGTATGTTTATTTCCTTACTTTTGCATTCTGACTGAAAAACTGGAGAATGCTGGCAGTGATATTACAGACCTTGTTTTATCACACACTAGCAATGAGAATGGCTACTGATTTATGAACTTTTTCCAGTGACCTGTGATGGTAGCAGGTAGTTCTCCATCTCTTACTAGACCTACTCCTTTCCATTACCACTTGTTTTTCTTTCAGATTGCTCAAAGGCAATATTCATCTGAGCAAGCAATTAGGCAAACAGGGTACTTGAATAAATGATATAAACCGTTATTGAAAATATTCCAGATTTCATAAAGGCAAATTCTATTAATGTGGAAGAGTTGTAGGAACATTAGCAAGCTAAGATTCAGGTGCTGAAAAATGCAGTGGTCACGACTAGTAAGATTTTAATTTCGCCTGCTCTTGTAGTTAAACACTGCAGTCATTAGATAGCCTGCATTTATTATGGCCTTTTGGGGGGATTCCTGTGTTAGGCTGCAATGAGATTAGAGTGCCAAATCAAACTAAGTTTATCCCATAAAGCAGTCATCATCCCTGTTCCTGAATTAACAGTTCCCACAAACTATGCTTGCAGTTATCCAAAGTGCAGAAAGAAAAATAGCATGTCTGGATATGAATGGGTCATACTGTAACACACCTGTCTTTCTTTTGTCACTTAACTTCAGATTTCTGCTCTTTACAGCACTGGCCAGTGCAACTCTTGGACAACAGTTTCCCAAAGAGATTGTTGGACTGACATGCCTAGGGACAGCTGGCATAGACTTCCACAGTCACTAGGATATGCAGGATCTGAAATCATTGTCCTGTTTGTTTAAAAGTCTTTGGAATTTCAAAAAATGCTTTTGGTGAGGACTGTTAAATTGCTGATAAAATTTTTTTAGTTTTTTTTAATGTGGATACAAAGAGCATAGCTACAGCATTATAAGAGTATCTTAAATGCCTAGGATCACTGGGGAAAGTTTTTAGACATTGATGGATTTTGTTTGGTTGTGTTTTGTTTTTTTCCTAGATATTCTTGTTTTAGTAGTCATATTTTGTATAGGAAAATGCCCATGTTTAATAAATGAAAATAATATCACTTGTTTTGTTTCAGAGGTAAAAGATATTTATATTTTGATACTCTTTAATAACACCTCCTAATTTGAATTTTTAGTGGGGAAAAAATAAAGAACACTAAACTCTTACAGAGTTGAAACCTTTCCAGTTATTCAGTACAATCCTGCTATAAACATTTTTTTTATTAAAAGAGAAATAATATGATAGATAACTGGTTGTGTGGCATGGAGAAGCACCTCAGTGAGTGATCTTTTTCTCCTCTCAAAGTTCCTTAGTAATGTGAAAACTTGAAAAACTTATTAGAGTACTCTTACTCTCAAAAGTCTTAAAGTTCTTAAAGATCCTTACATTCAGCTTTTTATTCTTCTTGACTTTCATCTCTTCTTTGCACCAGTTTCAGGAAATGAGAGATTCATATCTCACCCACATAACGAAGAGTTTGTCAGCTTCAGCCACAATATATGTGGGTAATTTCAGCTGAAGCAGGGAAGCCTGGAAAGAATACTTCTTTATGACTTGCTTCCTCCTTAGCATAAGCTAGGAAGAGTAATTGAATACAGTTGTCTTCTTTTTCAGAGGTTCCTACTACATCCATAGCCTATCTCAAATAGACCTTATTGATCATTCCTGATGGTCTGCAACAACACAGTAACTGTTCCAGTAATTCACTGGTTAGAGTCATTTAACACGCTGCCTCGGCTCATTAATATTGAGCAAGGTGAACTACAAAGCAACTTCTGCCACGTCTTAGCCACTGTTTGAGAAAATGTGTTGTTATATTGTTTTAGGAAATTGCCTTTTTTTGGCCTGGGAAGCTGATGTTTATATCTATAGGAAAGAAAATAAATGGGTGAAGGTCAGGAGAATTTCCTTTGCGATAACTTCTTTTCTGACCTGTGTTAGTCCTGCATGCCCCATGTCTCAGGTGAGGCGCTGGTCTCATGTAGGAGGAAGATGCCAGAAGCCATTAAGCCCTTCAGTGAGACTTTAGCCGAGATCACACATGCAGGAGGAAAGAGCTAAGCGTGGAAACAGGGAGAGCATGAAAGGTCACAGATGTTTTTGACCTCTGCCTTCCAGAAGGGATCAGGACCTGGCTACAGGAGCATCTTTTTTGTGACTCTTTGTTGCGTGACCTTTAAGAGGCTACCACAGGTGCAGTACGTATGCTGTGCGTGATTAGCAGTTAACCCCTGCCTGTGTGTGTCACTCAGCTGCTCCAGGCACACACACCAAGTCTGAAGAACGGTGCAGGAGGCTTATGCAGTGCCTCACTGCCTTTACTGCACCCTCGCCACACGTGCATGTGAGGTACCAAACCTTCCGTCACCCTTCCAGTGACTCTGACGCATCACAGTGTTGAGAAAAGGTCTCCCACAGACATTTTCCCTCCTAGTTGGTAATAAAATAGCACAATTGTGTACTAAAAGTGAGTAGCAAGAACAGCAGGGAAATGCAGTAATTTGTCACACATTTTTTAAAAATACTTTCTCATTACTGGGCAGAATGGCAAAACCATGTTAAATATTAATTTATCTGCAACTATGATTCCTAGTGTGTTATATGTACCAGTACAGCATGAGCACATATACAGCTCTATCTATATCAGCTGATTTTCACTGATTTTCAGCAGTCCTTGGGATTGTAAGAGTGTAAATACTTGAGGTTTGTGGTTTTTTTTAATTATATCCCCACGTGCACAAAAAATATATTGGATAGATCTGATACATTTGATACATGATAGGTACTTCGTCCCTGAGATAGTATAAGTACCCTGTGCAAACTTTTCAGTTGTATAATGCATCTGTGATACATGCAAATTGGAATGAGATGGATGAAGACCTGAACTTCTGCCCTCAGACATCACAAGTCAATCATTAGTGGACTTACTAAGCCCAAATTTGGTGTGAAGTCAGATTTGATCTGGAAGGCATGTTTCTCATTTGTTTTCCAAAAAGTTCTGACAGTGCAAATGATTGAATTCCAAGAGTTAAAATAAGAAGCAGGTTTTAATGTATTTTTTATGAGCTGGCAAGAGGACGTTTCTGGCAATAATGGTGATTTATATGGACTGAATTGGAGAACAGAGTCATATACAGTGAAATCAACCTATTGGTTTAAAGGCAGAAATGAATTGAAAAAAAATCTTAGAACAGCCCTATAACAGCATTTTTTAAAGGGAATTTTTTGTTCCAGAAGGCAGTTTTCCTCGTTTCCCAGCCACAGCTGGGTATTGCTGTGCCAATTCTCTTAAACTATGGTAACTTTTGTCCAGTGCAGTGAGTTTTATATCAGAGCAACTTTCTGGTTTTGAGTAACAGCTTGTGTGTATTAAACAGTCCCACTAGCTTTCCATTTTGGTGTTTGTTTTACTTTAATTCAGAAAAAAAAAATAGTATTCTTGATTCTCAGTAGTAATCTAACAAAATCTTGTTACAATTGATTAAGATATGTTAGTCGGTATTGGATAAAGATTCATTGTCCTTTAGATTATGTGTAGATTTCTAAAATTAGCTTAAATAAAATTATAGTTTATACTTTTGAAAATGAGAGAATCTAGGTCTTTCCCAGTGTGAGTACTGTTGTTATGAATCATAACTGATTAAATCAACTAGGAAAATTAACAGTTGCAAGTCTACACAAGGAATTAATTTGCCCTGTACTAACTTTGTATGTCTAGTAGATATTTAATGTTCTGATACATATTTTTTATCTACATAATCACAGTAGGCATTAAAAGCTTTATTTTGTACCACAACATGAAATCTGTGCGTGTCAGAGGTGTTATAAAAAAGACTGTATTAAAAAATCAAGGCTTGGTTTTAGTAGGGGTATTAAGGCTGTGAATTTTCTAAATCCATTTATCAGTACAAAGCAAAGCAAAGTAAAATACACGTTTTCTGCATATGTAGATAAAAATTACGTATTTAAAATATCATTAAAAATGTATTCCACAAATTACTTTTGTTTAGAAAAATAAAAATGGTCCTTGAATGTCCTTCTTCTAAGATGTTTCATGCTTAAGTGCAAGTTTTGTGCATTCCAGTAGAAAGGTATGTCAGTGTTATGCTAGAATAAGGTTTCTCTTTCCAGTAGGAGTAGCTTTTATGCAATATCCAGCTTCTTGTCCAGGTTTTAATATCAACGATTTGGGATATCAGGCTAGGGTCATTTTCATGACAAAACACTGTATTTGGTGAGAGGAAGAGTGTGTTATGTGAGAGTTGGTCCTACCAAACAAATCAGAATCTAAAACCTGAAGGTTGCCTGATGCTATGGCCAAATGCACGCAGAACACGTGCAGGCATTCAGAAGTTACATGGCTGGGGAAGATTTACACCTCAGCCATGCTTGGACCTGTCAAGGGATGGTGTGCTCGTGCCCTTGAATGATTTAGTTTTCTCGAGTTGTTAGTTTTTCCCTCTCATGAAAAGAGAGATTGCAGAGAACTGATCAGATCCCTTCCTATGCAAGTTCTAGATTTACCTCTTAATACATGTTTATGTTCAGTTGATTTCTGTTCCCAACCAAATAAATGCAGTGAAAAGTGTTTTTATTATGTCAGCTAGCTATGTCACTGTGATTTTTGCCAATGCTACAGCTCTTCTGTAAAGAGTGTTCTGTAGGAAATTTCATTTCCCTATGAAGAATCATCACATGAAATGCTAAAATTGAGAGTGGTCGCTTGTGTGCACGCAGACGCCTACATGCACACACATATAATGTGTTATAGCTTCAACTGAGACAGCTCTCAAGTACGTCACTGTTCCTTGCTGACAATCTGATTTTTATTTTCCAACAGTGGGATGGAGTAGGACCTCTCCCAGACTGCGCAGAACCACCCAAAGGAATCCAGATGCTGTGGCACCCTTCAATAGTCAAACCCTACCTCACACTTCTTTCTGAGTGCTCAAATCCAGACACGCTGGAGGGGGCAGCAGGGGCACTGCAGAACTTGGCTGCTGGGAGTTGGAAGGTAGGAATATTGACCTGATAAGTATTTCTTTTTAATTCAGAACTCTCTACAAATGACAGCAAATCGTTGGTATAAGTTTATCTGAGTGCTCCTGATAGTGGATTAACTCTCTGTTTTCACAGAACTATCTGCAGTCAAAGCTGAGATAGTATTTTAAGTCCTCTGAACTGATACAGATAATCATATCATAGGAAAAGTCAGCACACAGCAGTGAAAAATCACATTGGTCAAGTATGAAAAATTGCTGCTGAAAACCAATATCCAAATGTGGAGATGCAGCATCTTTATGAATCTGTAGTGGCAGAACCATGAAAAATGAGTCAAAAATATCACCAGTGACAATCAGATGAAACCATATTGTTTTGTCACTGGAGAAACCGGTTGACATTTTGTTTCCTATTGAGAAACTAGGCAGGAACATAGCAAGATATAAATTAAGTGACGCCAACACAAATAATCAATCTCATCATCTACTTTTTAAAAATATTAAGAAATTATTAACATACGTCAACAGAATGACTAAACGTGTACAATTAGCAAGAAAATGCTTAGTCAAGGCACTATGTTCCAGCGAATCCTACTTTTCAGTTGTAATGTAATGATCCATTTTCCCTCTCCAATTATTTCTAGTGTATTGAGGAAAAAAAATAAGAATTTATTTACTGGATTTAGAAAATATTCCTGAATTTAAAATAAATCAGTAAAATCAGAGATAACAGATGAGCTTGTTTTACTTTTTAGGGCAATTTGTCAAACTGATTTGATTGGGTGAAAGTACTTACTATCTAGTCCTGTTGTATAAAGGTAATGCAATGGTTTTAAGTTTACTCTCCATGGGAAGTTTTCATATTTACAATGAACACATGTATAGGGAAATGCAGTTATCAAAATTAGGTCTTAGAAGGTGTCCTGTTTGGTTTTAAGCACGTGGTCATTCATATATGAAGTGTGTATAAGTACCAATTTCAGTAAGTGTTACTTCCGAAATATTATACCTGAGGCTAATGAATGTCATTTTTTTCCCATACAATTTTATTGGAAGTTGAGTTGGCACATTCAGCAGATCTTTAGAGGATGATTGTGATTTTTTTGAGTACTGCATTCCACCAAACTTATAAAATTCCTTTGACTGTTACATTCAATAACATGATGAAGTGAGTGAAAAGTCTCTGTCCAGGGGTTTTGCCCTACGAAGTGCTATGTATACACTGTGCCTGAAAATCATTATAAGTTTATTATTCTCATATTGTAGATCACATCAGATGGTTGTGTGATTCTGGCACAGAAAAGTGATAAATGTGCTTTATTCATCTGGGAATGGGTGTAGCCCTAGTCCAAATGAGAAAACAATGCATTCGTTATTTGCCAGCACTAATTGGAGTGCTAAAATCCAAGCAGTGCCCTCTCTCCCATTTCTAATAAATCTTTATCTGTCATCCTTTAGTTCACAGATGTGTACAGTGAACTAGAGAGGAAGAAGAGCTCCGCAGAGCTCTTGGACAAGTGATGTGGTAGAAAAACTGATTTGAACTTTAATACTATCCATGCTGATACCATGGAAAAAGCTTGGTTGTTCTCTTGTTGCTCTATTTTTCTAAAGATTCACCAATTTCATTACAAGTGATGTGCAGACACAAAATGAATATCCTTAATTTCACATGTCATACCAGCCATTTTTGTGAGGGGAATAATCGTCTTTGGGGATTACATAAGCATTGATGTTTCCACCTTTTGACCTCTCTTTTCCACTGCTGCAGTCTTCTGGATATAAAATGACTGGAATAAAAGATAGAAAAATCTTAAGAGGTTATTCCTAAGGGAGATTTTCTTTCTTCTTTTCTTTTTCTTTTTGTCGAGCTCCTGCAAGAAATTATATTTGTATAAAGAATGGGAAAACGGGAAATGATTTTTTTTTCTTGAAGTTTATCAAGAAATACTTTATGATAAAGCAAAAGAGGAAAAGAGCAAACTGTATTAAAACAGATGAAGTTGCAGTTAATAATAAATAGCAATTGTGGTGGTATTTTTCCCCCCCAAATAACATTATCTTAATGCCAGAAAAATTCCAGAATATATGAGGTAGCCAGTGCACCAGGCATGCTCAAACACTTCCAAAGATACAGTCTGGTCTGGAAAAAAAAAATCCAGTACAGTTCATACACTTGTATGGTTCTTTTCTAGCAGTTCCACCCTTCTTGTTCCTGTGGTATAAAGCTGACTAAATCCCCTTCGGTAACAGAGAGGTAACACTTTTAACACAGGCAGTGCTTAATCAATATCATTATGAAGGGAAAGTGAGTAGATAAAAGGAAACCTCGAATAATTACAAAAAAAAAGAAAAATTCTAAGGGATTTAGATAAATGTCTTCCACCAGAATTAACAGATGATGTGTGTCTAAATCCCCTAGACTACTTTTGAAAGTTTCAAACACAGAAGCAGCAGTACATAGCTCTAAGGATTAACAGATGAAAAGGGCTGAAAGGGTTTTTATTTCGGGGAATACAGTTTTTCATTGATCCATACACGTAAAATCAACATATGCACATAATAAATCTTAATCTCTAGTACATTTTTAGCGCTGTTTAACTTGCAGGAATTCCTCCTAAAGCCAAGCACTACAAAAAAAAAAAAAGGGCTAAATAAATGTACTTGCATAATATTATTCTCTGTCAAGATAAAACACTTTGGGCCAATGTCTTGCCATAATATTACCTGAAGTTCTGCCATGTATACCCATTTGTAGAGTAAATTTGATTTTTTTTAAATGATTAATAAAATATTTGGTCCCTGCAGTTATTATTAGAACCCAAACAATCTATAATGAATCAAAAAAGGAGCATAATGGTGATAAATACATTAACCAGTCCAAATGTAAGCTTACCAATAAAACATGATTCTGACCTGAGGTGTGAGAGAGGATATTTTCGGTGTGAGAAAGGATATTTTCAGTGCAAGAACTTAACTTGGGAAAGATGATGTCTGTATATCTTGATTTTGACACATATTCTGGTTCTGAAGAATAGATTGACAGTTTATACAGAAAGCAGGATTTTAGAGTAGAGTCTGTTTCAGGTGAATTTGGAAGTTCCTTCATCTCTCTTTACTGCACCAGGGCAAAATTACACAGGGAGGACACCGGTATTGGAATCTGGAGGAAAGAAATCCATTGCGTTCATGGAAAATGACGTGCATATGCTGGATGATAATAATGGTGGGTTTCTGGGGACTCATTGCTTTCCAAAATGTTCTCTCCCATCAAATCATAACCAGGGTAATCTCAATGTATCCTGAACTTCCTGCAGGCAGAAGTTCCTTAAAACTTAGAAGAAGCACATTAAAAAGAGAGTCATTGATTTTAGTTGTTTTATTTCATTTCCACTGTTACATAGGTTTTTTTTTTCCAGAAGTAGACTTTATCTAATTGTATTTATTCCACTTCCAATTATACTTAATTTAAACTTATATTCTAAGGCTGCTTACAACAGTGAAATAATAAAAACCTAAGCAAATACATTCCTCATCAAACTTAGCTAGAGTTTTCCCTGAGCAAATAAGGTTTGAGGTAGCCTTTTGAAGTCGTGGAGACTCTTTACCTCCCATTAGGTATCCACTTTGATTGGGAGCTCTGTTAGCTTTCCTTAATGTTTAATTAGGGTGTTGTCAAGTTTGTGGAGTATCCACAAATAGAAACAGGAGGTTTACTGACTCACCCTGCTACATTCCAAAGACACCCGTCTACTCATTAAGAAATTTCTGTCACTGTAACACTTCAGACTTGAAGTCCTTTCTGCAACCTCATATCATTATTCATTTTAATACTTTGGATATCAAAAAATTATGAGGTATAACATTACAAGACTTGTCCTGTAAAAGGAAATCTCCAAAGTTATTTTTATGTACAGTCTGGCATCAGTACGTTTCCTTGGATGGTGGGAATAAAAGAAGAAGCAAGTTCTTGTTAGTTTTCGCATTGGTCAATAGGCTATTAATGCATTCTATCTACTGAGCATGTAAAAAGTTGTGTTCAAAATGTCCTGTAGTTAACAATGTCAAGAATCCAAGGTTATGTCCTTTCTGAACAAAATTTTGCTCTCAGAAAGAAAGGAGATATTGAGATATCTGTATATTTTTATGTTTATCTATATATATCTGACAGCTAAATTTAGGCTGCTGTCAGTTTATCTGCCAGAGAAATTTTTGTTGCTGTGAACTCGTCACCTGCAATGTTATTTTCTCTCTTACTTACAATTAAAAATAGCGTTGTCACCACAAGTATAATGTCCTTAGTTTGGATAAACCCCTAAAACCTCATTTCTTCATTCACATGACCCTGTTTTGTTTTAATATGCTACTATAACTTGTGAAGGTAATGCATAAACACTTCTTGCATCTGCTTTAATGGCAGGATGGCTGGCTTCATTTTCCTGAGCAGCCATTAGTCTCTTGAGCTCTGTAACACCAGGAACAAGTGCTGCTCTGTTTAAATCTTGCAAGAGTATGAAGACAGAACATTCCTCTGGTTCTTTCTGCCTCCTGTAGTGCTCTTTGGTTAGACAACAGAATGTCCCTGCCTTTGATCCCCAACAGGTACAAAACCCATGTGAATGGGGTTTCTGGGTCAACGGCCTGATCTCTTGAGATAGCTAGATGAGATACCAGTCTTTGTTCCTTAGGCAAACAACTACATTTATTTTCTTAATTCCATCCTAGAGAAATCTGAGTCTCCAGGGAGTAAGAGCTCTATTAAGTAAATTATTAGATAAAGAAACAGAAAACATAAAAGGGACTGATTCAGTCAGAAGGTCAGTGCAGTGACTTCAAAGAGTAGAAAGAAAAGAGTTTGGAGCGCCTTGCCATCCAAACACTTGCAGATAATGAATAATTATTGTCTAAAATAGCAGACATCAAGGTTATCAATCTTCCTCTTATCAGGCAAGGCCATATTGTGGGTTTCTTGCCAGGCTTTTCTGATGACTAATTATTTACATGTTAATCCTTTAGAGTTTCATCAGGCTGTGCCAGGAGGATATTTTTTGGATTCCAGTGAAAAGACTTTCTTTTCTTTTTTGTAAAGTATTAGTATTATGAACTCTTATATGATAGGATGGAGAAGACCACTTACAACACATCAGCAAATTCATAAAGACAAGCTTTTTAAAGAATCAATGCATTAATCTAGCAGAAATTCTTACCTGGATGGAATCTCCTGCATAGATGAGGCTGCAGGAATTAGTACAGAGAAGCCTATTAGCCCTGTAGGAAGGAGAATAATATTCAAGGGCCAAGATGATATTCAAGGAACAAGACGTGCTGCTGGAAACAGCAGCATCACAGACATCATGGGGAGATCAGCATGGGTATCAGTTTGTTGAATGGGAGCACAGCATAGTAATGTGAGTGCAGTATATAAGTATTCGCAGTCAATTTTCTTCCCATGATATGCATCACTTTTGTCCCGAAGCCTTTCTTTTATAATGATAGTAGGTGCAACACTTAGAAAAGTCATTGTAATTGCTCTCAGATCATTTTGAATACAAATTACCCACTTGTACTGCAGAATCAAGAAAGACAAGGTGCAAAGACAGCTCCTTCTGAACTTTATCTTTCTCAAAGACTGAAGATGCCTTCTGTTACAAGCATTTAAGTTTTCATTTATTTATTTATTTGTGTATTTTCACCCACCCTATTATACATTTCTCTCTGAGCTTGACTAAGGTACTGGAGCAAGAGGAAAGTAACCAGTTAATACATCATAGCAAATTCTGTCTCTAATCTTCCTGGTTCTGTTGGTAATTCGGTTTGCTCCATCATGATTACTGCCCTGATTTGGCTTTCATTTTGTGTTTTTTGTCTTGTCAGTTCCCCTTAACAATTAGTATCTCTACAGAGTCTCTGCATCACAGTGTTGACCTGCACCAATACAATGCCGATTTTAGTCAAAACTGAGTATATGATGTTGAAATGTTCTGAAGGTACTCAGATGACACTGATGTCAGTGGCAAGAAAGTGAATTCGTCCAAAATATCAAGTCTGTTCAATTGTTGGCATTCCTTGGGGGTCTTTGTTTGTTTGTTTGTTTGACTGGTTTGGTTTGGTTTCTTTTTTGTTTTCATTTTGTGCTAGGCATTTGTTCACTTTTAGTTTGTTCTCCTCTGTCAGTGACTTACAGGAGAATATAGAAAACCATATAAAACACTAGAAGGAGTTAACTTGTTAAATGCTTTTAAATTTTTCTTTAAAAGAGAAATAAGTTTGATTCAGATGAATTACTCTTTTGTTGAATTTTAATGTAATGTAATCTTAATCCCTACAGGCATTCAGCTTTGGAAAGGGTCCTTTATAATAATAACTGTGGCAAACTAGGAAATAATTTTCCAGGTTACTGTATTTTTCTTCTTAATTACCATGACAAAAATAAAAGAGAAACTACTAATGAAAGTAGACGTAGAGATGCACTAGATACCTTCAAAGTGATGTATAGTAGTTATGCTGTCCGAATTCAATTATCGGTAAAGACTATTCGTGCACAGATTGTGGCTCCTGTGCTTGTCTCTGATAATTTAGCTGCAATCTGATGCAGCAATAATGATTTTGTTTGTTTCCTTGTTCTATCTGAAGTGTGCGCTGTTCCCATAGGAGTCCTTTCTCTTTACAAACTGAACAGGTATTTGATCATTGACACCGCCGCTGATTTGTGGAGTAACAGGATGATTAAGTGTATTGGCAGAGTGCCTCACTTACCAATAGGCCACAAACCCTTTGTCTCTTTTCTTTTTTATGATTTTTCATCTCTTTCTTTTATACTCCACTGAGCTCATATTAGCAGTTGACCTGCAATGTGGAAATGTAGGAATGTTCATGATGGCTTTAGGCAAACAAAAGAATTATCACTATACGCAAGAGTGAATCAATTTTTCCATTCTCTGAGAGAATAAAATAGCAGTTTTGAGGCATCTCAATTTGAGTATTCCTGAAATACACAGAGCACAGCATAATTGCTTGCAGAGACTTGTCCTAATTGGCAGTTTAAGGAAAGAGACACAGACAGTTCCTACCACTTGCGAAATGGAAAGTTCTCCGGAGACTGTTGAAACAATTAATAGACATTTCTGTCTTTCTGCCTAAGGTGCTTGACTTGAAACAGAGCCAAAATGATAGCGATTTGCCATGAGGAGCCTGTGAACTTTTCCGAAGCAGATGGCATCCTCGCCACTCTTTTCCACTTTCAGAAAAGAGAGCCAGGGGGGGAAGAGGAATGTGCAGGGGAGAGGAGAGGTTTCACGCATACTTTTCTGTCTTTCGACCATTGTTTTATTTATGCACGTGCATATGTGCATCTGTAAAACATTATAGCTGGAACTTTCCCCATATGAAAACTTGGAAGCCATATTATTGACTATTACGATCAAATTAATTGGTACATTACATGTACTGAAGACTTGCATGTCATTTATTCAGTGAAGGGATATATATTTTCTTTTTTTTCATACTGAATTATTTCAGTGTTTTTCCTACAACGTCTTTTGCTCCCTCCAAGGTTAAAAAGTATATATTCTTCTTAATTTATTTCCTATCTCCGCCTGCTTCTTTTAGACTTTTGTTTTGGAATAGATGATGAAAATGCAACAACCAAGAAGTCTGTTGTAAGCCTGTCTTTCATAAAACAGGTGCTTGTGTTTTCCCTTGGTAGCTAAAAGTTCAAAGGAAAAGTGTTCATGGAGGTTTTAATATGGGGGGTTTTATAATACAGTGAAAGCTCAATAAAATCATTTTAGATTCTCTCTGGTATGGAGCAGACATAAATAATTTTTTAAAAAAAAAAAAAAAAAACCACTCCCACTGATTCCTCATGTAATCCATACTGAAAGCTCTAAATCTGGGATGTACTTTTACAATGAACAACAGCATCTCTCAATATGCTGCCTGCTAGCTTGAACTCGCTCCTCAACCAGAGAGGCTCACTACATTCTCAGGACAACTTCACTGCAAGCTCGAACTCTCACACTGGCAGTTCCCATATAATCGCAGCAGACACACTGGCAGCCTTCCCTAGGAGAAGCATAGAAAACACAGGGATGGGAGTTTTTAAGTGCAAAGAGTTATTGCTTTGGGTACACCCAGCTGCAGGTAACAGCATATTTAACTGTCAGGTATATGCATGGTTATTAAAAAAAAGGAACTCAAGATTACTTTGGGGTTTTCATGGTGTCTTTTGTATTTAATATCCCATTAAAATCAAGTTCTAGGAAAGATACTGTTCTTTCAGCAGATACTTTAAATTAAAATCACTGATCCTTAAGATTTTGTTTTGTTTTATATCTCATGATCCCACACACTAGTTGTAGAGAAGATGCTAGAGAAGCATAGAATAAGGTCAGTCCCGAATCCTGCTACCATTTGTTTATATTCTCTCACCTTAGAGCTATTCTTTGCTTTGCTGCAGAAAATGATGGCACATTTACATTTTAGACATACTACATTATTGTGTTCAGTGATGCTGAGAATCCTACATCCCATTTACCTGACTTGAAAGCTTATTGTAACCATTATCCCTGTTGTCTACAGCAAAGTCCAGCCAGATAGTTTTTGGTATGCATCTTTACTACAGAGGAGAAATAATAAAATAATATTCTTTAAATGCTGTTTTCTTATCCTTTTTCCCAATTTCCCCCGAGTCACATTACCTGAAATGAATTTGTACTCCAAATATCGCAACATTGCAGCCTTTGCCTGTCCCTGTTTCTGCTGTTGTTATCATAAATTCATTTTGTTTTGCTGCTCAGGGGCACCCGTCTATAGTATAAACAGATACTAGCTTTTTAAAGTGAGCACCTGAACTGTGATAAGTATATGGCCTCCATATACAGAGGTTAAGCATGATCTGCTGGTAATGAGTGTGCTTTCCTTTTTCTAATGCTTTATGTCATTGAATTGTTTTTTACTCTTTCTGTTTCTGGAAGAACACTGCTGTGATCTAACTGTTCATTAAGGTGCGAGGTAACTGTTCTTTAAGGTTTTGTCAAAAGAGAAAGGTCACCATGATCTGAAAATGCTAAGGCATCCGAGTTTCTGAAATATTTGAAACATTTCAAAGTCCAAGGGGTTCCAGAACTTTGCCTTTACCTTCCCAGTATGAAGACACGATAAGCATCCATGCCATAGGATGCTGAAAGGAGGAAAAAGCTCTGCTTCAGTAAATTCCTTCCAGGTATCAGTACAAGGAATGTGAATTTGGACTATATGAAAATTTGAGAGAAGAGTTCAAAATACTGGAAGGAGCGTATGCCTAATAGATGGCTTGTTTCAAAGTGGGCTGTGCTAAGTCAACCTGCACATCCTGCAGGTGTCAAATTTGGCAATAACCATAGATTTTAAAAACACAACATCACAGTTTTCATCATGTTTGCATTTTTCTAGCTTCTGGAGCTAACAGTAGAATGAAGTGGATAGTATAGTTAAACTTTCGTTCCTTCAGATGCTGGGAACCGCAGGTTGTACAGCCATGAATGGACCTCCTGTTCAGGGCATGGCACACTGTGCAGATCCCATCCATGAAGAGGTTCACTGGCATGATATTATTTAGATCTCTTTGAGGATTTTCATAGAAGTAAACAACTCTGTTCATCACTTCCACTGTCCAAAAAAAAGGGGCGGGGGGGGATATTCATGTAAGGACATGTTGCTTCACTTTAAGATAAAGACAAAGACATGTCAGTGGTGTCATCAGGTGCCAAGTGGAAGGTGCATACAAGTTCATCTGTTATGACTAGCTGCTGAGTTTATCCTGTAGCCAAATGGTGTGTGCAGCATGGCACTGCCCTGGCCTGCACCTGCTCAGGTCAACTGGTATGTGAATTACTAACTCCTTGATGTACGGTGGTCTTCCAGTTAGGTGGAAGGTGCCAAAAATCAAATGTATAGTTGTCTCATTTTTCTTTCTTGAACAAGTTGGCAATCACAAGAGAAATTATAAAATCATTTTCCAGATTTTTTTTTACTGATTAATTCTTATGATCACAGCAATGAAATTCTCAGACCTCTTGAACTTACTTAGTAGTATATATTTTGTAATATAAATGTTGTTTTAGCAGTGAACAAACAACATTAGATGTTGCATAGCAAATGCTGCTGCAAAGCAAGTTTTCCAAAGACTTGGGCTGTAAAATGTAACCAAGTGTGCTAGGATTCAAGTAAATTCATCAATTAATTCCTCTGCCACCATAAAAAATTAGTGCGGATTTCCAAATCAAGTATTCGCCTGGCATCATAAACACAATTATTTCCTCTCTTTAGAGTTTACATCCACATGCTTCTGTTACGCCTTACTCTGTAACCTCAGATGCCTTGCTATCTTGGATGCATTTCTCACTTTCTTCTTCATGCTCTCCCATGTGTCTTTACAGTGGTCAGTGTATATCCGCGCTGCTGTCCGCAAAGAAAAAGGACTGCCAATCCTGGTAGAACTGCTTCGAATAGACAACGACCGGGTGGTGTGTGCAGTAGCTACAGCTTTACGAAACATGGCCTTAGATGTCAGAAATAAGGAGTTAATAGGTATGTTCTTTCCAAACTGTCTCTATTTTCTGTATATATTTTTTTTTTACCTTACATCAGGATAAGCACAATGAAAGCAATTATTCTCACATTTCTAACATAATTTCTTTAATTCTTTCTCTAATGTGTTATATTCATATTTTATGTGACAGCTTAATGCTATATTGCAAGGAATTGTTAAATTAATTAAACATCATGCAACATTTTATGATTTGTCATACTGTAATCTCCAGAAGAAGAATAATGGCTTCGTTCTGATTTAGCACTTCATTCATAGGCTGACAGTAGCACTTGCAATTTCCAGATCAAGAATATGAGCAGAGCAGCCACCCCGATCCTCAGATTCTCTATTGCAAGTAATATTATGAAGTGTCAAATCATGGACTTTAAAGATGGTTCCAGGAATTTACTGGGCATATTAGTATCTCCAGCAAGAAAACAGGGAGATACTTAATTTTCAAATATGTGCAGTTAAGGAAGAAAACAATAATTTACATAAATCATTGCTGTTTCTGAATTCTGATAGTATGGTAAGCAGTCTTCTTGGTTTTCTGTTTTTTTGTGGTTTTTTGTTTTTGTTTGTTGTTTTTTTTTTAATTATTATTATTAATATTATTATTTTGTTTATTTTTGTTGTTGTTGTTTTGGCTTGGTTTTACCTGAAATTCATCCCAATGATATGAATCATCAAATTTCTATTTTCATGTTCTGTCTTTGAAAAATAATCCCTTTCTTAGGTTTGAATTACTTCAACAGTTCATGACAAAATCATTTCTACTTCCACTGTACATTAAGGGTGTATTTTTCTTCATTTTTGCTAGCTACTTAATTTGTTATCATTAAAGCATACTTATCCTCCTCTGCCTTTAATTACAGAATTCCACAAATAGAAACTTTGATCATAATGCTTTATTATTTATATTCAGTGCTATCTCAGGGTTAGCGCTTCATTGCAGCAGTGCTCTGCAACTTGTTAAAACAAGGCAATCACTCTCCTCACATATTTTACAAACTAGTGACAACTTCACTGATAAAATGTTGTAAAGCAAATAGAGGTAGAGACTGGTGAATAGTGTAAACCTGCTGGGATTACCCAGGAATTGAACTCCAGACTGATGCTTTCTTCACATGCCAGACCAGTTTACTTGGTCAGCTTTTGCTCACGTTACAGTTGATAAAACTGGCATGAAATTAGAGTTGTTTGATGTATTGTTTTCAGCCTTCAGGAAGCAAGATGCCACACGTGTGGTTTGTTTTTGTGTTTTGTTTTTTCTGTTGTTGTCTAGGAATTTTAAAGTAGAAATCACTGCTGAAGCCAGTATATCAGTCCATCTAATCTGGGTGAATAACTGATGATCTTTTCATTTTGTCTCATGATCCCACCTCCACTTTCAGTCTTCAGCATGTAATAGTCTCTATTCAGCATCTTAGTCCTTTTTTTATGGGACTTTCTGTATAGGGTTCACAAACCACATTCACATTTTTTTTTCTATAATCTCTTATTTACTTATTGACATTGCACAAAATATTTTACAGTCAAATTTACTGAGTGTAAACATGATTTCTAATGCTATGAATTAGGCTTTGGTTAGCTTTTCCGTACTGTGATTTTCATTTTATAATTGAAATTTTTTTATTTCCTTTCTGAATATGCAAATTTCATTTAGGAATGTAAAGCTAAACGTGTGAAAATAGAGCTGTCTTTTAATATGACATGCCATACAAAATACTCATCAAATTATGGATAATAAAATTGCATAGCTTCCAAATGTTAACGTTTTATGGAGTATTCAGAGAACATGTGATGTAAACAAAGAAGAATTTTAAAAAGACAGAAAAAGTCTGTTGACAATAATCACCTAATAGTTTTATTTATCTTGCCAGATGATTATGACTGTGCAGTGCTGCTCAGAGTTAAATTATTCGTGGGGTGATTCTGGGGAATTGTACTTTATAATTGCAAAACAAATTTGTTGCAGTTTAGAAAAACTGCAAACATGCCAATACGATAGGGAAGGTATGACTACAGTTCCTGAACCATTTGAGCTACGATCTTTGTATATTTATTTCTTTGGCTTTTATCACTGAACTTCAAAGAAACGGTAATAATGGTCACTATTTCTCTTGTTCATTATTATTTTATAGTGAATTGGTCACATCATAGATCTGATTTTCATAAATGCTGAACATCCGCAGTTGTCAAGGATTTCAACTTGTTGTAGGCAGTCTGGTTCTGTGAATATTGGAATTCCACATGTTCCGAGATACCTTCACTGTTGCTATGGAAAGGAGGGATCAGGAGGGGCTTGTTAGTGTTCATCACATGAGCTCTTTCTAACTAAGTAGAATCAGCATCCTGTTTATAGTGCCTCTTTGAAGTTTCAGTTTGTGCATCATATTCTTGCAGTGTCAAACTCTACCTCACAGACTGGGTTTTTCGCCTTAGGATAACCTTTTTTAAAGGTTAATTGTCCGTCTGTATACACAGTAAAGATTCTGTAGGTATAATCGCATTTCTTTTCAGTGGTGCTGTGGTTCCATTCCCAGCTGACAAATTTTTACTGATATATGCCACAGAATGTGATATTTCTTTCTGCTGCTGCCAAACAACCCATAAATCAGTGTGGAGGCATCTGGCAAATATATCAGAAAGCTTGCTAAAATTCAGACTCACCTGTACCAAACTACAAAACAAACAAAATGACCACAAATTTCTTTCTAGACTTTGTCGAATTTACCAATCTATTTTGGTTTTGTCACAGATCTATCAGGTGTGTTGTTACATTGATAAAGTTTGGTGACAGCCTTCTCTTGAACTTTTTCTCAGCCATCCCCATATAGCATTTTCTTTTTTTTCATAGCGATTTCTTCTTCCTGGGTTTCATTTAGGACATGCTCTCCGTCCTTAAAACGACCCTCATTTTTCTCCTTCTCCATCAGTTCTACATTGTGCCACGTGCTCTCTAGTTGAAGGTTCAGACAGTGGGCAAATTCATCTTTCTCCTCACCAAAATTAAACCACACTGAGATGAAGACACGGTAAGCTTAGCCTATCTCGTACTGATACTAGCTAATCCAGCACCTGTTTTTCCCTCCTTGGGCATACTGCCCGGTCATGTTCAGGTCATATTCATTTTCCACTTGCATTTCAGGACCATCATCTGTACAAAATAGCACCCGTTCTATGTTGCTTCCCAAAAGTGCGCCCCATGGGAAGGTTCATCAACGTTGTCTCTCTCCCAGCAGTGCCACAGCTGAGGGAAGTAGTACTGTGGGCCTTGGAAATGTTTGACAGTTGATATTGCCTGTTGTATGCTTTCAGTGCACAGTTTTGTGCTTCAGGTCTTTCTGTCAGCTTGTCCTTATCCTGACAGTGATTTCTAATGTGATTCTGGGCCAATGGTGATTGAGAGAAATATTGCACTATTATTTCAACAGCCCCACTCATGCAATTTCTGTGGCCACTTGGGCTATATTTTTGTGGTTAAATAAAAGATGTCTTAAGAAACCAGAAGTATTTTGGTCACTCACCCTTGGAAAAAAGGAGGACAATTTCACCTAATGGTTTTTGTTGACTTACTGACCTATGCAGGAGCTGTATCCTTATATATCTCTTCCTTTATAGTATGTGGAGAAGCCATGTATCTGTTCAGGTCTCTAGATTCTAGTGAGGGGGTAAATTAAAGTGCTGCAGTACTTAAGACATCACTTTTGTGGATATCATTGCAAAAGCATTATTCAAATAAGTTAGTGGTAAAAGTGCAGTTGCCTTCACAAAGTTTTGAATCAAGTCCTGAAACAGGGCATGCAAAGGAGGGTCATTTTTAATACTTGTTCCAGGCTATAAGGTGTCAGTACTGAATTATTCTCAATTCACTACTCATCTGCTGATAATACAGTTAGTTATAAAGATAACATATCAATTTTATTGTTGCTCAGCTTGTGTTGGAACCTGCTTAGTCTTGCTAGGTATCTATAAGTTTAGTATCCCATGTAATATACCTGTATTAGACTCCCTTACAGTTGACAGACAAAGAGAAACTCTCAGAAAGTGATTTAATTAATATGATAAGATGAATCTCACCCTTTATTACTGCCCAGCCACTGTTGAGAAATTAAAAAAAAAAAAGGGGGGGGAACGTGTAAATTGCTGCTGAGTGTATGTCTTGCCATCTCATGAGCAGTGTATATGTATTTGAGTGTCTGAAGTACACAGTGTTTGGTTCAAAGTTTTATTGCTAAATCTGAGTAAGTTTGGTTGAAATATGTATCAAGAGTTCACAACTCTAATGAATTGTTAGACTCATAGAATAATTCAGGTTAGAAGGAACTTCAGGAGGTCATCCAGCCCAGCCTTGCACTCAGAGCAGGGTCACGTATGTTATTTCAAAGTGTGATATTGATTCACATTTGGAAAGATTTGCTTTCAGCTGCTGGCTGAAAACATGTCAAAAACAAGCATTTGCATTTTAACAGCAGAATGTGACTTCTGGAGCATAAATAGCTACGTGGGTTTCTTCTATCCTAGAACACGGCCACTCTTTAATACCATAAATTTGTAGTAAATCCAAGTGGAGAAGGTATTTACTTTTTTAGTTACAAGAAAAAAAGCTATAAAAATTCTAAGTCCTAGTAATGTATATTGATAGAGAATACAGTGATAGATTGGAAGGTGATTATATCAAATATGCAGTTTTCATCTCACTTAGAGTGTATACACACAGTTTCCTTTCCTTTTTAAATGTCAACACTTTTGAATTCGTAACATATACATCTGCAAGAAGCTGAGTCACCGATTTTTTTATTGATTTTTTAATTGACTTATAAAGTAGCTTAGTCACTGAAATGTTAAATTGACATAAATTCACGATGCACAAGATGCCAGAAGGTGTTAATCACAAACCGTAGACATTTTTTCAGAAGTTGAAGAAAGAATATATACCACTATTTGTTCAATTTGTGTCCTTTTTTATTGCACTTCATTTTCTATGTTTAGTAGTTGAGCTGTGCAAAACATATATTACAATAAACAGATACCTGAATTAAAAGAGGTTGTCATCAAGAAGTTGATTTAGGAAATGGAAAAGATGGTCATGCATTAATAGCTCATGCTCCTTACTTTGTATCAGTGAAGAGAAGAATATTATTTAAACACATGATTTAGCTTTGAAGTTTTATAACACCTCTATGGCAAAGTTTAGACTGCCTGTTTTCTAATGTTGTATACATAAGTTAGCTGAGAACTTAAACTGATAGAAGTTTAAATGTTAAATATTTTTCCATTAGAGTGTAAAAGCTTTGTGTCAAGGAGATTTTGACATTTCATGTGCCTTCAGCCACTTGTGCATTGCCTTTTGCTCTGTTTTATCTCAAATATATTTCTGGCAAGCAGACCAGGCAGTTACAGAGGATAGGAAAGGTTTCCTTCCTCAGTCATTTCTTATTAAATAGCATTCTCAAGTGAAGAGATTTAGGGAGAAAAACAGAGTTGGTAAAACTGAATTCTCGTTTTTAAGATAAAAGTCACGATCAGGCATTTTTAAGACTATATTAAGTCTTCTTTACATCTGAACATCCCTACTGCATAAGTACGGCAGTATGGATTTGGATCAATTTCTCTCTACCATGAACCATATAAAAATGTGATGTTTAAGCTAGTTAGGTAGGTTTCTGCTATAGACTGCAGAGAGAAAACAGCACATGTAGGTGTTCACCCCAGTCACCCCTTTGTCACCATGAGTCTTGGATCTTAGGGTGGAACGAATCCTGGGTGAGAACCTAGAGCAGTAGCCAGAGACTTGATGACTAGCTTTTGGGAGACTAAAGATAAGCAGGTAGAATCTTAAGAAATTATTTTGATAATGCAGAATAAGTTGTCTTGCTCCCCTTTAATTAGCTTAGGCTTTGCAAGGACAATTAGTGAAAAAGCACTGCAATTTTTTGTTACCACTCAAAGCAACAGAAAGAACTGAATACAGGCTCAGGTCTAGCATATCACAGAATACCACTTTCGGAGATGGGGTTTTTATTGTAATGCCATAGTCAAAGAAACACACAGCAGTTCTTCTCCATAAAATAAGATCAAGATGCTTCACAATACTAACCATATAACACAGCCCCAGGTCAACCTTTCTTTCCTCACAGTAGAATAAACTGCAGAAATGCCTAGAAAATATATTGGCATCTATATTTGGCATTTATATTTTAAATGCCAAAGTCTCGAGAGAGTCACCTGCAATATTGCAACAGGAAAACCTAGATTCAGTTTGACTGCCAAAAGAAAAACAACAAAAACAAACATAAAAACTAAATAAATAAATAAGCAGACAACTGATGTACCTTCTCACCTCTCTGATGTGCATTTCACACATAAGTAAGTGCCCCAACCTGTATGTTACATTTTGAGATGATAAACAATTTCCGTTTGGTTCTGGTCTTCTGCACACGGTATAAAGCAATTAAATTGAACTGTATGCACTTCTCACTCAGAAAATTGACATTTCAAACAATTCAATATTAATTTTCATGTCTGTTTCTCAGTGTGTTCATGCTGAGAAGTGCTACTTCTGGGAATTCAGAGTTCTGATCTAAAAAGTGCATATAATTCAGTTGCATATTGCATTAAACATGCAACAGTAGAAATGCAAATGTCTTAAACTGCCAAAGTAATTTTAAGAGTACCTTTAAATCCATGAGGAATTATTCTGTATCTGCAAAGCAGTTTCAAAAATCGAATTTTTGTGACAGATGTACATTAACAGGTAAGTGTATCAAAACAGATGTTTCGAGCCTATTGTGTATCATCTTCAATTCATGGAACAGTAAGATAATTTTATTCTACATAAGATGCAAAATACCTTTCTCTCCTGGAATTGTTATCAATTTAAGCCATTTTCAAATGATAGAAATTACATATATGGCATTTTTTTACTAAAAGCACATTTCCCTGAAGAAACTAGAACTCCTATCCTTCCCATGATACATCAGTGAAAAACTGTAGAATATGGCAAGTGAATTATCATTTGATAGAGTAAAGTAAAAAATTCTTCTTGTACATGAAGACCTTAGGAATGGGTCTAGGGCACTGTAGTTTCAAAGGAAGCTGTTAAACATGGAGCTGAGAAAGGAAAAAGGCTAGCACGGGTGTAGAATACCTGTGGGTATGCAACAAAGATGTTCATCATCATCCGTTAGCTAAACATTTGAACCATAAAATGTCTGATTTTCCAAGGGCAGTATGGCAAAGATAAAAGAATCAGGGAGTAGTTTTGCAAGGAATGCCAGATTAGGAAGTAGTACTGATATCTGCATTCTTATAACTGGTGTTTTATCCAAATCTCAATGTAGTTAAACTGAATGTAGTTTTTCTTTTCCATTCCTGACCATTAACATTCCTAGTTGTTAATAGTAGCCCCAGTCCACAAAGAAGGTGACTGCATTTCTCTGATGGGTTATATGTATTCCTTCCCAAAATATGGGAGCTGTGTTCGTTTAGTCTTTGACGGTTGTAAAAAGGCAGTTTAGTCTCATACTGGTTGGTTTCTGCATGGCATCTTCAGATGCCGCTGTTTTGCTTACAGAATAATTGCTCTTCATGAAGTACTTTGATGTAGGATTTGGCTGCTGGTAAAAACTGAGGCATAGACCAGTTGTTTACATCATTTATTATGTTTTTTACTGTTAAAGGCTCTTGTTTCAGATATTATTATTAAAACTTCAAATATCCTCCTGATTACAGAAAGCAGAACAATAGCCTATAGCAGCAGCCTTTACAAATGAATTCTTGCATTTCTTGTCTGCCTTTATAGTGTACCTTTAGCTGTGCGTACTATCTCTGAACATGCTGTCCTGGATGGCTGGAAGCAGTGCCACTATGTTAGCTTTCTGCTCATTTTGGGGTTCTTCTGTTGAATACTAGTTGAATAGGTTTCAGATTAATCAGCTGGAAACCCTACTTCACAAGCAATTAAAAAAAAAAAGAATCCAAGTCTGTTGTTTCATGCGTATAACTGCTAGGATGGAGTAGC
Organism: Anser cygnoides; assembly: GCF_040182565.1. Taxonomy (NCBI): domain Eukaryota; kingdom Metazoa; phylum Chordata; class Aves; order Anseriformes; family Anatidae; genus Anser; species Anser cygnoides. The sequence continues at coordinate 86,922,970 of NC_089874.1, forward strand.
AACAGTTTTGTAATACACAGTGACAAAATACTAAAAGGGTAACAAATCCTAATCATCTGATATAAGTGAGGAAATAATCAATTTGCTGAGGGGCCTTATTATCATAATTCCATAAGGTAAGACTGTGATTCTGGTACTTAATATCTCGATGGGCTCAATTAAACAAAATAAAGAAGTTTTCCTCCCAAGGAAAGCCTAGAGAACCCTTAGAATCATCTTCAAAGCCCCATTGATCTCTCCATGGCATCTCTATGAAATTATGTGAAATCTGGTATTACTGATATCATCTTTAGTATTATGTTTTTCATTTTCCTTTTGCTTCCTCTTGTGGCTGCATTGTGCAAAAGATCGTGCAAACATGAAAAAGATACAATGACTACCCCCTAGAGTTAGCAATTTATATATATATAAAATGTATAATACTTTATAATGATAGATTAGACTTCAGCAATTGATCTAAGAAAGCATTACTATTTAAATCCATGCTTTTTGTGTAGAAATATAGTATGCATAATGCAATTTGAAGGATCGCATTATGACAAAAGAATACAGCACTTTGTTAAAGCTTATAATTGAAGTCATTTTTTTAAGAAACCAAATAATTGAATATTTTAGATGTGACCCCTCCAGTACTCCAGATTGAAAACTTTGAACAAGCTTAATGCAGAACCACCGCCAAAGAGACCATTTTGAGAATTTTCAGACGAATACGGAGACCTGCCCTATAGAAAGAAATGGAAATAAAATCTACCTTGTCACTGGTGGGGCTTTTTTGTAAACCCTGATGAATGTGCAGGGAAGGCATCAACAATGAAGGTCAAAATTTACATTTCTGTATAGGCAGCCTTACGTACTAACAGCCTGGGATACATATACCAAGAAATTTGTGTGGATACTAGCTGAAATGATTTGAGTAAGCAAATTCTGCTTGCAGTTATATTTCATGAAATTAAGGAACGTGTTTTAAAACACACTCATTATATTGGTTGAAAGAGTCATAAAACTCCAAGATGAGCCTGACTCCATCTTCTTTACACCATCCCTTAAGTAGTTGCAGTAAGATCTCTCCTTAACCTTCTTAGTGCCGGCAAATGCCATTCTTGCATGCCATGTGTTCCAGCCCCCTGACTATTTTTGTGGTGCTCCACTAGACTTGTTCCACTGTTGCAGTGTTTACCGTGTACTGGGGAGACCAAAACTGGGTGCAATACTTTTCATGCAAGCTAGAGGAAGAATCATCTGAGTCTATATGAAGAATCATTTTTGTGGCTAGACTCCATGTAATACAGCCTAGGATGTGGTCAGCCTTTGCTGCCAGGGCATATTTTTGACTCATATTCAACTCATCCACTAGCACCCCTAGGCTTTGAGTTTCTTTTGAAAACCTGCACTCCAACCAGTTGTCCCACAACCTGTACTGATGCGTGTGGTTATTTCCTCCCAGCTGCAGGACTTCACATTTGCCTGTTAACTTTGAGGTTCCTGTCCAGTTGTTCAGCTGAGTAGCAGCCCTGCCCTCCAGTATTTTGTCTGTTGCAGTATATTGACTGCTCCTTGCAACATGGTTTTGTCCACAGGCTTTCTGAGAATGCTTTCTATTCTATCATTCAGGTTGTTAATGAGGGTGTTAAACAGTATTGCCCCCATTATCAACACCTGTGGGACACCAGTAGTAACCACCTGCCAGTTGGATTTTGCACTGCTGATCACCACCTTTTGAGGCCAGCAGTCAAGCCAGTTTTCCATCCACCATACCACCCACTTATCTGATCAAAGTGTCACCAGTTTGGCTGTAAGGATACTATAGTGAGTAAGAAGTGGGTAAGCTGGTGTGTTCATTACTTCAAGCCATGCAGAGTAAACTCTGTAATTCCAAAATCAGAAGTGGATAAACACAATATCGATGTGTTTAACCTCAGTGACATCATTGCATATACTTAAATTACTTCAGTGTCACCAAATTTCAAACCACAATTTCAGTGGGACAAAGTATGAGGACCATGGTCAGATCGTATTATTCCTATTGTGGAATTAAGGCAGTAATAGGATAATTGTCATTAAGTCCACTTAAACACAGGAGTTTGCTTCCTTTACAAGAGAGGGAATTATAGTTCAAAATGTTGTGGTTTTACTGAGGCACTAACTTCCTAATTTAAAAAGGGAAATATTGTGGAACATGTTTAACTTTGTCTTTCGGTTATTTTAAAATCAATAGAAATAAATGTAGTTACCTTAATGTTCAGTAGTGATGCTTTAGTAATTAGTCTTAGTAATCACATGTAGTCTAATAGATTCTGACCTGATCTGATAAATGATTAAATTGTGTAACAATAATAAGAATTTAAAATTGTTGCAGATAAATTGAAAAAAAAATGGTGGTTGTAGGCAATGTGATCACAAACACTAATACGTACAAAGACATTTTCATTCTCTTCTCTCCTTTATTGTAATTTTCTTCAAGTTTGGCAGTGTATATCATCTGCAAAATTACCCCCATATTAAATGGCATAGAGTATCTTTAAATTAATCCTTATATAAATGAATACATACGCACAAAATATACATTTGTAAGAATGTATGTGGTTCTACCTGCACCAAAGAAGAAGGGACAGTGTTTTGTGGGGAACACATGCATATGGAAAGGTATTCCATTTATCTTTAAAAAACGCATATTATGTCATGTGATTGCAACAACCAGAATAAAATCTTGTAGCTGTCAGCTTAAAATTCTTCTTGTGGAAGCTAAAAGGAATTTTTCCATCATTCATGACAAACAGGATTCAACTCACAGTAACAAAGCAGCATTATTAACAAGGAGTGAGTAGGTCTGAAAGGGTGCTAATTATCATAACATTGTAAAGCAATGCTGAGGTCTACTGTAAATCCATGAGTTAAGTATGAGAGCAGGGGAAGTAAAAGTACAACTTGGTTTTACTGTGTAGAGTTTTTAGGTGCTTGATGGTGCATTAAGAACTGAATTTCAATTTTCAGTCATGACATAGGCTCTAAGCAGACTATTGTAAGGGGACTAATAGTCAATTTTGGAAAATGGAGTTGGATGCCAGTTAAGTCATTTTTGTTTCTTTGAAAATGTTGCACTTTCCTCACTAAGCAAAGTTAACAGGAAAATAAAATCGTATTAAACTATTACATAAAAAGAGTTCCTTTTTTAATAGTGGAATTTCTGTTCTCACTGTAAAGTTATAGGTTCTTAGTTGGTTGAGTTAGCATGTTTAGGAAATTTATTTCCCAAATCTGAGACACCATAACTCACCCTGAGGCAGTCCATGGCAGAAGGTATTCCTGCTCCTAGCCTCCCTCCAGCCTCTCATTAACACACCATGTCTACACTCAAACTACTTGTGTTAGTCAGCGCTGCCTGACTTATTGGTCAAAATGAGCTGAGTGAGCAAAATATGACTTTTCTTTTGCAGACAAACTCTTCTTAAACAGAACGAAGTCAAACAACTCACAAGAGTAGCTGACAGGAGGGTTGGAAAACTGCCTGGCCCAGTTGTGCTTGTGAGGCTCAAAATGGGGTCATTATCTGATACATTTTCCACTTGCATACTGGATGTCCCCCCACACCCTGAAGGTTGCTTTGATTTGTTATAATGCAACCACTATGAACCCTACCATAGTATTGCTGCACCAGTTTAAACTGTTATCTTAATAAAAAATAAATAAATGTTTTGGTAATTCTCTCCTGTTTTTACTTAAAAATTACAATAACAAAACAGATAAGCTGCATGCTTTAGCCAGACAAAACCAGACTGCTTTGAAATACAATGATATCAGATAGGTTGACACGGCTGTGTGTATAATTTCCCTATGTAGGTATTAAATCTTCAGGAGTTAAAGGTGTTATCCCCTCTTGTACAAAACTGTACTGCAATGTCTAAATCAAGCCCCAAAGAAAAGGGCATGTCTCCTTCTCTCTTGTGAGCCACTAACAATCTGAAATAGGGAGTTCATCATGAGCAAAGCCTTTGAGATGAGGGTTCTGAGGATGGATTTTTGTGCATTATCCACTGTAGTTAAATCCATTCTTCTGCCTTGAGATTGAATATGTATGTGCCTTACACTGAAGAGCTCAGCCTCCTCGTAGGAAGACTGAAATTCATCTCATTCGCTTGTAGCCCTATTTAAGCATCTTTCATTCTCAGGGACTTCTCTGATAAGCTACCCTCAGCTTACAGAAACTTCAAAGCCGAAGCAAAGTTATTAAAAAGAGAAAGAAAAAAGAACTGCACCTTTAGTTAAAGCTTCAAACAAGGCAAAAAATGATTAAGTGTTGGAGTTTAGCTTATTTGTAACCCTTTCCACATTCTTACAGAAATCAAATGTCTTTCTTCACCCTTATTTATTATAAAATGTACTTTAAAACATAAGACATCAGCAGCTATTAGCCTGGCAGTATTAATAAGACTGCAATTAGGAGCCCTATGGCTAGAGATTTGTTGTATATTTGCCACTGAAGTAAACAAACTAAGAGAATTAAATGGTTTAGAAGGCAAATGTTGCAAAATCAATCATGTCTAGTAGTTGGAAGAGTTAATTTGTTCTCTAGGTTTGTTCAGTTATTCCTGAGCAGAACTGTTACGTCTTAGATGGCTTTTTGATAGCTCAGGTCACTGGCCTGAGTTGTATTTGTTTCCTTAACTGCAAATGAATAATCACAAGTCTGTCATTGTCAGGGGTGGTAATGTGCAGAAAGTGTCTAGAGATCATCAGCTAAAAGGCATTCTAAAATAGCAAGTCATTACTACAAATGGATGGGAGTACTTGCAACATGGTGGTGCTAATCTGTAAACTAGGACACCATGAACAACACAGAATGTTCTTTAGTACCAGTCTTGGGGTATAGCCTAGATTAAATTGCAGAGTGAACCTGGGAGAAAGCATCCAAGGTGAGCTACTCACACACTGATCTTGCTGCAGAGGGCAGGTGCTCTGTGTATTTTGCCCCTTGGGGTGTGCATAACTCTTGCAGGATAGGCAGGCGAGTCAGAGCAGGCCCTCCTATATCTGTCAGTGACCTGGAAGCCAGGTTTGTCCAGTCACCTGAAGGCTGTGAACAAAGAGGAAGGATATTCCCTGGATTATGAAGAGTACTGGAAGGAGATAAGATGCCTGTGCTTTCTGCATCTTCTGATCCTGAAGGAAAGGAAGCAGACAACATGAGGGGTAAGGAAAGAAGGATAGTGATAAAATGAACTTGGGGAATTGTGAGGTTTGAAAATGTAGGGAAAACTGAGATTCAAAGACCTGGATCATGTGCCTCAGGTTGTTGAACCTGCCATGTCTCTTATCTCACTTGCTTCTCTTCTTGGACCTCTGAGTGGTTTTTTTCCTTTTGCAAGCAAGGTAGTGGACTCATTCACTTGGCTTCCAAGCTCAATTTTCTCCCTGAACTCTCCCTGTCTGCCATCACCAGCTACAATGTCTTCACATCAGTCCCCACATTTTGCTTTTTTTTCCTAGTCTGGCCCAAATTCTTCCTCTTTTTCCTTTGACATTGCGATCACATGGCACTTCATGTCTTTTCCACTGCATCTCTCTTCTCTGCTTATCTTGTACCCAAGAAAGGCTGCTTAAACTGGGTTCCTTTCAAGACTCCAGCTACTGGACCTAAGAGGCTACTTCATCTAAGTATTTTTAAAGGCCAGAAAAGGGAAGCTTGCTAGTGTAAATTCAGAAACCACAAAAAGTACCAACTGAACCATTTATTTAAAATCTTCTGATTTGGACACGGTGCACAATTCTCTTTCTTCAAGTTTTTTTGAGCAGACCGTTTGAAGACCCAATTCTGAACATAGAATGGGGTCATATATTTGGGGACTCGGCTTCTTCTGTCTTCTCTTGATGATCTGCAGCCTCCAGTGGAAACCTCTGCCATATGTCTATTCATTCATGAAGACAGTCAGTAAGGGTGATGCAACTTATATTAGCTTGTTTACAGATTGGCGAGGTATAGTTAGAGTAGCTGAATGTATTATTTAATCTAAGATACCAGCAGTTAATTTGGTCTGTATTCCTAGACATTCTTCTTGGTTTCATTTGGACTTACTCATGTGGGTCCGTATCTTTCCAGAAGTTCAGCATTCAGACTGGTTGTGGTACTCCTCCGTAGGGCTCTGCACAAAGGAAAATGTTACCTATATGTTCTGCCAGCCGTAGCTGTTCATAGACTACTGTATAGCTGTCTTTCACAGCAACTGATGTTACAATGCCTGCGTGCCTATCTTGTGATCCTTTCAGAATTCCTGATCCTTTTCTGCAGAATTATTTCTCAATAGGTTATGCTTTGTTCTGTATTTCTGCAGATAATCATCTCCTGTGTCTAATATTCTCCATTTGCCTTTAAAGAATTCTGTCTTCCTAAATCAAAATAACTGAATTCTAAACCAGTCCTCAAACATTTTTCCAGCCCCTGTCGTCTCTTTCACCATCTGTACTGCTGACTGTGATACTGGATAGATATAGGCCCAGGATAGAAGATGGTCTGCAGAGTTTGTTTCGTACATTTTTGACAGAATCCATTTGCTATGTGCTTCTATTTTAATGACAAACAACTGATAACTCTTCTGAGTAGCAGGATCCAAACATTTTTCATCTCATTTGCAGCAATTGCTGTTAGCTTTCTCATGAGAATGTGATGTGACACTACTATTGTAGGCGCTACTAGTGTCAACAGAAGTGAAATCCACAGGCTGTCCTCCGTGAGGCTTTCTGCTAAAGGATATGTCTCTTACCTACAAAATCCGCAAACATACTGTATTTTACTGCTGGTTTTACATTTCAATAGGTGCAAAGTACCAGCAGTTTTCAAAAAGAAAAAAAAAATAAGGAACGTTATGTTACTGCTGTTGTGATTTTGAATAGTCTGTTCTGCATTTCGGAGTTCTTTCTTTTTTTTTTTTCCTTCATTCCTGCAGGCTGTACACCTGCAAGGATAACTTCATGAGAGTAAACTGCAGCTGCTGTAGCAGTGCATTCCTTTCAGGGACGTTATGCTCACTTTTCTCCCAGATTACAAAATGTTTGATAGCATCAAATTTCAACTGCCATGACAGGAGAAAATAAGCATAGTTTTTTTTGGACTGGCTAAAACACTGAATAATTTAAAATCTTAATGTACTAATGGTTTCTGCTGGAGAAAGATTTAGGTCTAATGGACTCTTGTGACTCCATAGTAGTATGTGTGTTTATCAATACATAGAAACCATTTTTACTTTCCACCACAGTTCTATAAATAAATACATGGTTTCTGGTTTGTATTAGCTAATCTTTCCACTCACACATACTTGGTTCGTTCATTTCCCAGAATATGTTTACATCAGAAAGAATCCAGTCCATTGTGTCTTTATGTATGCAAAATTTCCTTAAATATTGTACTGGAAGAAGAGACTAAACGTGCATGTGCACACATGAAGAGAGATATTCATCATATTTAAATATTTGTTTCATTAGGAATATTAGCCTTTTCAGGAGAGCAGCAAAAGGACATCCAGTCCAGTGTACTATGTCAGTTATATCAGATATACGTGTTTTACCTTAACAGTCTCCACCTATTGATATGCAGCTCCATGTTGTATGTTTTTGCATTACATTGATTTGAGCAAGGGAGCCAGACTACACAATCTTCAGGTGTCCTTTCCAACCTCAATTATTCTGATTCTAGATATAATCATGAAACGTACTTGATATTAATATAAACATTTTTTCATGTGTTTGGGGATCTAAAACCAAATACTTCCATGAATTACAAGGAGAACATTATTTGACTCAATCTCTGAAAGGAAAGATAATTCCAGGACAAAGAGAACTTGAACATAAGTGACAGATTTATCTACTTTAATTTGTTTTCAGAAGAGGATTTCATAGCTTAGAAGTGGGACAGGTTCCAAGATAGTCTCAGGGATGTTTACTTTTAATATTTGAAATAAATATGTACTGAGGACATATTTCAAACATTTTCAAAGATAAGAATATGCCTGTCAATAAATCCGAAAGCTAAGAAATATCCAATGTAATTGGTAAGAGTGTGCTTTATATTAATGATTCGAAAAGATAATCTGTTCGGCGTAGTTTTTCTGCTATAAATTTCATACATCATTACAGCAAATATTTTTGTATTGCTGATTATATCTGTTAAGGAGCTCATATTTAAAGGAATGCATGGCTGCGTGATATTGCTGTTACTGCATTTCACTCAAAAGCTGATAGTATTTTTGCCATGTATATGGTCATATGTTATGCCAATAAAAACATTCTCTTTCCTTTCCTCATCTTTTTTTTACAAAATTGTCATTTCTCTGAGTGGAATTTTTAGAAGCCATTTTTTAATGGCTCTTATGATATTTAAGAGCCATTGAGTTTAGTGATGCCATTTAAATATAATATTTAGCATAATTGTCAAATGGAAGACCAGTGGCATTTGCTAGTGTGTTGCATCAGATCCATCACTATCCTTCAGCTGTTTTACACTGGATTTAGTTCATAAGCAGGAATTTTTGTTGAGTATTTCATCTAAGTCAAGTAAACTGGGAAACAGATTGTACCACAGAAATAACATGGCTAACAGGAGCAAAAACTTCAATTTTCTTACACAGTGAAAACTAATGTTTGCTTGAGACGATGATAAATGAAACCTCACCTCACTGCTCCTGCTCAGCTTTAGGAGAGCGAGATCATGCCAAAAAAGTATGACGTATTTTTGGCAATTATAAATATTTCTTGTGGCAATTAATTTTCTTCTTCTAGCACATTTTTCATTATTGTATTTTTGTTATGGGTTTGGACTTTAGCTTTGTGGTATTGGGGTCAGGGAACAGAATTGGGGTACAAGGTAGGAGTAGGGGTAAGAGTTACAAGTTAGGCTCGGGGTTAGTGCTGAGGGTTAGGATAAGGGCCTAACAAATGCGGTCTCACAGTCACTATGGTGACTACACTGCCATCACCTTAACTGCCAAGAAAAATCTGAATAAATCTATGACTCAGCCATGAGCCCCAACAGGAAAAAAGGCCAACAGCCTCCTGGGCTGCATTAGAAGTGCTGCCGGCAGGTGGAAGGAGGTGATCCTTCCCCTCTATTCAACACTGGTGAGGCCACAGCTGAGTGCGGGGTCCAGGCCTGCATCCCCCTAGAACAAGAGAGACATGGGCATACTAGAGTCCAACAAGGGGCTGTGGAGATGAAGGGCCTGGAACATTCCTCCTGTGAGGAAGAGCTGAGACATGGGACTGTTCAACTTGGAAAAAAAGAGATTCAGGGGGGATCTCATCAATGTATATACTACACCTGATGGGAGGGTGTAAAATGGGCAAAGCCAAACACTTTTTTGTGATGCCCACTGACAGGACAAGCAGTCATAGTTACAACTTCAAATACAGCAAATTCCATCAGAATATAAAAAAAATGCCAACCTGACCTTGCTCTGAGTAGAGGAATTGGACTAGGTAGTCTCCAGGGATCCTGCCAGCCTTTAAGTGTTCTGTGATTCCAGGGTTTGTATGGAAATGATTTGCATTGAGTTTTGTTTCATTTTTCTGCCAGAAGTATCAGTGTCCACAGCCAAGCATGACTAAGCTAGGCACCTCATTCATGCACCTCTGTTTTATAGACTTAGCCCTTTGGGGAACAGGAACAGAGCTGAACTAGTCTTTCTGACATAAGGAACTTAGTCATTTAATTAATCAGTGAATGACGCTGGTAGTTTATAGCTGTCCTTGCATTTTATTCAAGATACAGGCTCTGAATTTCGTTCTCAAAATCTTGAGAAATCTTCAGCAATACCAAGAAGGAGAAAGAGCCTCCTAGACCAAGTTTGCAGATTTTGCAGCATAGGGCAGTAATTCAGCTCAGCGTACCAAAAGAATGTATAGAGGTATAATTCAGAGTTCACTCACTGTTTGATGTAACAAGAGAAAAATAAATTGCCTCATGACTTATTCCTCTTAGGAGAAAAGTTACAGGATCTCTTAGATTGTGTGCTACTCAGGGTGCTCTTAGAGCAATATGTTTTATACATTATTTGGATTTCATAACTCAGGATTATTCTAGCAAATAATCAGAGTGCTAATTTTAATTAGAATAAAATGCATATGATTAGCATGAGTATATGCAAAGTCATATATTTGTGTGCAAAATTTCTGAAGGTGACACTGCTAGAGGGTTGCTCTCACAGAAGGAACATTATATTATGCAGTTGTAATTCATCTTTTGCAGTGGAGCAGTCTATCAAGAAGAAATAGTTTGCCTTTGGGAATGTTGCCCTCTGAATCTCCATTGGTTAGGAGGTCTGCATTGCATCTGAATTCTTGCCTGTTCTGACTGAAAGCATTTATTTTTCTTCTGAGTTTTTCTATTTGTTGTTATTGTTTAGTTTTTTCTAGCTCCTCAAACCTGAACTCCCATCCTTTCCCTGCAGTATGGATTGTAGTTTATATTCAGCCATCTGTCACTGGAGAGGCTGCTGAGTACATGTAAATCTTCCACTCTGACTCCCCCGAAGTCTTTCATAGCACTCTGATTGTTTTGGATAGGGCACATGGAGTTAGGGAGCCAGATGGTCTCTGGCAAGTTCTTCTTTTCCCGAAGTCTGGAGAGAGGACACAACTACTTTTGGAAGACTTGCCTAATTGCCCTCTTCTTTTTGGAAGAAGCAGAGATCAGCCAAGGTTGCAGAGGTCTGGGAGAGATTAACTTGGAGGATGCAAGGGGTCATGGGCTTTGCCTTAAGCAGATCTCCATCCAACTTGATCTCCAAGAATGCACAGATGGAAGGTAAGGTATGGCCTCTCTGGCTCTTGCTCTGTGGGCAGCTGCATCTCCTCCTTCCATGTGTTACTCAAATGAAGGTGAGCAGCTGTGACTCAGGTTAAAAAAGAGCAGTAACTTAGTGACATTAAGCAGACTCAATGGGATGTCTGGAGCTGAGGTTTCTTTGGGGGCCACAAGGGAAAATACTTGATCACCAGCTCACCTGAAGGTGCCATCTGAAGCTGTTACCTTGAAAGGAACAGCAGTAGCACAACCCATAGACAAGTAAGATTGTCCCCCCTTTGGCTCCCGCCTCCTGAGGAAGCACAAGCAGAACTGTGCTCTGGTAGAGCTGTACTCCAGTGGAGGAGTCTGGCCTGGGATTCATTTGTCACAAGTTCTTCAAACACAGCTATTAATGACCTGCACAACTAGGAAGAGCTGAGGGTGCTTTTTTTTTTTTTTTCCCCCCCATGTGAAATGTAGAAATTGGTCCTGCCATAGTCCAATCAAAATATAATATAATATGCACTAGATAAGGAAGGCTATCGGATTCATTTTCGTCCTTACCATGAGAACACAGAGTTTAATTCTGAAGCATTCTTTCCTGCATATCTGCTGTATTGAGTCTTTAACTTGTAGTAGTTTCAAGTGAATTAACATATAAAACTAAAACATAATTTACTCTTTTCAAATTGCTGAGTTGTAAAGAACACAAAGCAGCCTGTCAAGAACAGGATTACACTGAGTCAGAACATTATTATTATCTGCAAATTGAGTTGACCTCTGCAAAATACCTAGCAAAAGTGAATACCTGTTCACTTTCTACATGACCAAAGTGAGAGACCCCATTTCTGATAAATGTATCTGTAACTTTATTACTATGGCAGACCTTTCTATGGTCTGCTCTAGTTACATTGATAAGTAGCAGTGCAACACACAAACAATGTGGCTACATGAAGTCTTTGCTAACAATTTTAAAACTGCAAAACAAAAGCAAATACTTTATTAGATTTTTACTCTTTCATGGATATAAATTGTGTTTGAAGCTTTTTAAAATATTTTTAAAACAGTTAGGACTTCTCCTCTTGACGGTCTTTTATGTGTTTTCTTTTCCTTTTTGTCCTTCTCCCAAACATTTACATCTGTGAAGATAGCATTAACCAGGGTTTTCTCATTAAATAAAAATTGTATTATTGTATTGTGCACACTAAAGTAATATGAAATATTGATATGTGTTCTAGGTGTTGTTATTTTGCTCCATACACAGATTAATTATCTTAACTGCTCCAGGTAGAATTTTCTTTGTGATCATTTAAGAAATGTTTGAACATTACAGTAATTCAGGTCATATTGCAATGTCCATATATTCCTTGAGTGGTTTTGATATTTGTTAGAATTGTTTTTAAAAAGCACTGTCATTTTACAAAGATATATATTTATTGAGCTAGCACGTTTTCATCTATGCATTGTATTTAATTTTTAATGCCATAGTGTATCATGAGGTTTCATTTTGTTTTTATTTCTGTTACTGTTTTCACATACATCTCTAAACAGCAGAAGAATTTCTGTACATATTGCCATGATATATAGTATCTGCATATAAAGGCATGCAAAAGTAATCAGTCTTTCAGACCATACAGTTTGGACAGATTTGTTCATGAGTTCCAGGTAATATTCTAGAACAAGTGAAGAAGAAAAAAATAGTAGTAAATGAATAGGCATTGCTGCATGAAATGTTAAAGCAGAATAAAGTCTAGGTGGAATTCACCCTGGTTACATCGGTCTCCTGTCAGAATCTTTGTCTGTTTTGGACACAAAGTAAAAACTAAAGTAGAAAAGAAAAGCTGCTGCTTTATGAATCCAATTTAATAACTTCTGACATTGGTAGACAGGCTCATTAATTTCAGTGGGTGGTGGATCAGGACATAGATCTTGAAACCTAAACTTATTTTTCCAAAAATAGATTACATTCTTATTTCTTCATTATGGCCTAATTTAGAGTCCCCTGAAACAGACTGTTAACAAAGTATTATCCTATCTCAGAAAATAATAAAGATAAAACTGAAATTCCACTCAACACTCACATGGCACTTTTCCTCTTCAAAGGACTAGAAATACTGATTAATCATAACATTAATTAAACAACTACATTTTTTTTTTCAAATTCAGCCTTTCAAAAGCTGTATTCTCAGCAGGGAGCAGGGAAGAGGATAGTAAGGGGCTAAAACCAGCTCAAGTAATCAGAAAACTTAGCCTGCAGCAATTAACTGAAGAATCACTTCCCTCTGCAGAATCTTTTTAACTTGGGCTAGTGGAAAGATGAAAAGAAAGATGACAGTGCAGTCTAAACAAGAGAAATAAATCTGTTGGTGTGTAAAGGAGCAGATTAATTATCTATATTTGCACTACTTGGGTCAAAAGGTTGGCAAACAACTCCTTTCCTTGCCTTTTCCAGTTTGTAGGCCTAACAAGAAATGTAAACGAAATGAATTAAAACAAATTACTTGAGTGATTGTCCGCATGGACTCCAGTCATTCAGGATATAAAAGTCCAGCATACCCAAGCAATGAAATTCCTTGCATCCAAGAACAATGAAGTCCATGTCTGTCATTTCTGTTCCTATTCAAGTGGTAAAGCTAAGACTGTAAGGAAGATGGCCAAAGCTACATGCAAATCTTTTTTTTCTGACCAGGAGAGGGGGAACAACAACAAAAGCAGCAGTATCTATGGCTTTGTGACAGTTTACCATAAAAAATGCTGCTTCCTTTGCTGCTTAAGATAACAAATAGAAGCTTCTTCATGGAGATTTTTCTCTTTCTGTAGTTGTTTGACATATCAGGTCAACATGTAATTAAGCAGGTCAAGCTAGACTTGAACTGACTCATTTTTATAGTCTCGGTATGGGTGAGACAGTCAACAAATTACCCTACGCAGCTTCCCAAATTCATCTTCCAAAACCAGGCTGCAAGTCAGAGAACTCACCTTGAGTTGGAATGCCTGTGTATGATGGTTTGTTTGCGGACAGGGTCACCAGCATGAGGGAGAGGGGAGACAGGCTGCTTAGCTGTCTTTCACAACACCAAGGAACAGCAGGTGAAGGAAGGTATTGGGCATGAAAAAAAATAATCAGGATATAGCTCAGCATCGACCTGGAGGTGGTTTAAACCAATATGAGGAGAGAATGGAAAAGCCTGGCAGACAGGGTAGATGCAGAGATATACACTTAAATATCAACTATGCAAGAGACAGCAAAGGAACAGGAAAGCTTAGTGGTTAAGAACCAAAGGGCTGAGGAGTACAGTTCAAGTAAGAAAAATATCAGTCATGTAATAGAGGGGAGAAGGGGCAACCCTGAAAAGGTGAGTTGAAAGCAAGAAAAATGATCAGCCAGAGGGAGGTAAGAAATACATGAAATAGAAAAGTTAGGTTTCTGGAAACAGGGAAGCTGAAGGAGAAAGGTGGCTGGGTTAAAATGCTGCAACATGAAAGAAAATCTATCAAGGATCATGGATCTAAGAAAGCAATTTGTTGAAAAGCTGTGATTGCATTGCACCCTGTTGTGATTTCCCATGGCATGTTCAGGGTGAAATTACCACAGTGCTTCTCTTTTTTCTTTGTCCAATGTTACTAGCTTCTATACATACTGCTCTTCCATCCTTCTTATGGCTGTGCTCTTTGTCATTCCTAGTTCTCTTCATGCCATACCTTTCTCTTGGAAAAGGTAGAACCAGCATCACTAATCTTTTTAAAAAAGATAAAAGCTTCTATATTGGTTACTCTGTTAGATATTTGATTCTTTTACAAGCAAATCTCAATTGCCATTGCCAACACAGATATTGGTGGTTCGTGTGCTTTCATCACTCTATGACAGTTTGAGGGTTTCTTGCCTGAAACTATCAAAGATTAATGTTCCTACTCCCTGTAGGGCTTTATATGCTATACTACCTATGGCTGAATTTATTCTTGATGAAAAGACACTAAAAAAAGAAAACCAATGAATGGTACAATGCGTCAGGAAGGGTATTGTTCCTCTTTGTTGTGGGCCATCCTGAATACGTCTTATATCTTGAAATCTTGCCGCCTGTCATCAGAAGTGGTGGAAAAGTGAAAAGTGCATATCATGCTTCTGAGGGGAAGAGAGAATCTGAGACCTCCACCTGATCTTTTGTTCCGTCTCAGCAGTCGTGAGCAAAGTGCACCTGGGTTCTTGGTGGCACAGGAGGGTGTGTGTGTGCAATGTTTTTTATTCTTTCTGTCTTCCCCAAAAATAATTTATTTCCACAGAGTTTTGAAATAACTTCAGATAAACATGCAAGGAGGTGAAACTTAGCATTGTTCTCTAGCTTAAAGCACCTTTTTTCCCAACTTAATTGGCAGGCCAAGCTTAATATGAAGCAGCTAAAGCAGTGGCTCTGGCCCATGCATTTCTGGGGTGCTCACTCAAACCATTCTAAGTGCCTGATCCTGTAGCACTTAAATCATCACTACTTCCTTTAAAAATGATGGAACAAAGATTTTTTTTTTTTCTCGATAGGGATAATTGCAGTACTATAATCAATTAGCTTCAAGAAGTTAAATGCCTTAATATGCATTTGCTCTGAAGTGCCAGAGATTACAAATACTTGTGTGCATTCCTAACATAAGGTGGTAGGACTTGAATACCTAAAAAGCATTTCTGACCAAGCATTAGGAGTGAGATTCGGGAGAGCCTAAAGATAAGCATTAAACATTAAAGACAACAGAGTATCCTACCTTGTCTCTAGCTGCCCTTCCAGAAGGCTGTTAATCTTCCATAGGTCTCCTCATTCTGTGCAGACATCTCAGGTGTCCAGGGGCACCTGAAATCACATTAGCTCTCTGTATTTGGACTCATGAATTTCCCCCAACTTGCCTAAAGATCATTTTAGCTTTCCTTTTATGCCTTAATCCAAAAATGATCCAAATACCTCAGTTCTCTGACACTTGCTAGAAATTATGGGGCCCATGCTTTTTTGCGTTCATGCTTTTCAGTCTCACTGCTCAGGACTTTTTCCACTTCTCTCATCCAATAACACTTCATGCACAATGGTTGTAGGAAGAAGAATTACCCTTCATCTTCAGGATTTGCTTCCTCTTCTGTCCCACAAATTTTACTACAAGTGTTTTTGCCCTAAGGCCCCCTCTGCCAGCATTTCTTATCTCTTAACTTAGCTTGCCTTTAGAGTCTTGATAGTTTTTCCCCTAAATGTTTCCCTGGCAGGATAAAATCTGCCTATGAAAACCGATAAACCTTTGTCCTCTTAAATCATGTCTGATTCACTGCTGCTCTGGTGCTTAAATCCGTTTTACTGACAGTCTGAGCCCAGAGTTTGCTACACGTTGTACTGACCATCATCGTTTCTTTGTGGGCTCTTCCTGCCTGCTTGGTTTGCGACACCTCCCTCTTGCACCTCACTATTCCACATCTCCACTGTTCAGGACAGGTTCCTCTGGAACCATGACACCAGAACCCTAGGCACTTTTAGGTGCTACACTAACGCTGGTAATGACAGCGAGCGGTAATGACAGCGGTATCTGACAAGAGAAAGCATGGTATGCAAATGAATTATTTATCAAACACAGTAGTGGTATTTTTGCCACTGCTATCATGTGATGGATACACTCTAATTTATGAAATGTCAGTTGAATACACAGACTCATGATCAGAATTTGTTCCATAATAATTAAATAGACAGTTTGGGCACATTTATTAAATATTGATTGAAAGTAACAATAAAAGCTCTCCCAGTAATCCTTCCGAAAAGGCTGTGAAATACTGAATGATCTTAAAAATGGATGTGGATGATGAAAATGCACAAAAGCATGGATATCTGGAAATTGAAATAGTGCTCGCATGTTAGAACCAAGAGAATGAAATTTTCCTGTATTGTAGAGTTCTGATACCAGTAGTTCTGGGATAGGATATGTGTAGCATTGCAGTGCTACAATTAACGACAATTAAAGGTTGGACTAGATGATCTTAGAGGTGTTTTCCAACCTGAATGATTCTATGATTCAATAAAATGTGGTGGCATTTTGCTATTTTCTATTATCTATCTACAAGGTGTGAATTCATGGGTAACTTTGAGGGGAAAAAAATCATGATGTATTACTTATATTAGAGCAGGCTCTACCTCTAGGACAGGGTTCTTAGTTTGAATTAATATGTTTGAGGTTTCTTGTGTTTTCAATATATTAATTTTCCTAGTCTTGTTCTCTCAAACCAGGAACCATGCCACAACTATATAAGGAATATGCCAATGTGTCAAAGTCATTTTTCAGAGATGAGTGAAATCGAAATGAAGTCAGTGGGGTTACATCAGCAGTGAATTTGGCTCAAGGAGCAATAGGGAAATAGTTCCAGAAGTGGAACCTTTTCTGCAATAATTGCACTCTTGTTAAATCTACCAGAAGAATAGTTATTTCTACTGATTTTCTCTGTAGGCAAAATATTTCTTAGGACAGCTATCAGTCTGATCCTAAGAAGAGAAAATGTCCTGAATTAAGAAATAGATGCATGTACTAAGGTGCTAATGAGACCTTAAATGCAAAGGAAATATGTTAAATCTGTATTGCTGGCGTGTTTAGTAAGCAAACATTATCATCTTACATCACAGTATATGCTCCAGGAAGAATCTTGCTCTCCATATAAAACAGTGACAGGAGTTTTATCTTAGAAAAATAACTTGAAAGTTTGTAGTGTCAGATAAATGCTCTCCCAAACACCGATGAAGCAATCCCTTTCCTGTGGCAGTGCCCTCAAATTATGTCTATTTAATACTTTCTTTCTTTCTTTTACAAGTGAAATGGAATAAATAAGCATGATTTCTTTTTCCCTTGTCAAGCTAGTGGTTAAGTTTAATCATGTTATGTAAATCCTATTTAAAAGTATTGAATCTGTTTTGGGTCTTATAACATGTAATGTTGCTCAAATAAAAAAAATCAATTTATTTGTAGATCAAAGCCGTTCTATATGAACCCTGACGAAAATTAACAATGCCATTTATTTTTAATACCATTCTCACACACATCTTCCTCTCTTCCCCAGGACCCTCATGAGTTCTCACTCCTTCAGCTCAGCGAGGCTTCCTGAGCTGCAGGTTGAATTCCCCAGTCCTCCTACTGGTAGAGCTAGACAAAACTGTGCCGACATTACAAGGCTAGTGTCCATTACACATTTAAGTCGGGTTTCAAAAAATGTTCTTAGTGTCAAAAAAAAGAATTCCAAATGCAAACACTGTGCAAATCTAACATGCAGTAATGCCAAAGTCAAGGCTTACAATTGTTGTCAGCTGCGTTGGGCTGATACAGCTGTAGCATTGCTTTCATTGGCTTTGCTCAACATTTGCACCTCTCTAAACCAGCATAGGATTTCTTTTACAAGTAGTGCTAAAAACATGAGTCTGCTACATGCCTCTTTTAAAGCAGCAGGTACATAACTGAAATAAGAGAAGGTAACTGACAAATGGAAAAAAAAAAGATATGAATGTTGCACAGTAACTTATTATTTAACTAGATCTATAGTTTTAGAAAACACACTTGAAATGTGACAACTTACTGTGGAATATTTTCTACAGTCTATAGTAAAGTCCTTAACTTTTACCTTATATGATGTAGCTGTATTAGAGCAAAGGTACTGCTTTTTCAATATAAGTTCAGAGGTCTTGAATTTAATTAAACTAATTACATTTTTTATGGCTAAGGCTTTTTTTTGTCCCACACATTTTCAAACAGATAACGTAGTGTTCCAAATACTAAAATCAGAGAAAATATGTTAACAGTTACACTTGTTAATAGATCTTTAGACCATGTAAACAGTAGCTTAGATCAACCTTACAGCACAACCACTTCCCTGACCTTCTATCTATTTTGCCACCATTTTCTGGTGAGTGTATGGAAAGACAGCTTGAGCAGTGTTTCCTGTTCATGCAGTCAGCTGCTTTACCTGGACATGTGAGCAGCTCTTTTGAAGGTGGAAACACTAGAGCCGCTCAGAATAAGGAATGCTGTACTGTCCCAGTGTTATACATTAATTACAGAAAGCCTGGTCTGCTGGTTTGATGTAGCTAATACTGATTCTCAGGCTGAAGTTGATTGTGTGCGTGGCAGAAATATTAGAGCTGTTGAGCAGAAACACGTCCAGAATGCTTATACCGTGTTTGATTGTTTATTTTAGATTTCCTACTGAGCTTTTCCTGACAGCTCCAAAGCCTTTATTTATTGTAAGGAGAAGCTTGTGTGTCTAGGCATGTGCACCGGTATGAATGTTGCTGCCTGGGATACAAGGCCAGTTCCAGGGAGAAATCTGCTTGCGGCAACCATCCAGCTTTTCTTATACCCAGTGCTAAGGGACACAGTTGTTGGCTGCTAATGGGATTACCATGCAGTTCTGCCAGGGGACTCAGACTGCAATACTCCTGCACTTTACAGGAGAAAGGAAGATGGGTCTCTTCTGGGAAGGTATAACAGTGTAAAGCAGGGAGTCTCACTGATGTACTGGCTGGGGGTAGACACTGCATTTAAAAGAGTAACAGCTACAATAAATCATGGTTTTGGTTTCTTGTTGGGTTGTGGATTTTTTGAATGTTTATTTGGTTTTGTTTGTTTATTTTTTATACACAAGCTTGATTTAGTATATGTTGCAGACTGAAGTAATCACTGTGAGCAATGAACAGCTATTAATGTGTTCATGCTACATACAACAAACAGATGCAGATGTAAATAGCATTACAGGCTGTTCTTGAACGGTATTTCTTATATTTGTAGGGCAAAAAAAGAACTGCAGTTTGCTCAAACAAACCATTCCTGAAAGAGAAAGTGGTGTTAACACCTGTACTGCATCTGATACTAACTTAGTACTCCTGAAAAGCTAATAGTGCAAATGACTGATTAAATACTAAATGCAAAGAAATAAAAATATTTGAGAACAAGATCTGTATCTGAATTGCAGCACACTCTTAAGATTCGAATCCCACTGCACACATTTTGTTGGTGATGCTATGATTTTATAATCGGTAAGGCTTTTGCATGATATAACGTGAGTAGTTTCTAAGATCTCACATAACCACAGAAATCAACTTGATAGCCTCTAAGTTTTAACACTACAGTACAAAGATTTTATTTTTCATCTCTACTGTGAATATTGTTTGAAATGACTAGCTATATTTCTTCTACAGCAGGCAAAATTGTGAGAAAATAAAAATAATATAGTATTTGATAGGTAAAAGATGTGATTTACCTCTTACCTCTGTTTTCAAATATGGACACACAATGGAATTCATGACTTCAGAATTAAGATTTTTAATAAGTACTCATATATACTAATTTATCAGAACTTTTTAAAGTTATCCAAAAAATCTGATTAAATTATCATATTATATACAATAATCATACCTGATTATGTCGTTCATAAAACATGATGTAGATTAGATTACTAATTACATTTATTTTTCCCAATTTTCCTGTCTTTTTCATCCTGAATGATGTACTCTTATGATGATTGCTATATGCAAATTCCTATCACAGCTGCACTGAAGGTGACTCAGAGTTTTTTCACTGACCTCAGCTACAACTTCGTCAGGTTCTCACCCTCTCTGTTCTTGTCTTCAACATGATGAAAGACTGAGCTGCCATTTTCATGTAGCAGTAACATCCTAGCAGTGCGTGAGGCACCTCATATAGCTGTGCTGGAAGGTTCTGCTGCCAGTGCCAACCCTGCCCTACCTTCATACATACATATAAATAAATTCTCAGAAGCTTCTCATCTGTCATTTACACAAGCAATATATGACTTTCTGGTCAATTTTAAGAAAACATTCTTTGTTCATGTAAATATGAAAAAAGTTTCAGTAATCAGCAGTATTTCTTTTTCATGTCTTCCGTTTAGTGTGACCATCTTAAAAATACATTGCTCCTTTCATTTTGAAATATTTTGAGTTCTGGAAGTTAGTGTTACATAAAATAGCTCCTTACTAAATATCAGACAGGAATATATGTCAGAAAGGTTTCCTTTCTGATCAGTACCATGCGCGCAACTAAGGATGCATGGAAAACCATTGTGTCATCTCTGCACTGTGGCCGGTGCAATGTAGCACTGAATAACTGGTAAAGTCATAGGTACACCAATAAACATAGTTAAATTACTGCACATAGTATAAAACTAACCTTATGCAGTGAAACTGACCCTTCAGAGAAGGCTTCTCAAACAATGGTTTCATTGGCTTTGCATTCACTGTAGCATTTTTAAGAACCGATGCGTATTTTATGTATCATTAGCTGAGTGATGAGTTCTGTGGTGGGAGATGAGGACTTGACAAGCTCTGTAAGTTACGGTGTTCAGGTTGTCTTTATACATATACTTAGCCTTTATTATCGTTGTTTCATTCTCATAAGGACATGATGTAGCCCATATCTGAAGTCTCCAACTCATGTAATATGGAAATATTAACAGAGGCCCTAAAGTGTGAAATGCTTGAACATGCAATTGTAAAAATGTGGCTTGCTCCAAAACAGTATCAGTAGCCAATTAGATTACATGCAATGATGAAAATGGTGCTAATACGGTCTTGCATGTTTTCCCTGTACCGTCATCCTTTTTTACTGTATCTACTGAATTCTCCCTTCGTTTTCTTTCAACAAAGGCAAGTATGCCATGAGGGATCTGGTCCACCGACTGCCAGGCGCTAACAACAGCAACAGCTCAGCAAGCAAGGCCATGTCTGATGACACCGTTACTGCCATTTGCTGCACTCTGCATGAAGTCATCACTAAAAACATGGAGAATGCCAAGGCCTTACGAGACGCAGGCGGCATTGAGAAACTGGTTGGCATATCTAAGAGTAAAGGAGACAAGTATGTTTTGCAAATCATCTTGCACCTTTTTTAACATCTCCAGTAGTTCTAACTAGTCCTTAATGTGTTTGCCTCCTCTGTGCAATCGTGAGTTGAATACTTTAGTTTCATCAAAAATCATGTGCCCAGTGTGAAGGGTGACAAGAAACAATGACAATAGCAAAACTGTCTGCTATGGTTTATTTTTGATGTACCATCAGCAGGTATGTGCAGTGTGAGGAGGACTAATTATCTCCAGTAACTGCTACCTCAAAGCACTTCCAGAAATCCTGCTAAACATTAGGGACAGAGCTGTCAGACTGCACTCTGCAGAGGGGGTGACATGCAGGTAGAGGGATCCTGTGAAAGGAAGGGACATCACCATAGTTCTCTTACTGCTCCTCTTGCTCTGTGCATGAAGACTGTATAGTCACTGTCCCTCTTCACAGCATCCTTTTCCCAGCCACCACCAGCTTGCTGGTCAGGTGCGCTTTAGTAGAAAAATAGATCCATGGATTTTGTCAACACCTTGCTTCTGAGAGAGCATTAGGATAACTGCAGACTACTTGGTGAGGCACCAAAACATGCAAAAAATCTTACACGACTGTGACGTTGTCAGAGCAGCTATGGTTTCATCTTGTCTGTTTTCCTATGTACGCACTCTTCATGAAGATTTCACTCTTTATCCTTCTTTTGCCTAAAACAGATAGCCTGGTTCTCATATTTGTCAACCCGCAGAAGTATAGTGCAATGGGACTATGGCAGTTTGAAAACAAAAAGCCTTCACTGTAGTGTACAAAACCTCCCATCAGTCCAGTCCACCTGCTCGAAGCTGTCATCACACAGCCTACTGCAGCATCAGAGCTCTAAAAGAGCCCCACAAAGCCAGGCCACAACCTGAAGGAAAGATTTATGCACCCTACATTTGGTATGAGAACTTATGCTCGCCTATGTGATCGGAGCATTGCCAATATAATCACATTTCTTTTCCTCTATTGTCACTCTTTCTTTTCATACCAAATTCATTACTGAAACATTCTCACATGCTAATTGTAAGGGGTAAAAAACAGTAGAGTAACAAAGTATTTGATTCCAGTTGTGGAAGCTCCCCATGCTCTGCTAATCTATTTACATTTGCATTATTTATTACTATATCTATTTAAAATTTTGATTTATTTTTGACAGATCAAGTGTACAGATTGCAAGCAGGTTCATATCCATTTCTCTTAAGCTGAATGTGTCTCTCCTCAAAATAATACGTTTGTCTACCTGTTCATTATCTGGTATAGATTATTAATACCCGTCGAGTCTGGGATTTTCAAAGTATCATGGGCAGTTTTAGGAGGATCTAAAGGTATAGTTCTCAGTTTAAGTATCACTCATAACTTTGAAAGACACGTCTATGTTGACTGAAAGTATTTAGCCCAGGTAGTTTTGAATAATTCTAAAATGCCCTCCAAAATTGTGATATTTATCCCTCATTTAAAGTACTTTGAGTTGCATTGTTACTGTTACAGGTTACACCGGTACAGAACAAGAAAACCTGTCAACTCACAGCTATAATCATGCTCATCTTAAGTGAAAGTTTCATTTTTTCAACTTTCAGAAATGTTTGGTATTTTGCACCATTGCTTTAGTTTGCTTTCTTGCAGGTAACTCATTGTTTAAAAATCAGAATTGCTAGTTGTTGGACTGGTAGCAAATTCTGGTATTCTCAGTTTAATACAGTAAAACACTTCAGCATGAATTTGTCTTGTCTAGGATGAAGCATCTGTACCTGCAAGTACAGGATACTGGTCTGGCCATGCATCCTGGTGGCAGTGTAGTACACAAATGTACCAGTGCCGGGAGTGCTGGACTGGCCCCACTACCCTTTGGAACATGCCCAGAGCTTTAGCATGCTCCCAGCATGAGACAGCATGAGCAGACCGGTGTTCATAAGGTCATATTGGCCAAATTCAGATCTTCACCTAGCTCCTGTTTCTCCTCAGTACTCGCAGTATGGTTGGCACACTTATTTTCCTGACTACTCCATGCTACCAGCACCGCACTAGCCAGTACAGCTGCAAGTATAGTAAAAACAATTGTGCTTGAAAGTGTTTATCAAATTACTATTTATTCACCAATTACCCATCTATTGCTGTAGTCTGGGTGGGAAATGGCAGGGGGAAATCCACCAAATAAACATTGTGTTACCAGCTTTACTGTCAGCCTCCCATTGGCCCTTCTCAAGGGTCACAGTGCACCAGAGCCTCACCCTTAAGAAGGCTTGCTGCCCAAACCAGTAACATATGCTGCAGGTTTTCAGGTTTTCTCTTTGGTTTTGCAGTCCTTTTACCTTTTCTGAGGAAAATATGAATCTCCTCAACGTCAGCCCCAAACCCCATCAATCTTCACTTCAGAATTTGGCCTTTGCAAGCTTTTCTAGCACTCTGCTGCTTTATATGTACTACTGGTACAGCATGAGGGCTTAAGTACACAGTGTATGCTCCCTGCATGGGCTGTGTTATCCTCCTGGTCCCCTTCTTTGCGACCCTTCTTCACTGAGCTGTGTACGCTCAATTGTTGTTGTTTTCTTTTTTTTTTTTTTAATTACATATCCCAAGAGGAGTATATGACTCTAACTGATTCAAACAGTAGCTTAGAGCCTATTTCAAAACCTTTTTGAAGAGAAAGTTCGCATGAAGTTATGCATGGTTTTTAACATGACATATGTTAGATTGCCCTCATGAATAGCATGGTGTGTGCAAGATACAAGTCCTAACTGGCAATCCTGATGAAATTTGCCATGACTTTTTATAAACGGTTGCATTTCTGCATCTTGACTGCTCTGCAGCTTCAAACGCGGTGCTCATCACCCATCTAGTGTTTCTTCTGGCCACTGCTGAGAGATGCTTAATGCTTTGAGCACACTGTCATGACTTAAGTTTGGCCACACAGAGGAAGAAACTCTGGCTCTAAATTCTTCTCCTCTATGCCAAAAGTTGTAGCCAGGACATCTTAGATGTACATAATGCCAGTTGGTTCCTCAACAGTTTTCATGTTGCTACCTCTCCCATTCCTCTAATTATGCTCTCAGCATGAATCCTTGTTCTCAGTGTGCTGATCAACACCCATTTTCCTCCTCACTGAATAATTAGTACTGTAGAAATAACATGTATTGCCCTTGCTTAAAAACACATTGCTCTCCAAGATGCCAACATAAGATCTTATGGTACATTGATAACACAACTTTAATTGTGGGTTTAAATCCATAGCAATGCACTTGAAAATGTGGATGAATGGAGTCTGGCACTTAACAGTCTCTTTCTCACCCTTCTTCTCTCTCTCTCTCTCTCTCTCTTTCTTTTTAATATATGTATGTAACAGGCATTCGCCAAAAGTGGTGAAAGCAGCATCTCAGGTCCTCAATAGTATGTGGCAGTACAGAGACCTGAGAAGTCTCTACAAGAAGGTAAGGCCTGGGTTTTTTTTTCCAGACTTGTCATCTTTCACGTGGTTACCTGAATCTGGGGGCTGAGAGACTTTAGACCAAAACCTTTATGTGAACTGGAAATTCACCTAGAGTTTAAAATCCCAGAGACTTGGAGATGTGTTTTTTTCCCGTTTCTAATTTTAACATAGGAATACCTTTAAAAAAAATGTGTGGTGGTGAAAAGAGGCTGTGAATTTAATTTTCTAAAGAATTCATGCAGAAAATGCTGGATCTGGCAGCTCTGCAGAGTGAAGTCCTCTGCATGCTGAACAAACCTGTGCAAGCTCTCCTGCTGTATCTTTCCTTGTTACGCCTCCCCACAGTGTCCTGAGGAGGTTACCAGATTTCCAGCCCTTCAGCTCCCAAATTTCCTCATGAGATTGCCAACAAGAGTATCTGAAGGAGTGGTGCTTAGGTACTTATGGAGCTCAACTGAAACTTGGTGGTTTCATCACTTCCAATCAGCTGGCAGACAGTAGCACCATATACTTAGTTTTCAGACAGCCAATAGAGAGCACCATATGATTCCCACCAACCCACTAACCTCTTAAAAATGAATTGCAATGCTGGTAATGATCCTGTGAAACAATTTCTTGTAGCTTTTGTTTTTTTTTTAAGTGTCTACGTAGTAAATGACAACATATCAAGTACTTTTTACTGAATATTTCCAAAGTGAATTACAGTATGGTTACAATGTGACTATACTGACCGTGCAACTATCAGCCTGCAGACTTAGTTCTCAAAAGTCTTCTTACTGTGTGCAGTTTCACACCTGATATAACTGATATTTGTAATCTCAGCAAAGAGAGCTAAGGTTTCATCTGGAAGAAAAGTTCAGGTCCTGGTTAAGACTGATATGTAAGCGAGGGAAGGTTCACAGAGGTGTAGTCCACACTATGTGTGTTTTGCACAAGGAAATCACTTAGCTATGTGAAATTTGTACACCAGATCTCAAGCTGGCTGATGCTGATCTTCCGCTTGAAACGCTATTCGTCTGCATGGCTCATATCTGACTTGTGTCAGTCTGAGAAGCACGGAAGACAGTTACTGAGTTACTCCCACTGTTCACTTCCATTAGTTTCAGTCACCCTTGGCAGCCCTAGGGATACCATATGTGCAGGCGTTCCAAGTAATGACTGGTACTCAGTTGTCCCATTGAGAGGTGGAAGTAAACACGAGCTAAAGCAGGCTTTTCTCGAGGCAAAGCAGTAACACACTTGAGGTGCACATAGCCTGACTTCTGGGCGTGTGGGTGGCTGCAAGGTAGAGGATGAACTTTACTGCACCGTAATCTCTTAGAGGTTTGTATAATGTCGGGCTCATTTTTTGCCTTCTGGCTTTATGTATATGCTGTGATGGAAAAGCAATTTCTGGGGTTGCTCCATGCATGAGGTAATCTATATGCTGTATGGCCTTAGAGTATGCTGCTACCTAAAGGACATTCTGTTGGCTGCCAATGCAAATTTGCCAAGTAATGTACTTATGTATCAGGCATGCTTGGGTACTAAATACCTTGCATGCTTAGAAGAACATTTTCTGAGGCCACGAGTACAAACTTGTGGTATGGAAAACAGGGTAGGCTAGCCTTTGAGGTAGGTTCCAGGATATTCTTAGCAGACAGTCTGATTGTATATTTTCTCAGGAAGTAATTTAAAAATCACTGTACTTAGCTAATTCCTACAGACTTAACAAAATCTTGAAATGAAGTTCAGTCTCTGCAATATTCCTATATGTTAATATGTCCATATATATGCTGTCAAGCATTGTATAAATACAGTTTCTTGTATTCAAAGTGTTCAGATAGTTAATTTAAGATTCTTCTGTTTGTTAAAAGACGTGCTAATTTTACAAAGTCATAATATTTATTAAATTTGCCTGTAGTAGGCCAGTTGTTTTGCTGGATATCTGTGTTTCATGATTGTTGGGAAAATAGTGGTTTTTTAACTGGAAAATTACAAAAGTTTACATTGTACTAGTAATCAGCTAGTTATGCAATATAAGCATAGCTGGTCAAGAGAATCTTTATTTTGTCCTACTAAAATACTTATGCTGGTAAAAATGAGTGACTATACAGCTGGCAGTATATGATCAGCACTTTGCAGTATCTTGCAGTTGCACAGCCTTTTTGAAGTGCAGGAAAATCCCTGTGCCTAATCATCAGCAATTTCTTCCTATGTGTTGAAGTATCTGTACAATTACTTTCAAAGAATTGGTGGCATAGAGAGGCACAATTTAGTACTGTGATAGAGGCAAATTACAAATATCACATTGCATGTAAGAAAAAGCAACAGCACTTACCTTACTGTTTGAGAAACAGTGTAGCCAAATAGTTTGAATTCTGGTACGTTTTTGAGCTATATGTTTACAGTAGAGTAAATTAGGAGAGGTAGAAAGAATAAGAGCATTATCCTTTGTATTAATGGGGAAAGAAGGTGATATATGTTTACTGCTAATACAATAGTAGTTGATAGATTTAGTCCAACTATATGACTGCATCAGTAAAACCATCAAAACCTCAAGCCCCACCACATCATGGGTAAGCAGCTTCAACCAAGACGACGTTGTACACCTGTATGGTGAAATCTAAATTAAGCAGCCTCTAAGGAAACTGTCAAGTTCAGCTGTTGCATACAAAATAGCCAAAACTGACAGATTTCAGGGTGCCAGCTTCAGTTATATTGCTGAAAAGAATACTTGTGTGCACAGATTTTATTGTGCTGCTCGGTGTCTGACCAAATTGCCTGTTTCTCTGGGCCATTCAAAGCCAAAAACTGCAAAACTTGCAGCAACTGCAGTGACTCCATTAAGTTTATTGACCAAATCAAACAATATGCTCTGTCTCAAGGTGCTAGTGTATTTGGCCAAGAATACAAAGAATATCTTTAAAGAAGATACTCTCTAGATTTTTTACCCTGAAAAATGCAAAACTCTTCAACAAATCAGTGAGACAGAAGGCATGGAATATTACAACTGGTAAACCAAGTTAAGCGAGGGATTTAAGTGTTTCTGGAAGGAGAGTATCTCCTGTGCTGTGTTTGAACAGAAAGGCAGAGCAGGTGGGCAGAACAAACCCCGCCAGTAACACAGCTCCCATAGTCGAGAGCTCAGAGTTCTGGCACCCAGGAATTCCTCTGCAACGGGCTGATCCTGCACCCAGTGAGAAGCCCCTATTCATTTCCTAGGACCTTTCCATAAGGCCTCAAAAGCAAGATCGGGAATTTTTGCAGCCAACTGAACTTTTCCTGGGGAGACAGCTTAACTAGTCTGCAGCATCCGTTGTGTTCTGTGCTTCCCAAAATTTTGTAAAACAAAGACTGAAGGTGTGTGCATTGCTTTTGTTCAGCTGTTTGCCGGATCAGGAACATCGTGTCCATTTATTAATTGCTAATGTAAGAGGAGTTGCACTTCTATTTAAACTGATGGGTTTTCTTCTCAAATAGCTCTTTGTTCACTAAAAAGCTTGCTCAGGTGGAAGCTGTAGCTTTTCTGGCTCAGGAGAGCGAAGGGTAGATTTCCCACAGCTGGAGCTGCAGTCTCAGTTTCTACTTGGAAAGCTCTAAGTCCACCATAACTTATGCACTGTGTTTGCAGAGCTGTGTCACACTGACAGCTTCTATCCAGTGCACTAGGATTTGCAGTTAATACCTATGGATTGGCTTTAATGGGACGCATAGACTTGTTAGGCTGGGCTGGCACGGAGAAGATACAGAAGGTAAATAGTCAGCATTCAGATCTGTGAGAGAGGACACAGTGTTCACCGTCCAGTGTAGGCTTGTGCTTTGGGAAAAAAAAAAGAGAATATCACTCTCTGGTATAGTTAATTTGGCACTAACCTAACACAGTCCAAAAAGAAAAAGTTGTAAAAAGCATAAGTGTTTTCAGTCCTGAAAAGACAGAAAAAGAGCTTGACGGAACAAGAGGAAGCAATGAATTTAGTCTTGAAGTGAAGGAGTTGCCAGATGTCTTGCAGGTGCTTCATCATGGTGGAGTTCTCAAGTGATAGTGTTTAGTTTGCTGACTAACAGCTGAAACAGAAATCTAACCTGAAAACTTCCCATGTAGAGGAAAACATGGTTCAATCCCAAGTAAGCAGTGTTTAGATGATTCAGTGTGATTAATTTCTAAATACCACTAAAGCTTAGAAAGTAACAAAGAAGTGATCATTGCAGTTTTTCATCAGTAGATGAAATATTTTCTTCCAAAGAGTGACTTTAATGTCATGTCATTTTCAAACTTTGTTCTCTACAAGCAAGACTTAACATTTTCCTAACTGATCATTTATTTTATCTGTGTCTGTTTTCAGGGGTCCATCCCTTAACATTTAAAATCTGCTTTTCAAAAGTTCCTAATGGTCACAAAGCCCACAGCCAGAGAGTGGATCAGTGGCTCAGCACTTAATGTAACACAGGTGGGGTAGCTGCCCAGCTTGTTCCTGTGCTTGAGATGCATGGGAGACTCCTCTTCTTGAACTATCTGGGCAGTTAGCGAGAGAAGTAAGTGCAGCTTAGTCTCTGGAGAGAGGTCCTTATGGTTGAGCACCCAAGCATGGCAAAAGGAGCTACTGTGGTGATTCTTTAAAGGCACCTATTTCCAAGTGAGGAACACCGGACCTTGCTCTAGTCTTTAGTGTAGTTAGCTGGCTGAAGATGTGGGGACACCCTGGAAAACCCAGATGTGACTATAGAAGAGCAGACTTCCATTAGCTGCAGACGGTAGACTATTTATCTCAATATTCAAGAAAATAACCAACTGTTCTTGAACACAGATAGCTTGTTAAATTGCATGAGGAAATTTGAGCAAAAGGGTTGTGCAAAAAGGGAAACTAAATGAGCTTAACATGAAAGAAAAAATATTAGCCTAAAACAAGCTTCAATTAGCATTAAATGCATGTAATATTAAAAAGCTGAAGGAACTGTCAGGAAGAATATGTTTTCTATTAATTGGTTTGCTTTGCCTAATCACTTAGGCTCCAGCAAAATATCTGTTTACATTCTCTCATTATGTTTACATTTACTCCATCTTCCAAAATATAAGTAGAGATCACAAAGAATTTGTAGAAATGATTTTTCTTTTCCATTTATTATCATAGGTTTCTGTTCTGCATAGAATAATAGAAATGCTTGTCCTATTCAGCTACTATATGAAAAAAATACAGCCAATTACTTGAAATGAGGAGGCTGTTAGAGGTGGTTGTCCTTCAGTGTGTACCATGCCATTTACAGCAGGAAGAGTATTGTGATAGGCATTTAATGAAGTCAGAGTAATCACTCTGAAGATGGCCTTGTCTGTCATTGGATGGAAAAGATATTTAGAATTGCCTGAAGCCTTAAAAGCTGTTAAGCCAGTCCGGATCTAGGAGAAGACACTCTTTTCATGTGACTTTCAGAATAATAAACCGATGACTCTGTGAGAAGGTCCTTTGTTGCTAAATGTTCCATGAAAATTGCCAGCAATAAACTTCAAAACTCTAGGCAAGGGGTTTTAAAAATCTAAAGTCCTTTATTAAAATACACCTATTCACCCTTTAAAAGTATTAATTGCATCATGCTGTCTTGTAGACTTGGAACACTTCATTTGGATTTTCTTCTGGCAAGGTTATCATCAGTCAGACATCCCCCCAAAAGATGCTGTCTTTAGGCAAAATTTGTCTGGTGGAAAGGTCTGTGCAGAACTTAAACCCTACATTAAGGTCTAAATTTCAAATCCAGAACATCAAAGTTCCTCGGAAAAGTGGCTTGACTTGAAGGAACCAACTATTCATGTTCTCAAATTGTTCATGTGCTTATGTATTTTCCTGTACTGATCTTTCAGTGGGACTTAATGTATTTCTATAAAATCAAGGAGGCCTTTTCAGATGAATGTATCACCCTTTTAGAAAAAGGGTGGATTAACTTAAGGTAAACCCCTGCACACACTGTAATATAAAACTGGATTATTTTTACAGAGAAGGCATTGTCTAGAGCCCATTTTTATATTAACTATGAAAATGCAAGTACCTGATTAATAAATGATTGACTGATTGATTGATTTATGGCAGTGGGCGGCCCCAAGCTTCAGTGTGGCTGAGGACAGAGGATTTTCACCAACCCACCACTCTGGGTCATGGCACGCTCAGCATACTCTCTCCCAGAGCCGAGAAACCAGAATCTATTCCCCAACCCAGGTATTCCGGCTGTCAGCTGACCAGTGTTGAATTGTTATGTTTAATGCGTACTGAGATTTGTACCCAAAAGAGTTCTACAGACGATGGTTGAATCAAAACTAGAAAAACCTACTAGAGAATGTATTTTAAAAATATACATTTTAATGTACTGAACTCTGTAGTTTCTAGACTGAAAACTGCTCACTTCACTGAAGGAGCAATCTCATTCATTTCAGCAGTGTGAGTAAGGTATGCAGAGTTTTGCTTTCTCTCAGGACAGCATATACCAGAGAGGAACAAGTGGAGTCCATTCAGTTCCCTTTCAGTCATCCAATCATTTATGTAATTTTTTTTTGATTGTCAGAACCTTTCAAACAGAAAGGCAGATATTGATAACCAGTGTGTTGCAACAGCAGATTAAATTTATCAAGAACTTAGCTTTCTTTTCTGGTCCAGTGGCATCTTTAAGAGAAAAGCAATAGCTAGGTATTTCAGTAAGAGGATTCTAGGTGAACTAGTATAGCTACAGGAAAATCAGTGTGTCCAATAGGCAATGAAATTCTTAAAGTGCTAATTTTCAAATTCTCTGTTAATAAAGAACAAGGGAGAGTTCCTTCAGCCTTAAGTGCAATGAGAATTAACACAACTGGGCATTTTTAGTAGAGGCATTATTTAAGTTAGTTATTAAAATTCCATTTCCTTAACCAGTATAGCTTTTTCTTTTTCTCCCAATATTTTTTGCATGAAGTGTGGTTCTGTGGCATTACTTAAAGAACAAAATAGTATCTTATATATATGTGTGTGACATTCAAGTAAATCTATGTAGAAACCTATATATATATATGTATATATTATTTCTGTTAAAATATTTAGAGAAAATAGGAGTTTAGATGTTTTTGCTGGTAACACAGGACACACTGGTTATGCTATTTCTTTCAGTTTATTTTTCCTCTACTAAATTTACCTGGAAGAGAGAAGACATCAGAGGAGATCTCATTGTAATACCTCAGGCATAAATATCTGTCAAGGTTAGGGTAAATCCTTTAATCTCTATGTTACAGGAATACAATTTTTTAAATGCCCAGCATTTCATCATGGTGTGTGACATTCCTTTATTATGTTGATCAGGAATTAAGCAAATTCCTAAATTGATATTAAATAAAGGAAATGTGAAACATTCTTGTGGAATTAACTTATTCAAGCATTTTGAAAACATCATCTGAGTAATTCTGGGAAATACAGACCCTATAAATAATATAGCAAAAAAATTATAGTCTTCAAATACACACTTCCTATTTCAGTCTTTCTTATGTAAAAAGATGTTACTTTTAAATGAACATTTTAAATGTGGCTTTTTATCAAATGGAAATTCAGTTACATAATTACAAAATTGTCATTGGTTTGAGTACCAGAGAAAAATTGGTATTACTGATTTTTGTGTTTGTGATTTGAATTATTATTAATTCTACATTTCATGCTGTATACTAGCTTCCAATGTTCGTGTAAGATAGGTTTGCCCTTCCCAACACATGTGCAAATATGAAGTATTTCTTCATTAAAGTGAAGATACATTTCCTGTTTCACAGACAGTAAGAAGTAGTAGCTGCAGGCCAAAGAATTACCTGTTAATCTTTTCACAGTCTTTCTTAGAGACAAAAGACACTTCAGTGGAATGATATGTTAGTCTGGAATTTTGTTTTTCTTTTTAGCTTGATACTATTTTTTCACCACGATTAGAACTAGGCTGCATCACCACACCTTATAAACTTACCATTTGACTTAACTCTTCTTTTGATTGCATATGCCTTCCCAGGGATTGATTTTCTAAGAGTCGTTGAAAACTGTCAAGAAAATTTTAGCATACGTGTTTTTTTCATTGCTGGTTTCCTGCTTAAGCAATACACTGTTCGTCTCTACAAGAGAAGTTTACAAAATTTCTGAAATTTAGCAAGATCATTAAGTCTAAAGAGGAATTTTTTTAGATAAATTGAGCTGAACTATACAAGTAAAAACTTTGGGATATGCAAAAGTATTCACTCATGGAAAAATGGTATATAAACTGTTCTTGAACTGGAAAAAAAAATGAAAGGAGGGAGATTCTCGGCATCTAGCATAACAGAAATATAGTAAGTCTTTTCACCTAGCTGTTTTATCATGATTTGGCAAATTTTTAAGAACAGTTTAAAAAAAAAAAAAAAAGCTGCATTTATATAGCTAAAGTATTGCAAGATGTGAAGTCAAACTGAGTATTGTTCAGATTTTATTTTAATGCCAAGAACTGCCATTTCCTTCATGCAGCTGAGCAGATAATGTTCTGATTTTCCTGACTTAGCCAACATATGAAGTATTATTTTTCCTAGTTCCTTTCACCTCTTTGGAATTCTTAGCAATACCAGACAATGCTAGAAAGAGAAGGGGCTGCCATTATGTTGTTGCAATTTTTTTCTATTTTGCATGACCTAAAGGTACTGCTACCTTTGACAATATATGAAATACCCCCTGTTCCTTAGTTTGTAGGTAAAGAGTACTGTGACTAGGACAAAGCTCAGCATTAGCTGAATAACAAAAGGGAAACATATTCTAGCCTAGTTCTGTGCTGAATTCTACTTCTAGCCTTTACATCTGTACAAAGAGGGTAAAAAATCTTTCAGAATCCAAAATGCTAACAGTATTACATATATGGTGATGACAACACATGATGGAGTATCAAAACTTGTGTTTCTATTTCAGTCTTTAGAGGGAGATATTTTCAAATGTCTTATGCTTCTGAATTCCATCATATTTACTGTATAATAGACTTCATTTATTTTTGTAATTTTGTATTTGTTAAATTCTCTGTGATATTCTCTCAAATGTTTGTTTCCAATGCAGTATCATGTACCATTCCTTTAGTCATGTTTCACTTATTTCAGTATTTGTTTCTTTGTAAAACATTTTATGTTTACTCCTGTATTTTAAATGTTAGCAATGAGATACAGTCTATACTCAACTGAAGATTCAATACTGATGATAGTATTTTCATGAAAACCATCCTGCATAGCTAAAGCCAAACTTTGCCTGTCCTTACATTATTTTGGTAGAGGCTCTTTTACTGAATGGTATTCAGAAAAATCAAATGTGATTACTAAGATCAGTTAAAGCAAAGTTAATCATCCCAGTCCTTGCAAATACACATATATCTGTGCGATTACATATCTGATATGTGCCAGTAAATATCTGTATGTGCATATATCTGTGTACTTGAACGTGTGTATGTAAAATGTACTCACAACACAGCATGGTCTTAGAACCTGCCTTTAAGCATGATGTCTGAACAGAGAGACTGGGAATTCCTAAAAGAATAAACCTTGAAGGTTTGAGCTGTGAATGTAGAAAATACCTGCAGCTATGCTTGACTGTGGCTTTCCCCAGGAGAGCCTTAAAGGCACGTTAGTGCTTTTTAACATTAGCATTGTAACAAGCAGTAATTCAAAAAGCAGATTCAGAAGTGGCTCTACTAAATTATCAGTAAGAGGTGTGTAGAAGCTGACAGCATTCTCATCCCAAACCTGCTTGTCTCAAGAGGTGCTAAACAAATAAGGAAAGAATCAAAGTTTTTTGAAACCATTCACTAGATTGAACCATACACGTATGTGATGCCAAAGCATTCTCAGCACTAATAGTGTATCTCTTGGTGAGCTCTAGTTGACTTTTGCAGGAAGCACTAGGTATTTTTCACTTGAAAACCCAATTCCATTTTTAGATGTAGAAGTATAGATTTTAAAGACAGAAATTTAAACTTACGGTTGTGTAAAGTCTGTCTCTAAGGTACTCCACCTTTTGAACTTCACTGAAGTAAAGAACATTTAAAATGCAACCCAGGAGTCAGTATGTTTGACTTAAAGCCTTCTTTCTGAAGGGAATTATATAACTGAAGTTTCTTAAATATCCTTAGGGTAAGAGGGTCTGAAGAGGTATGCAGAAGTGGAAGGTCACATCTTCAGAATTCTTCCCCGCAAAAGCACAGTTTCTCAGAATAAGACTAGGTTTTAATACTTGAATACAAAGCAAGAAGATTGTATGCATATCCTTTTGGACTGGGAACATTCCCACTCCACTTAAATAATGTATTAAAATTTTAAATATAGATTTAAATAAAACCAGTTAGTGGCAAACAAAACTTAGCTCAGTTCAGATGTTCAATACTGGAAAGTCCTTTTATCTGTAGATAAAAACATTGTCTCGTAATGATAGATGCTAGGGTAAACCATTTTTATTCATGTCAATCTTTATCCCAAAAATTCACTCAAGAAACACTTCTACCTTTCACAGTTGAATATCATCCTTAATTTACTTAATTTTGTCAATTTTTGCATATCTAGGTTCAGACAGATAAAAGCACAGGCATGCAATTATGGGCAATAAATTCAGTTTTTTCCCAGCAAACTTGAACCAATGCATCAGAGGGCTGCTTATAGTTTTGCAAAGGAATCAAATCAGCAGAGCTTTTCCTAATAATGAAATATGCAAGCACAAGAGAGGGGATGGAAATTAAATTGCATTCATTATTATGGTTCTCAAAGCGTAATTTCTTTTCATAGGTAAACAGTCAATCTGTGATGGTATGGCACATAGCACTGGTCATCTTTTGCTGGTGCTCCTGTGTGATGCTGTACTTATGCTATCAAAATCCTAGTTCTTACAGGTTCTGTAAGGGATTAAAAGTGTTTGTTTAATGTGGCTAGAACATGTAAATTCAGTCAGAGTTTGATGAAATATTAAGCTCAGAGTTTGATGAAATATTAAGCTGGTGGGTCAATATCCTATTCTCAATTCTTGTATTTTCCACCTGACCTAATAATGGGTGGTGAAAAAATAGCTGGAAGTCCTTCCTATTTGTTTCCTCTTACCTTCCTAAAACAGCTAACAGAATACCAAAATGGCCTAAACATGTCTGCCATTTCAGACTCTGAGAAAGAACCCTTGTATTTTGAAAGGAGTCTCCTTTCTAGTACCCGTGCTTTGTTCTGAGCTGTTTTACTTCATTTACTAGACAATATAGTTCATCTTGATAAAAGAGCTGTAGCTTCGTCTTTCTTAAGGAGAAATGAAAAGTCTCACTGACAGTTTCTAAACGGTTTTTATTACTTGCAGTTTTACAAAGTGCTTATAAAGTTGTGTTTCTTCCAAAGAGCTACAGGCTTTGCTGCAATAGTATATTCCGGTTTGATGTAACAGTACTAAAGGTCTTATTTACTGAACTGAAAACTCTTAGTGGTATTTCAGTAAAAAAGAATATGCATTTCTCTTTCTTAATGTCTGAGTATGTTCGTTAACTGGATGTTTGAAGATGAATGTCCTTAAAACTCATGCAGCTTAATAACAATCACTCAGATCTCTTATCTCTAATTTAGAGATCTAAAGATCTCTAAGCGTATTTTTGCAAGAACTTTTGAATGGAAACCAAGGACAGCAGGGTGTGATTTTTTTCAGGTAGTGATTTTTTCTGAAGGGGCACCGATTCCGTGTTTGTCAGACAGCTACACACTTGAACAAAGTGATCCCCGGTGCTGCTCCCTAGGGGGCACAAAACCCTAAGGGGTCTTGGTCACAATCATTGTCAGTAATCCTACCATTTTCATAAGAACCAGCTGTGCAAATTTTGTTCTGATAATGATTTTATTATGGTTTGTGTTCACAGGTATAACAGAAAAGTTGTATTTGGTTGATTTATGATTTGATACATACAAAATAAGTAAGGTGTGTTGGATGGTTTTTTGGTTGGATTGTCCCTGACAAGAGCCAGAGATTGCATTTATAGGGCATAAAAATGTTAAGAGAGCTTAACATTACTGGGATTAAAATAACAAAACAAGTCAAAAATTATTGTAAACACTTTCTTGCACAAAGTTTTCTTTGTGCATACAAGATAGAAGCAAAACCAGTTATTTGTGATTTTTATAATTTAAATTGTAGCTTACATATCTGATGCAGGGCAAAATAGAAAAGGAGCAGAAGTTCTAGCTGAAGGGCCAGATACTGCATCATTTCCTGTGAAATAGATTTGAATAATTTTATTTCTGTATAAGAGGCAAAGTGATACTTTGAAAAATGAATTTATTTCATTTTATTGCAGTGTTTTGAAAGGTTTATTATTTGGCTGCATATAACGTCAGCAAAATGAGTAATGAACTCTGCTATATCTGAAATCTTGTCCTTGATGCTTTGCCTCACGTACAATTCCCTTTTCTTACAGCTATTTTATTCATCAGATTAGGTCTTGTCATCTTTGCAACTCAGACAACAGGAAATCAATAATTAATTATGGATAGGTAAAGCAATGCCTCAGCGACTTCCTGAACCCCCCCAGAGCTGCGCTGTATAAAACAACCAGGCATAGTTATCTAGTTGTTTTTCACTTGGCTAGATTTGGCAAGCAATTAACATATCTCTCCTTTATTGTGTGTCTCTCCACTGCTAAAATCAAGGGATGAGATCTAACGTTATGGTAGGAGATGTGATTAGAAGATGATAATGCTACCAAAAAACATTTGGGGAGAAAAAAACAAACTGGACAAGGCTATCTGAGGTACTTTGAAAGGAAAAATGGGTGGTGCTCTCAGAAGTACCTCAGGCTTTGCGATGATAACTGAAAACGGGGGAGAGAAAATGTAGTAGATGAGTTTGGTGTGGAAGGCTGACAATCGGAGAAAAATGGCTCTGCTCGCAGGGTCG
This sequence comes from Anser cygnoides, assembly GCF_040182565.1. Classification (NCBI taxonomy): domain Eukaryota; kingdom Metazoa; phylum Chordata; class Aves; order Anseriformes; family Anatidae; genus Anser; species Anser cygnoides. The sequence continues at coordinate 86,960,917 of NC_089874.1, forward strand.
CTGAGGTGGCAGCTGGGGGGATTGCGTCTCGTGTAGCAAAGTGAGTCTAACTGCTGATTGTGAAAGTGGCACTTTAAAGACCCCACAGAAAACTTAAAATCCTCATTCAGTGCCAGGCAGTTCTGTTGTGGTAAATGATTGTCTGACTGGGAGCTTTTTTTGCCTCATGCTGCCCTGCATGGATATTCCTCTTACAACTTCATAAGAAATTGAAGTTTCTCTGTGTCTGCAATGCAGATGTGGTCATTTATAAGTAAAATACATTTGTACGTTTAAATTCGGAGTAAAAAGGAGAGAAATCCTGAGGTCGAGCCCACTGCATATGGTAAGAGGGGATTGATGCGGTGTGCATCCTGAGCACAGCCGCGCAGACCTGGCCAGGGAGTCCCTCAGTGGGGAGGCACCAAGGGCTGAGAGCCGCCGGGAGGAGTGGCTGTCATGGTGGCAGCTCTGCCACCCAGCTGGCTTGCTCCTTCCCCTCCCTTCCTCTTCACCTTCGCTCAAGGGATTGCACTGCTCCTGTGATGCCCTCAGCAGGATCCCTGCCCTCTGCCTTCAGTTACACTGGGACAAGGGAGGGATGAGAGGCCTTCATCCCAAGCTCGTGCAGCTTCAGGTGTCCTCCTCCCAGCATAACATCTCGTCAGCAAGTACATAGCGCCATCATCAGAAGGCATGGAAAGCAAACTGTATTTTCCTTTGACCACTTCCACCTTCTTACAACTGCATGGTTCAAGTGGTTGTACTGTGAGCAACTTTATCCAAATGATTATAATATTTTTAAACCCCCCAAACCTGTGTAATATCTCTGTTTTAAGTAACTTTCTGGCTTTCATAAGCTGTGGAAATAAGACTATATACACAAATACTAAAACCCTCAAATTAATGTAAGCTTGGACGATCCATGTCTTCATTTCATGTATCTGTGGATTTTGAGGGCCTGGCTCATAACTATTTGGGAGAGGAGAGAAAACAGGAGAACTAGAGTCAGCATTCCTATGTCTTTTGAAGTTAGTGAAATTACACCAGATTTCCACCTGCAGACTTAATGCAGAATCAGTTTGAAGGATTTAACTCAGACGCACACAACTAGTGTGTAAGCTGGGACAATGTCAGGATCTTACAGGCACAAGCCCTACCCCTCTGTTCAACGACATATCTTGAGTTCCCACTTCGGAAGTAAAAGACAAAACCCTGGGAGTATAAATGTCAATTTTCTCTTTATAAGTGTTCGTAACTTAGTTGATGGCATTAAAAAAAAAAAAAAATCAGAGAAATAGATTAATTCAGAATACATCATGAAGTAGATCAATGGCCAGGAATTCCCTGCTGTTTTTGAGCTTTCCCTTAAAAAAAAAAAAAAAAAAGTGAATCTAGAAAGGACAATCTTCTCAAGAATTGTGTACTGATATTACGAATTGGCATTTTAAATTTAAACCCAAAAATTGAAGAATGACTTTATTTTTTTAACATATATGGTCTATCTAGAACTAGTTGTTCTGTTTGTTTTTTTCAGGAGTGTGTCCAGCATCACTGAGGTTTTTAATTCTGTTGAAATCCCTCTTTCAAAGTAAACACACTTCGAATACAAAGGCAGGGGCCTTTTTAGAGAACAGCCATCTCTCCTGTCCTTCAGCAGCCGACATTTCCTTGCCAGCCACTTCACTGGCACACACAGAGCAGCCCTGCTAGGGAACTGAATATTCATGCGTGTTCAGGGAGGGTGGCTTGGGTCTGCTGGAAGGGTGCTGGTGGGGAGAGAGAAGCCAGACTTGCTGTCTCAGCAGCAGTACTGATGGAGCAGCCTCCTGAGGAGCCCTGGGAAATGTATATGTTCTTCTTTCTGCCCCCTCTATTGGAACAAAATAAAGTAATCCCAGGTTGTAAAGCCTAATGATAAATTTGATGGTTGCTAAACATTTAAACTATGATATGTCAAAAATCCCCTTCAGGAGCTTAGTTAGATACATGTGTGGATCACCCCAGCCTTGTTATCATTTCCCGTTTCTCACTGCAGTCAAGTGATGCACATAACTTTCATATGTCGAAGTACATAGATAATTTGATACAGTTCTAATTTCTGTTATGTCTTATTAGTGTCGTGACGACACATTCCAGTGAAGAATTGCCCAAACCTGTGTAAGTCTGATGCGCCTTGACTTAGTTCACATCAGATTTATCTTTTACTGTAGACAGTGTCATACTGGAGCACACCAGTCAGAAAGTTTCATGTAACCTGACAGCAGGGCCTGAGCTCGTGAAAAAGGCAACACCAGCAACTCCTGCAGCAATTTCTGGCTGAGTTTCAAAGCAAGTACATCCAATGCTATGTACTTTCTTACAGGCACCTTGCCTTATTGCACTATCATCCACTTGTGGTGGGTCTAGTTACTGTTTCCTGCAAGTGGTTGCCTATTAAAATTTTACATTTTTACAGCTTTTTTTTACAGCTACCACAAGCAATTATTAGTACAATTAATATACTGGAACCAGCAAAATGCTGGCTTACAGGTAGGAAGGAGGACAAAACAAGTCTGGTCCTGTATGCTCTAAGTCATTGGGCTGTTAAATCAAACATGAGCAGGATCAGGCCTGAGGCAAGAAGTAGCATGGTGGGAAGTTTGCAGGCTGAAAGGGGGGAGGGATACATCCTCTGTAGTTTCTTGGGGTTTAGCTGTTTCAGTATCAGAGTTGTTGCATCGTTTTTGTGTTTTTTCCCTAGTGAGATTTTTTCTGCTTTTGAGGCGTTGCTTTTTTTCCTGCCAAGGATGTTCGGACCTCAGTGGCCAGGAGTCACTCAGGGCAGAAAATGCTCTTCAGAGTGGACAGATATTTCTCTGTTTGCAGCCACAGTAGTTTTTCTGTACCACTGGTTACTTTCAAGTCAGTGTCATCGTATCAGCCGATCAGCATAATCCACCAGAGGGTAGGGTTTCTTTTATTTTTTCTGCATGGCAGTTCGCATCAGAGCTGATGTGGGATTTCTTTCTGAGCAGATGCCACAAGGTCATCCAGGCTGGCCATATCTGTCCCCATCTGTGCCATGTTTTGTCCCTTAGCCACACCATTTTGTCTTACCTCCTTTCACCTCCCGGGTCTGTGAATTCTTCAGGCAGGAGCTCTTTCCCCATTGTGTCACCGTGGTGTCACTTCCAGTCAGGGTTTAATTTCATTCAGTCCTCTTGGTGTTACTGTACTACAAACGAGATAAATAGCGTGTATGGTATCACCCACCTCAGGAGGTCATCACCTGAAGTCAAGGACTCTGCTACCACAGAGCTATGGAAATTTGAACACAATTGGAAATTGTGTTCACACAAAAAATTTGAGCACAATATGGAAATTTCAAACAGAATAGAAAACTACTCTCTCTTTTCTCCTACATTTTAAACATGAAAAAGAATAATGGAGAAAACCCAAATTATCTTTTCATAAGATAAAATACCTAGGTAATAATAGGTATTTGGCACAGTAAGCCTAGTCACTCTGACTAAATAATTATTTCATATGGTCCTGAAGAAAACTATTTTCAAAATGACTCTGAGTTGAGCAGGGAGACCAAGGACCTGTTGACTCCTTAAGCCCAGTAAAAGGTGTTCAGTGAGACTACAATATCACACTTGTTTTCTGCAATGATCCAACCTCCACCCCAAATGTAATCCCTGCAGCTTTCCAAAGAGCATGTGATCAGAAACACATCATTGCAGATCGAGCTCTAACACATACCCTATAACATCTGACTTAATGGAGTGCAATTGAGGGAAAATGCATATATTCATTATAGCCAAAATATAGAGAAAAGCACAACAGAAGATATTTTGGAAGAGATGACAGGAACACAGGATGATGTTTCTGTACTGTGGTTGTTCTGTGCCTTCCTGTAGTGTGCAGTTGCTACCTATTAATTAATTGCTGCCAGTTAACAAATGCTATCCATTCTGTAACAGAACTACATTGAATTTCTTTTCAATCTGTCAGGTCCTTTTGTCTCCCTCTTCCTCTCCTAGATCATGTCTGTGGCTGGTAAATTGGCTTCTGAAATGCAGTCTCACACTCTTTGCTGTTGAGTTAGCTTTCGTCTCTGCAGGACACTTATATACTGTACCTTTAAGCACCCAAATCAATTTAATTAAATTTCATTACAGGCACTAGAGCTGAAACAAACTAATGAAAGCAGCCATCATGTCAGGTGGTATTTATCTCGGCATTAAATTGAAAATACTCCCTTTAGGCTCTTAAAAATTAGTTTCAATATTTAACACTAATAGCTTTTGGAATTGTTGATGGGGATACTTTTAATGAATTTGTTACAAACTGTTTACCTTTCCAAGGAAAGGAACTTTTTTCTTCCAACAGAAGAGCGCTAAAGACAGATCACTTAAAATTATTAAAGTTTTGGAATACTGTGGCATCTGTGAGCTGGCCAAAATGCTCTTGAGAAACACCGTGAAGTTGTTCATACAGTGACAGTAATATACCTTGTTTAGTCAAAAGCAATGCCAAGTCACAGCTATATTCATGTTAGAGTTCACTCTTGGCCCGACTTGCTGAGTTGATCATGCTTGCGTACTTGAAAGTTATATAGCACATTTTATTTGAAGACTTTATAACAGGCACTACCCCCAGCAAAGAGAAAAGTTAAGATCTGCAGGGAGAAGAGGGGCAAAAACAGAGAATGCCATTGCCAGTATCCTAGCTGTAGCAGGATTTCATTCCCTAATGGTGAGATATCTTGCAATGCTCTTGGTGAGGAAGCAATGCTGACAAAGTATCTATTGATACTCCACAAAACAGAACTGGTACCAAACACAGTTCCTCTGGAGTCTGTGGGACCGTGCACATTACAGGGATTTCATCCACTTCCCATCGGAATAGTGGGTCTAGATATTAATGTGAACAATACAGAGAGAGGAGGGAGTAGGGAACGGGAGGAAATTGGGGCGTAGGGGAAGGTTCGGGTCACTTTTTTTTTTCTGATTTAAAATAAAAAGAAAGTATTTAAGCTACTCACGTACTAAGTTCACACTGTAAGTTTGTAGAAGTTTATGTCCATTCATGGAGCACAATCATGCCTCCTATATTCATTTTCTAACTCGTTTGTAGTTGTCACAGCTTGTAAAATTCCAGTTTCTAATGTGGACAGGATCTAGAAAATCCAAACTTGCACTCTGGCTTTAATAATTCATAATTCATAGTGTTACTAAGCATTCAGCTTTTAATGAATAATTAGAAAAAAGATTTATCTGGAAAAGATGGAAGACTGTAACAGGGGCTTTGTACACCTCCTTTCAACAGGGGCTGACTTCCCTGTAAAGAGTTTTTCCTGAATTTCTTGATGGTTCCCTTTGCAAACAATCCCAGAGTCTCACTGAAGCAGCTCAGGCTTTGCTGAGGTACTGGAACAGGTACAAAGTCTCCAGCACACTCCACAGGCTCAGTCCCTTGATCATCTCGATCAAAGGATGCATCAGGGAGTGCTATGCCTTTGCTGTGACCCACATGTCAGGGAGTTATTTGTGGGAAACAAAAGTGCAAAAGGATGGTGTGCATGGCCATGCGTGCATCCAGATCCATGGGGCTGGAAGCATTGCCTCAGCATGGCAGGTATCTCATTCTCTTGCAGGTAGACGGGAATAAAGAGCCTTTTCCTTCCTCTTTTATCAGATCTAGAGTCTGGTCCCCTTGGTATTTTCTGTTTCAGCAAAGGAGTCCGCTTAAAAGAAATAAATGGTTAGAAAAATGTAACACAGTGAATTATAGAGGTCACCTTTCTTAAAAGAACTTCAGACCCCAGAAAATGAGAAAGAGTGGAACCATTTTTCCTCAGCAGGATAAAGGCATGGGCTTCTCATATTTGTGGCTTCATTTTTATAGTAGAAAAAATACCATGGAAGTTACTGTTTAATGGGAGATGTAAAAATAACACGAAGTATTTTATACAGTCTTGACGCTTGGATAAGATGATTAGACGTAAGCTGTTAGTTACAACTATAAGCTATCAGGTTCTTTTTAAAACTCTGTATGTAAGTATTGAGAGGTTTCTAATAATTTCCAATTTGATTCAGCATTAAGTAGTTAGGGGGTTACAGATATTTTTGTTAGCGCTCTTGTTCTCCCTCCAGGTTGGAGGACACTGCTTGTGCAAAAGTGGCTTGTTGGAAATGAAAGATCAGAAATAAAAATTTTTGGCTTAAGTGGTATTAAAGATTAGCTGTTTCCTTTTCAAGAATTCTTGCTGTCGTATATTGATTAACCAGTTTTCTTCCTCATATTTTCTTACATGACTGTCGTGAAATACAAGATGCAGTTCATTAACATGACTGACCCCCGTGGACATATGCTCACTACCTATTTTAGGGAAAATAATGACCCCACTACAAAAGCCATGGCCCAGATTTCACTCCTCCATTTTTTTTCTTCTAAACTTATGACTGAGATATACACACGTTTATACAAATGCATTATGTAAGGAGTACAGACATTCAGAATTTGTAGTTAGGTGTTGAGTCTGTCTCTCCTAATGTACTTACAACGTTTCCCTCTGCATCAAATGTAAGTGCCTTCTTTCTTCCTGCTGTTTTCAAAAGCGAAGCGTGTCACACTCTTGCTGAGTTCTATTTCACAGAAGTTTAGTGGAAAGGAAGCATTGAAGCCATCCCCTATTGCAGCTCAGAGAGCCTGGTGCCTGTGGAGGGCACAAAGCTGGAGAGTTGGCTTGGGCCAAGGCAGAGGTGGGAGAGGGTGGGCGTCAGAGCTGGGTGTCAGGAGCAGCCCCTGGTAGGGGGGTGGGAATGTCCTTTTCTGCCCCAAGGCGGAGTTACTTTTCTATAAGCAAGAGCAAAATTCCAACTGTTTTTTGTCAATATTATATAATGTTTTTGGTTTTTTTATCCAGCACAGCATTTCACTGCAACATTTTGTTTAGTGCCATGCCAGGTGCTTGACTCAATTTCCACTGAGCACAACAGAAAGCAGGCATTTTTAGAAGGATTATATCTTCAGTGTGAGACTGGGCAAACTCAATTTGTTTTACAGAGTTAAATTTAACATTAAACAGTGATAAAGACACTTAAAATCTGTAAATACTTAAAGACATCTGAAATATTGTGGTTTACTAAGGGCACTAGCTAAAGTCAATTTATGCTCTCACAATACTTTCAAACTATTTTTAGTTTCCATTTTAAAATGTAAAGTTCATAATTTGGGGTATGACATTGTATACAAGAACAAAATGTGAAACTCCCTTTTTATTTCGAAACTGGCAGTTTCTAACATTTTTATTACTTTCTTTTCTTAAAATGCATCACTATTACCAGTCTTAAATACAAGACATACAATTTCTTTCTGTGCATCTTGGAGAAAAATGCAATGAGGAAAATGAATAGATTCTTTTTCACTCAGTGTGAACAAATAGGCACTTAATGTACTTTACTAGACTGCAGATACCCAAATAGTCAGATCAATTTTGATAATCCTGCAGCTTCACCATCTACTTACTCCATTTCCTAATAAGTCAGAAATGATTTAAAGCAAAACCTTGTGAAAACAGGCAGTTTCATGACTTGGAATATTTTCAGATCATTTAGAATGTGAAACTAGAGGCAAGGAAAAAGACAGAACTATTAAACAAATAACTTAAGACATTGTTCAGTGTTTTCATAATATGAATCTTTCCGAAATATGATACTTTACGGAACTTTCTGCATTTTAATTTTTCTTGTGGTGTTTCAGTACAGTCAGCAAGTCAAATCCTGCACCAGTAAAACTATTTGCCACCCAGTGGCAGGAAAGAGATAGTAGCCTACTTGTGTATAAGTAGTAAAAATAAACTAGAGAAAAATACTCTGTACTTAATACCAGGAACTGCATGGCGTATTTGCTGACTGCTGTCACAATGTTTGATGTTGCAGGACGGATGGTCACAGTATCACTTTGTAGCCTCATCTTCAACAATAGAAAGGGATCGGCAAAGACCATACTCTTCATCACGCACGCCCTCCATCTCTCCCGTGCGCATGTCTCCTAACAACCGCTCAGGTAAGTGCAGCCTTCCAGGGTTGAAGTAAAGACAGAAATAATCCATCATTGTCTTTTTTCTCTGTTAAGCAATGTCACTGGCATGCAGATCTGTTAAGAATGGTGAAATAGCACAAAATGCATTATTTACTCTTATCTGAACTATCCATTCAAAGCAGGAATTATTTTTATTTTTTTGCATGACACTGTGCAAGTTCTACAGCAGAAAGAATATTACTTTTTCTTATTTACTAATTTACTATGCAGTGTTTTCCTGATGGAAATTAGCTGACTAGATCTCAGGGTGATTAAATCTATTGTTAGCATGAGGAAACTGTTACTCTTTTTGCTAGTCATGACAACTGTTAAGTTGTTTATGACCACTCTGTACATCTGGCAGAAGTTGAAAGATCTACATTATTTTTGTCAGCGTTTATTCTGATTATATGTGAATGTGTGTATGTGTATATGTGTACATACACATGCATATGGAAGCTTAATAAAAGATTGACTACAGGTATTCATGTAATATTGATGACATATTTAGACCAGCTATCATTAATTCTGTACAATCCCTGCAAGGAATTAATGTAAGTATGTCAATTTACACCTCCATGTTAATTTATTTTTCTGTTTGGAAATCTGAGCATCTTTTCATCATCTTATTCTAAGGTAAAACATATCTTGGTTAGATAAAATCATTCTCAGTGAAATTCTTTTAAGGTAAACAGAGTAAAACAATTTTACTACTTGCTCAATCAAATGCTGCCATTCCATAGGTATACTAGGAATTTAGAATTAGGCCAAACCAATTATTGCCATCAGCATCATGCACTAGATACATTTTTAAGAAAATAGTTTTAAGTATCTATTAGCTGTGTCCTAGTCCTGCAGAGCAACCACTGAGGAAATTTGAAGTGGCCAGAAATACAGCCCAGTGAAAGCTGCTATTGACCGTCATTACACAAGTCTGTCTGCAAAGAATTCCTTTTTTTTTTTTCTTTGCCTTTTTTGTTCACAATCTTATTTTGAACACCAGTGCAAGGCACTTGAAATGTCTGTCCCTGAGACCTTAGTTCTGTCTCTGGCCAGAACTATCTCCTCACTTCTGTTGCTTATAGAACATACTTCAGAAAAATTTCTTATGAATCTTACTGCTATGAGGAGTCATCAGACGAATGGCAAAGGACAAACGTAGTGGCTGTTTCTGAAGGAAGAGGCGCCCATGTGATTACAGACCGGTCAGCTCAACTTCATGCTCTAGAAAACTGCTGGAGCAAGTAATCACAATCTGAACACCTCAAAGATAATAGGAACATAAGATGCTGCTTAGGAGCATCTACTTCTACGTTGTAGTGCAAGTTACTGTCTGTCTGGTAGTACCCATATCAAATCCAAGCATTGATTCAATAGGATTTGTTCTTGTAATTCCATCTGAATTTCTTCCACAGCATAGTTGCAAGGCTTTGTGGAAAGGTATAGCCAGTAAATGAAATCTACAGTAATAAGTGAGACTATTTCCCATGTGATTTTTATAGGCAAGCTAGGGCAAGCTAGCAAACAGTCCAGAAAACATGGCAACACAAAACAGACTGAAAGCCATTCTTAAAGAATAGGTGTGACTTTTTGCTAAATGGAAGCATATTTTCCTTGGAGGTTTGTCTTGAGTCGAGGACTCTTCAATGTTTTTAGTAATGACCCTGGTAATACACAAAGGATGCCAGTTAACTTTGCAGGTGACGTAAACCTAGGAGAGACTCACCTACCCTGGAGGGCATCAATAGAATTCAGAGTTGTCCTGAGACATTGGAGATACTGCCCAAAGGGAAACAAAGATCTGATCCTTTACAAATAAGTTGTAAGGGGAATACCTAGATGGAAGTGCATTAGAAATGATTTAGGGGTTTTTGTCAGTTGCAAACATATATCAGGAGATGGAGAAATAGGGATACAAGGACATACTGAATGGACTGTAACTGTTTAACTCAAAGAACAGAGACAAGATGAGGGCAGTGAGAAGAGGTACACACCAAATCTTCAAACATGTAACAGGCAGCTGCAAAGAGGCATGGTATGAACTTTTTCTACTTTCATAGCAGACAAATGAAAATAATGAGCAGCAAGGAGTCAGGTTAGCTAGACATCGAACATTTCCTAATGGTAGGAAAACAAAACACTGTAATAAACTGCTTGGAGCAGTTACGTGGTCTCTGTCATCAGAGATCTTTAGTTGTAGACAAAAGTCTGTCAAGAATTATTTTGGTATAGTGCATCCTACCTATTTGAAGTAAATGAACCCATAATGTCCCATCCATCCCGAGGACTTGGAGATACAATACTTTATGTAGTGTAGAAAGCTCTGTCTATTTTGTATACTTTAAGAATAAGAGGAGAAAGTCGTGATATTACTTTTCAATATGTCGACTACTGGATTTATCTCTGCTTCCAATAAAAGCTCTGGAGGAAGGCAATTTTGTATTTTAACACTTGCCAAAAGGCAATTGTTCTAAGATGAGAGGAAAGGTATAATTTCTACAGGGAACAGAGAGAGATGGTTTTGTCCTTATCAGTCAATTGTATTCAAAACACTGGAATACTTTAAAGTGTTACCAGAGTATGTGAAACAAAACGCATCCAAGTGTTAGTTACCTTTTCAAGGTATGCATTCTGCTTTGTTCCCTGTTGGAGTCAAGTCCCCATTAGATGATATGGTGACTTAATGTCATGTTTCTTCATATCTTCATATTTGCTGCCTTTATCGTCTTTAGAATTACATCAGTATTGACAAGAAACTTGAAAGCAATCCCCAGTTTAAATTCCTTCATAAGAAAAGCCATCTGTCCCACATTTGCTCTGTAAATTCAGAGGCTAGGGCCATCAGAACCAATTTGAACAGAATTCAGCATCACTGTGCAAGGAGGGATTCCCTGCTCCTTAACTAAAAATTATAACATGGTTTAGAGATGCTGAAAGACATTTCTTATTTTTTTTTATTTTTTAATTTTTATTTTTATTTAGAAATGACATTGCTATTGCTTTGGAAATTATTTTAACATCTTGAATGTCTGGGTGGCAGCTGGGGAAGGTGTAGAAATATGCACCAGCAGTTTAGCTATTTTTCTACCACTATGCCTTTACTAGGCTCTGGGATGCTCACCTTGTACTCCCTCCCCTCCCCTTCCCTCCACAACAGGGAAAGTGCATGGTATCTCCCAACACCTAAATCACTGAAGTCAGTTCACTTGCAATCCATTATTTTTGTCCCTGCTTTTTTCTCCTTTTCCTGTCTAAGCATCACAAGCTGTGAGTCTTTTTGATCAGTGCCACCTTCACATTCTCCAGTGCATGAAAATCACATACAAACCCGGTTCTCCTCCTAGTCACCTGGCACTTCCCTGCTTTTAGCTGTAGCAGGAGTTTCAGTTAGCCTCTTTCTTACTGACTGAGAGCCAGTCTCTTTCTTATTGACTCAGAGTCAATTGTGGAACAATAATATGAGCCAATTTTTTTCCGTAACATTCCCCCCCAAACCTCCTTTTTCAGCTGTCTCAGCTTCTAAACACTTGCAGAGTTTCCCAGCACATGGTGAAAGAAATATTGTTTTAATGTCAACTGTTCCTACATGGATAGTTAGTGACAGAGAAATTATTTGACTTACCTTTAAGTGTTAGGGATTCTTCCTACGTGTTTTCTATGAAAAAACATCTTTCTTTTCTTCCCATTCCCCTTAGAACTATTTCATGGGCTTGTTTATTTTCAACAGAGAAGGGAGGAATCCATTTTATAAGGGCTTTTCTCCTTTTATATTTTTTTTTCTACCCAATTGAAAGTTAAGGGTCTTTTAAACAGAAATGAATTGACCATTTTGAGAAGAAAAGCAGAAGTACGTATACCGGAAAGTTTTGACACACTTTTTTTTTTTGAGTCTGAAAAGCTAAAAGGGAAAAAAAAATAATATTATTGTACTTTTTCTTAATGATCACCTTAGATGATGGGTGTAAGTAAAAAAAGGTGAAAATGATATTTGGAATTAATAAATCATATTAAAACATTTGTACTGTATTTAAAATAACAGCATGTTTTCTTTTCTTTCATAACATGGAGGTGTTTCTTCAAACAGCTTGACATTAATCTGCTAGCAAATACATACTTTACTAAAATGTTTACTTTAGAGTTAAACACTACATTCAGTGATATGTGGTGAGAAAAAATAAATCCATTTTTATGATCTAGCAAGTGCCCCAGCCTCACCTCGGGAAATGATCAGCCTAAAAGAAAGGAAAACAGACTATGAATCAACTGGAACGAACGCCACTTACCATGGAAATAAGGGAGAACACACTTCTAGGAAAGACACCATGACAGGTGAGATTATGCTTACATAGCATATGTAAAAATCAGCTGTGATAGACGGCTGATTTTATAAGGTTGCCTGAGTTTATTGTAATGTTGAAAAGAGTTAACCTGCTTTGGCTGATTCCAAAGTTTTAGCAACCTTGAGAAATACAACTGAAGAAGTACTTGATACTAATGATACTATGTTTTGCAAAAATGATTTGTGAAGACCACGATTCTTTATAACAGAAAAGGCTTTAAAAACACTTGTTCATTTCTTTTCAATTTTGTTTTCTTTTCAGAAGGAAGTGGGTAAATCCAGCTTATATTAACTAGTGCTGTTTCTGTAAGCATGACAATGGTTTAGCACTTGTGGTGACCCCTAATGTCTGTCTGTTGCTGGGAATGGCTTTCTGGGACCAGTTAGATGTTTTTACATGTCACTCATTCCTAGGAAATTCAGTAGCAGTTTGGAAAGTCTATCCCCATTGCTTTCATAGCTAGGCTGATTTAAATACAAAAATGTTCTTGGTGTGTGTTACGGCATCTATTGCAGGTTTTAGTGAAGGCCTCTCTCTCCTAGTGAGCTCATTAACCTGTTAACATTTCAGTAATTACAAAATGTTGACTCTTTTGTCTAGTACAGCATCTCTTCTTTAATTCTCTGCAAAATAAGTGTTGATCTCCATCACCACTGCACAGACTTACATAACCTTTGTTGAGCGTTTTGGTATATTTGCACAGTGCTGAGCATCATGGTGTCTTCTCCACCAAATGTTACCTTGGTGCAAGTAAAAAATTACAGCGAGGAGTCATTCTGCACTTTCTGCCTGTTACCTTTTCCCCTCCCTCTGCGTAGGTTTTGCTCAGAGAATGTCAGAATGGGTTGTCCTAAGCTCACAGGGACACCAGTACTATGCTGATTAGGTGTCAAGCCCTCCATGCTATAGTGTCTGCTTTCAAGACATGATATGACTCATACAGCTTCTTCTGTGCTACACACCGTTGTGTAATCAAAATCTAAAGGCCAGCCTTTGAACTTGTGTCAAAATGCAAAACAGAACATTAATTAGCAAGAAAGTAAAAGTCAGAAGAAGAGAAATGACAGTCAAGAACATATGGAAACCACAGAAACGATGAGTGTCTTGAATCGCCTCTGCAGGATACTACATGGAATTGCAGAGAATTCTGTCAAGGTACTGTATTTAATGTATCTATAACATTTTGGGTGTTTCATAGTTACTACACAAAACACTATTACAAACACTTCAGTGGTCATTACTTGTGTAATTGTGAGGACAAGACTTAAATTTTTTCATTACTTTTTCAAGGATCCAGGTAGAGGGAATCTAAGGAGTAAGAACAGCAGCTGAAAAGGCAGAAACATTAGTATTTCATTTTAGCTGTGTCTGCAAATTAGATGACCAGATTATATTAGAATGTTCTCAAGAAAGGGTTTTCACATGGAAATTCTGTGCTTCCTTGCAGATAGTAACTTATTCTTTCATGTCTCTCCCCACTTCAAAAAATTATTGATTGCTTTTTCCCCATCCCTTTTCATTTTGTCTTTTACTGGAGTGCTTATGTTCTCCCATATTTCCTTTCTCTTTCTATATAATTTTAGGAGCCTGAGGTTTGTACTTCCCCAACAACCTTTGTTCCACTTTGATTTCTACTTCCTGCTTTCCTTTAATATGTTTGTATTTTATCTGTTCTTATTGATCTTTTGGGTTGGCTCTTAATAAGAGAACTCAAGGCTCTCAGCATCATACTTGACTATCCATTATTTTTCAGTTACTGAGCTCAGTGAGAAAAATCAAAAACAAATTGATAAGTTCTATAATACTTCAGAATCTTGTATAGACATCGTATGAATGGATATGGAATTAACAAATCACTTGCTCTCTCTTTCAGATCACCAAATCTCTGCTCATTTGGTCTGAGCTCAAATTAAGCACTATTTTAAGAACAGAAGAAAATAACAGAAGGAGTCCTGCTTGTCAACATTGGACGTGAAATTTGTATAACTATCTGTAGCTCATTAAATAATAAATATTTCATTAAAGAACAATATAAAATACAGTATTTGTGATTTTAATTGTAAGGCATTTTGGCTTTGCTTCTCCGGTCTAATGTAAGTTCATGTAGCAAGTTTATTCCAATGCCTGTATTTCATTTTGTGCATCAAATAACGCATTGCAGCTCATACATCCACAGAGCCTATGGGACTTAGATAAATGTTTTTTCAAGTTCCACCTGGCGTATACATATTTTGAGCTGCTCCTGTGTTTTGTGCCAAACTGATGTATTACACAAAGCTTTCCTTGACTTATGGATTTACAGAGAGTGTAGAGCTACAGCTGTAGTCCCAATTTATCCACACCTGTCTCCATGCTCTTCTCCAAAGCTCTTCTCAGTTTATAGTTCAAAAATTTTATGACCTCTTGGCTGGGACTGAAATGAAGGTTTGTTGATGGATTTTTGAAGTAGAAATGTTGGCTTCTTGCCATTGTGGAGAGTTGTCAGGAAGCCTCTGGGAAAAAATGGAGAATCTATGAAGTAAACAGTTTGGCTGAAAATGATAACTTATATTGATTTCACAAGGACAGCTAAAAAATAGAGGAACAATATCAAAGTTCTCATTGCCCTCTTCACTTCGCAGGTTTATGATGCCTTGTATATTTACAATCCATCTTCTCTTTTCTGTAGAAAATAATAACCAATAATAAAATTTTATCACCTAAAGTATATTTTTAAGACAAAAACTATTATAGTCCTTTAAAAAAACACAGGAACTATAAATGAATGTGATAACGTTATTTATGCCTTGGTGCTCTCCTTCAGAACAAAGAAGATAAGCTTACTGTATACTATCATGGGGACTCTACTGCAAAGTTTCTTTTACTTTGTTAATTCCCTTACTGAACTAATATGTGCATTACAGTCTGCCTCCTGTTTCTTTGCTTCCACCAGCAGAAACTCCTGATTAGTTTATTCTTTTGCTTATCAGTAATCTAACATCTGTACTTTTCTCATTTCAGCTTACTTATAAGTCCCTGCACTGTCTAAACACAAACAACCACAGTCTGTTATAGTAGATAGAGATGCTCGGGTTACTTGAACTTATTACTACTTTAAGAAACCACAGTACACTGTAATCTTTTGTCATGCCCTTTCACCACACAAGAAGGTGACAGTGGTAAGTGAGGCAGTGATCTCTGTTAGATGATATTTGTGAGGCACAACATCATTTGCCTTTACTGTCTTGAACTAAATTTTAGAAAATGGGGTCCTGCTGATGGCAGTAAAAAAAAGCAGGCTATGCAATACTGGCTGAGGATGACTACCTGCCCAATTGATCTTTCCTTTCTTACTATCAGTCTGTGTTTGTGAGTGTAAAAGGTTAGTACCTTATTATTTGAAAGTGTCTGTAAATCAGTTCTGAATTAATACTTTTAGGAGCTGAAAGTTGAATGTTAAACCATGAGCCAAGTGACTGAGATATATGGGGAGGGCTTTGGTCAACGATAACTTTGTCACATAAACCATTGACTGACATAATTTTCAAAGTTGTCATCAGCTGTGGAGAAGACTGCTGTGGGAAACTATTTGATTTTTTTTTAAATCAATATCACCTTTAAAACTGAATGAGGAAAATAAAAAGTAAGGCATTTTTCTGTTTTTTATACAACGCAACCACAAAATGCTGCAGGTTGATCACAGTACTCGCTTTAGAACCATCACAATTTTTCTCAGTAAGATGTACCTCTCAGTACTATCTTGTACTGATGTTTATATGGTGCTGATGTTTATATGCTACATAAAATACACACGCACACACTCATCAATTCTGGAATCATTTCATCTGCAGCAAAAATTCTCACATCTCTGTAAGGAAGCATGGCTGCTGGAAAATCTCCATCTCCTGCTCCTTGTACCCCTTTCCCTTCTCCTGCCATGTTTTAAAAAAGAAGATTATTTCATTAACTCTCTCTGTTTGATAATTTTACTGTGATGACACCTGTACATATAACATCAAGAATCAGTTACTAATCACCCCAATACCTGGCTCATTCTCTCCCTTCTTTCTTTTATATTTGCCCCCTGCTTTTGGACAGCAAGAGTCAACTGCTCACTGAGGCATGGCAGAGGGGGAATGGAGTTCCCAGGAATGCTGCCTGCGTGTTCAGAAGCAGGTACTGGAGTGGGGCGGCATGCGTTACTGGCAGCTACATTGCTTGACTTACATTTCCTCCAGAAACAGAATTATCTCAGCCTCGCAGCTAGGCAAAGCCAAGATTTCTTGTCTGTGAACTCTTGGCATTCATTTCCAAGCGTTTAATGTGTCATTGTATTCCTTTTTATCGCATTAAGAAAAGAATACCACAGTTTGCTTGCATTTTGAATTTGTGGATTTGTATTCATGTGACTGCAGTGAAATCAGCAGCGCAGACCTTGCAGCTATTTTTATACACAGACTACCCATTTTTTCCATCGCAGAATCTGTGATCTGTGAGACTGCAAGTCTTCAATCTAGCATGTGACAAATACGACTGTGTTGGACAGATATGCACCAACTCTGAACTGTTCCTGTTTTTTAATAATCGTGGCTATTAGGGGCATACAGGATCCTTGTGCCCTTTTATTTACCTGTAAAAAGATGGAAAGGTCATGATACTCCTTGAAGTCTTTATGATTGCCTGTGGGAATACTATTTAAACTAGCATGTGACCAATCTACTATTTTTCATCAGATTCTCCATAAAACCCTCAGGTGTTTCACCTCTTTTGTTCTTGACAGCAAACAATGATGAATAGTATTGTCCTCTCCAGATCAAATCTTTCGGTCCTGCCTGCCTGAAAACTTGCATGCATGAAACTTAAGTCCTGCTTGAGATTTATCTGCATGAAACAAAAATGGTTACAGGTTTATGAGAGTCCAAGACACTGAGTATCACTTCCATTTTGTTCAAGCCACCTTCTTGTAGCACTCCATGGAGCAAGCAAAGAATTCATAAAGCCAGCATAAAAAAAGATGGTATCACAGAAGGATCTGTCACTGGCACTACTGAGAGCCACATAGGCATAAGGAGACATGTAGACAGTAATGCTGATGCGGGCTCCTGTAATACCAAACGCTGTCTTCAGGAGGGAGAGTTTCAAACACTAAAGCAGAGGATGCAGCTGTAATTCATAAAAAAAAAAAAAAAAAAAAAAAAAAAAAAAAAAAAAAAAAAAAAAAAAACGAAATAACACTCAAGTCTCACACATCAATCAAGTTTGGTGACAAAATGCATCCTGAACAGAGAGAACCTCTGTAGATCAACCCTTCAGTCCTAACGTCTATGGCCAAATATAAACTACTCAAGCAGGCATCACTTCCATCTGTTACCACCTGATGGCACACACGCAAAATTGAGAGTATCTCCCACCAAAAAGACCAACCGTTGTCTGTTACCAGAGCTCATTTACTTCCCACTTTCACAGAAAGGATCCCTTTGCACTACTCGGAGACCTGTGGGGCTCTGCAACATTTCCTACACAGGACTATGATCTGTCTTAGTAACTGCATCCAGCACATGAAGAACCAAGAGGTTTTTTTCACCCCTATTAGCTAATGGTCATCAAGTGAAAAAAAAATGTGTTGTTTTTTTTCCCCCCCAATTGTTAAATCTCATCACCCGACCATATAAGCCCTGTCTTCATCCCGTTTCAAGACCATACTGGAGAACTTCAAGAGCACCATCTGAGATCTGTAAAGTGACAACATGAGACTGTGCATCAAGCTCTGTCAAAAATTGTACCTTCGGCACGGTACCTGTGGCAGATGTGAAGATCAGGATTGACATTTCGCAGTCGACTTTGACTAACGACCATTCCATTCCTCCCTTTCTCCACAGAGAGTAGTGGCTGGGGGAAGAAGGATGGAGGCAGTTCTGCACGCTGGGGTCCATGCTAGCAGGTTGCAAAGGGAAGAAGGAGTGGTTACTTCTTCAGTAACCGTGGCTCTTCTTAGTGACGTGACTAGCATGGGTCCCACACCCAACTTTCAGCTCTGCTGCTCAGTCCTTGCCCTCAAAGTTTTGCGTTGCAAAGGTACTAAAAGCATCTTTTGGTGCCTCCAGGCTTTATACCATTGCACAGAGACCTGAGAGAAGTTGAATGGGCAACATGTTTCAGTTCCTGTGATGATTCTGATTCACAGCTACTTCTAAAATTCTCTTTCAGGCACATGCTCTTATAATGAGAGTCATGATTATATCATCAAAACATTGGTTCAAATATCTGGGAAGTTAATAACGCGTATCCAGTAAGAACAGTGTGCAGCAGCCACACATCTTTCCTTCATATTATTTCAAGTAAGAGAAATACAAAGTTTCTGGTTCTACCAGAAGGCTGAGTTTCAGCCATATACCCAAATCAAGGTCATCAGTGAAGGCTAAAGCCTTGCAGGAAAAATCCTTGTCTTTTTTTATTTTTTTTGAGGGGGGGGGGGATGGGCGGAGAGGATGGCAATATATTTTTGCAAAACAGTATGATGTCATCCTTTTCCTTAGAGTTACTTCTGATTTCAAACACTTAGTTCAGTTTTGTCCATGTATTTTAGTAGCAGGACATCTGAGAAGAAAATGACAGCAGTTTATGGATTTGAGACTATCTTGACTAGATCTCTTTGGTGTAACTGCTTATTACATTTTTGCATAACTCATTTTTTGTTTTATTTAATCACTTTTCCCATGAATGAGTTCACAATATAGCAAAGGCACTGTAGGGTAGGATTTGATGTAACATCATGCAACTGAACTGAAAGGAGATAAATGTTTCTTAATTTCAATATTTACAACTGTTACCTGCTCAATGTATGTGTGATACAAAATCCCATATATAATTTGGAATATATTACTGAATGCTAACTGTATATGGAATTATTTTGTTGATTTATGTGTGAAGTGCCTGAGATTGGTATGGACACAACATAGTGCCTGTAACCATTAATAAGGGTACACCATGTACATGCATGTTCACCAAAGCAAAGATTAAAATTGTTTAGTGGGAGGGTGAGAAAATAGAAGACTGCAGACACTTTTAAAGATATTTGTGTATGAGAAATGGGCACTATGTAAGTATTAAATGAAGCTTTAACAACTCATTTTTAGACCAAAGAGGTATGTTTGGTAAAACTGCTTTTCCTTCCTCTTTTCTCTCTCCAGCTCAGAGCACTGGCATCTCAACTTTGTACAGGAATTCTTACGGTGCACCTGCTGAAGATATCAAACATAACCAGGTAAGTAAGGAGACTAAAATGTCACTGTTCTAGATGGCAAGACACCAATGTCACATTTTTGAATGGAAACTAATAAAAATATCACAAGAATTAAAAAGCCTAGATTAGAAGAAATGAGTCATCTGCTTGACCAAATGCTAGCAATTCCACTGGCTTCAGGCAAGTTATATTATTTATGCTAATGCAGAATTTCAGCCCAAGTTTCAAAAATGTCCAATGGTTTATGACAGCATGTGCACAAAAATTATCTAAGGTATTAAGGCTGGTAACTCTTAATGAAATCAAGACAGGCTTGAGACCTTTAAAGTTCTGGATATGTGATGCATACTCTCAAAGCCAAACTAATATAATGGGCACTTCTACTTTGTCAAATACCTTGTGATGTCCCATGCCAGTGAACTTGGTGAAGTCCCTTCACATCTCATTACTTGGGTGTATCCATCATGGCGTTCAGCGTTACTGCTGGCACTGCATGAGTCACAGGCTTAGTCATTCTGGAAGAAACTCAAGTATTGAACAGGCCTGGAAAAGGCACTCCCCTGTATCTTTTAGACAGACATGTGCCCTGTACTTATGTGTACCTAAAGCCCTCAGATTTGTCATTTCGCCACGCCACAACTATGATTTGTAACAAAGCTGTTTGTTTGCCTTTTTTTTTTTTTTTAAATGTGTGCTTCTGGGCATAAGAGAAAATCTAGCATTTCATCGGAAAGGACAGTTTCCCACCGGTTTACATCCAAACCATTCAGTCAGGAACACTGAGCATCTAAAATGCCCTGTCCCTGAAAACCATAAAGCGAAAAGTATGTCTGGATAAGGAGGGCATTTGAAAAGTATAATTGGCAGCATGGGTGCCAAGCTAACACAACCTTACAGAAAGAGAAAAAGAGTTGTCACAATATTGACATGTATTTCATTCATATGGCCATATGTTTCCAGTACAGCATTTCCTTACTCCCTCGGAAACATTTTTCTGCATTGATAGGCTTTTGTTTCATCCTTATGCGTAATGCTACCTTACACTTAATTACCACAGTTCCTTAATGTTTTCACAGCTTCCTTAAGCAATGTGCAAAACGTTGCAGCAAATAGAGATATAAGGCCAAAAAACATTTCAGACAAGCATTTTAAATTATTACTAGTAAGAAACAAGTAAAGGAATATTTAGGAGAATTGATAAAAAGTTTTTTTTTTTTTCCCTGAAGATTTTAATTAGATTACCTGAAATTTCAGTTTCAATGAATGATATTTCAGTTTCAGTCCACAAACTGAAGGTGAGGAGAGTTTCTGATATTCCGTGCCCCCATTTTCCCTTTATTGGTTTTGCTTCTTAGACAGGATTTTGTGCGGTGTCCTTTCTTTGTGTGAACCACTTTAGTGCATGGAGGTGTTTCTGCTTTTATTGCCTTTAAAGAGATAAAGCCCTTCTAACTAACACAGTACTTAGAGAAAGTAAGGGTATGAGATGTTTTAACAGCTGGTGCGATGTAGCTGCAGTCATGAATGAACTAATATGATTTTTGGAGTGAGAGCCCAAAAAAAGTGCTTTTCCACCTTTTCCCACTTGCTGTCTCAATGAAATGTCAAGTTTATGATTGACCTATCAGAAATAATGTGTTTAACAAAAAATAAATTAAAAAGGACTAACTCAGTCCACTATTTTCTACTCAAAAAATCAACCTGCTCTATCTTTTTGGCTTATGAATGCATTGCTTAGTATAGAATTTTTCTACTGTGTCCAAAATGAAGCACCTGTGTTTGAACACGTGGAGTGAGATGACAGCAGTGCAAGAAATAGAAATCAGAGTTGTTATGCTTCCTATTGCCATTCTAATATTGTGCCTAGTGTTGTAAGATCACTTGGGGGACTGTTAAAGGCAGTGGACACTACCTTTTGCATTCTGTGCATAGAGTCCAACACAGACACTTTCAAAGAATCATAGTATCCAACAGTTTGTGACACAGCAGTGCAACTGTTCCTCTCTTCTTGAAGGAGCTTTATGACCTTGTGCATAGTCAGCAGGTTCTGCAAAAATTCTTCTAACACTGACATTGGAGCATCGATATTCTCAGTGGTAGCTCACTGGAAAAGACACCATCTGAAGACTGAAAGTCTGTGTCATTTTGCAGTCACAAAGACACTTAGTAAATGCTTATAAACTTCAGATTTTCATTAAGTCCCAAGTATAAAAGCAGAGTCTCACTAGGACTGTCTGAAAAAAGCTTTATGGCAGACTTAGGTTAGGGGACTGCATGAGATTTTTTTTTCTGTATATCATAAATACTTCAACCTCAAGGCAACTTGCTGGAACATTGCAGCAACACAAGATTGTCAACATGAAGCGTTGAGGCAGTGGTAAGAAATTGGTTCAACTTAACAACAACAGCAGAACACATTTCAGGGCACTTAGTTTGAAATGTTCTCGTGTCAGTGCCCCGAAGACTATTACTTGGTTCTTAACAATATGCTGTTACTCAATCTCACCTGTGGCAAAGGAAGCTGCAAAACGTTTAACATCTTTGGAGTGCGTATCGCTTCCATTAAGATTCTTCAAGGCTGAGTTTTGACCAACAATGTTTGCGTTGTATAGCTGCAAAGTAGTCAGAAAGCTATATACAGATCATATTTACTAAAGTTACTGTGAGCTACACTGCTCAGATCCAGATTTGAATCACTTTTGAAAGAAAGCAGCATCTGTTAGCAGCAGTAACATAAAATAATAAATGAAAATGTAAAGAACGTACTGACAAGGCAGAGCTGTGGAATTAATTGACTACCAAGCACTGCTTTGGGGCAGAGGTTAAGACAATGCACAACTTTCTATTTCCAGCATGACAAACGTAGAATGAGATTCACTCCTTCTTCCCTCTTGTTGCCTACAACAACATCTTGCATCTAACAAGCTGCGGGCATTGCTATCTTTCAGGTTTCAACACAGCCAGTTCCACAGGAGCCCAGCAGAAAAGATTACGAACCATATCAGCCGTTTCAGAATTCAACCAGAAACTATGATGAGTCCTTCTTTGAGGACCAAGTGCATCATCGCCCACCTGCAAGTGAATACAACATGCACCTGGGACTAAAGTCAACTGGCAACTACGTCGACTTCTATTCAGCTGCTCGTCCCTATAGTGAACTTAACTATGAAACAAGCCACTATCCAGCCTCTCCCGACTCCTGGGTTTGAGACTTGGGCAGATACAAAAGCTCCAGGAACTGTGCATGTGCATGCATACCACAAGACATTTTTTTTCCTGCAAATTTAGTTTGTTAAAGCCTGTTCCATAGGAAGGCCCAGATAACCAGTAAGGAAAAAAATTAAGAGATTTTTTTTAGAAGGCTAAAAGAAATGAAAGCTAAACCTGGGAATAATTAGAAAGAAATATATATATATATACACATATATATATTTTACGTGTGGGACAACTTTACTGTTGGCCTGTAGAGTCTAAAGTTCGGTGCTGTGTGTTGAATGTGGCTGAAGGAAGTAGGGAGAACATGACAGTGGATGTGGGTTAAGAGTTAAGCACAAGTAACTGAGCAGCGTACATATTTTATGGGGAACAGCTTCTCACACTTTGTTTAATATCCTCATTCATTGTGAATCTAGGCTTCAAGTTGCATTTGGGGTTTCCTCTGTACAGCAAGATGTTTCTTGCCTTTTGTTAATGCATTGTTGTAAAGTATTTGATGTACATTACAGATAAAAAAACAAGTGCATTGTGTATATTACACCAATGCCACAGTGTTTCTTCATCTATGGTTCTAAATATTGCTTCAATTTCAAATTTTGAAAGATGTATGAATTTCCAGTTTTTTGTTTTCTTCTCCCCGGTGCGTTTTAACAAAAAAAAAAGAAAAAAGAAAAAAAGAAAAAAAAAAAAAGGAATATTTAGCAGTATTGTTCGTTCTGATATGTGAATTTGTTTGTGGCAACTAAAAAAAAGGCATTCAGCAGTTTCTGACAATTAACATTCATCATTCCACACTCCTTGTCAACAAAGTGCTTTTTCACTGCCTAAAATTTTAGATGTAGATATTTGAAATAGATTTTTTCATTTATACCAGTTTTCTTTATGATGATACAGTGTTAAAAGAAAATAAATTACAATTGATCTGTCATCCATATTTGCTAAGAATGTCTATTTCCAAGAATCTATCATACAAATATACATTCTTACTCGTGTGTGTCCACGTATGCATAGTATTGTGTGTGTGTATGTGTTTGAGCGTGTGCGTTTGTGTGGTGTAAGACTTACTTTCATCCAATGTTTTCCTCGTTCAAACTTCATTTTTTTTTGATTTTCATTTTTTTGTTTTTTTTTTTTTTTTTTAAACAGTGGAAACTCCAGTATGTGCTTTCTCTTACTCACTTTATTAACCATTGATAGCAATTCAAAATTGTTAGGCCACACACTCACAAAGGAAGGGGTTTTAGGATGTTTTTCACTGAGTCCTTCACCCTTAGGTGCCATTTCCTTTAAAATAGCATCTCTTGATCTTTTCTTGGGGAAAGAAATTTCATTACTCTCCAGCCACCAACCAGCAAGCACTCAAGGAAGAGAGTTTGATCTTGCCATCTCCCTGAGGGAATGGAAAACAAAGACCCAACAGACTAAAGTCTGGAGTCTCCAAACTCTTCAGGCTACAGAAGGGTCCAACTCCTGAACCATTCAGACAATCATTTATTTTAACCCATACCAAAAAGAAAACCCAACACACAAAATGCATTCCTCAAATATGAAAGATACTGGCCATTTCCGTGCATTTAAAATAAAACCCTAAAAAAAAAATTGAAAAAAAAAAGGAACAGAATTAAAAAACAAACAAACAAACAAACAAACAAAAGGAAAGAAAACTAGGCTAAGAGACCAGAAGAGCTGGCATACTAATCTTAGCTCTTGGGAAGTTAAAAAAAAATAATAATAATCTAGCATTTCTTTGATTCAGCCAAGAGTTTGGCATACAGTTTCCACAGAATAAGATCCAACACAAAAGGAGTAGTTGTAAATTGCTTAAATTACAATTAAGGAATTTGTTTTAGGTTGCAAACATTTCTGTGATTAGTCATTGTAATAGTCTCAACATCACCTGGCACACTTCTGGCTGTGTGCGGGGGAAGAAGTCTCTTGCAAATCATTGCCTGCTCTGTAGGATGCAGACTGAGTAGTTCATGCAGGCAGGTGTTGTGATGTAGAATTGGTTTTTGGTAATCTAGGACTATAGTTTAATCTTTTTTGGCAGCTTTTCCCGGTGTACGATATGTAACCTTATCTGCTCTTTGTAGTAAACAGGGGGAAAAAAAATCGCATGCAAAAAAATTTTTAAATCATTTAAAAAAGGGTGGGTGGGAGGGGCACAGCGGGCCAGATGTATAGTGAGGTAGATGAAAATATTATTCATAGTTTTGGACACAGGTTGTTTATATTTTATTTATTGCATTGATTTTAATAAGTGACATTTGCAGTGCTCTTTTGAACAAAGCACATTTTCAGTATAAAAACTTTTTTTTAATAAAGAATGTCACTCGCAACTTGAAGTTCTTCTTGCCTGCCTAATAACCACCAGATTCGTGCAGTTCTTCAGATGCAGGATTGCAAAAAGGCTGAAGGGACCCATTGTTCTGTTTAAAGTTCTTTAGACAGAAAGTTATTGTAAACTGGATTTATTTCCATTCTTCAAACTACTTAAATGCCCATATTGCCCCCTTGCAGCTCCTCTTAGAAATTAGTTGGAGTCAAACGTTGACCATTGCTCAAGTGAGACGTTTTGGACTGATGAAGTGGCATAAAATACCTTTTGTCTATAGTTTGTGTTCTTTTGTTTCCATTCTTCTGTAGTGGCAAGTGCTCCAACTAATAATGTTCACTCTTGCTGTACTGAGTTTTGAGAAGTGTGGAATTACCTGGCTTCTTTTCCAGGCTTGGAAATCCAACACTGCTGCCATACTGAACGGGATATTTATGATGCATTCTTTTTAATACTGAGGAAAGTATCATTGCCTGTTGCTGTTCCCTTCATTCTTGTACTAGATCACACACAGAAATAGAGGAGAAACAAAACTGTTCCAAAAAATGTATAAAATGCAATTGATGTACTGTAAAATGTCGGATTTTTCTTTTTCTTTCTTTTTTTTTTTTTTTTTTAACAAGCTTCGCATTAGAATCTTGATCAGTTGTGTAGACCTATATAAATCTCACTGTTTTATTAAATGCTGTTTATGGTCTGGAAGGAATGGTTAACCTATCTCAAGATTAACAAATTTGCACTAACATGAGCAATATTGATTTGAAAAAAAAAAAAGTGAATTCAATATTTAAAAGATAAACTATGATTTTAAAGGTATATTAACACTGAAAGTACATTTTGACAAATAACATATTTAAGCCCAAAATATAAATGGTTATGTCAAATAACACAAAAAGAGCTATAACAATATAGATTGAGAAAAAATGTGTTTCACTGTACATGTTGCTAACATGTACAAAGACAAACTCATATTGACATATTTTCTATGAATAAATCCTACTGTATTGTGGAGAATTGTTGGTCATAGTGCAATATGTTTAAACTCAGAAGTTGACTCCATAGGTTGATTCCTAGCTTCACACAGCCAACAACCCCCTGCAATTCCCTTATTTTAACTATTAATTGGATATTAATCATCTCTCAAGTCATGCACATCCCTTTACCCCCAATCAGGTTTATGAGCACAACTTTCAACAGCAAGCAAAGGGGAAAGGTATTTTTGAGAACAGTATCAACACCCAATTCACCCCTAATTAAGGCTGAAAAAGCTGAAAAACCTCAAGGATGGTGCGACTGGATGGGAGCACACTAAAAATTACTATCACTGCGCCAATGTTAAGTAGACTGTGGCCAAGGAACTCAGAGAAAGCCAGTGATTTAATTCTGCATGTTTGAGGAGCTTGCCTCCTCCGTACATGTAGCAGCTCAGGAGTGTTTATGGGGACTAGTTTGCCTAAGACTTGCAGAAGTGTCTTGCCAGGGAGACTTGCAACTAAAATTAGGAATGTTGACTATTTTTTCTACCTTGGCACAGCTTAGGCTGCTGTGCAAAGTAAAGTGCTGCAGGCTTTCTTGACTCCTTTGCCTTTATTACTCACCCTCTCCTGCCAACAAGCAGAAAAAGGTCTGAGCTTAGTGCTACTGCTCGTATCTTGGGGAGTGGGAGGTGTGAAGGTAGCAAC
Organism: Anser cygnoides; assembly: GCF_040182565.1. NCBI lineage: Eukaryota > Metazoa > Chordata > Aves > Anseriformes > Anatidae > Anser > Anser cygnoides. The sequence goes on from NC_089874.1 coordinate 86,987,764, forward strand.
CTGGGTTGGAGTGGGAAAAAAAGGGAGCATAAGGGCATAAGCATACAGAAACAGAGGGCTTGTACACAGCCCTAATGACCAACAGTGGAATGGGGCCTGGCAGTACATTGTGTACTGCGATCATCAAATATTACTGACAGTCTGATGCACTGAAGAGTTAATAGCAGCGACATGCTGCACACAAAGCTTTACACTAGCCAAGCAAGAGGGGAGAGCAGAGGGAAGTCACAGGTCACTGCTGGGCACTTCCAGCTCTGTCCTGCAAGGCAACAAGCCAAGCGCAGAGCACACTGGGCACAAGGACAGCGACCCGACTGCTAGCTGCTATGAAGGACAGAGGATGGGGATTACTCTCAATCAGAGGTTTTAAGCCAAAAAAGAGACTAGACAGCTAAAACAGAGGCAGCTCTTTGCAAATCCCTCCCCCACCACACATCCTCTGTGGCAGTGCTGTCTCCCCAGCAGGTACGGGGACACCATGCACATAGGGCACAATTCCTTTAAGGACCCAGCTGGCACAAGCCCTTTACTATCAGCATAGGTGGGTCTGAACCCAAGCTAGCTGAGAAGTGGCTCCAGCCACTGGGAACTCAAAGCCCAGTGTTTTTCCTCAAGGCCAGGTGAGGTGTCCATCTCCTAAAGAGCTGTGCTGTGCCGCCTCTTTTTCCAGAGGACTCACTGTTTTTTAAATAGTAGCCTAAAGCCAGTTTCAGACATTTGTTCTGACAGTGGGAGATACGAGTTTCCTGCCTGCCCCAGTCTAAAGGGATCGCAGCACGCAGCTGCCATTGACTTGCAGGGGGGCATCACCACTGCCGAGGATGTTCAAAAAAGACCTTAAGACAAGCAGTGACTGTCACCTTTGGTGATACATCTGCGTTAGGAGCACTTCCAGGATTAAGTCTTCTGAGTCCCAGGCCCATGACTCCAGCTAGCACAAGCACCTCAAGTTCTTTCTCCCTAGCACTCCCCCAGGTTTTTTTTTTACATGATCTTGACAGGGCCACGTCATTCAGACCTGCATACCACGGCCTGCTGCAAGGCCCGTGTGTGAGGCCTGGTGTCGGCCAGGCACGGCCCTCTAGCAGGCACCATGCCTATGCATTACCCTTAAAACTGATTCCCAATCAAGCCTACTTTTAATGCAATTTTAAAAACAGCTTCATTCCTGTATGGGCATTGGTATTGATTTCCAAGAAGACAGCACATGCTAAACTCTTGCAAAGCTTAAACCTTTAGCTCACACTTTATTTTAAAGCCAACAGATGTCCCTGGAAAGACTTCCAGTAACTTCAGGGAGGAATGGGCCAGGCCCAAAGTGAGATGTGTCAAAGACTGTTGGTGCAAACATCTTAAAGGATGAAAGGACATCAGGGACATCCCAGCAACCATGCTGATGGCAGCAGTGCACTAGTAGACAGCAGAAGAAAAAGGCCAGTTATTTCTTAGGACTTGTCTCTCAAAATTTACTGTATAGCATTCAGCTCTCTGTAATTTTATTTTCACGGTTTTAAGAAATTGGATAAAAAGTGCTCTCAGTGACTGATTGTTGCAGTTAATTTCAGTAGCATGATGAGTACTTTCAGACACTGAAATACTTTCTTTTCCAGACAGGAAACCTAGCACTAAATCTAAGAAAGCAAAAATCACAGCTGTTTGCTGATTCACCATTTTTCACAAATTCAATTAAAGTATTAATTGACATAGAGCTTTTCATTTATATATAACCCTTATGAGAGTTGCTTTTTAAATAATTTGGTTACTGTACATGAAAGTTATGTAGGCAGAAATGTTAATAACTAAACATATCAAGGCTGAAGAGTGTGTAACAGAGAACTCAGGCTGCTGTACACAAACACGATTGATTTTTACCTCTACTTGACGTCAACTGAGAAAGAAAAAAAAAAGAGCATGTACTATAAGAAGCCTAACGTCACATAGCAAATATGTCACTTTGGAAAAAAAAAGATTTACAACCTTTAAAAAAACAACAACAGCAACAACCTTCTCCTCTAAGCTACCATGGGTTTGACTTTTTATTGGGGTGGTGAGAAGAAATGAGAATTAAAAAAACACTTGTTTAGTAGGTAAGGATAATGATCTGCCCTGAACAAAATCTGCATGATAGCCAATTTTTTAAATAAAAACCTGGATACTTCAAACATACATAGTCTGATAGCACATTAAATAGGCCATGCCCATGGCCTAGGCTCTCCCTCAGGGAGCACACGGGGTGTGGTATTTTACATTAGTAAGAAGGGAATTTCAAGTTGAAAGCCAGACACCAGGTGAATTAAAGCTGCAGTCTTTAACACAGGGGAAAAGTGTGGGTTCCCTTCCCACCGCTAAGGGATGTGGTTTGTGCTTTTGTTGTTGCTGTTTTTTATTTTCATAATTAGGGTTTAGGGTAATAAAAATGTTGATGTAGCGATCTGTGGAATGTGTTTTGAGTTAAGTAAAAGGACAAGTTATGTTAATATTTATAATTGAAAAAGACAGATTGAGACAAGCCGTTATGACTTCCTAAAATTAGATATATAAGTGTAGGTTAAGATAAAATCTGATTTAACAACACCGTGATTTAAATACAAATAATTTAGTATAATAGACTGTGAAGTTCCGTATCTATCAGGGTAGCTGTGTGTACCTTATCTAGCTAATGGTGTACATACCTATCTATACCAAAGTTAAGGTTAAAAAAGTGCTACAAGACAGAAAATTGTAATGTTTTACTGTGTTTCCAATAGCACATCCAGCAATCATGAGTTATCCCAGAAAGACCGGGACTCTTCACTCCCAGGAATTTCCTCTCTGTGCTCACTGGTGGTCCTCGCTACCCACTGCAAGGCCACTTACAAAACACCACCTGAGCCCCACAGCACAGCCAACAATATTTTTATCAGCTCTCAGCACACGGGTCTGAGTTTGGGAAGCCAAACAGGAGGTGAGCACATTGCCATGCTGACAGAAAAACAAGATGAAATAGGGGGGGGCGGGTGGGGGGGTCAGGCTGTCCTGTGGTGCAGCCCTTAGCACGGCCACATGGCGAAACACAGAAAGCCCACCTTCGCCCTGGGGCATACAAAACTGTTTAAAGGCATTTTAGCTGTTGTTTTGTTGGTGTGTGGCTTCTGGTACGGTTTCAATATATAATTTTAGCTAAAAGGCTATAGAAGAAGATTTATTTTTTTTACAGCAGGAACAGATTGGGGCAATTTCAGCGTAGGCAAACCACTGGAAACATCAGGTAATTCAGATGCTATTAACAAAGATGTACCAGGTGCTACTCACTCTTCTGTACCATATGGATGGGTCTAGTGGCTGACAACCAAAAGCAATTCTACCTACAAAGTTATTCCAGAGGGGAGAAGTTGCTACAAAGGGAGATGTGCTCTATGAACATGTGGTGGAGAGAAGGACAGACAAGCAGAATGACCAGACCTGTAACAGGTAGAGCTTGTATTAGTCATTTCATTGTGTTTGGGAGGCATTTTCCAAAAAAAAAAAAAAAAAAAAAAAAAGTGCTCTGTAAAACAGGTAAGTGTTTGTGTGTGTGTGGATGCCTGGGCCAATTAGGTGCCTGGGGCAAGAAACTGTTCTACTGTAAAGCAATAGCAACCAGTCCTGGGATGCAAAAGTTATACTCAAAAAAAAAAAAAAAATAACACCAGCAACGAAACACTTTTGTTTATGATCTTTAGAGCCAACTGTAAAGTGAAGAGGCTGTTCTAGGAGCCTCCCATGTGTAAAGGACTTCATAGGTCCTAAGTGAGATAGTACTTTGTGGCAAGGCAAAAATCACAGGAATTGCTTGCAGACCTAGCTGGCAAAGCAAGGAACAACATGGGGCACAACTGAATGCTGCCTTTACCTCTTTGTTAGGTCCTTATTCTTCTCACTTCTGCTGTTGTACTGTGGTCAGCAAGCAAGTTAAGCAATACAGCCACCGGGAACTGAAGTCAGCTGAGGCCTACTGAAGGCAAACCAGTTTGATGCAATTGAAGAGACTTGTAAGACAAAGGTCCTGGGGCCATTTGCAGTGCCGTGTGTTGAAAGATCTCCCTTAATCTTGGAAAGGCATGGGAAAGGATGTGGGGCACTGTGCTGCAGGGGAGGCCAAGGCACAAGAGGTAAGGAGAGCCACAGAGGAGCCAGCGCTTCCCCAGACTCAGGCACTGCCACTGAGATAGGCCTAGGCCGAGGTCGGAAAGGCTGTCAACCAATAATGGTATTAATGAAAACGATGATTTCTTATTAATAGTAACTTTTAAACCTGCTGACAATAACAGACTGTATTAAGCCTCAGGCCTTGTCTGGATTTGTCTGGTCTTTAACCTATTTTAGCAGTATTTGCAAAAATCGTCCTAAAAACTTCTGTAGCAGCAAATCTGTTATCCATCTTTCTGAAGCTGTCTTAGCATTTATCAGTCTTAGCTGGGGTTTTGCTGAGCCTTGCACAACTGCCTGGTGTCAGCAGTCAGTGAGAGAAAAAATATTAATCCAGACACAGGAGTGTTAAAGTATAACCAATAAAACAGCTGTAGACTGAGGCATGGGCAGCAGCATCCAAGGCCAGCCAATCTAGTAAGTATTGCAGAGCATGGCTGTGCCCACAAACCAATGAACCAGCCAGGAAGAGGATGGAAGGAGGAGAAAACCTGGTTGGCAGCAAATGTGTAAGGAAGATTACGTTTCCCCCACTGGAGGGTTACCAGAAGAGGATGCTCTGCATGCAAGGAGCTCCAGTTCAATATTTCCCAGGCCTGGCAAGCTTATGGAAGGAAAATTAGCTTAGTTTTGAATGTGTGTCTGTTCTTCACAAGTGTAAGATGTGCTAAAATTACATAAATTACGTCAAGAATCAAGAGGTATTGTCAATTGGTTTGCTGTGTAGCACAGACAGGACCAAGACCTACAAAACAGTGCAGTGTCTGTGCCCATTCCAGAACGAAAATCTACCAGAAGGTGAGTTGCTTCTTCTCCCTAGCACACCTGCAACAGTGAGTTTATAGGTGAGGACTTCAAATTTTAATCATTTTAATGAGATATTGTTTCAGTCAGTTATCAGCTGTCAAAGCCACAGATCCGCTCAACTTTGGGTTTGGCTTACTTTGCTGGGAATGAAAAAATTCCTTCAGCACATCTGTTAACTCAGGGTCAGATTTAATAAAACAGAAAGCTTTCAGGAGGGGAGAATGCCCCATGTCATTCCTTCCTGCTGGAAGATGACAGGAAAAGGCTCAGTGCTCTGTGGAGCAAAAGCCCTGTGCAAGGTGAGCTCAGGCTGCAGGGATCTCCAGGTGACAATGAAAGCGTTGTGCTTCAGCAGGAAGTGATTTTGCTATATTCAACCTTTCCTCTTGACCTCCATTTTCTAAAAGCAGAACGATAGGATCATTTGGCTGTGTCTGGCTGAATCTGATGCAGATTAGGACAGGTGCTTTAAAATGTAGATAGAATTCAGTGTGGACAGACAAGACCAAATACTGTCTTTCTTCTTTGTTCTCTTTATGCTGTTGTCATTATCCCCTGAAAGGATGATTACGTCTATTTTTATGTGTTTGATAATTTATTTGCAATATTTACTTATTTAATTTCCTCCATTATTATAGAGCTATGTAGCAAAATATGGATTCTATTGATTCTTTTCTGGAAACAAAATATTTGTCTGCAATTTCTATTAATTCACTGAAGACATTTATGCCTTACAGCAATAATCAAATAGTGCATAACTGGCTTTCTATTGCTTTTCAAAAACATCAGGTTTGAAGTGTGATCAATTCATATAGCCCAACAGATTCTGGAGCTCTGCTTATTGTAAAACTGTCTTAATTGTCTTCACAAAAGAAAAAATAAGATCCTAAAACTGGATTTACATCAGAGGGTGCCTAAGGCTCTTCATCCTGGTTAAATCTTGGTTCCAGAATTCCTTTGTTCTTCTGATCAATCAAAGTCAGTAAACATCTTGTGTTGCAGGGAGCATCTCTTGTTTTGGACTTCCCAAACATGCAGGAGGTTGGATAAGTAAGTTCTGACTTAGGACAAACATCCACTTTAAATTGCGCTTTTGTGCTAGATATTTGTGTATGGTTTTTTTTTGTTTGTTAGTTTTTGTTTTTTTTTTTTTGTTTGTTTGTTTTTTGAAAAACACATGGACTGGTTAAAGAGTGCTTTTATAAATCTCAGTAAGTTGATACTGCTTTTCAGTCCTGGAGGGAACCACTCTCACTAGAAAATCTTCCTTGCCTGAGTGTGCATTTCAAAACATGAAGAATCATGAAGGGCAATATCCCATGTCAGTCTGTACTGCTTACAGTCCATGACCCTCATATAGCACTGTAACTGAAGCCAATTTTATTTGCTGCTACTAACATTTATTTGTATAGATAGCCTTTTTTAGTAATTTATTTTCCAGATGGATTCCCATGATGGGTATATAAGGGCAGGCTGTTTTATCACGTTGACTAGAGTTAGTGCATTTTGTCCAACAAAATAAGGAAGGAGTAACAGATAAGTCTGCACCATTTGTTAAAATTACTGTTTTGATTCTGCATATTCTCCTTCCCACTAATTTATCTCTCCCCTCCCCCCCCCTTTTCCTTTTTTGCTAATATCCTGTGCAAGAATAATTTCTTTTTCATAAGGACACCATCTTCCTACTTAACCTAAAGGGTTAAGTAGCTTTTTCATCATGTTTAGAAGCATAAATGTAACCTAGAGTTTTTCATAAAAGCCTTTTCTTCCTTCAAGGGCACTCTGACTAAATTCAACTTTGCTTCTGAGATTTGTTCATTAAGGAATTGTTTCTTCTCACAGAAAAACAGTGTGAGCACAGTCCATGGCTTTTGATGCCAACTGTAAGCTAGCCTAACACAGAGAAAATAATTACAGAGACCAAAATAACGTATAACTTATTACAGAACTAACAAGGCAGTAGCTAGTCACTGGGTTAATAGAAACATAGAATCACAGAATGGTTTGGGTTGGAAGGGACCTTAAGGCTCACCCAGTTCCAAATCGCCTGCCATGGGCAGGGACACCTCCCACTAGGCCAGGTTGCTCAATGCCCCATCCAGCCTGGCCTTAACTGCTTGAAGACAGCATTCTGTTTCAAAGGCTTTTATCTTCCAACAGATATCTGTAAAACAACATCATTATGAGAATACCTAACATATTATTCTGTATCTGTAGACCTGAGCTGGAAGGACATGGATTACTCTAAATCACTCAAAACCACAACACACACCAAAAAAAAAACAAGCATCACAAAGCCAATATTTGTTGGCAATATGCAGAACAAGTCAAGGATTGAATAAGTGACGTGGACTCTTCAAATGAAAAGTCCAACTGCTAGACCTAGATTTAGCCTCCTTAGTCTATCAGTAAAAGTGGTAGAATGAGCAATATGACATCTCTCTTATGAAGGATTTAATGTGCTGCCTGACTGATGGCTATAATAATCGCATCCGTGTAGTCATAAACTTGAGCATTGAAGGTGTTAGAATAAAGCCCTTTGACTGCTTCAAAAGGTGAGGTGGGAGAACCAAAGACATGCTCTAATGTCTGTCTATACATATGCTTTGCATACATACAGGCATAAATTTCCTGTGAAAAGATGTGGAAATCTGAACGTATGTACAATATAGGTTATTTGCCTATGTTTGAGTAGGTGTCTAATGTTTTCTCTGTTTTTCTTTTTTTTTTTTTCTCTGTACGCTACAGTACTCTTTTTTTTTTTTTTTTTTGGTAATGACAGACATTTCAGAGAAGAGACTAAAGTTATTAAAGTTCTTTTTTGCAGTTTTCCTTGGATGGAGTTACTGACATCTGGAGGTTTTTTTACCATATCTGTAGAGAAGTATCTCTTGCATATTTGCTTCCTGGTAAATCTTGTCTGAATGTAAGGTCTATAGTCTGTCCTACAGTTGTAACTTCACTGTAGTATTAGACCTATCCTACTAATACTGTCCTGAGGTGCTTATATGCACCGCTAGCAAAGTTCAGCCTTTTTTTTTTTTCCCAGCATGACTTTGGCTGGAACAACCTGCACTAAAATGCCCTATTCCTTCCTTCTATCCTTTCACAGAGCAGACAACCATTTGATCAACGAAGTAGACTGAATTTTACATTTCACCAACTGAATTTCCAGAAACTGAGGCATACTGATTTCCCACACTGCAACTAACCAAGACTCTTGAAAGAATAGAGTCACACCATAGACCTGAGGTGCAATAAAAAAGCAAGCAGAAAGAAATTAGAATTTAGTCAGCATGCCCTTGTAGGAAGGAAAGGCTTTTATTATTAGCTTTCTCTAAGGTCTTGTCGTCTGTTTCCTCTCAGGAGGATATCTGTCCTGGTTCCAGTTAGGACAGAGTTAAGTAGCTCATAGTAGCTGGTAGGGTGCTATGTTTTGGATTAGGATGAGAAGAGCGCTGATGACATGCTGATGTTTTAATTGTTGCAGAGCAGTGTTTACACCAGGCCAAGGACTTTTCAGCTTCTCGCTCTGTCCTGCCAGCGAGCAGGCTGGGGGTGCAGCAGGAGCTGGGAGGGGACAGACCCAGGACAGCTGACCCAAACTGGCCAAAGGGGTATTCCATACCATCTGATGTCATGCTAAACAATATATAGGGGTGGCTGGCCGGGGTGGGGGGACCGGCTGCTCGGGGATAGGCTGGGCATCGGTCAGCGGGTGGTAAGCAATTGCATTGTGCATCACTTGTTTCATACACATTATTATTGTTAATACTATTACCATTATCACTATTATTATTATTATTGTTATTATTATTTTCCTGTCTTAATAAACTGTCTTTATCTCAACTCACAGGCTTCACTTTCCCGTTTCTCTCCCCCATCCCAGAGAGGGAGGGGGGAGGGTGAGCGAACGGCTGTGTGGTGTTTAGCTGCCAGCCGGGTTAAACCACAACAATACCTTTCACCACCTACTGAGGCTTCAGTCTTACCAACAATCACTCTAACTCATGCTTAAGTAAGAAAATGTTGCCATTGACAACATTTACCTAATATGACATCACAAGCTTTTGCACATCTCACTAAATAATATCATATTCTATGGTAGTACCCTTCATATTTTCTCACTTTTGAGCACCTTTTTTTTTTTTTTTTTGCAGAGGCAGCATATACAAATTCTCCAAACCAGCTTGCTCATTCTTACTACATGTCTGTGTGCCTTTTCTGTTTCTACAAAGACCATCCCAGGAGCTACCTCTTTTATTTAAATTTCCAAGAAAATACATTCAGCAAGCTTCCCATTAACTCCATTCTCTCCTACCCTGAAACTGTCTAACACCTCTAAATTTCATGCTCTCCAGATGCTTTCAGTAATCTATGTCAAGGCTTCATATTCTACAGCACCATTTCATTGGGTAATTTGTGCTGAGCTTAATACTTCTCCACATTTAAATATAAGCTCTGCAAAGCTTTTGCAACACTTGTTTAGTACTTTCTCTGACTTAGGAAAGCGATCAAACATGCCTTCCATAACAAGTCACTTCAGCAAATGTATTGGTGCTTCATCAAGATACTTTCCTCATTTTCATTTCCCTACCTGCTTTTATGACTTGCTCCTTCTAAATACAACCAATCTCATCCCAGTTGGATTTACATGATTTAATTCCTCTCTTGCGTTCTCTTCATGTTGCACTCTTGCAAAATAATCGCTCTAAGCACTGCTAATTAATTCAGCATTCATTTCCAATATACCTTATTTACCTCTAACATAAGCAAGACTGTTTGTATCTCTTACCATTTGTTCTCGTGCCTGGATGAGCTTGCAAATGATTTTTTCCATCTCTTGAGTCCTCCCTTCTCTGGAGAGTTATAAAATTCGCAGCTAACTCTACTTTGAGCTGACACTGCTTCTTTGGCTTCCTTTTTCTCTTGTCATATTTTCACTGTTCATGTGATTGTACTGTCTTTCCAACTAAACAGGTTCTTTTACTTGAGTTTTTCATAAGTAAGTCTACTTTATTATCCAATTAAGCTCCACTATTAGTACAGGGGACTTTTTACACAATTTTCAGAAATATTTCTATATTTACTACGGTGTTCCCTTTACCTTAATTGTATTAAACACAACTCTGTTCTGCTGTTAAAAATCACATGTAAAATGGGCATTGCATGTATGCACTAGGATATAGTTCTATCCATTTGGTGTGTTTGTCTCAGTGATTTTTCCAAGGTGACTTGAAAGCATAAATTCCCTTTCAAATTACACATGCGCAGGAGATGAGAGGCTTCTGTGAAGCCATCTAAAACCTCAGTCACTACTTCCTGAGCATTCTAGATAGCAATAGCTTCCTTTGCTCCAAACATCAGTAGGAGTCAACACACTGTTATATGGATGAAGAATCAAGATACTGCAAAGCACGCAGGTAAACCTACCAATCATGTAATAAATCTTGTAAAATTCTCAGCACATTAAAGTTTCAAATAAAATTTTCATGGTCAGATATTTTTTTCAAAGATCTCATGTGACTTTGACAAATGTGACTTTGACAATTTATTTTTTTTTAAATGTCTTCAATCAAGCAGCTGATGGCTGCAGAGTGTGTCTGTAGTAAAACCAGAGAAACTGAGTACCATGTCCTGCCTTACTGTCCTGTGGTTTTGCTACCTGAGATCTTTCTGCTTTGCAACCCTTGTTCTGTCTGGCTACTGTACATAAAATTCAAAAAGAAAGAAGATAAAAAATGGTTCACTGAAGACTAGAGGAAAGGGTATTAATGTTTAAAAAGTCTCAGCATTGCAATGAAATATAATTTCAGTGGGACATCAGAAAGCATGTGTGCAACAGCCACTTGCAGCCAAGAAAAGAGAAATGGGCTAACCTCTAACCAGGACATCTAAAGCTCTGTCATTTCACTTGAGTGTTAATTTAATTCTGTGACAAGGTTACCTTAATTAGTTGGCAGATGATACAAAGAAACCTGACAGGTAAGCATAACCTGACAGGTCTTGAATCACTGCTGTCCCCTCTGCCTTTTTATTTTGAGGTGAAATTTGGGCTAAAATATGCATTACCGTGAGGATAAAAGTTGGCATGGTAGTTCCTGCACCAGATGTTAATTTAACTTTTAGGAGATTTTGGAGGTGTACTTAGAATATTTTAACAACAACAACAACAACAGAAGTGCATAAAAGATTAATTTTTAAAGGACCAAAGTCAAGGTTGACATTTTCCAGTTTTAATCAGCAAACATAAACTGTTCAAGCCCTCCCAATTTGAGAACACTTATTTCTCTCCAAGAGGACATAGAGGTCTGGCAAAATATGAAAATGAAACAGTTTACAGGGTCAGTGAGGTGGAAATGAAATAAGATGTATTTTGGAAAAGAAAAAGACAAAAAGGTTGTTTAGACCTGTTTTTATTTTTATTGTGATTTAGACAATTACAGAGTGATAAATGACCACATTCACTGTATTATTAGGACAGCAGTATTGCTCAGTTTCAACCTGTCTTCTGGTGATTAGAACTAGGCCTTAGAAACAGGACTTATCTGATCATTTGGGCTTGATCCTGCAGGCATTTCTGTATATGAGTACCACTGCCTATGTTCAGAGACCCACAGCTCAGTGGGGCCGTTCTTAGATGCTCAGGTGCACAGGGCTGTGAACTATTTCCAGGATCAGAGCCCTAACTTCTGGCTCTGTTATCAAGTTGCAGAATGTGCCTCCGTACCTTGAAGGTGGTACAGAGTTTCTCCAGTTTCCTCTCCCACAGCACTGCCAGGTAAATCAGTGGAGTTTCCAGTCATAACATTTTTTTTCTCCCCTGAAAGTGATATTATTCACTCCCCGGAGCCTGAATGACAGACATAATATTTAGCCTGAAAAACTATTGTATGACATCCCTGTTTCATAATGTTCTAAACTAGTAGAGGGTGCGAAAGGACTGTGGAGACCTGGCCTGGAACAAATCAGTGCACCACAGCTCAGCTGGGTGTATATCAATGTGGTGACATTTTCCTTTGTTGCTTTTATGTCACCTTAGTTGTAATATTGGACACTGCTCAGTAAAGCAACTATTAATTTCTCCATTGTGAATTTTATAGCTTTCAGGCTGACCCAGCAGTACTTTCTCTGACATCTGAAGTATATTATACCGAGAACAGGTAACATCTTGATTCAAGTGGTTATTGTCTGAAATTTTGAACACATTTGACCATAGAATGGGAATTTTTAATGTTGAGAACGATAAAAGATTTTGCTTCAAATTACACAAAGAATCATAGAATCATAGAATGTGAGGGATTGGAAGGGACCTTGAAAGATCTAGTCCAATCCCCCTGCTGGAGCAGGAACACCTAAATCATGTCACACAGGAATGCGTCCAGGTGGGTTTTGAATGTCTCCAGAGAAGGAGACTCCACAACCCCCCTGGGCAGCCTCTTCCAGTGCTCCGTCACCCTCACCATAAAAAAGTTTTATTTCATATTTAAGCAGAACATCCTATGTTCCAGTTTGCACCCGTTGTCCCTTGTCCTGTCATTGGATGTCACCGAGAAGAGCCTGGCTCCATCCTCCTGACACTCACCCTTTACATATTTATAAACATTAATAAGGACTCCTCAGTCTCCTTTTCTCTAAGCTAAAGAGACTCAGCTCCCTCAGCCTTTGCTCGCAAGGGAGATGCTCCACTCCCTTAATCAGCCTCGTGTCTCTGCACTGGACTCTCTTGAGCAGTTCACTGTCCTTCTTGAACTGAGGGGCCCAGAACTGGACGCAATATTCTAGATGTGGTCTCACCAGGGCAGAGCAGAGGGGGAGGAGAACCTCTCTCGACCTACTAAGCACATCCCTTCTGATACACCCCAGCGTGCCATTGGCCTTCTTGGCCACAAGAGCACCCTGCTGGCTCATGGACATCCGGCTGTCCACCAGGACCCCCAGGTCCCTCTCCCCTTCACTGCTCTCCAGCAGGGCAGTCCCCAACTTATACTGGTGTCTGGGGTTGTTCTTGCCGAGATGCAGGACTCTACACTTGCCCTCATTATGTTTCATTAAGTTTCTCCCCGCCCAGTTCTCCAACCTGTCGAGGTCCCGCTGGATGGCAGCACAGCCTTCAGGCATGTCAGCCCCTCCTCCCAGTTTAGTGTCATCTGCAAACTTGCTGATGGTGCCCTCCATTCCCTTTATCCAAGTCATCCATGAATATAGTGAACAACACTGGTCCCAGTACCGACCCTTGAGGGACTCCACTAGATACAGAACTCCAACTCAACTCCGTCCCATTAACCACAACCCTCTGGCTTCTTCCCTTCAGCCAGTTTACAGTCCATCTCACTATCCGATTGTCCAGACCACACTGCCCCAGTTTAGCTGTGAGGATGCTGTGGGAGACGGTGTCAAAGGCTTTACTGAAATCAAGATAGACCACGTCCACTGCCTTTGCATCATCTATCCACCCAGTTATATCCTCATGAAAGGCTATCAGGTTGGTGTCAAGTACAACTTCCCCTTGGTGGAGCCATGTTGACTGCCCCTAATTACCCTATCATCTTTGATATGACTAGAGACTATGCCAAGGAGAAGTTGTTCCATCACCTTACCAGGGATGGAGGTGAGGCTGACCAGTCTATATTTAACCGGGTCCTCCTTCTTGCTCTGTTGGGATGCTCTGTTCTTAGGCTCAGAAGAAGCAGTCCTTGAACGCTTACCAACTATCTTGGGCCCCTTTTCCTTCCTTTGTCCCATGGGATTTCCCCTAGCAAATGCTTGAAAAGACTAAAGTCAGCCCTACTGAAGTTCAGGGTTGCAGATCTGCTTGGTACTCTGTTCCTGCCATGTGAGATCCTAAACTCCACCATCTCGTGGTAGCTGCAACCAAGGCTGCCCTCAACCTTCACTGCTTCAACCAGGACAAGATCCAGCAGCGCTCCTCTCCTGGTTGGCACATCCACCATTTGCATCAGGAAGTTATCATGAATACACTGAAGGAACCTCCTGGACTGCGGACGGCTGGCTAAGTAGGCCTTCCAGCAAATGATAGGGTAGTTGAAATCCCCCACAATAAGCAGGGACTGTGATTGCAAGACTGCTATCAGCTGCCTGTAGAAGGCCTCGTCAACTTCCTCATCTGGATCTGGCGGCCTGTAATAGACACAACAGTATCCCCCACGCCAGCCTGCCCCTTAATCCTCACCCACAGACTCCCAACTCACTCCTCATCCACCCCAGACTCAACACAATGTAGTTGCTCTTTCACGTAAAGAGTAACTCTGCCACCTCTCCTTGCTGGCCTGTCTTTCCTGAGAAGGACATACCCATCCATGACCACATTCCAGTCATGTAAGCTGTCCCACCAAGTCTCTGTAATTGCCACTGGATCATAGTCTCCTGACCGAACATGGATTTCTAATTCCTCCTGCTTATTCCCCATGCTACTTGCGTTGGTGCACAAGCACTTTAGGGAGCGAGCTGAGCAAGACGATGTCACCCTAGGGGGTGGGAGGTCTCCCAGTCTTCATCACTGCTAGGGCAGTGATGCAGTGATGTAGTGGTGCAAGCCCAGCTACAACCCCATCCCCCTTCGGATCTAGTTTAAAGCTTTCCTAATGAGCCCTGCTAGTTCCTGTCCCAGAACCCTTTTGCTCCTGTGAGATAAACCTCTCCTGCATCTTACTGTCAGGCCTGAATCTTATAAAACCAGCCATTATCCAAGAACCCAAAGCCCTGCCTGTAGCACCAGTCACAGAGCCAATCATTTATGGACTGGATCTTTCTCTTCCATCCCACATCATCACCCCATAATGGAAGGAAGAAAAAATGATTTGTGCCCCAGACTCTTTCACCAACTGACCCAAGGCCTCGAAATCTTTCTTCATTCCCCTCAGACTACGGGATGCAGCATCGTCCCCCACCTATCTGTAAGATCAGTAGCGATCAGTAGACAGCATCCCGTGGGAGGGACCCCATGTGGAGCAGGGGCAGGTTCCCGAGCACTAGAAAGAGGCAAGCATTGGGACCATCTTCAAGACAGGCAAATCAGAGGATCCAAGAAGCAACCAGCTGACCAGCCTCCCCTCCTTATCTGGGAAGCCTAGGGGCTACATCTGCCTGAAGATCCCTGAGCGGCACACCAAGGACAAGGTGACCTCTGGGAACATCCAACCTTGTTCAGTCAAGTTCAGGTGTCCCGCAGGATAGAGACTGCGCAGCCTCTCTGGACACCTCTTCTGTCTGAGCACCCTTGTGGGGACAATCTTTTCCTTTTATCCACTGGGATGTCTCCATCTACAAGTGTGGCCTTGGGGGTGCTTGCCTTTCCCCTGAGAAATCTCAGGCTTCATCTTCTCTACACGCTCCCAGTAGGCAGCTGTAGGCAGCAGCAGGGTCCACCCCTGTGCCTTCTCTCCTTAATTCTGACCCAGAGTTCCCTCAGCCTGCCCTTGTACACCGTGTGCCCCAGGCCCATGCTGTCCTGAATGCCCTGGGCTGGGCACACTGCACTACACACACTACCCACACATCAGTATCTCTCCTGTACTGGGAACACCAGAAGGGAATGCAGCAGTACAGACGCAGTCACTAAATTGTCCCCAAAGAAGAAAGTGACTTTCTGTTATTTTTTATTACTTTTTTTATTTTATTTTTTATTATTGCTGTTTATTGCCTGGTCTTGGAAGAGCTCCTAATGAAGCTCTTATTCATTCTTCTCTGAACGAACAGTAACGCTGCACCCCAGCACTTCTTCCTGGCAGACCTGAAGTCTTCTGCTTCTTCATAGGAGCAACTGTCTCCCTAACAGCTTTGACTGATCTGCTGCTCTTCTTTGTGCATTGCCACGGAAGGTGCGGCTTCCCCTTCAAGCAGCCATGGGGCAGCCTTCTTGTCCGCAGATGGAGACATCGCCGGGCTCCAGGTCCCAAGGCCCACCGTGGCTCTCTGAGGGGTTCCTTCTGCCGCCCTGGTGCAGCATCCCAGAGGAAGCCAAGTCCCCTCTTGCCCACTCCTCGGGACTCCGTGCAGAAGGGATGACACCTCTGGACGAGGTGGGGGTGGGGGATGGAGGATGGGGGACAGGAAAAAGGCCACCCTGCAGGCGAGCCAGC
This sequence comes from Anser cygnoides, assembly GCF_040182565.1. Classification (NCBI taxonomy): domain Eukaryota; kingdom Metazoa; phylum Chordata; class Aves; order Anseriformes; family Anatidae; genus Anser; species Anser cygnoides. The sequence goes on from NC_089874.1 coordinate 87,003,840, forward strand.
AGGATGGCTGTGCTATTTCAAGGCACGGAGGCCGGGCCGTGCATATGGAGCTGGTCGTGTGCTCCTGCGATGCCGCCGATGGGTCCTGATGGCGGGGAGCCCTGGCACATCGACCTCCATTGGCTCATCTGGAGGTGGATCCACCTCCATTGGCTCTTCATCTGGAGGTGGATCCACCTCCATGGGCTCCACAGTATTAGCTGCAGTGCAGGGCACTGCTCTTTTACCATGGGCGCCGGACCTCTTCCACTTCCTTATAATAGGCAGTGGCCTCCTGCTCTTTGCATTGAGGAATGAATCCTCTCTGGACCCACTCAAGGGTGGGCAGCCTCTGCTCCAGGTCCTCTTCCTCCCATCCATGATGGCTGTCGTCAGAGGGCCTGGAAGCTCAGCGAGTGGCGGGCCCTGTGCAGGGGCATTTTATAGGGCCCGGAACAATACGGGGGGCAGATGCCACTGTGACATCAGGAAGCCTCTGTGATGGTGGCCAACGCATGGCCAAACGTGGCTGTGTTGGGAGAGGTGTCTGTGGCCTGAAAGACGCCCTCATCAGGAAGGAGGAGGAGGGTCGGGGAGCAGAGGGCCCCTCTGCCTCAAGAGAATTGTTGTGGACTGGTCTGTCTTGAAGCTGGAAAGCTTTGTTGCACTTTACTCCTGGGTGGTGTGACACTTAATCATTTCAATGTTTCATTTCAAAGTTTCATAAGTGATAAATGATGACTTAAACCTAATGCTTTTTGGTTATAATACGATTACCAAAATCCGAAATACTGACTTTGTTTTCAATTATTAGTGCTTTACATTTCAAACTAATAGGCAGGTTCTTCTTGAAGTCAGTCCTCAACTTGACTATATGGCCAACATAAAGAAATATAACTTTGTTTACTGTTACTCACAAAAACAAAGAAACAACAAAAAAGACTTTGAAATCTTTAAAAGATTTAGTTTCTCATATCTCTGATAAGAGTACCTGCTCTCTGAAATTTTGTTTGCATTTTTTATCATAGCATCTTGATATCTACTTACAGCACCTGGCTTGGAATCTATAAATAATAATCTCAGTTACAAAGCAATATTGCCTTTTTAAGGGAAAAAAAAAAACGCTCTCAACATTACAACATAGTTTGTTGTTGTTGTTGTTGTTGTTTTAAATGAAACAGCCAAAACATTTGAGCCATAACTTTGACTGCGAAGGTTAAAGATGAAGTTCATAAAGACTAAGTGAAAATAAAATTTAGTTAATTAAGTGCAGACCCTTTTAAGAGTTTGAGTGCTATTACATAATCATGTCTTGTCGTTTGTGCATGTCATATATATTCATAGTTTTTGTGTGTGAGTATGTGTTAGCATATTTGGCATGGAAGTATTTATTTCAGCTGCTGGCTTAGCACAATTGTGGTGTAGTTAATGATCCAATCCAATTGGACCTTTATGTATGTTATCTCCAGATTCATAATGATGTCACAGACAGAGATTTGGGCCATCAAGGTTGCAAAGATCAATACTAAAACCAGAAAACGATAGTCACAGCACCCAGACCGATCTAACATACTTGTGGTATGCCCCCATCCTTCTTCCTGGGGTCCATCCCTGTTTCATAGCAAGAAGATGCTTCCACATCCTAGTTCCCTTCAAAAACAAGAACCATGCACAGAGTCAGGGGCAAATCCACAGTGAGTTTCTGAACAACACCTAATGGGAGCAATAACAAGAGCTGGGAAGATGGACACCCCAGTACACCCCATAGCCTCTGCTTGGCAATATAGACAGCCTTAGTTTCTCTTGCTTATTTATACTCCATAATTTAAAAATCTCGATTATGGCAAGATATCTCATTCAGACCAGAGACACCACCATCTGTAAGCCTGAGCCTACTCACAACCGTTCAAACACTCTTCAACATCAATTAAGCCAATGAAGTTCTGGAGGCTCCCATATAATTGTGAGAAGACAGAGGCTTGTGCTTTCTTTTGTAGTTAATTTTTTTACAACACTTTGCAAAAGTCTCACATCATTTGCACAGAAATAGATTTTACTAAACTTTCTGAACATATGCTTTGAAGAATTAACTACTGTGTTAATGAGAACAATTTTTATTTCTGGAAAAAAAAAAGTTTTTAATTGAAAGATCCATGTCAACTGTTAACTGGTTGTCTCTTTTAGTACAATCATGTGTGAGAACTGGGGGAAGTTATTCACCATTCAACCTTACTGAATTGCCTCAGACCACTTCAAATGATGGAGCTTTTCCTTTTCTCGTTGGAGAAGGGAATAGTTTGGGCATTGCCATTGCTCCTCACACAAGCTCCAACAGGTCAGTTGAGCTATTGTTACTGAGCTCCTGTTATTGAGCTCTGTACTGCTACTGCCAGTACAGAAGCAGGAGCCTGTAGTTTCATGCTGGTTTTACTCGGATTTTACGATCAATTTCTCCAAGACAAGTTTATCTCACATAAACCAATGCATAAAACATTGCCCAAATGTTCACTAATTCTGTTCAAAAGCATATGAAAGACTTCTCCAGGACATTTTTCTTTCTTGGAAGGAGGATTATGGGATGTCTAGCAAAGCTAATTGACTAAAAGACTATATTGCAACAACCACACTAATTGTGCTGGTCAATAAAATTATTTTGAAATGCTGTTTCAAGGCTCATCACCCAATTTCAAAATATTAAAAACATATTGCTACACAGGTGGTTTCACAGTAGTGCCGTACAGATAGAATAGTGATACACTGATGGTAGGACCACCGTGAGAAATCCGAGCCCTGACAAAATGTTTTTCAAATCATCTGTGGAGCTGCACCAGAATGGGAGAGGAGAAGCCAGGCCTGAGGCAGCCATGAGGGAAGCAGCCTGTGCACGCTGCTAGGAGGCAGTTGCAATTGCATCACTTCATCATTGCTCTTAATGAACACCTAACTTCATTTTAAGAATTGACTGCCTGTCTACAGGGCAAATTCATCATTCTGCCCAAGATAAACTTAGTGAGATCCACGACGCAGAGGGGAATGTGACCAATGTGTGTAGAGGGTGGAGAAGAATTTAAAACTGCAAAGTAGCTGCACTATAGGGTGCTGGTCTGCTAGGAATGCCATATTTCCAGGAAAAAAAAATAATAATAGTAATTTTGAAGTAGATATCTTTATTGGAGAAGGAAATTGAGATACTTCTTTGAGAAAGAACACGGAATGGAAAATAAAGAAGATAAATTTTGTCTTTGTCTGGCAAAATAATGTGACTAGGAGAGGTTCAGACAGGAAATCACATGCGTATTTAAAACAAATAAATAAAAGGAAATATTAGTACTGAAATCAGATATAACTCTCAGAATGTGTTGCCTGGTTAATTTTTATTGTTATTTTGGAGATCTAGACTCTGCACGCATAGGTTCTTCTGCATGCATGTGCACACAAACACACAGATTTATATATATATATATGTGCATGTGTAAGTGTATATAAATGTATATCTACACATCTTCAGTCCCACACATAGCTGATGTCCCATTACCAGTCCCAGAACCACTGTTTGTCTTGAGTACCAGTTACTACCTGCTTTAAGAATGAGGTGTGATGTTGAACAGGAGATTAAGCAATATGCTCCATTATTCCAAGTAAAATGTAAATCACGTTAAACATTTAGTCAAGCCATGCTTATTGTTCCCTTTTATCTGCAGAGTATATCAATGAATCTGACCATAAGACTTAATGATTTTTCCTTTTAACAAAAGAACAATGAGACGAACTAAGGATACCTTAAACAGTAACTGTAATATATTTGCTTTGCTTCTAAAATGTTCTGTTTCAGATATACCTTATCACACAGAGAACAATTATGAAAAAAGAAACCCTTTATTCCAGCTACATGATAAATTTCTGTCTTCCAAACATTAAATATAACCCAAAGTGATGAAGTCCTTTATTTTCATTCTATTTCCAGGTTTTATTCCACTCAAATAATCATGGAAACTGTAAATTGGAAAGTAGCTTTAGAATGAATCACTGCAGAGGAGCTCACAATATACTGCCCCAAAATTTTATCACATAAATGATTGAACCTCACTACCCTTTTACGATATCTGTGTATCACTTTTACTATCTTTTTTATCAACACTTTGTTGAGATAGAAAATGTTTCTGAAAAGGCTACCATGACACTAGCTATGTGTATGTGATTACCAAGTCAAAATCACAAGAAAAGCCTCACAATTACCTTATGACTTCCCTGTTGGCTTGAGAGACGTAAAAAAATGGTGAAGGCGGCAGAAAAAGTGTTGCACACAAATGTACTTTTAATTACTTTCTCTCCCGTTTTAAAATAAAAAATGAAGTACACAAGTATAGTAAGAATACAGGAGGCAATGAAAAACTGAAAAGTTCTTGTTTCTGAAATCCATTTCCATTTGAAAATCCATTTTCACTTTTATTTTTTTTTCTATCATGAAATTGGACAATTAAAATCATCGTCATTGCACGTAATCAACACATTATCCTCATTATGCTGTATTATGTTGTTTTTCAGTCCCCTTGCTAACCAGCCAGTTCCTTTTAAGAGCTTTAGTGGAAAAGTTGCATCTTGCGTAAACATGGAACACTTGACACAGGCTTGCCTCTACCGGGCAAGGTTTTACCACAGCTTGTGTATAATAGATTATCCAGTCTGTGAATAAACTATGAAATCTGTAGCTCAGACTTCAGCAGTCGCACAAAGCTGTGGCTGGAGTCTGTGCTGTAACGCTGAGGTGACAAGTTGAGGATGATGGTTTCACGGGTCTTTATCAAGAGCCAAACTTCAAAAGTACTAATGCAAATACTTTTGAGCATCTGGACAAAAGAACCCTGTCTCTTGCAGCTGATTCGCAGTGCTGCAATGCTCTTGGTAGACTTCAGACCAAGGCTTTATTTAAAAATTACAACTGTTCAATGAATTATTTGTGTACATGATTGTTGCCAAATCAGTAGAGAAAAACATCTTTGCAAATTTGAATGAATATTCATATGGCACAAATAAACACTGAATACTCATCATGGCAAGCTGACAAAAATTATATGCAAGAAATGTGTTGAAAATTGTTTTGGAACAAACTCAAAATTCATAGCCTGTTGGCAAATAATTTGCTAGCAAAAAAAGAGCTACAATTGTCATAGAATTATTTGCAGAAAATTATTTGAATACTTCACTGTTGCACTGAGTTATTTTATTTAGCCATAAGGACTTTCAGGTCTGAAATAAATTCCTATGTGAAATAAACAGGTTTTAGAAAATATACTGATAAATTGTCTTTGGCTCCCACCATTTACCCTCTTACCAAGATAAATGAACAAGTCTCGTGTACAGATTCTCTTATTTAAACACCATCACATAGCCTTGGATATCATTACTGGAAATTAAAACATATTAATTTTGAATTCATGTTCCAATACTGAATCCAAGCTGATCTTTCATCATCTTTCCTTTCATATCATCAGATGTGTAAGGTGGAAGTTAAGCAGGCAGCCATCCCTATCCTGGCCCAAATTTTTCACACCTTTTTGGTTCAAAAGTCATTTCAGTCACTGGAGCACATTAACACCTGGTATATTTCTAAGTCAGACTTTAACTCGTGCACCAATTGTTTGGCTTTCCCATCAGATGGCTTTTATTGCAAACATGTCCACCTTCCTTTTGTTACTGTACCTATTCCAGCACCAGTTTATTACCTACTTTATCAAAATATTTCACTCAAAATAGTCTATGCAGACAGCTGCATTGGCAGATGCCTGCCTTGCCTGGAAAGGATTTACCTTTCTGAGACTGCACTTTTCAAAGGAAGAAGCTGAGGACATTGTTTCTGAAGACGTTTAAGTTTGTGCTTTAATTAATAACGCTGATTTTTTTAATGTTTTTGAAATCTATAACTTTTTTTTTTTTCATAGAATCATAGCATCACAGAATGTTATGGGTTGGAAGGGACCTTAAAGATCATCTAATTCCAACCCTGTCATAGGCAGGGACACCTCCCACTGGAACAGATTGCTCAAAGCTCCATCCAACCTGGCCTTGCGCACTTCCAGGGAGGGGGCAACCACAAGTTTTCTGAATCACTGCTAAGTAGAATAGAGTAGGCAATTCCTTAATTCCTTTTTTCCTTTTTTTTTTTTTTTTTTAAACTAAAGAGAAATGTGAACCCACAAAAATTGGTAACAGGATGCAAATACATGAGGTTAGCCACAGCTGGAGACTCATAACTAAATTGGTGACAGTGTGTGCTTTATTATTTAAGCTAGTTGTCACCATCTCCCTGAACTTCCTACACACAGTGTCACAGTGCTCCTTAAATAAGGGACTGTACTGTACGCTTAACAAAGAAAAGAATTTGGAGACATTTTTTCAAGTATCTACAGCCATCACCTTGTCAAAATCTCTTTCTTTTATCAAGCCAATAATCTTGCAAATAAAAGCAATAGGCTGAAACACTAAACTATTATAATGACTTTACTCACAAGATTTCCACAAACTCAGCAATGCTCCAGCTAATTACCACAGTCTTGCAACATGAAGATGATGACATTGTGAGGCTGCTCAGAGAAAGATCTCTTTAGAAAGGAACTATGGAAAGAAAGAAGGAATTGAAAACCAGTCATGTAACCAACATTTTGAGCTTAATTAAAACAAAAAACTTTCCTCTAAAAAAAATAAACAGAACCCAGTTATTGAGACGTTAAGAATTAGTTGGGGAAATATTTCCAGCTCCTACGCTAATAGCAGTTGAAATCTTATAGTTACGTGAAGAAACGGCACAGCACTGACTGCATGCTTCCTGACTTCTGCAGCATGTAGACCCTTCTGTAGATCCCCTTTTCTACCCCTTTTCTGGGTTGCAACCCCAGTACCTTTGTGCTTTCTCCATTCACAAATGTAAGCAGTGAAGTTTGTGCTGCAATGAACATAGGCTTTTCTGAGTTTAAAAGCTGCTTGGGGAATTCAATGCAGGAAAAGGTCCAGGCAAATCCTCTTCACTTTCACACACCATCTGGAGTCCTGTCACACGCAGTTTGGAGCATGAAGTGGTAAATGCTGAAGGGCCTCTGTCCCATTAGGCTTCAATTTACATGTCCTTGTTCCATACGTGTATTGGAAGCAGCACTGCTTCCCAAAAAACATATCTGGAGGTCTCCAGCCGCCTTTCTTTTGGACATGTACAGCCCATCCTCTATCCCTTTACCCTGTGCTCTTGCTGAATGGCAACTAAGAGGTACGCTTGCTTTCTTTCAAAGCATTGAACCCAGATGAAGAGCATCCCCAAAACTCAGTGACCTCTTCCAAGTTGCTCCTGACAAAGCCTTCTCCTTTTCTCTCAGAAGCAAATCCAACGGTAGCAGGTAAGATTAAAAAAAAATATATCATCCCATAAAATTCAAGTCCTTACACGTTGCATTGCCTCGAGGCTCATGTCTAGTCTGTGCAGCAGCCTCTGGTGAGCTGCAAAGTCACTGCTCTGACATCAGTGGGTCCTGGACTTCAGATTTCATAACTGCTGCTGTCAATAAGATCTTCTAAAGCAAAACCAGCTACCTTTGCTCCTTTTTTCTTTCTTTCTGTCTAGAATTTGGAGGTGGCGTTACCTCTGACTTTGAAGAACGGGTTTGTCTGGTGTGACAGTCTCATCTGCATGTGGACTGAAGCCCTAAAACACAGGTGGTGATACCTGTATGCTCTCTTGCTTTTCTGGCAGTGATAGCCCCTTCTTGTCCAACCAGATACTACACAGGAGACTGAAGTGGCTGATGCCTGAAAACATAGAAAGGCCTCTCCTGCCAACATCTGTTGGAGAGGAGAGATTAATAAAACAGATAAATGGAACAAGGCTTCTTTTAATATATGTGGGAATGCTTCCACTAAAGGAAAGAGCCATAAAGTTGAATAAACGTTATAACTGCAATAATAAAAGCCTGGGCTATGTGTTTCTGAGGTGGTAAGTGGTCACATCAGGTAAGCTAAGGCAGTTTGCACTGGGATGGTGCAAAGGAGAAGATTGCAGAAACAGAGGGCGGCCTGCCGAGGACATTTATTTCTGCTCAGAGGCAGGAGTGGCTGAGGATGGAAGCTGAGAGCCAGGCCGTGAGCAGAGCAGGAGCTCAACTGGGGTGGCTGGTGGGGCTTTGGTGGGCATGAGTGCTGCGGGGGCTCTCCTGCTGGACCCGGCACAGAGCCCAGGGGCTTCACAGCCCCAAAGTGTGGGCAAGAGTTTGCTGCAGGAGATGGGAAGCAGCCAGTTCACCAAGCAACTGCTTCACGGGGCACTGCAGTGAACTGTAAATAGCTGTGGATATACTTTGGGAAATTAATATCTAGTTAATATACATCTACCTGTTTTTTTTTCCATTACATTTTTCTTGCTCTTCCTTTACGCTCTGCTCTTTGTTCTAAGCCAGCTGATTCATTGCTCACAAGTGAGGAAGATTAGGTCATTGAGCAACTGCCAGTTTAATTTAATTTCCCCCAGCATTTGCAAGCCAGCGTTTTGTTAGGGACTTCTAAAACCTGAAGTGGGCCCTTGTTGCTGTCAGTCAAGTCCTGGCACAAGGGCTGAACACAGATACCATGAAACAAGAATGCTGCAGATGCCGTACATCCTGTGATACCAGGCACCTACATTTACAAAACACCACGAGGACATGTGGATTGTCTTCTTGCATTATCTAGGTATGAGCAAGTTGGATTGCCCAGGAACTTTGGATGCTGACTAGGGTAAGAGAGTAGGTTTACAAGATAAAGCATTTAAAGTTTAGAAATTTCTGTAATGCATTTTCCCCAAGCAGAACAAAAGAGACTTTCTGAAACTGCTCAGTTTTGCTCAAACTGCTCAAATTTTGCAGAAGCAGTCCTCGTTTGTTGAGGCTACAGGGAAAACAATTACTTGTCTCCCAGAAACGTCAGTAACAATTAAAGTCTCTGTAAATCAGAGTTCCAGCAAAACATTCTTTATAGCTGTAACTTCACATGGAAGTAATACTGTAGGTGAGTTTTCAGTCATTTCCTTTTAATTTAGAGATTCAGCACTCAGAATAGCTCTTGGCAACATTACTGTGCTGTAACTTCTAAAGCCCCACATCAGAGTCTCTCATAGTACAATATCCATGTTTAATAAGAGGGTCATGGAGAGGAAGAAAACCAGAACAGCAAAATATGCCTAAATCTTCAAGGCTTTATTAAGCTAGAAAGTCAAAGGTTTTTTTGATTTGTTTTGTTTTGTTTTGTTTTTAAATCTCTTTTGTGCAGTGGCTTAACTTATCTTGTTAAATACTAATATAAAGGCAACCTAGAATTAGAAAGAAAATAATAATAATGTCCTAAAACTTCCATTAATCTGGCTGTTGAAAACCTGGTTTTTCTATCAAGGTGAAAAGTTGTAAAAATAGTGTTTATACAAAATCATGCACATTGTCACAAACTGAGGTTTCATTCCTGCTTTGTAATTATAAAATGTTTTCCAACTGTTAGATTTAGGGCTTCCCTTGTGCTACTGGAGATGTCTCTCTAGCACAGTGCTCAACTCTGGCAGTACAGGTCCTCAAGCTGCTCTAAAATAAAAATAAAAAATAGCAATTAAAAAATCAAAGCCAACAACAACAATGAAAAATAAAACCGACCCCGTACATTGACAGACAATAAAAAGAAACGGCAAAAGTTGGTGGACATGACCATCGGAGAGGTATGGACTTGAGAAAATTTGTTCAAAATAATCTGTGCAGAGAAAAACTGAACACAGCAACCTGTCCTGAATTCATAATTGCCACAGTTAAGAAAGCAAGAGTAAATGCATTTTCATTTATGGAAGTCACTACTTATTTTTTACCACTTGCCCTTTAAAGTTTTTGCCTTTGTAGAAAGTGAGAGCAATACACTGTGAATTAATTCCCTTCTTCCACATGGGCAACAGAATAATTGTGCCAGAGCACAAACAAACCAACGCAAATCATATTGTGATTAAAAGATTATACACAAAAAGAATCTCTTCCTGTCTTCAGGGATTAACTGACAAACATTTCTCTTGCTGTTACCCTGTCTGGTGGGTAGGCTCAAGTCTGGGTTGGATGACCTACTTAACTCCATGTCATTCACAATCATTTCCATGAATTTGGAATATGTGAAACAACTTCAATTTTTTTTTTTGTTTGCACTTGATTGATTATGGAATAAACCAAGTGTCCACTTGCTTACATTTTACAGACCGGTGTAAGGTATCTGCATTACTCTTCACTGCACTTTTTATTAAGAATGTATGAAATGCCCAGAGAGTTCAGAATTAGGGTCCATTTCTTACAGAGAGCACATGACTGCCGATTTCTGTAGTTGGCACCCTGCATATTCTTACCAATATGTTTTCTAGAGAAGCCCAGGGTTTTGCTGGCTTTTCTGGCTGCTCTTGCACATCAAGTCAATGGTTTTGGAGAACTTTCAGCAATGTCTCCAAGATCTCTTTCTTGAGTTGCAGCTCTCTGTCCTGAGCTGAAGCAATATTTCATGGCCTTTATCATATCGTCTTAATATTCTTTCCAGTAATGGCAATGGTCATTTTTACTCCACTCACACAGCAGCTCCAGCTCTCATATCTCCTGTGGCCCTTCTCAAGCCAATCCCTTTTATTTCACTTTTGAAATTTTATTTTCCTTTTGAATCTAAGTAATAAGGTAAGACCAGGCTACTCAAGGCAAGGATAGCAAGGCATATGACATTTCTGAAATATTTTTTTATATTACACTCTTGTCTTTTTCTTTGTATAGCCTAACTTCATAATCACAATTTTTATTTGTTATATAAAATATATTTTGTTGACACACAAGGGGTATCTTAAGCAGCTTTGTCATTTTGTAGTTCAAAGAGATTCACAGTTTTTGAAGAAATTTCAGCATATCCAAACTATGAAGTACTGTGTTCCTTGGGGGTTACCAAATAATAAGATTTTTGTAAGGCTTTTTGGAGTTCTTCACAAGCTTTTCTAAAATATGGAGCAACATACTGGGCTCTCTTTTCTTTTCCATTCCTCTTTCAAACAAATCAAGACCTCCACCAGACCTCCAAGGACTAGCTGCAGATGGGTAGATGGATTTCTACCTCTTTCTTTATTTGTAGAATTTTTTCTGTACATGCTAGGGCTTCTTGCAAACACCATACCACTTACCACAACACACTCTTTTAAGCACTCAGGCACTGGAACTGATGCATGAAGGCTATGAGTGTTTCAATAAATACTGCCCCAGAGAAGATCCTGCCTGGCCCAGCTACATTATGTATAGCAAGAGAGAGTAGGAATATGCAAAAGAGAATAGAAAAAAAAAAAAAAAGTGTGCCTAGTCTAGCATCGCTTTTTGATCTAAACAAGTAAAACACATTTTTAAGGGCCATAGAGCCATAGGAGTTTTTGGAAGTAAAAATAGGGTTAAAAATCATACAGAATATTGCCAGGAGACAGAGAGAGAGAAGAATTCATTTGAGTATTAGAAATCATGGTCTGCAGTGAACTTCAATTATTGTTTTCCAAGGAAGGCTGAAAGCAATAAAAGGACTGATAAAAGATAACTTGAAAATCGTATCAAAGATGTCTGAGTTTTTGTTGTTTCTTTCTTCTTTCTCTCTCTCTCTTTCTTTATTTCTTTCTTTCTTGTACTTTGTAAAAGTAAAGCTTTATAATTTGTTATATACGTATATCGCATATTACGTTTGTGTACTGTGTATTGTATATTATGTATTTACATATTAATAATTCAGCTTTCATATATATGATTATATATATTTATAGCACGTGTTTTGTAAAATATTAAATATATATTCAGTTTTTCTTGAGATCCCAGTCTTACAAGAGGTTCTAAGCAAGAGAGATTTTCTATCTACTTCAGGAGACAAAGTTTTGAGGAGCTCAGCTCAACCATGTACACAGCTGAAGATATAATTTTAGTCAAGAGAATCAGGTTCATGATCCACACATCAAATATAGCTAAATACAGTCCTGAAAATATTTAGGACTATGGCCAACCCTCATACTCTTGCAGAATATTGCCTGTACTCAAATAGCATCCAGAACATCACGTAGCTTCAGTTGTGTCACAAATCTCAGTGAGGAAAATCCTTCTTCTTCTAGTCTTTCCCCCATCACAAGATTTTTCATCGAAACTTGGCTTCCACTCCTCAGCCACTCTGTTGCATGATGAAGGAGTCTCCAAGTAGAGGCAATACAGAGAACCTTACTCTCCCTAAACAGTAACTGCCATAAATAAATAAATAAATAAATCCCCCTCTAAAATGAGCTGCCAGATGGACTTTTCTTTTGGTCTGGGGCTGCTCTCTGACTCAGTTGCCTTTCTTTCTCCAGTTTCCCTGTGGCACCTTTAAGCATCTGTTGCATTAAAGGGGTCACATCATGGAGCTCACTGAGGATTGGCCTTAAGCTCCACTGCCTACTAAAGGAAAAATAAATGCCTGCCTATTACAGGGTTAAAAGTTACTTTCATCGATGTTTTAGATGAATTTAGGGAGCATGCATTTTTAATCAACTTTCTGAGGAAGAAGCAAACCACGATCTGTATTTCTGAGTCAAGCATAGGCCTCTTAGATCAACCACCCAGATGCACAAATCAATGCTCTCAGAAGCTACATGAATACATGTAACTGCATCTCCTATTCACTGCCAAGTGAAAAAAGCACGGTAAATGGCTTGAGAGTCCCCAGCTGCTGTGTCTTGGTGCTCTTCTACACATTTATCACATCTTAATTCTCAGCAAATAAATCAAGGCACTGCATATAATGTTTGTTGTCAGTGCTACAGCTCCTGTATTATTAGCTGCTTTGTAATAGCTTGTCTTGGCTAGCTTCCGGGCTGTGCATGCTCCATCATTTGTCTGGGTACTGACGGGCTTCAAGGGAAGGCTTTTAGTTTGTAAGGCCTCAGACTACCATTCCCCATTTTCCTGTCACCTGGAGCAGTTGAATAACCCTGTGAGCAGCCTCATTGGGATGTCACCTATGGGGAATGGAGTGGCTGACACAGGTGAAGGAATTTCAGAAGGCAGAGCATAGCCCCAGCTGTGACAGATGTCTCAAGGCACAAAATATGTCACCTTCTCTGGAGACATGCCTTTGCTGTAGATTTGGACATATGGCGCAACAGATTGGTGGACGGGGAAGATGGTTAAGTTAGTCTTGAAGTTTACTGACATTAAGACTAATCACTCTTCTTGAACGATGACTAACATATTTGCAATTGAAAGGGTGCGATTTCAGGTCTACTTTCAAGTGAAGGGTCATTGTTTTGTGACCTCTGGACAGATTGTTATATGGGTATGTTACTGCAGGCTGCTAGTAAGCTAATGTCATTAGTGTTAAGCATGCAGCCTGGGTGATGTTTAGCATATTTTCTCTTCATCTTGCTCTCTGGTTGTAGGCCAGCTTATTAGAAAGACATCACCTTTCTGTGCTCCCGAGAAAAACAAATGAATAAAAACTAGTAAATTGTTTTAAAGCAGTGCAAGTAATATTTAGGCACTGTATTGAAGGAAAGCTCTGAAGAAGACCAAGGCCAAGAACAAGACTCAGCAATATAGATGCCAGGACATCAAGATGTGGCTAATATGGCTCTCAAGTATCTCTTATTTTGCTTATTAATATTTGAGTTATGCCTACAGCCTTCTTCATGGTAAATTTTAAGACCATGTAGTAAATGTCCATCTGTTAACAGCATCAAATGTACAGTTAAACCCAATAAGTAATATTAAACTCTTTCTAAATAATCTCAGTTTTGTGAGAAAATACCTGTTTTACCACTAATGCAGAACAGAAATGAATGGAACACAAGCAGTCATTAATCAACAAACAAGCAAACAAACAAAAAAAAAACAACAACAACAAATAGCCCAATCTCCCAGGATTCTTTATATATATATATATATATATATTTATTTTTTTTTCTCTCTGGGATCCTGTCTTCCATATCTGCCTACAGAATGATCTTCTTGCTTAGAAATCAAAATTTAAAACTGTCCGCATATACTGTACTATAGCTGTCATGACCAAGCAAAAACCCTGGCTTATGAGAAAGGGAAATTAGACATGATCTAAAAAACGCTATGATATACTGCCTCATGCACATATGGAATAAGACCAGCTCTGTGCCACACAGTAAGTTATGTACTTGTCTAAATCTAAAGGTTATTTTCCTCATGTTAGAATCATAAAATCATAGAATGGTTTGGGTTGGAAGGGACCTTAAAGATCATCCAGCTCCAACCCCCAAAGTTCATATGGGAGTCCAGTGTGTTTGCAAAAGTGGGAGCACTGCTCCCACTGATGCTATGAAGTGGCTCCTACATACAACAGCAACAGGCATAAAGCTATGGGTAGTTACATGTTTATGACTAATATCATGCTGGACTGGCGAACACCAGATGGTATTTGGACGTTTTCTGATTACAGTGATTTACTAGGAGCTATGCACAAATAGTACATGCAAATTGTAGATTTGAAAGGAGTGAGGGAAAAAGTAAATATAGTGTATTTATGTATTTATACAATTTGGTGCATGTTTGCTGCCATGTAAGAGGGACAGAGATAAGCTGTGCACAAGTACTATAGCAGGCAGAATCCAAATGTTTCAGTGGGTTTGTAAGGCCAAATTATAACAGCAATTTTCTTTTATCTCAGATCGTGAGTTCTAGAGATCAGGTGTCTGAGCTCTCAGTGAAAAATTAAAAGCTACCTTTCAGTATGATGCATTGGAAAGCAGAGAGCAGTGTAGAGTCACTTTTTTTCCCAGTGTGATTGGGTATTTGAAATTGTTATGAAACGCATTAGCAGATGCAGAAGAGAGTAACTGTGGAGTGTTTAGAAACAATCTTAGTCTTCAAAATACCGATCAAAGGAATGAAATACAAGAAATACTTGAAGAGCGTCCAGAGATACAGCAATCTTTGTTACTGGGCTGTTACCATTCACGTGACATGTCCTACCTAGGTCCTTGTTGGATCTCCTGAGAGACAGTAAGCAGGAGAACTGTCTGAACCCTCTGAACTCCCAGCAGCTCTTACTTATCAAGATCTGATTCTCTGCATACAGACTACAAGCAGCTGACAGAGAACTGCTTAAACTGTATGGGACAGGAAAAAAAGTGCCTACAATCAGGATTTCTCCATGGATCCACAAAGCAGAGAGAATGTGCACAGTATAATATCCAGCAGTAAATGGTATATCTATTTTTCTTAATGATTAGCAACTACCTATATAAGCTGCTGTTGGAATAATGTGTTTCAAATTTGAAACTGCCTGATTAGGTTATGAATAGGCCCCATGTGGCATACTGTTTGGTTATCTTCATATATGCTTCTTAAAATGAAGAAGTGAGGCTTGGTGAGATTATGCTGCAATTCCAGTAGTTTGCCCTTTGGTAGACATTACAGGGAATAATTTGCAGAGTCCACAGAGACCACATATTGCACAGTGCATGAAACAAAGAAATGGATACTTGTTAAAGCAATGAGGAGAAATGTAGAGAGCTGATCTGAAAATAACAGGGATTATTTTGCTTCAACTCTACCTATTCCGAATTGTAGAGAAGGTAAGAAGCAAAATGAAAACATTGAGGAATTAAATAACTGGGTGGGGTATGTGATGAAAAAGGGTAAAAAGCTTTGTAAAATTCAAGTCTCAGTATTATTTGCAAGCCTTTGGTGTTCAAACCTATATATTTGGTGTGAAGACTAGAGAAAAGGGTAAGTTTAATTATTAACACCACTTCCCAGGATTATTAGTGATACAGGAGGAAAATATATTTTGGTGGTATTAACAGGGCTGACCTTAGAGACAGGATACACCAGATGATGGAGAGATGCCCTCCTTGGTGGGGGGCATCAGGCTGTGATGGTGAGGGAGCCTGCTGGGGGCTTGTCTTTTCAGACACCCCAACATCAGACCAGCAGGACAGAACAGTAGGACCATAATGGCCTTTCACAGCACGCGTGGTTTTCAGAGAACCTCTCTAACATATCTGAGAGGATTCAGGCTCACATGCCCAAGAGCCAGAATGAAAACACATTTAGAGCTTTTTCCTTATCTGTTGAACTCTGCTGATGTCCTGGAGAAGGCTTTGTGAAAAACAAAGAGCTAAATACAGACACTTAGATTATCCTCTGTGCATAAAGTCTGGTCTAGTTCTCAATCCCAAAGCACTAATTCCTTTCCTGGGGACTGCTGCAGTCAAATCTGTCTACATCACCATCCTCAGTACCATTGCAAGCTGTGGTAACTAAATAAACTAGAGAAGGAGCACGTAAAGAAAAATTTCCCCCTTAGATATTTTATCCTCTCCAGTAAAAGGCATCTATTGTTGCAGACAACCAGCTAAAACCAACTGGCAGAAAATGGAAAGACCCTTTGGGGCGGATGGGAGGATTTACCCATTAAGTGTGAGGCAAGTATGTGCCTGCTGTCTTGATAGCCTCACCGAGCTTCCAGCAGGCATCTTGGCTGGAGTAATGGGTTACTGTTGTCTACATGCAAAAAGGACTTGAATAGCTACCTGAAGTTAGTGTCAAAAAGCACTTCCATTCATGCCTGTGAGTGAAAGAGCTAGGGTGAGGCATCAAGTGGCCCACTACAACGAAGTGATTGCAGCCTGGAAAGAACAAATGGGATACTCTGCAGGAGCACGCTGCAGTTCTGCAGAGAGGTGGTTTGGCTGCTTGGAGACCAGATATAAATGTGGAATTAGTTTGAAGAACTATGTTCTGTGCACTGTGTTGAGAATATAGCCATTTATGAATAAAGAATGCCAAAACACTTCCAATAAAAGTTTGCCTCGACGTAAGGAAACACCAGAATAAAAAGTTCTAGCCACATGATGCCACTGGTGGCACACTGGCAGGACTATTCATGTTGATTTTCTTACGCGGAGGCTTGCTTTTTAAGAACTGTAAGCAATTGTGCATGAAATGCATTAATAGGGAGCATATTATTACAGCTGCAAGGTCATGTTACCAAGTTAGCAAGAGCCAGAGTGCCCTGGCACCTTAGCTTGTGTCAATGTGTCTATGCATTTAACTACATGTGCAAATGCCTGGGAACAATTTTGCTCTACGTGGGAAATAGCATCATTAAATATATATATATATATGTGTATATATATATATATAAAGCTCTTCTGCACTGGATTGAAAACAACAAAAGCTGGTCTCCCTGGAACAGAGGGGCACCAGTGAACCACCCTGAGTTGTCTGCACCAGTTAGTGGTGTTGCCTTTGGAATGTGATGGGATACTATCCAGTTACTGGGATAGTAAGAGTGCTGAGATAGTAAGCTTCAGAAACAACATCTTCATACGTCAGTCTGGCCACATGATGTCATCACACATTATTGAATTTCTGGATTTCTCTCAGTGCACTGAGATTTTGTCTTTCTCAAGACTTAGCATAAGTATGCTCTCACCCTTTCTATCCATGCTTCATCATTCTGAACAAAAGTTTTCCTTCAACTGACTAAAAAGACAAAAGCAATCTTTTGCACTAGGATAACTGAAACATTTGAATACAGTATGATAAAAAAGAGAGAATATCCTGAAATTATTGTGGCAAGTTTTCTTCGTTGCATTCAAGGCTGTCCCACCATACTAAGGCTGTAACTGGAAATGTGGCTAGGAATTTTCTTTGTAATCCAAAGGCAGCGATGATTATCTCCTATACAACACCATGAGTTTTTCAGGAGGTTACCTTTAATTGCCCAGGATCAAGGAAGCTCTCTACACTATGACTTTTATATATATACCTTTATATTAATATTTTGTGTTGTTACACACCACCTTTAAAGCTTTTTTCATGGTGCATGTGATAGGAAGGGACAGGATTCAGCACAGGTGGTTATTTATGTCCTGCGTGCTTATATACACTGAAGAAAAAATACAAACAGGAAAGAAAAGGAAAAAAAGAAAAAAAAAAAAGGAAAAAGGAAAAAGGAAAAAGGACGGGCTTATAAAAAAGGGGGGGGAGGGGAAGAACAGAAAAAATCTTAAAGGTAGCACTTGTGCTAGCTTGAAACTCAGTAGCTTCTCCTTTCTTTAGAAAGAGTGACTGTCAGTAACAGCCTGCTGTTGACACTGGACAGTGGTAAAAAGCTGAAATGTAGAGCTAGAACACTATAGCAAATAGTGCTTCTATGTTCACATTAGCAAGCAGAGCATGTAGCTGGGCTCCTTTTCTTGCCAGAGACTAGGCAATAAATGAAATTTCAAGGGTCTGATGAAAAAAAATCCCAAGGTCATTCAGCCTGAGTAAGATAAATGATAATATGCTTCACTATAAATAGCAATTCAGTGACCTGTTGTTGCAATTCTGGGTGAGTTAGCAGGGATGAATTTTCAAGTATTCCCCATTAAGGATATTATCCACCATGTTGAATTTCAGTCTGTAGTGGGTACAGCTTTTTTTTCATTCCTCAGTATTTACAGAGAGGCTATGTCCCACCACACTGCAGCCATTTATGAGGCACCTAGTTTAACCTAGTTTCTTAGGCTTCCTCTAAAAGAAGGATTCATCTTACCATTGAAGGAATGACTTCTGGAAGCGACTATTTTCTGTTCTATGAAGGGAGCTAATATGATCATCTTTAAGCCAATGATCTGTCTTTTATGAGGATAAAGCATAATTCCCATGAAAGGGGATTATGTTTAGTATATCCACTGTCAGTATAGTCACTAGTCATGACCTCCTATATACCTATAGACATTTAAAGCACAAACATTGCTAAATACATGTGGGGAAGGAAAGGACAAGATGGTGGCAAACACCTGCCAGACAAGAAGACGTTCAAGTGACCTTTGAAAGAATCAGTGAGTGGAGACAGCAATGTGAGCTGGTTCTCTTTTCCTGCATAAGGAAGGTTGCAGTTGTATGAGTGGTTGTTTACAGTGTTAACTAGAAATTCGGGGAGAATTCAAGTGAAAACACAGGCAATCCCTGGTGACCAGCAGTCTCCAAGACTTTAAAAATGTTTAAAAGAAGAAAGATAAAATCCTACAATAGGATCATGATTCCAGGAGCTAAGACTTTAAAACAAAACATCTGAAAAACAAAATAAACAACCCCCCACCCCAACCTATCAATAGGACAGATGACAACCTCATCAGCTGTCTTTCCGTAATATAAGGCCTGACTCTTCTCTCATGATAATATACATCTACATAATTCCACTGCAGTTGTTTTTCTTTCTTCAAAAATATGAGGGTGACTGCATTGTCAGGAATATGGGCCTTCCTCTTCTCATAGATCTCGAATTTTGCATCTGAGCTACTACAATTAATTCAGTGTGAATATTCCCAATGTTTTACAGTACAATCAAGAAGAAACTGACAAACTTGGTGATTTGTTCTTTTCAGTCAGAAACTATTTATGTAAGGCATATTCTCAATGGGTTCTCAGTGATATTGTATGAACATGAACTTGCATTGTTTAATACTAATTTGCTGCTAAACAAAGCCTCTTCTGACTTCAGTGTGACTCATGAATTGCAAATTAATCAAATTTGGAGCTGTTTGTTTGGTCTTTAAAATGATTTAATCTAACATATCTCAATTAGAAAGTAATTTAATAACAGAGGTAAAATAACAGTTAACGCTGAAAGAGTCATGCTCCAGCGTGAAGCAGGTTGTTTAGATCAATTGGCTTATGAAGGCAACATGCAGTCTATAAAAATGCAGTCCTACCACCCTACTCTTTCTGGATCAATAGATTCAATAAGTTCCTAATAACATGTTTCAAAAAGGCATATTACAAAACAGTATTGACAGACATTTCTAATAATTCTGACTTGTGAAAATAAATGTTGGAATTCAATATGCAATGTTAATACACAATGTATCAAAAAGTCAGTATGTGTTAAATTAATACTAATAAATATTAAAATTTGAATCACTGATGCTGGTGGAGCTACTCCAGTTTATTCCAGTTATGGCTGTGTCCCTAGAAATATGAATACATTGAAGAATATGAAAACTACTTTGCAACATGAAAATCATCCTCTGTGGAGAAAAGACTTGATAAGCAAAGTCACAAGTAATCACTTGTCTGTGCCCTAACTCTGTAAGGAAAGGACTGCACTTGTTTAAGGAACGGGATGAAGAGGTCCTGCCACTGCTGTAATGTTGGCACTGGAAGAGAAAGGAGACAAAAGATAAGAAGTTTTGGGTTTCCCAGAAAGAGGAGTTGCCAGCACCTTCTAAAATGTGTGCTTTAAGTGTGCACTACAATTATAGGAAAGGTAAAAATAGGAAATTTTGTAACTTGTATGTCCATGTTGTAATGATTCATGCTGCTATACAAAAACCTTTAAGGTTCAGCAGGCACAACATAGGTGTCAGTGGGTACTCAACTATTTTTTCAAGTTGTAATTTTTCATTTATTTATTACATAATTTGGGGTTTGCATTTATCTTTCTTCAGCTGAGAGATACAAACTTTTCTTTTTTGGTATCCAAACAGGAACAGTTTTATGAGTCAATCAGGTATACATCAAAGACTTCAATAGAACATGTAGCAAATCTCTTGATATAAGATTATATTTAGATAGGGAATCATCGTCATCTCAGCTCTCCCTTATCCCCTACCCACTGATCCTGGGCTATCCTCACTCTCCCCGAGTGTGCATAGTTTCTGAGTGCAAACAGCTTCCAGCAAACTGCCATCACTCGAGGGACTTCCTGGAGCAGAATCAGTGCTTTTAGTTTAAAAGCTGTGAATGGGATGTTTCTACCACGATTTTGTGTAGTCACTTTTTACACACATACCGATCACCTCTTTTGCAACACTGGGCATACATCGTTTGTTATCTCACAGCAGACAGGGCACTAAACAAGGACTTTGGGGCACATGCATTGTGTAAATCTGCTCTGGTTTACAAAAAAATAGAAAATCCCCATATTCCCATTAAGCTTTGCAGAAACTTCTCCGTAATTGTGAAGACGTATTAGAATACATAACTGTGCATATTATTACAGTATCCATACCAACACCTCCCTAGTGTCTAAAAAGCTTTATCTGTGCTGCTCTCCAGCTGTGCGAGATGCTTGATTTTGCTTTTGTAATGTACCCGCTACAGGCAGCTGAAGTGCACTCACTAAAGCTCCTTGCTATGTAGCGTGTTACTTTGCAGAAATGCAGAAAAGCTGAGGAGAGAATAGCTTCTGGAATTCCTGAAGGGGGAAATAATATGTGGCATGTCTGGCTTTGGCATTCACCCTTGGTTATGGAAACCACAGAACAGCACACCAGAAGTCTGTCAGATCTGCTAAACCCCAAAACCAAACCAGCTCAGGACCCACTGGGGACTCTGTCCTGTGTTTGTACACTGCCAGCTACAGCTTTAAATCCACAGGTTTGTTTGAGGCTGTCGTTTTTTCCCTGTTGTAAGTGAGTCAGGCATGACTCTGCTGTTAGAATATCCAAACATGAATTACGATTTCAGTAATTTGCTGCTGAATTGTTCCTCTGCCCTGGGCAATATGCATATGCTCTCAAAGGCAGTGAATGAAATAAAACCATCACCAGAAGTTGTCTGCAGTCTCCCAGCTCTCCCATCTTTTTGCCTTTCCTTGAAGTAGCTGTGGGCGTCTGTTACATGGTCCCTTATTTTCCTCTCCTCTGGACTACACAAGGCCATCTCCCCCTAACTGTAGGCCCCTGATCATCCCAGGTAGCCATCTGCTGGACTCTGCCCTGCCTCTCAACATCCTTCTTGAACAGGAGGAGTCCACTCCCGGACATAATACTCCAAGCCCCACCAGTGGTGAGCAGAGGGGAATAAAAACCTTCCTCGGCCTGCTTGCCATGATTCTCCTAATGTGGCTTCCTAATGTAGAATGCCATTTGCCTTATTTCTGGTGGGAGCTCACTGGTGGCTCCTACTCAGCTTGGTGTCCACCATGATCCTCGTCTGCTTCCCAGCAGGGCCATGACTTGGGCAGTCACTCACCAGCCTCTTTTCATGCGTGGGGCTATTCTGTCCCAAGAGCAGAGCTCTGCGTTTCTCCTTACCGAGCTTCAGGAGGTTTCTGATGGCTGTTCACAAACTGTTAGAGATCCCTTTGAATTGAAGCTCTACCATTCAGAGTATGGACCCCTACACACACCCCTCAATTTAGTATTGTCCCAAAAACTGATGGTGAAAAATCTTCAGAAAGTTCTGCTAGCACTTGTTCAAAGTCTCGCAGTGAAGAGGCTGTCAGTACCACAGTTTTGTTTGACTCTCCTAGATTAATGAAAGGACCTCCTGCTGAAATATAGTTATGAGAAAATAAAATAATAACAAAAAATATTTGATTTTTTATGCTTTCATGGAATAACCTCTATCACAGAAAATCATAGGGATATAGTCATTCTTATATAGACGTCACATTATGTTGAACTTCAATCTTTTGAACAAACTGCACAATCAAACTTCTTCACAGTACTGTCTCCTGTAATAACTCAAACTGCAGTTTGCATTTTAATGTTTTTTGGTAGTATTGAGACAGTGCAACAATTGCTATTTGCATATTAAGTGCAACAAGCAAATCTCTGCCTAGCACAGCGGTACAGCTATCCACTACACAGGATTCGGCAGCTACACAATATGTATCAAAAGACATATTTGTATGTGGGCAACCAACCACATAATATAGGTTAAGAAAGTGATAGACTCCCAAGAAACTGTGGGATAATGGATTCAAATATGTACAGAAATGACTGAGTCGAGTCCAACATTGATTTACTGTTCTGGAGCCATCCTGATAAACCCGAACAGTACTGGTTCTATTCATGCTGAGCACAAGCTCATCTACTACAGGAACTTCACTTTAGGTTGGACTCTGTGATAAACCTCAGCACAACTTCTGCTGTTTCTGCAGTGTTCTCTCTCTTTCTTTCTTTCTTTCTTTCTTTCTTTCAGGACATCTGCAGTAATTGACAGTATACTGCAGCTGTAAAACTATTTTACTTGCGTGTTTTTGATTTGCTGTCTCGCAGCTCCACATGAGTTGGCTTTGTAAATTTTCACAGGTTGCCCTCTGAGCTGTGTTTCTGTCACATTTATTCTGAGATGTTCTCGCAGCATCTACTCCATTTGCAGACAGGCACACGATGGCTAGTTCCCTGGAAAAAGCTACCTTCTGTTCTTTTCCTGTCTGATCTATGTCTGGGGTGGTTAAAGGTATGCATGCAATTAGATAAACCATTTGGTTTTGACCTTTAATGCCACAGTGGCAATGTGATGTTTTTTGTGCCTAAAGAGAAACATGTAGAATACAAGCTGTTTTACTGCTCCAAGGCAGTGCTTAAGCAATGCATGCTTTCATGCTCCAGAAGGTACTCTGTCATTAACTACAAGCGTATCATATCAAACATGCTGGTCCATACAGTCAAGGGAATTGAATGGATGGTGAAGCTAGACTGAAGTCTTGAGTAGCTTCATTCTCCATGTCTGGGAGGGGTAGAAAATACAGCTTTCTTTTTAAGGATTGCTGAATCTGTATGAAGTAAACACAAGCCAGCACTAACAAAAAAAAAAAAATAAAAATAAGGTAACATTTAATAGTCTTTCTGTTCACAAAGACACTGTTGAAACCAAGAAATATTTTGCTGTCTATGGAACCTCTCCAACATCTGATACAGTGGAAATACTCTGGGACATCAAAAAAAAGCTTCCTAGTGCTTTCATCTTTTTGAAAATTTCTGATGAAAAAGTGGAGGAAGGTTGAGAGCTGAGATTTCATAATCCCTGTGTGAAGAATTCTTACTGAAGTTGTGCACTTTCACTAGCAGGGAAAAGGAAATGGAGAGAACCTGTTAAATGAAGTTAAAGTGTTGGAGGGGGGTAGATTTGTATTATAAGTCTTTTGAATTTTGTTTTCAGCTGCAGAAATTTATCTGCTGTTCAAAACAAGAATATAATTTCCTCTGGTCTCAGTGAAATCCAGAAATGATGGCAACCTGCTGTCTGCTGCTGATTTACTTCAATGGTAACTTCTAACAGCAACTCCCTTTCAGGAAAGCTACCTTTTATCTCTGAGGGGGGGAGGAAATAAGCTCATTAGCACATTTTCTTTGTACAGTAGGAATGTTCCTGTGTGTCAGTCCAGGGTGTGGGGAGACACGCTGTACGGTTGCTGGGACCTCACAATTGTCCAGTTTCGTTTTTCTTTCCCTTGTGATTGGGAAATAGTCTTAAAAGTGAAGCTGCAATGGGCTCAAAAGGGCAAAATGACAGAACTAGGGCTTTGTATTCAGCCTCTCAGAGTTTTATTGCATAAAAGACTTGGAGACTATTTGCTTGCTATTAGTTTGTCCTTGCTTTGCTTCTGTTCATGACATTTCCTTCAGCCTGACATCTTAATGTTCATTACCAGGCCATTTTTCTCTGAGTTTCACTACCAAGTTAAACAACCTGTATTAAAAAAGAACATTGATGTTAGGGGTGATCTAGCTAGGTGGACAGAAAGTATTCCCAAAAGGGAAAAAAAAAAAAAAAAAAAAAAGGCATGAGAAAGAGGGCTTCATAAAAAATGGAGACTTCTGCATTTTTGATGTACAGATGTGTTCCTAAGATGGAAAAAAAGTTGGTTTTTAGTTACATCCCTCACCCCCCAATAACCTGAGCATGCCTGGCCTTGTGGCTTCTTTAAACTGGTGTCACAGTCATCTTAGCCCTTTCCTAGGCAATAAAGCATCAGAGTGCTTGCTTTCTTTTCTCACAACGGGGTTTGTTGGGAGCTCTTTCTAACTCCATAAAGATTTTCTAGTCTGGCTGTAATTCAGTGAATTATTGGCTAAGGGGAAAATTATTAGAGCTCATCGTGACAACACTGTTCATCACATTAAACAGTGTTGCTGAGGGGGAAAAGCCATAAACTTCCAAGACAATGCACCTGTGTAGAATTAGCCAATAAATGAATAATAGACACACGGCTAAAAACATTAATGGGAAAACATATTTTTAAGAAAAACTTGATGGGTTTTTTGTTGGTGTTGTTGCTGGGTTTTGGTTGGTTGGTTGGTTGTTTTTTTGCAGTAAGCTATAAATACATCTTATGTGTGATCCTCGCAGTTAAAATCTTTGGCAGTCCAAAACACAATGCTATGTTTTGTGCCACAGGAAGCAAATGGCTCATTTTTTTTCCTCTTGCATGGTGTTTGATGGTTCTCCTCCCAGTCATTTTGCCACTGTCATTTGCACTACCCTAAGAAATCCTTGTGGCTGGTGATTCTTTTCTACTCCCACAGAAAAACTGGGAGCAATGTAACTACCTGCCCCAAAGGAGCTACCATCTGTGCTATTTATACATCCTTTCTTCAAGTACAAACAACTATACCCTGCAAGTTAATAATGATTACTTTATATTTATGCTACTGCAGCAGTAAAAGATACCAATATGTTACTGCAAGACCCTCAGAAATATTGTGTTTGCCGTGCCATGTCTTCTGAAGTGAGGGCAGGCTATGTGCGGATGGAAGAGGCAGTCAAGCATCAAACTACACTGTTTCCTATAGCACCCTTGATTCTTATATTGCAGATTTTAGGAAGTATGTGGTAAGTAAAGAAGGAGCCTGCAGAAAGAAAAAGAAGAGACGAGCCAGTAGAATGGTGCCATGGAGAAATGTGCTTTATTCTCCAACCTCCTACTGCGGGATTCCTTCATTATCAAACTTTTCAGGGTAATTAGTTCCTTGGTACCCAAAAGCAAGCAGGGCCAGGTTTGCAGAAGTGTTGATCTCTCAGAACAGTGACTGAGAAACATTGAGGCTGTGCAATGAACTGCTGTGAGAAAGTAAGGAAGCATAGGTGCTTATTATATCCTTTGTGAGAAAATAAGGAAGAAGAAAGTGATGAAACACTTTCCCCATAGGTTTCACAGTCACTCCTGAAAGTAGAAGTATATAAACAGAGAACTTTGTGGAAATGTCTGGAAAACCGGTGGTCTGGAAGTATCTAGGAGAAAACAGATCTTTCTGACCATCTTTCCATCTATACCCCAGACCTCTCATGGGATCTAGTTAAGACTGAGACTTCTGTGCTGGGTCTCTCTTTTCTCATCCCCATCCCCATCTTATTATATTCTGGGTGTATCCTCACTTTCCCTCGCCACCCTAATTTAATTCCCACTGCTTCCTCTTGCATACTGCCTCCAATATTCCTTTCATCTTTCTTCTGCAATGTTATTTACACTGGATCCCACACTTTTCCTCTCTCTACATCACAACTTGTATAATTTTCCTTTCATTCTTTGTCATCAATAGAGTAACATCTAATTCAGTAATTGTCTGGAAAGTTCTGATCATTCTCTGAGTCCCCATTACATGCAGTCCCCTTGCTGAAATAAGTCAACCTCGATTGAGTTAAATTTTCTTTTTGTTGTGGGAAAAATAGTATGCCTGATACCCAGATGTCTAACTTGAATCTTTCCTCCTGAGTTTAAACCTATTACTTTATCCCCTGCCTATTACAGACATACAGAAGAGCTTATTCACTTCCTTTCTGCAGCAACATCTTTACACATCCAAAGACTGTTACTACACATCTTCCTTGACATTATCCTCTCTAGATTAAATTACCTCAACTGACTTAACTTTTCCCTGTAGGTGATGTTTGCCAGCACTCATCGTCCCTGCAGTGCTTTTTTTTCACATCCTTTTCAAAGCATGTGACCGAAACTGGACAGAGTACTCCTGCTGAGTCCCTAGCAATGTTGGTTGCAGCAGAATCCAATCTTCTGAGTTATAATGCCTTCATTCTCTACCTGTATATAGACATATAAGAATATAAAATAATTCACAATATAGTAGACTTAGTATTTTTAGCAATAACATGGCATGACAGATGTTATTCACGATAAACCTTTTTTTTTTCCTGCAGAATCATTACCTTGCATGTTCTTGCCCCTCCGTTTACATAAAAGATTGTTCCTGCCCAAGCATATGACCGATTATGACTGAATGGTACCCTGTCTTCTTTGCAGAATATTCCTCCAATTTGACAAGTTTATCAGGAATCCTAAAGTTGTTCTGTAAGGTCCTTCACAGGTTGACACCAAATGCAGATTCAGTAGTCCTGCTTTCCCTTCCATTGCTTCCACTGTCCCACTTTCTATTCTCAGACTTCCTGATCCAGATCATTCATTAAAACATTAAAAAAAACTCTGGATACAGATCAACCCTTGGTGGAAACCTGCTTGACATATTTTCTCCTATTTTGACAGTGAGTTGTTGTTATGATACATTTTCTAGAGAGTTTCCTCCCTGTATAAAAGTAATTCATGTAGTAGTCTGTGTTTCTCTGACTTACTTAGAGACTGGGCAATACCTTTCTGAAGTCAAGATATATGAAATTTATTGCTGCCTCCATATGCACAAGGCCTGTAATGCTGCCGTAAAATAAAAACAAATTAGGAAGTCCATGTTGGATATGCCACCTCACCTCATTATCTTCTAGGTGCTTATGAATAGTTTGCATGATTATTTATTCTGCTGTTTTTCTGCAAGTGAAATCTGTTACATATGTGTTAGCAGAGGTGTTTATTACATCCTTGGTAAAAGTCAGGATATTTACTTGTATCATCAGGATATTTTCTCTGTAAGATCAGTAGAATTAATGCTGTTAGCATTAATGCATGCTATTTCTTGCACACAGACCCACAAAAACGGTGGAGAGACAACCGAAGGAAGTGAGCAGCTTTCGAGTTGACATCTGCTGTGTCTGTGGTTTTCTGTGTGGTATCCATTGCCCTATTTCAGAGTCTTGTCCTGGCTGCTGTAGTCTGTGTCAGGAGGAATCTCTGGGTGGAGCAGAAGATAGTTCTTGCTTTCCCTGGGATCCACTGAGCAAGGGCAGGGGAAGTGTCAGCTCAGGATGGGGCTGGGTGAAGGGTGGTGGAGAGCAGGTGTTAAGCAAGTGAGGAAATGGCTGAGAAAAGCAAGAAGTGGATGGGCACGAAACAGTGAGAGGATGTTTGCCTGGAGAGCCAGGGGAGGTGATGTAGGTCATGTCACAACCAGGAAAGCCCTGACCAGAAGGAGAGTGCTGATAGTGCCATCTCAGTGCTCCAGGTAACATCAGGCCTCACTGTCATAGCCACAAAACCTCAGCTGCTAATTTTTCATCATCCCAAACCAACCTGCTCCCTCTACGTAAATTGGGCAACACGCTCATTTCCAGTGTTCCTTGCCTGATTTTTCCAATTCACAACACCACCTGATGGCTGGCATCTGAGTATGTAATGCTGTGAGTTTGGCTAAGGAAGCTCTGGAAAGCTTCCAGTGCTAAGCAAGCTGAAGTTCCCTTTGGATTGCTCTGATCACAGGAAGATGCACATCTGTGGCTGAAGAGGATTATGGTATGCATTACAGGTGATGTAACATTTCAATTTCCTTTGAGTTTGGGTCATGCAATCTGAACTACTTCACAGAGGAATAGAAGATTTGTATAGATAATGTTTTATTTATGAATTAGGTACCTTTCCAAATTCTAAATTATCCCTTATCTTCAGGCTCCAGCTGTGACACAGATAAGCAGAACTGACTAAAGGCATAGGAAATACGCAAAATCAAATTTTCTCAGCCAAGGATGACAGACCAATACCAATCTTTTGTCATTAGAAAAGAGTCCTGCCGAGTTGGGCTTATTACTCAGGGGACCACCAGGGAGCAGGAAGCAGGGAGGTGGCAGCCGTGACTGCTTGGAGGAGCCAGGGTCCCCATCTCCATCTCACGAGTGAAGAACCTGATACCTCTGAGACTGCAGCAACGGCCAGCCTGACACTTTAGGACTGATCATAGGCATAATCAGAAACATCCACCTTCTCCTCCCCTCTCTTCTCCTCTACGCCCACTTTTACTTCCCCAAGTCTTTAACCAGAAGGCAGATATCTCCTTTGCCTAGGGCCACACCAATTGTAGGTCTTTATCTAGTTATGGTTGATTTTACAGCATCTCCACAAAGCAAGGATTTGTGTAGCAAGTCGAAATTCCAGAGAGCTCAGTGAGGGTGACAAAGTATGGGCCTTCGGCAATGAGCATAAAATTAAAACCTCAGTATATCAGCAAAGCATAGCAGAACTTTCTGATACTAATCAAATATTTCCCTTCAGTGGCAGCTGAGCAAAGCTTCAGTCCTGAAAAAAAAAAAAAAATGCCAGGATGACCCTGTGCTGTGCAGAACCTCCCCAGATACCGTGGCTTCTGAAATCACAAGGTAGTTCTTCAATTATTATCAGGTAGAGTTTACTATTTAAAACAGCATTTTTAAATAGAAATTTCTATTTTGAAACCTTTGGAAACTACAGCAAATAGACCAACAAACTCCATGGCAAATTATTGCTTTCTAAGCCTTCTGTTTAAGAAGACATGCTCACTGATATTCTGGAATATATTACGTTTTAGGGTCATAGCATCTGAGACCATCTGTCACTATCACTTACAGCTGTGATGACTACTACATTATAGAGGATTTAGAGTTTTAAAAGAGAGGATTTAATTCTCTCAAGAAAAAACATGGATAATGGCCCTCAAAGCAAAAAGTCTAGCAAGTTACTAAATTCTCTTAATAGGGATTTTCTGTAGGAGAGAATTTGTGTGTTGGCCTGAAGTTGCCTCGGATGTGCAGTTCTGGTCCCTGGCACTCTGTATCAGAAACAGGGCAGCGGAGAGTGAAGAAGATGATCACATTCTGGTTGCAGATTAGCTTGAAACAAGATTTGCCTAAGTCATGGGTGCTGGAGGGTTTCTCTGCGTTATTACAGTCATGACTTCTGTGTATACTGCAGGATGTAGATTGTTCTACACGTGCTCCCAGGCATTAGCTAGGCTACAGAAAGCAATCTTTTTGGCAGCAGCAGCCTTTGTTGATTGCAAAAACTGCAAATGCTAGGGGCTACTCCAACCAAATAGCATATTTCACCCTTTGGAGTCCTGAGAGCGCAGGCAGAGCTGGCCAGGTCTCTGACTTATTTAATCTCAAATAAGTCAGTTTTGGTGCTATTGAACAAGCCATTATCTCCTATGCAGAACTATTCAAACACAAGAATTCACATTATGAGAGAAAAAAATTCTCATTGTAAGATAATACCTTCTTTCAGCTTATGGAGCTTTTCAGTTTTTCCCTTTTATAATTTTGATGCTTGTGAATTACTCCAGAAACATGTAATATCTGATTTGTTCTTCTAACTTAAGCCTGTCTTCATCTTCAACCTCATGACATGTACAGTGTGTTAGATAGCTAAACTAATGTCATCTTGCAAGATAATAAAACATATGCAATAATGAATTATCAAACATCTACTTGGACTTTCTTAACAAATAAGCAAGGCTGAAACCAAACCTCATTTAGATTCTGAAGGCAAAACAATTTAGCAATTACTCTGTAGTACCTTCTCTGGTAAGATGCATCACATTTTACATTAATCATGGGTGTTGTTACTAAGACAATCCATACTCAGTATAAGGATTTGGTTATATCATGGGCATTGCTAGCCTGTGTGAACCACATCAACCTATGGTGTTATTTTCATTTGGTTTTCAGACCTAACCTGAGAGTACTAAGTTTAGTAAATAAGGAAACAGTTTAAACTTCAAACTCGTGGAGTGTTTCAGCACCTTGTTTTAACACATTGGCACAATGAGTTTTTTCCACTGCATTTCACAAACCATGGTTTATATTCATAGAATAATTAGAGATTAGATAAAAATATGCCATCATATTAGCTCCACCAAATGGCCGAGGAACAGACTGGGAAGATATTATTCGTCATTAAGTCAGCTGAGGAAGAAAAGAGGATTTCACAACTGTTTTGTTCTACCTGTGCAGTTTTCATCTCTTTTTTCTTAGCCTGTGTTAATTCAGAAACCTGTTTCATAGCTGGAGTCTTCAGCACAAATGGAGGCACTTATAAGTTCCTTGAAATCACACGCACACACACACAAATACACATGTACAGGAGAAGGGTAGGGTTGAAAGTGGAATAACTAAAAAAAATAAAAATAAATTAATAAATAAATAATCCCAGTCCTTGTAGCATTAAGAAGTCAATAAGTGGTATGTCACTGGCATGCAGGCCTTTGCATGTCAGGGGAGATCACACTACATTATTGGCAGACTAAGCCTGTCATGAGATAGAAGCGGACTGACTTCCCAGATTCAAAACCCAAGTCATGCAGCAGTGACTCAGAGCTGAATACAAACAAACACAGAAGGTGAGGGGGATTGTAAGGAAGCTGTCTCTTTACAACATCATTGTTGAAGTCTACTGAGCATCCAGATACACCTTCTACTGCTAAGCTGATCAACAATTTGCAGGTCCATCACAAGAAGATCTACTAGCCAGGGAATGCCCGTCTCTGTCTAGATATTTATACCCTATTTACCTTCATGGCAGAAACTGGCATGCTTTGAAATCCCTTACCTGCATCATGAATAGACCAGAAGTAAAACTTGCTTCTTTCAGAGTCCTGAATTTGTTGTTATATCCTGACATCAGTGAATTTAACCACAGTATATGGTGACAATACAAACAGCAGAACAGTTCTCAAATTCACCAGTTTGCCTTAGATGGTAGAAACAGAATTGATTCTACTTATTTATAATATTCTCTATTCCTTTCCATGTATATATACTGCATTTTTTAGGCTGAAAGTTTTACTCATAATAAAAGATCATTTCTATTCTTGTTTATCAGATTACCTCATTTAAACAATTCTGTCACTGTTATTTTTTGGACAATTAGATTTGCTCTAAGTGAGAACTGGAAATCTAAATCACATTTCTCAAGACAGTCAGATTAACAGGGAATTCTGAGAACCCTTCCTGAAATTTTTCTTCCAGTAGGTGTATAACAGGGAGTTCAAACCTGAAGAATTTAGGGAATCTGTATAAAATTTGTGAAATCCAGCTGGGACATTTTGCCTGAAAGAGTGGCTGTGGCTTTGAAGTTGTTCCGCAAAAACTCCAAAGCCCCTGTTTCACAGTTCTTTCCTTTTTTTTTTTTTTTTTTTTTTTTTTTTTTTTTTTTTTTTTTTTTTACTTTGTGTGTCTAAAAGCTGCCAGGTCTCTGCATTGTATCATTCTCCTGTGTTTCTCTTCTGTACCCCTTTATTATCCTCTGATTTGAGCACTGAAGGATAAGCTTTACTGAGACTTGAATGCCTGGAGTTAAGTCTTTAAATAAGGAGCTTGATTTTCAAAGGCACTTGACACTTTCAGCTTCCACAGGAGTCAGTGGAGCTGCTCTGGAATTACTTCACTGCCATTCTCTGAGAAGAGTGTGGTGGCATGTACCCTGAATGCAAATCGTAATGTGGTGGATGGGAAAAGAGCAAACCATCCTGAATGTTTGTGAGGTACTGACAGCCAAATGATCTTTAAAAAAAAAAAAAAAAAAAAAGGCACATCTAGAACATCTAGATTTCAGCTAATTAGCATAAGTAAGATGCTTGGGTAGGAATTATGTGTTACTTCATAAAAAATAAGTAATAATGCAAAATTAATCTAGTCCTAAGGCTGCAGTGGGTGTATCCGAAGTCCTTTAAAAGATTCTGGCAAACAAAGGCTGAATTTCTGGGGGACAGGCCAAGTTTTGAACAAAGTTAACTTGAGCCTCAGCTAATCTCAGGCTGATGCTCAGGCAAATCTTGGCTGATACAGAAATTCTTTTCATGACACAAAAAATACAGCAAGGATTCTCTTTCTTTTTGCAAACAGAAAGGGCATAGCCTTTCATTTTTTGGAAGGACTTCACTCCTGCTGGACTAAAACAGCTACTTAGACTAGGTTGGAAAAAAATCCTGAACATTGGGTCTTTTCCTACATGAGAAAAGGTAAAAACCCAGACACGATCTGCTTAATGAAATACTTACCAATTTTTGACAAATTGAAACAAACATATGGGTGACAAGAAAACAGCAACAGAAAGGAAGAGTTGAGAGTCAGGAGAGAGCTCCTCAAATGCCACAGGTGAATAAGGGATGGAATATAAAACTACACAGAGATCTTCTTTGCATTGCTGTCTGACAGCTTATGAAACTCAGCTCCTGTTTGGTTTGTAATGCTCCTAGAGTCTCCACCTTTTTGGCAGAGCCTGCAAACCCTGGGTGAAATTGGCCATGAGTACACCAACAGGATCTTCAACATCTTTCCCCACGAAGCAGGGTTCAGCTGGCTGTGTTCAGGATCAATTTGATATGGTGCCATGAAAACAGCTACGTTGTGAGAAGCCTTGCCTGGGGTTAAGTTGAGGCCCTTGCCCTTGCTCCTTGCCTATGTTACATGGTAGTGGTATGCCTGTGCCCAGCCATATATCTTGCTGACCCTGACCTCCCTGATCTTGCTTATCAGACCTCCTGGCTTGACCTCAGATCTGCTCCATCATTGGAGCATATTTTTGGTGATCATTGTCAGCTGAGTCTGGTTACAGCTCTGCTCATCTTGTTCATGCACATGCTTCTGCTCCCCTTGTCTTTGAGGATGCTGCTCCTGCCTGCCCCACCATCACCCTTGGTCCTCAGCTTGCCTTCCCCTGTGGAGCAACCTGCACCTGTAGCTCCATAACAGGAAGTTTAATTCAGTTTAAATTTAGTCTTATCCCCTGGCCCAAGTGCTTTTACTATAATTTAGATTCTAAACTTTCCAAATAAAACTTTTCATGTTGGAAAACTGGATGTGTCCCACCCAATAGTTCAGAACTTAATGCTCCCATTTAAAAGTCAGTGATTTCTGAAGAAGAGCTTCCAGCTGTTTTCTCCAAGTAGATCTACTTTTGTGCACCTAAGCCACACTGAGAAATTACCAAAAGGTAGTAAATGGAAATGGGATTTGCCTCAAAACTGCATTACTGAACCAAAAGAATTTCTTAAGAAAGCAGCCTTTTGATCCATAACACACCAGTTAAACACATTGACTAAGAAATCCAGTGATTTCTACATGAGGTTCCCCAAAGGAGAAAGCTGTCCACCCAGAGTGAGCTGAAAGCCTTTTCCCTGAGTACCTCAAGTTTCTGACGAGATAAAAAATGTCTGATTTCCCATTGCAGTGGTAGAACGCAACTGATTGTAGCTGTCATTAATGTAATAAGTAATAAGGCACGTGCTAACTATAGCAAAGAAGGGTTGCAAATAGATTTGGCAATTAAGCAGCAGTGTGCAAAAGGGATACAGGCCTGTTCTCTGAAATATTGAAGCAAAATTTTGCTTTCTGCTTTTGTTAAGCCCCAAATGTTATAATACAAAGAATGTCAACTCATGGAAACTAAAATTCAAATGAGACAGTGTTCACCTTTTCCTAGAAACCACTCACGGAAATCAAAAACAACTCTAATTTAGAACTGCCTGTGTAATGGTGCAGACAGCAAAGGGCACTTGTAGCTACAAACTGCCCATGTCCTAAAATGATCCCACGTTCAGAAGACAGGCTTATCTGTAAGGACAAAAATGCAATACAGAAAGGTTTTAAGAATGTGTATGAAGGGGAGATGCAAAAATGTGTAAAAAATAACATAGTGAAATCTTTTGTGTTTAGTCTGCAGTGTAGTCTTGCACATCTCAAGACACAAACAAATTACTTTCTGTTTGTCTTTTTATGTAGTGAGGTCTTTAATGCCTTCCTCTGCAGCTTGGCTATTCATTGATAGTCTTAGTTTAGTCCTAAAAACATGAAAATATTTTATTCATTAACTCCAGTCATTGCAGAATAGTGTCAATCCCTGCCTGCAGTCTAGACTATAGGTGGTAGCTGGAAAGATGTTACATCAGATCAGTCATTTGGGCTTTTAGCTCAAAATGTTGGGCTAAATGGGATTACTCATGGGATTACTCACAAATAAGACTGTAAAAAAAAAAAAAAAAAGACATTCAGAAAGTTGTCTGCATGCTAGTTTGGGAACAAAACTAAACCCACAAATTTTGAATAATGTGTAGTCCTCAATATTCTGTCTTTGCTCTGGCAACAGACTCAAAGTTATTCACTTATTCACTTTTTTTATTTCAGCTTTTCACACATCATTTCAACTATATTGTTAGTAATTTTACCTTTGATGCTCTTTTTAGCTGCTTACCAGCTTCAACAGCCATCTTCTGGGAATTCTGAGAGCTATCTGCAAATTATAATGCTAAAGGCAGAGTATTCAGAAAGAAAGCATGGTCAAGGAATATGGCATTACATTCTCTTGAAGGGGATTTTTCAATAGGTATTGACTTAGGTTGGGCTAAACATTTCACTCTTTCCTTGTCTGAAGCCAACCTTTTTATGATGAGATGCCTTAAGGAACTGTGCTACACTAGGAAAAATATGCATGGTTCTTTGATGCACAGTAAAAAAAAAAAAAAAGTCATGTTGGCTGAGACTCATTAATGGTTCTGCTTTTCAATTTTTAATAACTTTGCTGTGTGTTCTGGGAAGATGGGACATGGGAAAGAAAAGCATCAAGGCAAAGCTAGTGGCATTGTGTTCAGCCTCTGTTTTTTAGACTAACAAGTTTGTTGTGACAAAACAATGAAAAGTTTATATGGGGATCAGAACATCTTGGCCTCTAGTCATCTGAACACTGATGCACTAAAAATGTGTATTGAATTTACAGACTAGGTAGATATGTACTAAAAGTATAAGGCAGATTGAAAAGTATAATAAAGATATGCTCTGATCTCAACTGGAGTTTCACTTACACCGCAAGATTTCCAGCTAGATTTATGTGGGCAAGTGCCTCCATTAAACAAAAGCTTTATATGATCTTGAACATCTGCATGCAGAAATTTTTAAACTAGGCTACACTCCTTGTTATCTGAGGACCTTCCAGTAGAGTGTGAAACAATCTGACTAACATCTGTCACAACCTTGTCTTCTCATACTCTTAAATCTTGCACACGAGTGTCACAGAACCATCAACAAGGTAGAATACAGATTTTTTTTCAGGCTTAGGCTCTCTGTATAATCCATGGAGACAGAGGGATGCATGCCTAAGGGATCCACACAAGCCAGCTGGCTGGTTCTTCTAGGCAGATAGCTTACCTAACCAAAAATAAAAATAAAAAAATCTGAGAGGTCTGTCTTACATTTTGTCCTCTTTAAGAGCCTGTATGCCTTATTCTAACATAGAGGAAGGTGCGTGGCTCCCTTCGGGCTTCTGCATCCTCTCTGCATCCTCTCCCAGGGTCAAGTGCCAAAAGCAATGTCTTGCAAAATGAAGAGGACAGAAATAGATTGTATATGACAGCTCAGTTACTGAAGTGGGAGCTTCTGGTTCATCTCTCTCCTGATATAATTCTTATGAAGCATGTTTTGACCATCAGGCTCCAGAAGTCCCAAAAGCAGTAGAGGCCCTAGCAAAGAGAAGCATTTTGTATGCCATTGGAGATGAAAGCTATGTAAAATTTATGTAAAATATTTTGCTACAGTAAACATCTCCCACCTTCTTCTTGGGGAAGAAATTCATA
Organism: Anser cygnoides; assembly: GCF_040182565.1. Lineage (NCBI taxonomy): Eukaryota > Metazoa > Chordata > Aves > Anseriformes > Anatidae > Anser > Anser cygnoides. The sequence goes on from NC_089874.1 coordinate 87,040,297, forward strand.
TTCATTGTGGTGTCATAATTTAGAAACCACCAGGCTACAGCACCCTGATGTAAAAGACTGGGGGGTAGACTCCGTTTCTTCTCTTACACTAGTTCCACCTCTTGTGAACTACAAAAGAAAGAATGAACATGCCTCTAGCCTACTGATTTGGATATCTGGGCAGAAAGAAACTGCAGGTCACTATCCACATTACAAGGAAGCAGCTGAAACTGATTTTTCTGAGTCACGGTTGAGTGCTCCACAGAACACCTTTCCTACTTGTCCGATATTTTAAATACTTCTTATCTCCTGTTATTAAATCCTGCACATTGATGCTCTTAGATAACATTCACACTCCTTTCTCTAAAAAAGCTTTTTTAATAGCCTTCTGCAAACCTCTCTTTTTCTTGTAATTCTAGTAGACCTTCTTTCCAACATCTGCTCCATCTTGAATTCATTTTCCTCTAGCATGAGTAAGCAGAATTGAAACACTATCAACACAAGCTTCTTCTCTTGCTGGAAGCATTCTGGGATTTATTTATTTATTTATTTTTATGATAGACAGTTGGGATCTTGTATATTTATAAGTCCAAGTAAGACTACATCAGATAATGCAGCATGCTACATTTATAGACTTGGATGTCTTCTATCTTGGGGATCTCTAGTGTCATCTGTTTTATTCCTCACTGAGTAAAGCTGCAGTGTGGTTGTGATTTGTTTCATGTATCTGCCAAGACCCTGCAAAATAAAAATATGAATTATGTTAGAGGAAGGCCAAGTATTTGTAGGAACTTTTGATAATCTCATAGTAGAAATATGCCTTTCCTTAATAACTTTTTATTTCTGCTAGTTTTAACATTTTCCATAGGTTATGTCTGTTATTTTTCAACTACACTGAAACAAAAACCAACCATCTTGCTTCTCACAGATGTTTTCTGTTACCATGTGCTTACATGTTCTGCCGGTCTTCCTCATGTCTCCATTGATCTTTACATTTATCCTTGGCTCTTACCTTAGCTTACTCCAGTCCTTGAAGCACTCCTCCACGTGTTTGACATTAGGGCCCTGCCAAAGTAGATACATAAATCCAACTAGAAATATTTTTAGGATATAGGAGGTACATGTGCTTCATAAACCTCCCCACAAGGTACAGCCTTATTCTAACATACTTGCATATGATTGCAAAATAAATCATTTAATAAACAACCTCAAAAGAAGAAAAAAATCTTGCTGTTTCTTGATGTAAGAACTTATTTTCTCAGTTACCTCAGAAGAGTGCCTGGTATAAGTGGCTGGTTCTTGCCATGTTGAATGGGCAGAGCAAGAAATTTCACTGAGTATGGACTTACTCTAAAAAAAGTTGTATGCAGATGCACTGGAAATGAGGAATGGATTCTGGACATTAGTGTTTATATAAACAAACAAACAAGAAAATGGCTTTCAACAAAAAATATAAAGAAGGAAAGATATATAGCCTTCAGCAAGCAGTTAAAAGAAATGCATGTATTTGCCATTTCTGAACATTAAGGAAGATGTTGATTCCACAGAGATGTATGAAACACCTCCTTAAACTAAACACTACACTTCAGCACAAAACTAACCAGATTGGAGATATTCCTTGCTATTGCCACTTGTCAGTATTTAAGGCACTTGGGATAGTAGTAGCTGTAGTAAGAGTATTCCTGTGTCTTGTAGTTAGTGAAATGCAGGACACAGACTTGTTAGAGTGCTATTGTGCAAAATTTACATATTAACTGTAAAGAGAAATATAAAGACCACTTGAAATTGCATTTTCATTTGCCTACATCCTTTACAAGCTAGGAAATTATCCTGACAGAGCAAACACGTTTGCTGTTGCTGAAATTCACTGGTAAGCTGCTCTCAGTACTGGTAAATATAAGGCACAATTTCAATCACTAAAGCAGTTCTTTGTCCATTTTTCTGCCCATGCTGTGTGCTGAAATGGAAAGATATTTGTGTGCTGGGAAAGAGAAGAAAAGAGAAAAAGAAAAGAGAAGAAAAGAGAGAAGAGAGAAGAGAAGAGAAGAGAAGAGAAGAGAAGAGAAGAGAAGAGAAGAGAAGAGAAGAGAAGAGAAGAGAAGAGAAGAGAAGAGAAGAGAAGAGAAGAGAAGAGAAGAGAAGAGAAGAGAAGAGAAGAGAAGAGAAGAGAAGAGAAGAGAAGAGAAGAGAAGAGAAAAAATAAAAAAGAATTAATAAATTAATACTTTGTGGCCTTGTTAGCACTCTTCAGTGTCTTGTATGCAGCATCTCTCTATGACACCACCACGTAAAGTAATGGAGAAAAATGATCATTCTGAAAATAAATTCTGTTTATATGAACTTTTATTTTATTTTCCCTTAGTGAAGCATAAAAGTTCTCTTGATGTTTTTAGATGTGATTATTGATCTGGGTCTAACAGCATAACTCTAGCCAAACAGTTTAAGTATAACTAAAAATTTGAGTCTTTCCTTTTCTTGCTTTTAATTTATATTTGATTTTGAAGAAGGTTAGCATAGAATGGAGAATAATGTAGCAACATACTGTGAGTAAAGCATATTATCAAAGCAGAATAAATTTTTTAATGATTCAGAAGCCTGTGAGCCCTCCTACAGAAGCAGTGATCATGTGGCCATAGATCTCTCTGTACCTGGGGGGTTTGATGCATTGTGCTGATCAAGTAGAGAGTAAAAGACAAAAGATACTAAAATTGGAGTGCTACCAATATTGAATGAAGTCTGACAGGAGCACCTTTCAGAATGATCGGATAACTTGCCCTGCACACTGGAGGAGACTGACCTCCCTGGTCTTTCTTCTCTACTTTTGTCAGTTCTCGAACAATCAAAATCATATGTTCTGAAAGTTTTATCAGTGAAATTGTGTACCTTGGTTTAGTGGTAGGTAGGCTGTAGTCTTGTCTGATGTATGGCCCTCTGTGGTTGAGAAAACATTCCTGCAAGCTTACTGTAATGAAGAAAGACCCAACTTTTTCAAAAGCACTGTGAATGTCCTGGAGGATTATTTATTAATAGATATTTTTATTGCAACTATTGAAAAGTTCAAAACTTTTTCTACATTTATTTCATAGGGAATTTGCTTGAGTAAAATATGTGATGAAGGTTAAGTAAAGATATGATATGAATTTCACATTTGTAACCTGAGGCAGAGCTGGCTCAAGGCTTTGCATAAGTACAGGTGTGCTTGAATTTTTCTGTCTGAAGAGGACGCCAAAATGTATTTTGCTGTCATTATGAGGTAACAAAATATTTTTTTCTACAGGAAAACTACCTTTTGGGGAAGATCAGAAGAGACTCAAGAATGACTGGAAGTGATTTGTGGAATATCTGTTGTCTAAGAATGGAAGAACAGAAAGATTGAATGTGAATTTTGGAGTCTAATTCCTCCTTCGTTATTTCTGCCCTCAGCTAATCAACACTAAGCAGGAGAAGAGGGAGTCTTGCATTGGAAATTAAGAGCAGCCATACAAGGTTGATCCAGAAGTCCAACAATCTGTATCTTACTTGTGACAATGACCAAAACTAGAGAAAAAAAATGACCAAAATGTAAGAAAGTGGGCAAGCAGTTTGCAGCCAAGTAAATACAGTTACAGCTGTTGCTAGCAGAAGGCCAGAGGCGCGTTAGGAAGATGGCAGCGCAAGGCCTCAGGCCATGCCTGGCCCTGCCTTGGCGGCAGGGGGTCACGGCAGTAACAGCTCTGGCCCAGTGGGCAGGGGCCTGCTCCCAGCACTCCACAGTTTATGATTCAGGGACCATCTGTGCTAGATGTGGTGTCTTGGTTATCTAATAGCTTTCAATTAATTCATTTTCTTCCTGCCTGGTTATTCTTAACTCACACAAGCTCCCAGTAGGTGCATCATCTGATGGAAGGGAGTTTGGAAAGTTAGCCAGAAGATGCATGAGGAGTTGTTTCCATGCGCTTGTTATAAACTTGCCACCTCATCTGATGCCCTATCAGCTCAGTAGTGGTCCTTCTCTGTCTGCCACCAGCTGACTTCTTTCCCCTATCCTCCAGGAGCTTTTGGCTAATACCACATCTCTCCCAGCCACCCTCTTTTAGGGCCTTGCTGCTTCCTCCTGCCTGGCAAGTCCCTCATGTCTTCCTTTCCCATCCTTCCCTGGAGGATGCAGGAGGCTTTGCTCTGCAGATTTCTGTGCCTCCTGCAGCTGGTCTACTGTTAAGAGGCTGCCTTGCAGAGATGACTGACACAGCTGGGATCCCTGTTGCTATTTTTAGCCAGGAGCTCAAGGCTCGAGTTGTCATGGAGAATGACCTTCTCAGGAAAAACAGCATGTGCAGATTAGCATAGTGAAGTGGGAATAATACCTGCTTTCAAGGAACCTGTGCTGAGGACAGAAACCTTGGGGCTTCTGGATACATAAACATGAGATATCATATCTGGATATATAAACATGAGATACCATAAACACGGTTAAAAGTTCGCCGTTTTTCCAGGATGACATTCTCAATTCATTCAATAAATTGGACGACATTTTTAAGAAGCTTCGAATACAAAGGAGCAAATAATTTCAGTCATGTCTTGCCAAAGCTGGATTCTAAAAACCAACTCCTGCAAAGCAGGCGCTGCGGTCACTCAGCAAAAGCAAAGAAAGCAGAGACTTAATTCAGGTTGCCTAAACCAGTGCACGGGACTGTAGAAGAGCAGTGAGCAAAAGTGAGTGGAAGTCAAGAGGAATGGCAGCCACTGCTGCAGTTCGAGCAGAGCCAGCCATTAAATGCACTTAGACAGTGCCTGTTGACAGAGGCCCTTTGGCAAAATAGGTGAAGTACCTGCCTAATGGGTGCTAACAGGGTTTATGCATGAGTAGGTTTAGAGATGCTCTGCCCTGTCAAAACTGAGACATTTCTAAGCTTCCTCATAAATGGAAGTGCATGTGTAATACAAATGGACAGTCAAAAAGAGAAAAAAAAATAAAAAAGAAAAAAAGAAAAAAAAGGTAATTTTGAGGGAGTTAGGAGTGAGCAGAGCACAGGTTTTTGAGGACTGCAATGTTGGCCTAAGAATCTATCGAAATCCTATCCAAATGGTTCTGTGGGTCTGCTTGTACATATCCTTTCCCAGCTTTCATGAGAGGAAGGAAAAAAGATAAATCATACTGCTGTGTAATAATGAAGACTAATTATGTATTCCTAATAGAAGTGAAGAAATAAGGGTTGCTTTTTAAGGATACAAAGATTTCAGGAAGGACATTGTGCCAACTAGATTTAGTAGCTGCATTAGGAAATAAAATTGTATTATTCAATTATCAGTCACATTTGTAGCCATTAGTTCCCTTGGAAACTTGTCAAAGCTTTAGAGTACAGCTGTCAGGGCAAAAACCTCAGAAAAGGAATACTTTGAAAACAATTTGCAGTTGACCTTTAAATGCTATTTTCATCAATGAAACTAGCAATGTGGAGGACTTCTCAGAATAAATTCTGTTATGTGGTACTAAAATTATATAGCATTCTGTTTTTGTTTTACTTGATACACCTAAATATATACATATCTATATACATACATTATATATATATGTATTACAGTGGATACTTGTTTTACCAGCAGTAGGTTTCAAGAAAGTAATTTTGGATTAAATTAGGACATAAATGTTGGAAACATGGGCATTCATGTCTCTTGTTCCAGAGCTAGTAATGATCAAGTAAGGGTCAAGATGAAATTTCTCCCCTAGATATTTAGTATTACATGATTGGATAGACAAATTATAGATTTTGGTTTGTATTGTTTTTTGCTGCCCTCATCTGATGCACCAAGGACTGGCCCCTGCCAGAGGCAGGATTTCAGACTTGAAGTGAAATATATTTCATATAATTTTTCAAATTCTTGATTCCTATGCAGCAAAACCACAGTAACAGGAGAGTGAATAATCTAATCTAATCTAATCTAATCTAATCTAATCTAATCTAATCTAATCTATCTAATTTTACTATGCTCACTTAAATGAGTTTCATGCATAGAGGAAAGATTGTCTACTAAATTCCTTATCCAGGTTTTACATAGTACACATATAATGCAAATATGTTTTTTATAAAGATAAATAATGATAAATAAAAGAATGTGGTTTTTTTTGTTTGTTTGTTTGTTTTCCTACTTCAACAAGCAAATAAGAAACTAGATATGTTGCAGGTATTGACTCCTAATTAAAATTATTTTGTAAATTATTTTAGAGACTAGTATAACATGAGAGTGAGACACATTCATTGAGAGCTGTTATTTTATAACCCTAAGGAGGTTCAGTATTGTAAGGGAATCTGCATTGTCCTTAAATCTGTTCTGCTGCAGTGGCTTTAATATTGATGCTTTTCTTAGGACTTCTCCTTTTCCAACTTGTCTTGCTTTCATGGGTTTTAACAGAAAAAAATACACATAACTTTTCCAAGTATATCTTTACATAAATACTAAGAAGAAAGGTTTGGTGCTTTGTACTTTAACATAATAATCTAAATTGCCTGTTAGAACTTTTATTCCAGCTTGAATCAAAATGCAGCTATGACTTGTCAGTTAAAGAAGAAAAAAAGCTTATTAATATTCTCTTTTAAATAGAGAACAATAGTTGTATTTTTTATAGCATCATCATTTACTTTTGATTATTCTATCAGTCTAATTGACACAGTGGTATTCTTCTAACCTCTGTGTGTGGCTTAGATATATTTAAATGAATGCCATGAGGGGCACACACTGGGCAACACTGCAATGAACACAGGTTGTTCAACTCTGCCGATATATGTGGCAAAGAGTGTTTTATGATTCACGTTTCAAAACACCTAGTAAAACATAATAAAAGTAAGGACAATAAAAGCGTAGGCACATCATGTTACCCATTTAATGACGTTCATTCCTTTTATTAGTAGTAATCCCACAGATGCCTGAGGAAACACATTTGCCTATGTTAAAACAAATCCAATCTACAAACTGTTCTGACATCCATCATTAAACCATTTTATGTGAGCAGTTTATCTTACTGTATTATTAAACCATTCATTAATGTGGTAGATAAAAACTCCGTTGCACTGAGAATCTGCTGTGGCGTCACAGAAATCATAGAATCGTTTAGGTTGGAAAAGACTATTAAGATCATCAAGTCCAACCGTCCACCTAACTATCAAGAAGTCTACTACTAACCAATGTCCCTGTGTGTCACATCCACACATTTCTTAAATCCTACAGGGATGGCAACTCCACTGCTTCCCTGGGCAACCAGTCCCAATGCCTAACCACCCTTTTCTTGAAGAAATTCTTCCTTATACCCATCTAAACCTCCCCCATTGCAATTTGTGGCTACTTCCTCATGTCCTATCACTTGTCACCTGAGAAAAGAGATTGACACCACCCTTGCTCCAGCCTCCTTCCAGGTCATTGTAGGGAGTGGTGAGGTCTCCCTTCAGCCTCCTTTTCTCCAATGTACCCTGCTTGGAAATGATGCGGATATGCCATGACAGGAAAACAATAATGCAATGTAACGTAGCATTAGGCTTTTCAACTTGTGGAATATTTCTATTGTGCTACTTAGAACATATACCACAGTCAATTTCTGCTTTAAAAAAATCCTTTTGTACCAAAATTGAATCTTGGCAGTGCAGTCTATGAAATGATTACTAAAACATGACAGAAAACAAAGATGAAAAACTCCTAGTGTAGCATTCACTGTACTGACTCCGTGTCATTTTAAGTTCCTGATACAGTTTTTAAATGTGCCTGGACAGCTTGAACTGTATCTCTGGTACTCAGCAAATAGCAAATGACTGTACTTAAAACACCTAAAACTGCACCAGCTTACATATAGAGTTCAGTGAGCAATGTACTTAGGCATGAAGGAGGCTGTCACCAGCCTTTTATTTCTTCAATATAATGCAGGAAAAAAACTGTATTTTCAAAGCTAGGCTTTATAGCTAATTTCTTACACTATTATTTCAGTGTTTAAGAACCTCACATCCTTTATCACGTCTTGTAGTATCTCTGTAAGATAGAAAAACACACCTTGGACACTGGGATAAAACAGAATCACAGAACCAGAGCACCACTGAGTCTGGAAGGGACCTCTGAATATCTTCTTATCCAAATTCCCTGCTCAAAACAGAGTCTACTAGAGAAGGTTGCTCAAGGTTACGTCTAGTCAAGTTTCGAATATGTCCATAGATGGAGAATCGACAACTGGTCTGGGCAAACTGTTCCAATGCTCACTGACCCTCACAGTAAAAAAAAGTGATTTTCCTAGGTTTAAGTAGAATTCCCTATGTTTCAGTTTGCTTCTTGTCCTATCACTGGGTACTACAGATAAAAATCTGGCACCACCACCACACCCCCCCAAAATGTATTTATACACATTGACGAGATCCCTCTGATCCTTCTCTAGGCTGAATAATCCCATCTCTCTCAGCCTTCATCATATGAGAGATGCTCCAGTCCCTTAATAATCTTTGTTACTCTTCACTTCACTCGTGCTTCAGTAAGTCCATGTCTTTCTTGTAGGGCAGACCAGGAGAGGACCCAGTGCTCCAGGTGGGGCCTCACCACTGCTAAGTAGAGGGAAGGTCATCTCCCTTGACCTGCTGGCAATGCCGTTCCTGATGCAGTCCAGGATGCTGATGGCTTTATTTCCTTCAAAGGCACATTGCTGGTTTGCGTTCAACTTGGTGTCCACCAGGATCCCCAGGCCATCCTCTGCCAAGCTGCTTTCCAGCCAGTCAGCCCCGAACCAGCACTGGTACATGGCGTTATTCCTCTCCAGGTGCAGGACATAGTATTTTCCTTTGCTGGGCTACTACTCTAAGAAGCTTCCAGGCCTGAGGAACTGAGATATTTTCATGAATAAACAGATTAGCAGAGTTTTGAGAAATCAGCATTGGACTTTGCACCTTAGTGCCCACTGGCATGCAAGATACAACAAAGCCTGTAGTAGCATTTTGTTCTGCCCAGGCTAACTGGGTTTGCTTGTCACTTCAAGTTGTGCCGTAGCACAAGGCAAGACTACCTGTTATATTACAAGGAAATAGTGGAGGAAAATCAACTTGTTTCTGTGTGCTCCCCAAAGCAATAAATATGAGACGCAAAATTAAGCTACGCTGTGTTATGTATCAGTGTGACCATACATGGAGGGGACATACATGACAAGCAGAGGTATTGTGGTGCCAGTACTCTGAAAACCTGATACAAATCTTGGACACATTTAGTTGGGATAATATATCACTTCTTTACTGGCTTTTTAAATTCTTCAAGAAATTTGATAAACTAAAGCTCTGCTCCTCCCTATCTAGGAAAAAAAAAAAAAAGTAAATAAAAAAAATGTAAAGCCTAAGCATATTTCAAAAAAAATGTTTTAAAACAGAAACACAATTGAGTAGTACCTGAAGAGAACAAAACCAAGAGTCTAGGGTGGTTGTCAGCTTCTGTCAAACATTTATAACTATTCCATAAAGACATAGTCGTAAACTACAGAAAGATTATGTAGGATCTAATATTTGTCATATTATAGCATTTGAGCTATAATAATCTTAAAATTTAAACAATCCACAGCATTTATTTAAACAGATTTTTATCTGCATTACTACTTGCAGAATCCTTGGGGAACATCTCACATTTTCATTGAAAACACTGAAAATAACATCCACACATCACAGGCAACAGATTTATCACCATTTGAGGGATAATTGTTGCAATAGTTATTGGAGGATTATTAAGTTTATCACCAGGCAGACTCAAAAGAGAAAGTTAAAGCACATATGTAATACTGCACAGAATTGTAGAGAACAATACCCGGCTTCTTATCACGTCATGTGTATGCTGATGTTAAGGTTACCAAATCTAGTTATATTCACTTTTCTCTCTGTTTGCAAAATGTAGGACATGCACAGTATTAAAAACGTATTGCCACTGTAGCAAAATTTTGCTTCTGGCAATATCATAACTCCATTTAATATCCTTAATTTAGTATTTTATGTTTAACACACAGCTCTCTCTGGCTTAAAAAAATCTTCAGGTAGGCTTATTAAAATTTTGAAACTCTGCATCTGAAATGGGCACAGATACTATAACCTAAATAAGTTATTCTGCTCCATACATGCTATTATTCTGCTAATATTAACTGCAAAAACAAAGATACTTATGTGCTTATATTTTATTTGGACTTCCTGAATTTCCACAGAGTAATGCTATAAAACATGAATAACCATAAAATATATAGCAATACAAACTGAAAATTTAAATTCATATGTGTTTTACATTTTGCTAAGTCATTTCAAGTTATCTCCAGCATATCAAAATTGTCTTGAACTGTAATAGCTGTGTCACCCAGTTTAATGGCAGAAAAGTAGCAGCTGCTGTGGTTTTGGCTAGTAGAATTGTTAATCTTAAATCTCAGAACAAAAAATACCATGGAATTTTTATTTTTTATTATTTTATTTTTTTTTTAGCCAGAGGGATTTTTTGTGTGCACTCAGGGACTGAAATTTGATTAAATTATCTCTGAGTACAAAGAAGTTTTGCTCACATTCGAAAAAAGCAATAAAGATGAACTTGGTGTCAGATAGCTTTGACTTCGGATAGACTTAGTCTACTGACAGCTAACCATCAGCTGTCTAACTAGATGGTTAGACTGAAGCTAGTCCTCTAACTCCAGGAGAGGGAGGAAAATGGAGCATTAAAAGTTAACCTCACAAGTGACAGCTATTGAAGCTCACATTGCAGGGGGCAGGTTCCCAGAGTTTCCTTCCTCCTGTTATGTCAATTCCTATGCCTAACAAAGGTAAAGCAGTCAGGAGCTGCAGTGGATCCTCTCACTGCCATGGGCCTCCTGGGGCTCCCCGCTCTCTGCGACACATTAGGTCATGTCCTGGGGCTGCACTGATATGAGCATAGAGGCTCAGAGGGGTGTATGGGCTACACAGCAGGGAGACAGGGTCGCTGAAGAGCAAGTTGGGCTACAGGGCACTCCCCTGTGCTGCCAGGACTTTCCTTGTCTGGAAATCACATGGTAAGATCTAGTTCGACTCTTAATTTGTATGTGTGGGCCAGAAGTGAGACCAGATGAGACGAAGGACAGACACGGCCCTCACCACAGCATCAAAATACTGTCCACTGAAGTGCAGTAATGCCATGGATGCTTTCTCACTAAACCCCATTGCCTAAATCCCCTCTGCTCTGTCCCAGGGAGCAAATACCATCGAAGGACTGGTATGCATACAGTTGAACCCTTTCTTCCCAAAACACTGTGGCCTGACGCATAATGATGACCCTAAGATAGTTTCTGATCCTTGGTAACTCTACACTGTGTCCTGGCACCTTCTCAGGGAGTACCAGCCAGTGCTACCAGAAAGTCTGGACATTCACCAGGCAATGTCCTGTGAAGCTGTGTCCTTCCCCCATTTCACTTATTAGCTGGGGTGCAGCCCCATTTCCTGCTAATCTGGGCAGGTTCGCTTTGCTGAGGAGCTCTGGGTGCCTGCAGCATCAGGCTTCCAGCACGGGCTGAACCCTTGTAGCATTTCTCCATGATGCTGCAAGGCTGCTGGAGTGCTTAGGTTTGAGGGAATTTTAAGCAGAGCAGAGTGGAGGAAAGGTCTCGGACCATGCCCAGGACCTTATTCCAAGACTGGCTCAGCACCATCAAGGCACGCTAAGCAGCATGTTAAACCACCTTCCATGCTCATGGAGGTGGGAGTCAGCATGGGTCTGAAGAACATGATTTCTGTTCCTGATTTTACCTCACAGAGATATACTCTTTCTTTCCTTACATATGTATCTGTGCTGAACAGTTAGTTCATACAAAAGTTATAAATTTATATACAGAAATGTTTTTGAATATATAATTATATGCATGCAAATCTATATTCATTTTACAAGCACAAGGATTTGATTTTTACAGAGTACTTTTACAAATGAAGTAAATTAAACATCACCTTGGAAATGAGCATGTATCTCCCAAAATGAGAGATCCTGTTTCTCTGCTACAGAGTACACACAATCTGATTCAAACACTAATGAACACTAATGTTGTTAGTCCTATTGCTACCTCACAAAGCTCCCAGTTACCCCAAGCAAAGGCTTTCATGTTTCCAACCTGAAGTGTTACTATGTTATGTACTTGGGCAAAAGTCCAAGTTCCTCTATTGTGTGTCCTTCAAACGGAATAGCGGTTGGACTCAGTAATATACTACAGGAGTAGCACCAAAGCCTAAAGGAGATGAGCTCCATAAGTCTCAGAAAATTTAAAACCACTCCAAAAGCAACACACCAGGAGACATCTAAAATATTTTCTCTGGTCGACAGAGGCAAAAATAACTCATTGGGATTTCTGGCAGCATTTAACAGCAATGAAATGCTGGCATCAGATAGACTGCTATCCAGCATACAATAAGATGAGCTAGGCCTGGCCTGGGAAGAGACTAACACAGTACTCTGCACTGAACCTCCAGTTTCAGGAGGTTGAAGGAAGTTCCATTTTCATAGTGTTGTCACATAACTTGTAGTGTGACACGGAGAGGGCCTGGCCTGCCTGGGACCTCTGAGGCTAATGTGTTGTACTTGGAAGACTTTGTTAAATAATATGGGTATTTCAGATAAGAGGAAGCAGGGCGAGGATAATTATATGTAATATTTTTTGGTATACTTATCAACAGTCATGTCAGAGGAAGGAGGTTTGGGCACATCAATGGCCATCCAAGTGGTGACACAGATACCTGGAACTGGAAAATTTCAACACAGTACTACGGTCAATTTACAATATTGCAGTTAATTGTAGTTGACAGAGCTGAAATAGTCTATAACTCTGAAGGACAGTACTGTGGTCAGACTGCATTATCATTCTGATGGTCAAACTACTCAAAGTCCTCATTTGGCCCTTGTTATTCTTTTTACTTGAAACCTGTAAAATCATTATGTTATTTGTCCTCAAAACACTGAGCAGAGGGGCATCTAATTCTAAATTCTTCAAAACTCCTTTCTATCCAATGAGCTTTTTCTGTTTCTAGCAATCAAGCTCCTTAGATGTTTAAAGTTATAAATGGACTAATCCTTTCTTGGGAGCACTCATGCACTTTACTAGGACAGGATTCAGAAACATGTTCAAGCACTCAGTGGTTGTCTTATACTATTCTTGCTTCGATGAAGTTTGCATGCTCTCTAGCATGTGTTTCTCCCCTGCCTACCGGCAGCCTCTGAAACAGCTGAACCAAAGATGAAGACCAATAGGAGCACAGGCAAGACCATACTAAGTCTGTTTGGCCAGTAGCTGTACTGGGTTTATGTGGCAAGGGCTTGGTAGCAGGAGGGCTACTGGGTTGCTGTACAGGCTCCCAGAAGGCAGCTGTAGGCAGCAGTTGGGTCCACCCCTGAGCCTTCACTCCATAATGCTGACCCAAGGAGTTCCCTCAGCCTGCCCTTGTACGCCGTGTGCCCCGGGCCCACGCTGTCTTGAATGCCCTGGGCTGGGCCCACACTACACGCACATCAGTATCTTTCCTGTACTGTGGAGAACAGAAGGGAATGCAGCAGTACAGACACAGTCACTAAATTGTCCCCAAAGAAGAAAGTGACTTTCTGTTATTTTTTATTACTTTTTTTTTATTATTGCTACTTATTGCCCGGTCTTGGAAGAGCTCCTAATGAAGCTCTTATTCATTCTTCTCTGAACGAACAGTAACGCTGCACCCCAGCACTTCTTCCTGGCAGACCTGAAGTCTTCTGCTTCTTCAGAGGAGCAGCTGTCTCCCTAAGAGCTTTGACTGATCCGCTGCTCTTCTTTGTGCATTGCCACGGAGGGTGCGGCTTCCTCTTCAAGCAGCCATGGGGCAGCCTTCTTGTCCGCAGATGGAGACATCGCCGGGCTCCAGGGCCCAAGGTCCACCGTGGCTCTCTGAGGGGTTCCTTCTGCCGCCCTGGTGCAGCATCCCAGAGGAAGCCAAGTCCCCTCTTGCCCACTCCTCAGGACTCCGTGCAGAAGGGATGACACCTCTGGACGAGGTGGGGGTGGGGGATGGAGGATGGGGGACAGGAAAAAGGCCACCCTGCAGGCGAGCCAGCAGGATGGCTGTGGATGGTCTCAGCTATTTCGAGGCACGGAGGCCGGGCCGTGCATATGGAGCTGGTCGTGTGCTCCTGCGATGCCGCCGATGGGTCTTGATGGCGGGGAGCCCTGGCACATCGACCTCCATTGGCTCATCTGGAGGTGGATCCACCTCCATTGGCTCTTCATCTGGAGGTGGATCCACCTCCATGGGCTCCACAGTATTAGCTGCAGTGCAGGGCACTGCTCTTTTACCATGGGCGCCGGACCTCTTCCACTTCCTTATAATAGGCAGTGGCCTCCTGCTCTTTGCATTGAGGAATGAATCCTCTCTGGACCCACTCAAGGGTGGGCAGCCTCTGCTCCAGGTCCTCTTCCTCCCATCCATGATGGCTGTCGTCAGAGGGCCTGGAAGCTCAGCGAGTGGTGGGCCCTGCGCAGGGGCATTTTATAGGGCCCGGAACAATACGGGGGGCAGATGCCACTGTGACATCAGGAAGCCTCTGTGATGGTGGCCAACGCATGGCCAAACGTGGCTGTGTTGGGAGAGGTGTCTGTGGCCTGAAAGACGCCCTCACGAGGAAGGAGGAGGAGGGTCAGGGGGCAGAGGGCCCCTTTCCTGGGGATGGCTCTCCCTGGCCATTTTGACTGCCAGAGAGACAGGTTGCCCCTCGGGCACAGGGCCTGCCCTCCAGCTCCCCTCCTGTGCCCTGGCCTCCAGCCCCCTCCTCATCCTGTGCCTGGGCTCCCTGTGCCACAAGATGGTGGCAGCAGTGTTTCCGGAGGGGCAGGGCCTCCACTACCCCCCTGCCACCAACCAGGCTCCCTGCAAGTGGTGCAGCCCCCCATGCTGACAGCAGCTGAGAGGGGGCAAAGCACCCAGACATCCTGTAGATGGGCAAGGGAGGCACGGCCAGGTGCCACCAGGTCTCCCAGCGGTCAATAAAAGCTCTGCTGATGATCAAGTGCTCCATGAGCCCTTCTCAGGGGCCATCTCCTGCACCTACCCCTGCCCCCGCAGCGTGAAGAGGTGCCATCGCTTGTGTCCCAAGGCATGGGGGAGGAGAAGGCCTGGTCTCTGCGCTGCTGTGCTGCCACAACACGGGGAGTCTGTGGGAGGGCTGCCGAGGTCCTGGGGGCCTGGAGGTGGAGGGGTGGTGGGGGTCACTCTGAGGTTCACCCTTGCTCTCTTCTCTAGTGTTAAGGAGAAACCTTCTCAATGTTTTTGTGGCTTCTCTACTTCCACGTTCAGAGGAAGAGGTCTCCTGTGTGGTTGGAAGAATCACCAGTAGCTCCTGCCTGGGAGCCTTCAGGCACATTTCCGGGGGAAGCTCCTGCCTGCCTAAGACACCTAGTGCACACCCTGAGACACCTAGAGGAGGGGGTCTGGGGGTGCTGCCACCCATGGGGGACCCGTGCTGGACCAGTTTGCTCCTGGGGGATGGACCCTGTGCTACGGAGCCATGTGGGAGCAGTTGTTGAAGAGCTGCTGCCTGTGGGATCAGTTTGAGAAGGACGTCATCCCATGGGAGGAACCCCACGTGGAGCAGGGGCAGAGAGTAACTGTGAAGGAGCGGCGGAGACAAAGCGTCAGAGACCGACCGCAGCCCCCATTCCCCGTTCCCCTGTGCTGCTTGGGAGGAGGAGGTAGAAGAAGGTGGATGGGGGGAAGGTGTTTTCAGTTTGCTTTTAGTTTCTCACTGTGCTAGTCTGCTAGTGGTAGACAATAAATTATATTAATCTCCATACACTGAGTCTGTTTTGCTCATGATGATAATTGGTGGGTGATCTTCCTGTCCTTATCTAAACCCTTGAGCCCTTCCCATTGCATTTTTTCTCCCTCTTTTACTTTGAGGAGGGGGAATGTGTGAAGTAGTTGTGGTGAAGTTCAGATGCATAGCAGGTAAAACCACCACACCTGCACTGTCCTTCAATGCTATTGCAGGCAACCATGCAATCTCAAACCTTTTTATATGCTGTTGTGCCATACTGTAATGCATGCAGCACATACCTTCTATTTCATTTCATTTCATTTCATTTCATTTCATTTCATTTCATTTCAGGCTGTATTAAAGCTCCCTCATTGTTTCAGACACTATGAGATGAAAGATTCAGAAGCACCCCATGGAGGAGCCTGAAGGTTAGTTGCTATGTAGTGGATGCACTCAAACCAAGCTGGGCCAGACCAGTTCTGGTCTACAAAGTTCAGGGCCACAGGATACTCTTTAGTGTTATTTAGCTTATTGGTACAGATGTAGTCATTGCAGCTGAGTAGTCAGACATATCTCTAAAAATATAGTATGGATCCTTAGGTTAGGCATGCTTCAGCCGGTACGACCAAGAGGCATGTCCCTGAAGGAACAGTCTCTCCTGCTCCCTTCCATTGGGATATCTAACTGTTTAATGTTGAGAATATACTTCTAGAAAAAAAATAAAAAAATAAAAAAATAAAAGATGTGCATTTGAACCTTCCTCAAGCACAGGAAAAAGTGGGAACTTTGATTTCCATTTCCTAGTGAGAGCTCCCACTCAGGTGACTAGGTGACCTCAAACTTAAGAGCTATTACATCAGGCATTATGGTACATACACAATTCTCTTCAGAGAATTATTCTTAAGTGACTTGCTTAAGGCCATCTCATATACCGTCTTTGCAGAGACCTGACTCCTAGGTACATATGCCATCTACCTATCTGCTATTCTTTCTAATACTTTGGAATTTGTCATGCAGTATGTATCAAACTTGTACTCAAATCCTACTCTGTTCTATTTCTCATTCATTAACTTTCAATAAAGTATGAAGAGCCTGTCTCACTAAGAGCGAGTGCTTTATGACAGGAATAATGGTTTCAGGACCCCTCCTAAAGCCTGTCACCCATGAAATTCTTTTTTTAGAAAGATATATTATTTGTATCACCTAAGGACTAGTGCCATCAAAACCTAAGTCACGCCACTTGAAGCTTCTGCTCAATTCACCAGATATATGACCCAAGTATCAGGACACATATATAGTAAGAAATGTCATGACAGCAAGAAAAATATGTTTGGCAAGATGTGAAGACAAAGACAGAGTATTTAGTGCAGCTTGGAATCAGGTAAGGCAATTACTATTAAGAATTTCCTGAAGTAAAATGTACTAACTAAATAACTACTTTGCTAGATAATAACTACTTAGCAAAGTAATTCAAGACCAAAAGGCCCATTTAAATTTTCACAATTTAAGTTAATTGGATACTTAATTAAGTACTGTAAAGCTGAAACTATGCTAAAAATGCAGACAGTCAATGCTTTCTCTGAAGATAGAGAAGTCCCTGAAGTGCTGTAAATGTTAGTTACTGAGGGGTGATTAAGTAAGACAATGAAATATTTAAGAAAAGAAACCCTAAATAAATCAAATGTCAAAGGCATAATGAGGAATTATACAAACTAATTTTTATTGTGAAGCTGATTTCTTGGTAAATATCACAAACTGATGAAGCTATGCATAGCAGGGATGTGTATCTTGGCTTGACCACAAGCTACTATTTATCATGACAGCCAGAAGCTATCATCAACGTGGCGCCACATCCAAACAAACTTTTCGACTCAGGCAAATGTGCACTATTGAGCTTGTACTTCACCTCCCAGGATGAAAGTTAAAACTGCTATCATGTCAAACCTCTGGGCAGCTTCTGCCCAGACATTTTAGTCATACAGTGAATCCTGCTGCTCTGGATACTCTTCCTGAACCTCCTAATAAAACTAACTTTTGAAAAGACTTCATGATACCCAAGGGGATGGTACATTCATTGGAACATTCAGGGACTTAAATGACAATTTGGTTTGAACTGAATACACATGCAGCACTTCATAAAAGAAACATCACAGGATCAACAGTAAAACATAGTGAGGGAAAAGACTGACTGCTCACCACAGCTCCTGTCATCCAGGCTGTGCTAGTGAGACAACATGGAAAACACAACTGTACTTGCAGAGCTGGAGAGAAAGTTTTGTGGCCTCCTAGCTCAGAAAAGCAATCACCGTCAATCATTTTCAGAGGGGTTTTGAGCCAGATAAATAACCAGTGGGCATCCTCATTCAAACCTGGTCACCAGCACAGGAGTCTCAGCCCTCCCAGAGGGAAACCAGCAGTCCCAGCCCAGAGAGCAGTGGGTGACATTGGCCTGCTTATTGATGGGACATAGAAAACCGCAAACAACTAATCCAGGCAAAAGAGGATAGCCAACTGTTAGACTGGACATGAGTGACCAACACACCACAATGTTCCAACAAAACATACAGTCAGCTACACATAGTAAAGTGAAAAATAGTGAAAATCACATAAAAATGCAAAACTTGATGGCAAAGATTTTAGAAAAACGATAAAATACAATGTAAGATTATAGTGTTAAATGTAACTACTTGTGCAACTCCTCTGTAATATTTTGTTGTTATTGTTCTACTCCCTTCGACAGAGCATCCTCTTCCTTCCAGCCAGAGCACCTGGAAGTTCTGCTCTCACTCAGCAAGACGTCATGACTTCAGTGATGCTGTGAGATATTTGGACTGCTTTAGGCACCTCTCATCAGCCTGTTGTAGGTTCAGATGGGAGGTCACACAAAGGTCTCTGAGGTTGGAAGTACACAGGAAGCAAGTCTGTGAATTCTAGTTAGAGCCTTTGCTTTGCAGCTACAGTCCACACATTCGGTAAATGACTTTGTCACACCAGCTTAAATTCCTGTTTTTCAGATATGGAAGACAGACGTTTTGATATTACATTTCAGGTAATTGTTTTTCAGGTCCTTTCCTTGGAAAGTCTGCTACCAAAATCCTTGTGTGTCTTTGATGCAGTTACAGATTTTCTCTGACTTACAATGGAACAGTTGCATTTAAATCAATTTAAATATTTAGCATCTGTCTTTCACAGAATGAATAGTGATGTTCCCCAAACTTTCTTATGATGTACCTGCAGGAGTGCTTTTTAAGTCTCCCCTGTTGCTGTCAGTTAAACCTGAAAAAGGCAGATTATTGGTAGAAAGAGTGAGCTTTTCCTCCTGATTTGTGAACTTCAGACATAATTCTTTGGTGCACACTGCTCTACCTGACCTTTTCCTTCTTCTAAATGATATTGAAACTATTATCACTGGCTCTGTCTCCCCTTCCCTATTGTTCCCTTTCTCGTAAGCTCTTTATTTTTCCTGACACTTCAATTTTCCGAGTTTCTCCTGTATATTTTCAATCCTCCCTGTGGTTCATTTCTTCTAGAGTTTTCTTCAAAGGTCTTAAGGTCCTTCCTCACAGGTTCTTCCTGCTGTAATAGAGAGAGTTCCCATGGCTCATCTAATTAGTATGGATTGCATAAGTTTGTAGCAATATAGCCAAAATGAATGAAAATTTGTGTTAAATTACCAGAGCTCAGGGACCTTCTGACTCTTTATCAGGGTAACTGACAGTCTGAAGAAACAACCTAAATGTCTCAGTGTTGCTCACTACACAATACTATTGTAATCTTCAGACTTAAATCTATACAGTTTTGCATTTCCATTCTGTTTTATCCAGCAGTCTCAGAGCATTTTGCAAATATTTACTAATTTTTTTGTCACTGTGCTTCTGAGAGATGAGTAAACACACGCATATAGTAAAACTGACTTACCTGAGGTGCTGAGATGGAAAGTGAAATAGCTCTGTAATAGATTCACATGAACTATCATAGTCACGCTGCTAAGATGAATGGACCGCCAAGTACATCTTTAAAATTTTGCTAATGAGGTGTAACACTATTAGAGAAACTATTAGAAACTACTAGAAGCTATTAGAAACTGCTACTAGAAACTATTACAGAATGTCCAAAGGAGAGCTGCAAAGATGGTGAAGGACCTGGAGGGCAAGACATAGGAGCAGCAGCTGAGGTCCCTTGGTTTGCTCAGCCCAGAGCAGAGCAGGCTGAGGGGAGGCCTCATGGCGGCCTGCAGCTCCCTCACGAGGGGAGCGGAGGGGCAGGCGCTGAGCTCTGCTCTCTGGGGACAGCGACAGGACCCGAGGGAACGGCATGGGGCTGGGACAGGGGAGGGTCAGGCTGGGGGTTAGGGAAAGGTTCTGCACCCAGAGGGTGGTCGGGCACTGGGACAGGCTCCCCAGGGACGTGGTCACAGCACCGAGCCTACCAGAGTTCAAAAAGCGTTCGAACGATGCTCTCAAATACATGGTTTGATTTTTGTGTGGTGCTGTGTGGAGCCAGGATTTGGACTCCGTGATCCTTGTGGGTCCCTTCCAACTTGGGATATTCTGTGATTCTGTGAACATTTGTCCTTCTTTAGCTGCAGAGAATGACATGCCCACCATCCAGCCCAAAGGCCTCTGACTGGTAAATCTGAACTGTGGGACGTGATGGACGCTAACTAGTAAGGAAGATCTTCCTGGCACACATCAGCTACCTCCTACTATTTTGATAATGAACAGTATTCTGTGTTGCTTATGCAGCTGAAGACAGAGTTTCTTTGCTTTATGCTCCCCCTCTGGCCAGCACAAGATTTGCTGGGACCTGATCAAACTTTCCAGGAACCATGTAGTTTAAGTCAGAGCAGTCAGGATTAACAGCTGTGAGTTCCAGTTTCCACTAGGTGTACTATCAGTATATGAAAACCAGATACAAAAGACTGGCCTGCCCTTTTTTCCCCCTCCCTCTTAATCTGGAATGTATTCAGACCTCTGTGGAATTGTTAACTTTGATATTAGCTGTTTCCCCATCTGTTTCTACTTAGGAAAACCTTGTAAAATCTGGACTGTGCCTTCTAAGGCATGTAAGTAAGAGCTTGAAATTCCACAGCAGTGAAGGAAATGCAAAATACTTGTTGAGCCACTGGAGCTCTGCAACCGGATCTAGTAGGTTTTCACGAAACTAAGGTCTGTTTCAAGCAAGGAAGTGTTATGTTACTTGAGTCAGTGGCAGACTAAGAAAACCTACCTGACTGGCTAAGATATGTGTCCCCAGTCACCATCCTACATTTCTTTTTGACAAGGAGAAAAAAAAAAGAGAGAGAGAGAAAGAGAAAACAGAAAATGTAAAAATAAATAAATAAAAGAGCTGCTAAAGCAGAAAAGAATATTTCATACATGTGATCCTCTGAGCTCTCTCCAACACCATCATCTTAGGTAATGGCTTATCACGTAACATTCACTTTATTTTCTCTTGAACGGTAGGATATTTCCAAACTTGTGCGTCCCATCTGTATCCATTTTCACAATGACTGAACAAATGCAATTAGCCTGCAGTCAGCCATGTAATGGTCTCCTACTACTACCACTAGGTATTTTTAGTCCATGGACTCTCTTATTTATCAGCTATGCCTTTTTCTTTTCCTAGCTTACATTTATTAACAGAGTTGCTTTTATTCCTTCACTGCCATTCTGTGTTACTGAATCGCATATGCTTGATCCTTTCATATTTCTCTCATGGTTACCTCCATTAGTACACACAGATTGTTGAAAATGAGAACATTTTCCAGGAAAATTATTGCAAAATTTGCCCTTTATTTCTCCTCAAGTTCTGAAATTCTTATAATTTCCTAGATCTGTACAGTCTGCCTTCTACCCAGACCGCATTCCACTGATTGCTGTATTTTTAAAAAGATATATGACTGCTGGAGAAGAGAAAACCCCCACATCACCCTAAAACAAGGAGTTGTATTTCCTTTTCACACAACAGACTGTCAACGGCCCACCTACCTCGCGGCAGGAAGTTACATGGATTTTTCTAAAAAAGTGAATGGATTTCACTTCTCTTATGTGCTGAGCAGAGCAGGGATAAACGTGACTTTATGTATGCTCTTCTTTGCCTATGAGATGGCAACTCAGCAGCCTTTCAGATTTTGCTTCAATCCATTAAAAACAACAACATGTCACTGAATCTTTCTTCATCTTTCAAAGTGTTAAACATGACATAGTTTAAATTCTCTGAATAGGTCATTTGGTTTCTTCATCACACTAAATGCTACATATTTCTCTGCCTGTATCAATGCTCTTGGCTTTCTTTAATGCTGCTTGTTGAATAGCACTTTCTGTCTTTCAGTCTGCCTTTTGTTCCTGATTTTGTGCTCTGATTTCATGCTACGTATGTAGAATTTCCTGCTTGTTTGTTTTCCATTAAGCAGTCAATTTTTCTTAATTCTTGCTTCTTTCCTGAAGTATTTATCTGAAAAAATAATGAATTCTCAGTTGTACCTTCTTGGCAGTGAAGTACTTTTTGACTCTTGTATCAAGGTGTCTCTACTGTGGACAGTGCACATACTTAAAGCCTTCTTTAAAACAGAAAAATGTCCCAATTTAATTTAAACCAGGCTTAAAACCAATTCAATTTAACTAAAGCAAATTCTTGTGTAGACTGTCTTACTTGGTATATAGCATATGCAAGTTTTTCATTGTCCTGCATTTAAGGGGGGAAAAAAGGGAGAAGGGAAGGGAAGGGAAGGGAAGGGAAGGGAAGGGAAGGGAAGGGAAGGGAAGGGAAGGGAAGGGAAGGGAAGGGAAGGGAAGGGAAGGGAAGGGCTTAAGCTTAAATAGAAATGTCTGGGATATTTATTTAAAACTGCATATCTAAATAGCCTGGTGCAACTTGCTTATAGAGAAAAGTCTTTGAACTACACACAGTAAGATAAAAAATTATATACAGTCCCCCAGAGCATTTTTCTTCGATGCTGTCAGTTCCCCATCTTTTCCACACTTCCATCTCTGATTGCAAGTACAGTTTTTTAGTTGTTTCCAAAACAGAAATATGCATAAATTTCATTGCAGCTGCTGGGGACCTTACTAATCTCCAAACATTTTCTTGTGCTTACACTTGCTATTCACCAGTGCCTGTTTTACTTTTCACCCTGTGTTTTTTTTCCACACTGTCTCTGTGGATTGCACTGTCTCTAGCACATTTTTGAACATTTAGTCTACAGTATCTACCTGCAAAAATGTGGCCAAGCTTCCAGCTGGTTCAAATTTATAGGAGTATCTTCAGAATATATACATATATACATACATAAAAGTTGAGGAAGAACCATTAAAAGAAATATTCTGACAATGAATAGAAAATGAAATGGATTTCTACCTTTAGATTTGCCTAAGTTATATTCAGAGGCAGAATATACTGTAGAAGTTACAGAAATACAACAAGCCTGAATCTTTCATTACCTTAGAGAATAGCCAAGCTTAGCAGCAGTGATTTCATCTCCTAAGTCCAAAATCTTCAGCTGGAAATACTTCCTCTGCTTCCTTTTGAACAGGCTCAGAAATCTTTTCTGCCTTCATCTCACTTCTTTTACCAGAAAAAAAAAATATATATATATATATATATAAAAATTACTCTGGCTTCTCGGTCAGCCTATTTCCATTAAGCATTTCAGTTTGCACCCTCAGCTCAGGTTCACGTGTGTGAAGCACTTATGCACACCTGATTGGATGTTACTATTGTCTTTTTTTCCCCCATGCATAGGCATATTTGCTTTTACAATTTCTTCCCTTTGATATCAGATTAGTGAGGCTACGTTAATTATTCACTCCTCTAGGTGACAAACGCTCTCTGTTCAATAGTTGACTGGCCTGGTCCTTTAAGATCAATAGAGATGTTAGTTTTAGCTGTTCCAGGGAGGACAAAGGAGAAAAGATACCTCAGCAAGAGTTCAAATATTTATAACAGATCATTTTCCTACAGCTTCTCACAGTGCTGCATGCCTTTCATTTTATGAAAGTCGACATTTAAAAAATCCTTTCATTCAGTGTTAGGCAATATTCTCACACCCAAACTGGCATAATTCTTAGGTTAAATATTCTAACCCCCATTCTGCTGCTTCCCTCACTCACACCAGAAAACGTTTCTTCCACTTAGACCCCTATCTTACAGGCTCCAGAAAGGAAAAATGCATTGCGAAGCTGGGCATTGCAAGAATATTCCAGGAAATTAGTTTAAGAATAGCTGCACCTAAGGGATTAAGTCATTACCTATTTACCACAAAATCATCCTTAATTCAAGCCAGCCACCATTAAAAGGAAGAAGAATGTTGGTCTATGGAATTTAAAATAGGTGGTTGCAAAATTATCTAATGTCAAGTTGCAAAAAGGAAATGGAAAACACATGCAGATCTTTGGTCATTATTTATGTTGCCTCTAAAGTTTCTTCTTACCCATTATGATGCAGCTGAGAGACTGGCAGAAATTCACACTCTCTTGGCTGAGGATCCAGACTTCAAATGGATCTTGGCTCAGAGAAGAATGTTACCCTTTATACTACGTTCCTTTAAAATATATTTTAAGAATACATTCAAAATCAAATTTCTTCTCTCACAAAATTTTGAACCTTCACCTCTTAAGTGAAAAGTGATCCTTCACTTTGGATCTTCATCTTGCCTATTAATTGCCCTTGCCTCTTTGAAAATGATGGTTTCTCTTCAGCAAACCAGACATAGCCAACCCATTGGTTTGAGTATTAGCAAACAGGTAATCAGCTGACTGATATGCTTCCTTTCCTATGTGATCAAAACCAAAATACTTCAGAAAATCAGTGTGAAGTATTGCTTTATTCAGAAGCTTTTATTTTCCATGAGGCTTCAGCCACGTTTTACACAACCATAGCAATGGACTATGCCACATCTGGCTATCAGAAGCAATTACAGACATGCAACTGAGCTCGCGTCTGCTCATGTCATGCTGATGTCTGCAGGGCATCCCTAGCTGATGGCTACATTTGTAGCATGGGGTTTGGTTCATTTTGGGTCCACGATCCAGCTAATTGGTGTCAATGCAGTGTGCACGTTCTCACTCAGCACTTCTCAGACATCGCAGCAGTACCCCAGGGCCACTGGAACAGAAGTGCTCTCCAGGCACAGGAGTTCCAGCATTTGCCAAGGAAATGTCCAGGGTAAAGCCCCATATAGCTGAAAGGACAGCAGAGATGCCCAGATGGGAAAAAGGGTATCAACAGCAGACCACAAAAAACACTCCAACAGATGGAACGGAAGCTCTCGGGGACTACGTGAGACTACTTGGGATTTTTCTTTTTTTCTTTTTCTTTTCTTTTTTTTTTTTTTTAATTATTTTCCCCTGGAGGGCTTGGGAGTCATGAGATGTGAGAAAAGCTAAAAAGCAGCTAGATTGTTTTCATATAAATTTCAATTGCTGAGGGCGAGCTTGATGCTGCAGGATTGTCTTCCAGGACTGTCTCCAAAGGACAAACAGAGGATTATGTGAACAGAAGGCAGGCAAAACAACAGGTATTTATTGGACTGAGCAGAGCAAAGAAATGGGACATTCTTTCCTGAACAATCTGTTGGTGGAGGGATTTCCATCACACGTTCAGAGCTGGTAGCAATGTGGAGGACTGGCTAATCTAGAAAGACGACATTTGGAACAGGAACATATGGAGCTATTTTCTTGCTGCATTGGGAAAAGATAGCTATAGAGCAGAGGAAGGGGAAAACCGAGATAGCAGCAAGCATTACAGAAACAGAGGCAGGCCAAATAGCATCTTTTGAAGGATGGGCTTTTAACCTGTGATTGAGTATAGACAAGAATTAATGGCTGACCAGGGGACAGCAGAGTGAAGTGTGACTTGTGGCTGTTGATAATGACAGCCAGAGTGACAGATCAGCAGGTTCCAGACAATAGGTCTGCATTGACAAGTAGTGGAGAGAGGGACAGAGGAAAAGGAAGGAGGATTTTTTCCCAGCTTCTTTATGAAGTTCAGATTTGACGCAGAGCACTGCCTTTCTGACAGCTTGTAAACTTTCATGCTGCTATGCTAGATGTAGGTTTGGAAACTAAGGCTACGTTTGTGCCAGGGAAAAGGGCACGAAGAACAATAAGGACTAGATGAAAAGGGCAAGGAAGGAGCACTAATCCTTGTGCAGAAGGAGAAGGGAGTTTAGGGAGCCAGACGTCTTCCACTTAATCTTTATGAACTTGAGGCTCAGTTTAAGGATGACCATAAGAAACAATATTTCTAGCAGAGTTGTCCTTGAGGGAGAATCGGGAGTACTGTAACAGCCAAGAATTTAAAGTCAGTGAAGGGCTGGAACGAAATGGCCTATCAAAAAATAATAAACGAGGTGGCTGCAAGGAGGATTATGGGTCCCTTTACTCCTCTAGGACAGGTATTGACAAAAGGATGCAATGAATTCACGATGATCCATTCACCACCACCGCCACCCCATCCTCACAGAGGGTCCATAAATGATGGTGGTGACCCTCAATTAGTTCTTTGACATACATTTTCCTTGGCCTAGCAGCATCAGTCTTTCTTTCCTACTGCCTTGTAACACAACTTGCAAATTGTGACACAAAATTGGTATTTCAGCTATTACCAGTTCACCATCGTGATTTCAGTTTGCTGGGATTCAAGATCCAGGGACAGTATTTCTTCAAGAAAGAAATGTCAATAGGTTGTTGTGGCCAGCGCAGCTTCTGGTAGTTCATGAAAACGCAGCATAGGCAGTGAAATGGGAAGTGGAATGTCTCTGATAGCTTACCATCCTGAGGACTTTGATGCGAAGAGACAATAGTACACAACGATGTGGTGGCAGGTTGTGGTGGCAGGGAGACAGAGTCCCTATGGACATGTAAGAGGACAGAGGTTTTCTTTGTAGAAACTGCCATGAAAGGGTAAACATGGCAGGAACCCGCGTAAGAGCAACCTCTGCCCCAGGAGGAGCAGATGGAAATCAGAACGAGAAGGGGGACAAGAAGGATCATTCAAACAGCTGCGGGTGTTGCTGAGGGACACTTAGATCTTAACTTGGAAGGAGCCTGTGGTGCACTGCTGATGGTATTACATCTTGTTCCAAATGAGGATATAGTGGGGTCGAGTAAATGTATATGAGACAATACATTTCAAATTCGGGAAAATAGGCTGGTTTGGGAAACTAGCTCCCCAGACAGTGAATTGCTCAGGGCAATGCCTTTGCATTATGGATCCTGAATAAGGACTAGGTCAAGGGAGGCAAATCTGTTTTGCACCGAAGATACTGAGAGCCTAAAAAAGCACATTCTGAAGAGTTTTCTAAGGTTCTTGATGTAAGTAAATTTGGAGAAAAATGACCTCTGTGATGCTTGCAGGTTGCATGATATGGATTTCTTCATTGAGCAAGACCTGGCAACATACCCCTAGAGGTCAGTCAGTAGTTGTTGCTCTGAGTACAGGGCTGACGGATTTCATGGAACAGTGTAGGAGTCCCACCCCCGGTTAGGACTGAGAGATGGTCAAACTTGGATTTCTTGGAAAAAAGTGGAGAACGCATCCCCCCTACTTATGGACAATTATAGAGTTTCAATCATTAGTCCACACAGACTTCTGCCTTCACACATGGCTATTAGTTACGCAGTAGGTGATGCACACTGAAGTGTGCCTTACCTGTCTTTTGGTGTTTTGAGAAGAAAATGAAATGATTCCTGATATGACATTCCAACTGGTCTATCCATATCTGCTGCAAATGCAACAAATATACCTCTACATATCCTATGTTTGTTTGTTTTTTTTTTTAATATATGTATATAAACACTTGTTTACATGCAGTCTTATGACAGATATCTGTTATGACACTATACGTCAGACTCTGCATTTAGCAGTTTACAGAATTTTCTATCAATTTGCCACCAGATTAAACAAAAATGTTATGGAGAATTTCCTTTCAGAGGAAGCCATAATCCCAAACACCTCCCCTTCCTCTTTTCCTGAACTTTCATTGCTGATCAGAACGTCATATGGTACGGGACATCCCTTTGGTCTGTTCGGGTCAGGTGTCCCAGCTGTGTCCCCTCACAAATTCTTGCCCGCTCCCAGCCTACTTGCTGTGGGGGGAAGAGTGAAAAAAAGAAAAAGCCTCCATGCTGTGCAAGCGCTGTTCAGTGACAGCCAACACTGCTGTGTTAACAACGTTTTGGTCACAAATCCAAAACTGCACTACAGGGGCTGTTAGGAAGAGAATTAACACCATCCCAGCCAGACCCAGTACAAGCATGAAACAGTAAAAGCCTTCTGTTTATATTTTGATAAACGCTCCACACAGGAGAATTGCTAAACATAAAACTAGACTTCCATGAACAGTATAGAAAATGTAATACTAGCAAATAAAATAAATTAATTTAAATTATGTAGTCTGGACAATTGAAAAAAAAAAAAAAGAGACAAATAATAAACAAAATGAATTTTTGTGCAAAGAAAAATAAAATATAGATGCATACCTCAAGCACGTCTCATAACTTTTAGCTCTCAGCCAACAAATATTTTGTAAGTATACTCATTTAAACTGACACAGTTCTGGAATACAACTGAAAAATAAAATAACCCTTCCAACATTGTTCAAACATTGCAGTTTCCTGCAGAGAGGTCATGAGACATCCCAAACCTAAAGAACTGTGATACTTTGCATTCTTTTCATGTAAGAAGAAAGAGGACGAGAGAGATAACAGGAGAAAGAATGTGTTAGCCTTGTACCCTTGAGCTGTGATGAAATACCAGTCTACTTACATTTAATTATGTTCATTTTATAACAAAGCATTCAGCAGAAAACATCAATAAGAATGTTGACAAACTCAGACTCCTTCTAATAAGAAGGAGGTACAATTATGGATGGAAATCTGGCATTTAGGATTCAGATGAAAAGGGAATTTTTGCTGTTTATCAATTTGTTCTCTATATAAGGTAGTGTTTCTAAAGGAAAATTATTGGCTAGATTTACAACTGAGCTATGTGTTATGGCCTGTTCAAAGATTAAAAAACACTACATTACACCAGACAAAGACACATTTGGACTAAATATATACCACAAGATATAATTTGTTGTTGTCTATTACTTAATGTTCTCTGGAAGGAACATAAATAAATATTGCATGGAGTAAATACCTGAACTTTGCAATTGATAAATTTTCTGCAGAGTTAACAGAAATCTTAGGTCGACTAACAGAGATCTGAAACTGAGGCTATTCCAGGAGATAAAGTGTTGTGTTTTGTTTTGTTTTGTTTTGTTTTATTTTTTTTTTGTTGTTGGTGGTTTTTTTTAATTGGAATATCTCATGGATGAATGAAGTGGGGTTAGATAAAGCCAATGGCAGATCCTGTTACTGTGTAAAGCTGAACACCAACTTCAATCATGTCGCTTAGGAGTGGTTGCTTGTGCTTTAGTACCAAGAGGATCGCCACGTCACGTACTAAAACGTCAAAAAGGGTTTAGGATCCTACAGTCTTAAATGGGTTTTAAGATGCGAGGTCCAACAAACCATATTTGGATCCAAAAAATTCCACAAAATTCCCTCTGACACCAAAAACAATTTCTATGAGAGAATTGAAAGAATCTTAAGACTTTAAAATCAATGAAGTTTGGTGTTATTTACCATGGATGTGGCAGTAGTTCACAGGAGCAATCACAGTCCCCATTTCCACTGGTAGTGGTGCTTCCATGTGACTCAGGAAATCAAGATTGTGCACACTCACAGTTGTGCAAAAAGAAGCCTTGAAATCTACAGAGCTGGAGAAGCAACACCCTCTAACTGAGCAACACTAATGTATCCATTATCTGTAATGATAATATATTGCAATTTCTTTTCTTTAATAGGTCCAAGACTAATGAGACTTAATGGAGAGAACTGTGCCCCAAGAGGCCTGGATTCCATTTTCATCTCTTCTGATAGTCTGAAGTTTCCTATCCTTCCTTCCTTCCTTCCTCCCTCCCTTCCTTCCCTTCTCCCTTGTACTCCTCCCTCCTTCTGCCCTTCCTTCCTTTGAATCTATACGCTGCTGTATCAGTCTTACATATCAGAATACTTTTGTAGTATTACCACTGTAAGTAGTGTCCTAAAGTAGAATTGAATCGCGCTGCATTGGAGGAAGAGTGAACAATGCCATTTTATAGCACAAAGTCTATGGAAACTTACAGATGTTTAGTCACTTTATTTTTCTTTATTTTCCTTTCAGTATTTAATAGTAGACACATTTATAAAGATTTCAATGGAAAGCACTACCTTTTAGCTTAACACGAGGCTATATTGTGATAATGGTTTCCATTTGGGTTTTCTGTAAAGGTAGAATTCTCCAGTGAAGTCCAAACCAATTTCTGCTTCAGCCACACAGCACAAAAAACCCTGAGACTGGTCTTGAAAGAAAAGACACCTAGCATCAAATTATGTCACTTTAGCATGCACTGTGCGAAAAACTTAGCAGCTAGAATAATATTGTAAACCATAGTGGGGAGAAGCAAATATAAAAAGTAATAATTACATCTAAGTTAACTACTTAGAGAAAAATAGAATGCTTATGTGAAAAAGGTATACAGCACAACTTCTTAGCTTGCTAGGAAACTCCTGAATGTGACTGGCATCTCAGCAGTAATCCATCACACTGAGAAATTGCTTTTTGTGCTGATTTTATGTTTGATAACAGCGCAGAAGCCTGAACTTTATGACAATATAATGAAAGAGTGACAGTATAAGGTTGCAACATTTCTTTATGAAAATATCATTCCACCTTTCTGATGAGATAGACCTGTTGCACACACTTTAGCAGAAACATTTCCAAGAAAATTTAATAAAACACTAAGATGAAAGAGGGTTTGAGTTTTACAATCACATTATGATTCAGTTCAGTAACTTTTAACACTCACAGATTTATATGTTTGCCCCAGTGGAAACCTACTCTAAAACCAAAGAAAAAAAAAATGAATTATATAGGTTTTCCTGGAAAACTGAATTAGTAAATCCAGCAAGCAAATAAATTTGTGTTTCTTGTCAGAATAACAGTGCAGTTGGAGTAACAACACGGAATCAATCATATCATCAAGATATGGAGAAACTAGCAAACAGTGGCAAACCAAGTGACTTTAATCATTAAGACAATATAACAAAAATCGGTAAGGGAAGAGTGGAAAAGCATTGTCCCAGATTTGTTTGCCTGTTTTCTTACATAAATTGTTTCCCAGATCTGTACATTATAACAAAATCACCTTTTTGAATGGCACAAAATCTCTGAAGATTTCCTAGCAAACCATAGTCTTAAAAATGCACTCTTTTCTTAATGCAGAGTAGCAATGGACAGACCTAAAGTGACCATTATGGGGCTTTTGATAAAGGCTTTATTTATTTCTATAGAGGAGGAAAAGCGGGGAATTTTCCCATGTTGTGACTGTATCATATTGTGAAACCGTTGTTTTATTAGCAGGTGGTGAGATATACAAGTAAAAATCTACAAACACAAAAGGTCAAAGTGAAGGATAAAATTCTCCCCTAAAAAATCCCTTTGGTTTGTCTACCATTTCTTAGAAATGCTATCCTGAAAATGTCATGAAGGATTAGAACTACATGGAGAACTGATCATTTAAAAAATGATTTAGTTAAAAAACCATTTAGTTTCCCCATGTTTTTTAATCTTTAAAAAATACCAATATCTTAAAACATTCAAACAAAACAGCTCAACTTTCAAAACAACTAACTTTTCAGGTGAAACTGTTTTATATACATATCAAAATCAGCTAGTTGTTTTCATTGACTTTATGCTCATCTATAAATTTGACACAAGCCTATTCGCTGAAAGAGTCTTGCCCACTCCATGGCTAAATATGGAGCAATTTATCATGCTCCCCAAGGTTTACAGCATACGTGTGCTTATGTGTGCTGGAGATGATGGTAGAATTTGAGGGTTGTAGCAAAATATTTAGCTGTCTTTCAAGTGCTGAGTGACCCTAGATTGCATTACTGTAATTTCTCCCTGCCTTGAACCAAGAAAAGGCTTTTCTACATGTTTTAATATTTTCAGGAAGAACATAAAGCTTTGCTGCAGGCCCATGAAGAAGCACAAAAAAATTGTAGCCATCTGTTAAGTACTGTGGGCTAGTTTCAAAATAGACACAAATGGTGTCCTAATCATAGTTCAACAGACTGCCTATTTTTAAAATAGACTGCTTACTGAACATACGTTGGGCTATCGAGCACAAAAATAAGAACCTAGTATTATTGTCAGAAGTCTTGTGAATGGTCAAGTGCAACTGAAAATAGTTTCTATTGGCATGCTTTTGCATGCTTTCCTATCTAATCTCTTCATGTTGTTTTTTTTTCTTTTTTTTTTTCCTTCTGTAAAGGGCTTTTTCCTATTTTCTTTTTCTTTATTTATTTTTTCCTTTAACTGTGGGATGGGAAGGAACATGGAAAGCTGGGTTTTTGCCGCCACCATTACCACAAAACACGTAGCTTCTTTTTGCTTGTTATTTTAGCTAAAATTAGTAGTAGCTGGAGAGTGTTCTTTCCTGGTTGTCCCGGATAGCACTGTAGATGCTTAAGATGCCTATTATGAGCTCTTAACTGTGAACTGAAGAGGTGTGCTGTGGAACCTTTCACAAAAGTGCTCTTATTCTAAAATAAACACTGGTCTTCAAAACAGGTTAAAGCAGGAAATAAAAATATTCTAAGCAGCCTGACTTACGTACTCTTCCCTCGCAGTGCTTCTGCATTTCAGTGCCCTGTCCTGTGAAGCTCTCATTTACTGCTTTTCCAGTAGAGACTTGCCTTTGCTACAACCCCTGAGACACGGGTGTCAGCACCAGGTGTGGCTGGCTTGGCAGTGGAAGTTAGGCCAACTTTTTGTAAATGCTCTGCCTGTTTTCCTCACAAGTTTCCCACAGTTGTTATCCTTCATGCCTCCTGGTAGAAATAACAGGACTGTTAGAAACGTCAGTGACTGACAGCTCCTGGCATTTTAATGTCTACCACCCACCTCTGTATTTCTTGCTTATTGGCATAATCGAGAAGGACATTACGGCAATGCCTCTAGCAGGAGGAATGCCTGTTGCCTTAGGTCTGCCAAGAAACCAATTGCTCTGTTGCACAAAAATTAAATTTCTCTTAGAACTTTTATGTCATTTCCTCATTTAAGTGCTTGATTTTCCAAATCTCAATATATTATTATTATTATATATATATATTTTTAATTTGAATTTTTGCTTCTCTTGAAACACTTTAAATACACTAATAAATTAATAACTCAAAATGAAATTTTATCGTATGGCATATTGAAACCTATATAGCTCTTTTGCAAGCAGAAAAACAGCTTTTGCACAGACCCGTCACTTGAGGAAATGAGTAACTATAAGTTCCAGAAAGTACAACACCACCCAAGAATCTTCAGGCTCTGGAAGGCAGCGAAGATCCTTTCCTCTCCCTTTCGGCAGCTTGATCCTCTGGGTGTTGCTCCTGCCTGACCTACCTTCGGCCTTTCCTCTCTCCCTCTGGGCTTCCCATCCTAGCCTCATCCAGCCAGCCAGTTTCCCTTCAGTGCGTGACAAGAGGATTTTCTGCTCTCCCACTCTGGCATTCACCCTGCTGCCACAATTCTCATTTCACCTCTCAGCCGCCTCCTACTCAACTCTTTCTCGTCATCTCCTTGTCCACCCAGGCCAAGTCCTCCTGCACCTTGGCATCTCCGTTTCTTATCTCTATTCCCCCATGCCAGTTCTTGCACCAGAATGATTTGCTTGGCGATCCCTGCTCCCAAATCTGATGCACAGCTGCATTTGCAGGAAATGCCCTGTTCCAGCCCTGCATTTCTGACACATACTCAGGGTGGATGTCATGTTTTAGTAGTGAAGCCACAGCAAGCCTTTATACGAGGACTTGTATTAATGGCAATATTCAAGCGTTGGAGCATTATGAAATGTTGGCAGCTTTCCCAACAACAGCCAAGTACATCTTTGATGCAATGCTTCCTTGCAGTGCACCCCCACACATCAAAATCCTTGCACTGAAATATGAAAGTATTACTGATTCTCAGAGGAAAAAAAAAATTAATGTCATAAAGCACATTTTCTTGAATTTCAATTCTATAATAGCTGGTTTAAAGTAAACCTGCAACAGCAAAACATCATACTGACTGCCATAACCAGCAGAGGGAATTCCAAGCCAAGCATACCTGGGAAAACCAAGAATAACCAAACATGTAATCTTTTCATTCAAACCAAGAGGAAAGTAGACAGGGAAATATTATAATCTCCATTTAGGAGATAATTTTGTCCCAGAAAAAAAAAAATTATAATCTGAACAGGCTTTGACAGAGACTGGAAGGGGAATTGGAGTAATTTGTGTTAGGCTACAGAGAAGGTGACAGCTGAAAATATAATCTGAGACTTCAAAGTGCCGTATGTGTAAGAAAATTAAATTACCCAGCAGCAAAATGCAACAACTAAGTTACAGTATTTTGATAACATTTGTTCATGCAGACTGCTAAGGATACTATGATGTGATTACATTTTGGTCTATCGCCAAAAATCCCCACATGCCATTACCCATTACTTACATTTTGGCAAGGGTAATATAGTAATTGGAAAAAAGACCTGCACCCCATGGCTACGTTAATTTCCCTATGGTACACCTGGGAGGCAGTACCACTACAGCACTTTCGGAGGGTTCAACTTGCAACCATTGCACGCTCAGCTTTCAGGGGCTAGATTTCCTTATGGCAAGTTATAAAAGAAAACCCAAACTTGTATGGTTTACGCTTTGCTGGTAATATAATTGATTTAGGCACTGTGCTCAATACCTTTCCATGTTATTTTGATAGTGTAACCGAAGTGTTTGGAAAAAAAAAAATTAAAAAATCTTGTATGGGTGTGAATCAGCAGTGTGATTTCAAAGGAAAAGATAATGAGATCTGAGGTGCAAGCAAGATGAGCGCTGTACACACCACTTCACCCGTGTGTGGTTTGGCAGAACAAGACGAGGGGGAAGGCCTGACCTGCCGGTTAGTTGCTCATGAGACATTTCTTCTCAGAAAGAGTGGTCGTGCATTGCACGGGCTGCCCAGGGAGGTGGTGGAGTCCCCGTCCCTGGGGGTGTTCAAGGAAAGGTTGGACGGGGTGCTTGGGGACATGGTTTAGTGGGTGACATTGGTGGTAGGGGGTATGGTTGGACCAGATGATCTTGGAGGTCTTTTCCAACCCTAATGATTAAATAATAAAGGTGTACTGCCCTCTAAAACAGCACACGCTAGCCAAACGCGATTTTTAAAGGCAGGAACCGGCTGCACAAACCGCACTCATATCAGGGCAGAAGAAGGAAAGAAAAAAATACGGAAACCACCAAGGTGGCGGTTTCACAACGCTCACTGCACGCCCAGCAGCGGCGGCGAGCAGTAAATTTTCAGACCCGGGCCCCGCGTACGCCACGGAGCCTCCAGCCCCGAGGCGGGTGAGGAAGGGGGCCGGGCCCGGCTTCACCCTCCGTGCCCGGGGGGCCTGGCTGGGCCGGGCCGGGCCCGGTGCCGCCCCCACGGTGCCTGGGCGCGGCCCGGCGGAGCCCCGGGGCAGCCACGTTGACAGGGGGCGCGGCCTCGGCGGGGAGCGGGGAGCGGCCGGTGCGGGGGAGCGGGGTAGGGGCGCGCCCGTGCGGGCACTGCGGGAGCCGCCACCACCGCCATGTCTTCGCCCCCCAAGGAGAAAGCCGAGACGCGGGCCGGACACCCTCCTGCTGGTACTGCCGCCGCCGCACCGCTCCTTCCTGCTCCGCTCGCCTCCGGGGACGGGCCTGGGGGGGGACGGAGCGGAGCGGAGCGGAGCTGTGCCCCGGGCTGGGCGGGCAGGAGGGCGGGCAGGGGCTGCTCCGGCGCCGCGTCCCCGCGGAGCAAAGCCCCCCGGAGCCCCCGGGCTGGCTCTGTGCGGCTCTCGTCCCGCCGCAGCCTTAGGGAGGGAGCCGTGCCCTGCCTGCGCGGGGCGGGGAAGGAGCAGCCCGCGGGCAGGGAGCTGACAGCGCGCCCCACATCCATTTTGTGCCGGCACTCTGCCTCGCTGCGCCAGCGGGGCGAGCTGGCTGGGTGCTGGCTCGTCCCCAGCTTTAATCCTGGGGGTGGGCCTGGTGGGAAGCGAGGTGCTCACTGAGTGCCCCGCCGAGGCCGTTCTGGCCGTTTCCACCCGGTGTTAAGTGCTGAGGGGCGAGGGAAGCAGTGGTTGGGCGTGGGGAGCAGCTGGGCCTGCCTTTGGTGTGGCATCGACCCGTCACCAGCCACGGCCAGAGCTCCTCTGCACAGTGGGACTGTTCCTTGCTGCTGTTCGGTTTTCTTCCTCTTTACTGCTGCTCTATTGAAAGGGGAACTGCGCTATTAGAAGGGGAACAGTGTCCCTGCGCTGACACCTTTTCTTATGTTTTGTAACGCTTCCTCGTGGAATAGTTTTTCAAGTATTTCAGTCCAAAAATGCTGAAATTCTCAATTCACAGAACAGCTAGTTTCAAATTCAAATAATTTGATGGGATATAATAGCTAAATTTTACGTTGCGGATTTGAAAGCAGTCCTCGAACCTGAATTGAATTCTGCTTCTTTACTATAGCGAGGACCTGAAATTCCTTTAAATAGATAAGAGAAGTGAGAGGTAATTGCTTTCCTTTGTGTGGCAAATGCAATTCAATAGCTGAGTTAAGCTGATCCCTTGGCTGAGCAGAGTTGTCCCACTTCTGCAGCCTGCCCTGTCCCAGCATTAGCCCTTGCCTGACCTGGTGGTGAGCTGGTTCAGGTAACTAAGCCAAACTAATTTGCCAGATGTCAATGGTTTTTGCTGCCATAGCTCCTCAAATCCACTCACTTTCAGTTCAGCTTCAGTGTGAAGGAATTATTGAGATGTTAGACTGGTGCAACCAGAGGGCACAGCTAAACCATCGACTGACAGGGAGAAAGGATGAGTGGCATCTATTTCCAGTTAGTTGCTTTGTGGCTGTGTTATTTTGTTGTATGTTTTAAAGTTTTGTTTCAAAACCTGTGTTTTTAAACGTGGGATTTTTTTTATTTTAAAGGCCTAGTTTAGGCTTCACAGGCCACCTTTAGAAATGAGCAATGCACAGTGCAAAATTGTAATTGCAGTACAATACAGGTTTTCATTGCTGTCAGAGTATTTCAGTGTTTTCTTTTCCTTTTTAAGACTTGCATCCACGTACGAGCTGAAGACCTTGCTCAGCTTTGTACCTTTTAAGGTCCGTAGCAACCCTGAGGGTATTCTGTGAGTATGCACCAATTCAGCTTTGGAAGGGGATCGCCAACTCTGTCTTTGAGGCCAGAGACAACCGATGTTTTACAGTATCCTCAAGTCATTCCTGCAGGAGGGTGGTTTTGAACTGGTTGGCAGAAGAAAGTCCCTCTGACGCGTGGTCCTTTTAACACTTCGAGAATCCACAATAAATGTGCTGACTAATGGCAGTTTATACTTACTGTACAGGCTGAAGCTGGGTTTTAATCCTCTATCCCAAGCTGGTTTAGATCCTCGAATAATAATGTAATGCCATATGGCAGTTTGTAAGGAAGTTTTAATAAAATAGAAGTAAGGAATTCTTGAAAACACCAACAAAAAATGACTACTTGTATGCAGCTGGAATAGCGCTCATAAATAAAAAGGCTAATTTCTAGCAAGGCGAAGATGCAAATGGGGGAACTTTTTTGACTAATGGCTCGACAGCTCTGGTTTTGCTGCATATGGTTGTTTCTGTAATTAGGGATGTATTACCCCGCTGAGTATGAATCGCGTGCGTAAATGTTAGGAAAGATTTAGATCATGAAATTGAAGCTGAATTGACAAACTCGTTATATTTCACGTGCCCGGTTAGCCCTTGCTTATGACTGCATTCAGTCTGTTAGCTTCCTCTCTGCATTGATCTTTCCCATGGGGGGCGAGGCGGAAAGATAAGAAAAACACTTGAAAACAGAAAGGATAATGAAATGGAAAGAAACCTTAAGACCTCAGGCTGGCAACAGGGTACACGAAGCAACTTTGAACTCCGTTCTGAAACTTAATAAAGCTTAAGTTGGGACCCTCATGTATAAATATATATATCCATCTGTCAGTAAGATCAATGTATCCATAATACAATGCTGAGTAGGTTTTGTACGGCTTGCAGTCACTCTGAAAACGGCTGTGTAATTATGCTTTCAGCTGTTCATTTCTTCTAATAGCTACTGTGGATGAATAAAGCAAGGTGATTGTATTAATAGTTTATTTATGAAGCTTTACAATAGATTCATGGAAATAGTTACGTGCTTTTGTTCTGCATTTAAAAAAAATAGCTCTAAGCCAGGATTTCTATGAAATAATGGTATATAATAACTCTTACTTCCATTCTTGTTTTGTCAGACACTAACGTATGTTCCCTTAAGCGTGCAGAAGGGCTTGTTTAAAGTTTCCCTCAGTATTAGCTTTTCATACATCTTATAATAACAGATTCCATTATATTGATATGGTTCATGAGAAATAAATTTTGTATTAATATTTAATACTACGCTGAAGGAAAGCAGGGAGGTGCTAAAGATCTTGGTTGTACTGTTGATTTCTAGTACAGTGGGTGATATCACTTGCACCAAAAGGTTTGCCCAGAAGGGACTGCCTCTGGCCGTGAGGTTGCACATCACCCATCTAAATGAGCAGTGCCCAGGCTTGCAGTGGTTCTGCAGGCACTTGGTGCTTTCTGTGACTTGGTGTGATTTATTTCGGGAGTAAGTCTTGGAAACTAGGAGGAAGGAAGGGGTAAGTAAAATGAGAATGATTACCGATTCCAGATTGTCTTGAATATTAATTGATTAACGTGGTAGCTTAATGCATTTCCAAAAGGGTGTCTGGCAGAGATGTACCCTTAAGGGGAACACAGGTTACCAGTCACAGAATAAGCAAGACGCTTCTGTCTACCCCTCAGAGCAAACATGGCAAACAGTAGTTAATAACCAGAGCTAAGCTGTCATCCAGCAACTGGGCAAACAGACTTCTGCTGTTGCCGGTAACTGGTTCCCCTCTTTATTTCTCGCCTTAGAAGCTGGTGGCTTCTCATCAGCTCCCTACCACCTGCAGCTGCTCCCTGGGCTCCTGCCCTTGCCAGGATCCCCCTCAGTAACTGCAGTCTGAGGCCCGTGGAAACTGGCTTGTTCCTACTCCCAGTACAATTGTTGACACCTTCCTGTTTTGGGCATTTATTTTTGGCAGCGTTTTGGAAGGTGATTTCTCAGTTATTTAAATGCTTTTTCCGCTCTGTGAAGGATTTGCTGTAGGAAAATCTGAGCTCATATTCTCTTAATAACAACTTTTAAGTAACAAAATCACTGTAGTAAGCGTCAGTGAAGCTGTTTGGTGAAAACCAGGCAAGTAAGAAATAGATGAATCCTCTTAATCCAAGAAAATCTCACAAATGGAGCATTTTTTACTTTAAGTTGGTGCATATAATCATTTCTTCTCTGCCCAACACTGACATGTAGCTGGGTTGAAATCTTTTGAAAACAGAAGTCATTTATGTTGCAGAGAGATTCTTTCTCTTCTTAAGCAAAGTCTTTTGAAACCAGATTGGGTATGACTGTATCGTATCTTGGGTGGCATAGATGTACCTCAGCTGCATGTACAGGATGCTTATATAAATATTCCACTTTTGTTCTCAGAAATTCAGATTATTACTGCACTTGTCAGCTGGATTCTTCTTTTGGTTTTCAGATTTGCACAGTAACCCTGGATTACTGAAGATCATTCAGTTATGCACCAATGTACTTCTAGATGACTATGCCAGTAGATATTAGTGAGGGGGAAAAAAAAACAAACCTGTTGCATTGGTCACTCGCTATCGTGCCTTTTAATTGTCTGCTTATTTGTTTTTTAATCCTTCATAACTCTACCTGTAGAGAAATCTGATCGTGTTAGTTGGATGTCCTTGCTAGTGACAAATAGTGAAAACAAGTGGCTGGTTGCCTGATGATAGATAATGTAAACCAGGAGGGATTTTGGCCAGCTAAGTTTGTGCTAAGTCCTTGGGTGTTGTTTCCCTTAGTTCTCTCTCAGATGGTGAAAAGCTGCAATGTGGGAGCACGCAGGTGTTCTCTGGAAATGCTGTTTTGTGACCTGGCAGATGGGCGATAGCATCTTCCACAAAAAGTGATTTTAAATTGAGCTAAGAGGAACTGATTGTGCAAGGCTTTAAGTCTATAAATTACTGTTAATAAAAAATAATGAAGGTAAAGTAAAACAAGTGCTGCAAGTAAGGATTTTAGGACTTTTTTTGCAGGTCAATGCTGTCCCATCAGACTGTAGATTAAAAATAAATCATTTCTATAGCCTTGTACTCTTTTTAGTTCAGTTGATAGGTTTTCTACAGAATACAGATGAATACTTGGATTTGTAAAAGCATAAATGTTTAGATGTAGTTTATTTCTGTCTCAGATGTGGCATATAGTGTCAGCTATTTAGCTGATCAGTCTTGCTCTTGTTCTGGCTTGTGGATGTATCAAGCACTTTGATTAAGTTAAATGGAGACATTAGAACAGGACAGCACTTGGTAGAATTCAGTGTTTGCTTTTATGAACCACCTTGAATGTGTAAGGACTTTGCATCAGGAGAAAATAATAGGAATTTTTATTTTTGTGCCATCTCTAAAACTACATTTATTTGTTACCTAATCTTTCTGTCTTTCCCTGTGCCATCTCAAACATGTTTCACAAATTTAAGTATTGTAGGTTGTATGCTGGAGAGAATACAAAAACGGTTAATACGTTGTGTGTTTTTTTCAATGCATGATAATGCCAGAGTTTTTATTGTTGATAAAAGTTCTTTTTATTTCCTCTGTTGATTGCTTGTCTTTAAGGTCCTTTATCAAATCAGAATCTTGTCTTTCAAATATCACAAAGCTTAAAAATCTATTTAACAAATCCAGGGACCAAACATGCAGTTCTTCTTGGGGCAGGTCACTTTCCCTTTATTTCCTTCCCTGAAGCAGGCTGAGCACTCCTGTGCTCAGGAGTGTCTGTTCGTCGCTGCTCTGAAAAGCTGAGCTAAAAACTAAGAACTTTACCTGCTCCTAGGCTTCAGGGATTGGTACTGAATGGTTGTGAGGTGCCTTAATTTCTCTATGGCTGGGTACAAAAGGGCTGTCAGAAGTCCCAGCCTCCCGTAACCACACGGACAAGCTGCTTCAGCTCCTTTTCAGTCACCCACGTCTGTGCCCTGCCACTATGTGATGTCTCAGGCTGCCTGTGGACTTTCCAGCACAGAGCAGCACATCTGTAGGTGTTCTCATTGACTCTTGACTGCCCTAGGGGTTTTCTGGTTGGTGACTGGTTGCAGTGTAGCACATCCAGTTAGCTGACAAGATGCATCATATATCCCGTGTTTCACTGTAAGCACCTATAGCAATAGTTGAAGCAGACGAAACCCTGTAGTATTAAAACAGAAAGCAGATCAAAACCATCCTGCCTGTTGCTCCACTTAGTAGCTGCAGCGTTAAAGTCTGGGTTTAGCTCCTATTTCAAATTTAAGCATTACTGGGGATAGATGATGAACATAAGTGGATTTGCTTTCACTTCTTGTTTTGTGTTTCAGAGAGATTCTTTTCTGTTTGCATCATTTCTAAAACTAAATCATGACAAGGATTGGAAATGCGGTAATAGTTTTGCAAAATGAAAAGCTCTGTTCTAAATGCAAGTTAGGAGGCCTCCTAAACTTTGCTTTATACTATGCTGTTTACAAAATATGACTATATAATAGCTGTAGTTTTTAACTTGAAATGACAAATGAGATTCCTCAGCCCTTCTTGTTTTATGAGAGTATTTAATTTCCAAGTTTGTGGACTTTTGTGTAGCATTATGCAAGCCATCACCTTGGTTTCTTCTTCTGATTGCTACAAGTTAACAGACGTGGGGGGAAGAGTTAAAACAGAGTTGAATTTCCTAAAACAGTATTGAAAGCGGTTGATAAAACAAGCGGCTGCCTCCCAGGATGAGTGGAGATGGCAGAGGCAGTCCTGAAGTAGCTGCTCCTTAGATTTGCCACTTCTAAACAGCTTGGGCTCCTTTCTCAAACTGTGATTATTATTAAATTACTCTGCAAAATACAGTGTGTGTGTGAGGGGGTGTCATCCTTAAAACATTCGTTCTTCACATATACTGGTTTGACTGAGACTTGTTGTGTCTTTCTCCATTTTTTTTTTTCCAGTGAAAGCAGGCGGGATGCGGATTGTGCAGAAACACCCACACAATTCTGATGCCAAAGAAGAAAAAGATAAGGATGACCAAGACTGGGAAACCAGCAGGTGAGCATTTTGTTTTTGTGCATATGCTACAGCTAATTTCCATCACCTTGAACATTATCAGCAGTTTGTTTTCCTTGCGGATAGTAAACAAATGGTACGGTTGGTTTTGTATCAAAATTGATTTCAAGCAGTAGCAAGTTATATGTTCCTTCAAGATATTTGGGGAATTTAGGTATTTTTACCTTGTCAGACCTCCTTTATATGATTCTGGCAGGTAAGAGAAGGATAGAGGGAAAAAAATGCAGTTAAAGAAAGACATCAACTTTCCTAAAAATCTCTGAACATCATTTCAGACTGTGCAGAAACGGTCTGGGTACGTTTGGACACAAGCATTAGACTGTCAGCCTACATATCCTGTATGTGAAGTCTTCTTGCCATGTGCTAGTTGATTCCTTCTGCTGTTCAGTTCATAATCCCTTCTCTGAGAGGTATTTGACAATATGGTAGTCAAAGACAAGTAAAAATAAAGTTATTAATATTAGCCACTTTTGTTTTATATGGTAATTCCACTTTTAGTGCTGGAGGATACCAAGACAGACAGCTGTTACCTGGTAAATCTGCTAAGTGACTGCTGTGTAGAAATGAAGGCAGGAAAGATTCAATGAACTAAGCTATATGTTCATACAAAAGCTTTCTTTTTTTTTTTCTGCTTTCCTTGGCTTGCTGTTTTTCTTTGTAGCCAACACTATATTTATGTAAAAGCCTTATGTACTACCATTGCTTTGTCCTTGCAATTTGCTCAAGGCAAGAAAAAAAAGTCATAGCTACTCTTGTACTTTGGTAAGTAGGCATACTTACATAATGTTTATTTAATATCTAAAACAATGGTAAGAAAAAAGGCATTGTGAAAATGTCTGTGAATAAAACTAATTTATTTACTAAATCATAATGTGAATAGGAAAGAAGTAGCATGTTTACGTGAAGGAGAAAGTAATTTTAATTTATATGTTTAAATGAAAACTAAATTTTAACCAAATCAGTCATCTTGTAATTCTGCGTAGTGGAACATAAGTTGCAACAGAGTTTGTATTGCAGTTGAGTTTTGTCCAAAGGATGAAATTGCATTTTGTAGTTACTCTTGGGAATGCATGCTTTTATTTAGGGTATGTTTTATACCTGCCATTTCTTCCTTTTTCTTGGCATGCCAATGTTGTGTTGAGGCAATCTCATTAGGATCCAAATGAGAAGACTTTTTATGGCTGCTCACAGATCTAAACCTGTAGTACAGCATAGCTATCTCCTTTATTCATTTCTTCAAACAAGTTTATCACTTTCGTCTCTCAGTCAAACAGTGTCGGGAAAAGTTAAAGTTTTACCTTGCTATATTTGGCTGTGCCTGGTCTAGCAAGTACTGTGGCACAATAAAAGCAGATCTACAGAGGGAAACAGTGCTGAGAACTTAATGTTCACACACGTGTGTTCTGGAGGTCAGTTAGTCTGGTTCTCTGCTCCAAATGACCAATAATAGCTGGCACGTATTAGGTGTGTCCTTGGAGATTAGCTTTCTCTGCAGCAAGTCCAGGTCAGGTGCCCCGAGATCAATCCACGGTGCAAAACAGAGCGCGACCGACGGAATGACCAGGAGGGGAAGTCCATGGTCTTAAATAAGATGCTAACAAATATGTGTCCCCTATTAATACTGTAAAGCAGATCCAGGAGCAATTTTTGCGCCTAAAGGAGAGTAGAAAGTTGAATGACTTCTGGAGCTACTTCATTAACTAGTGTATAGTTAGCTGTGGCACCTCAAAATCCATGGCTTTAGCCATCCAATCAATTCATTGTCAAAATACGAACTTGGAGTCTGCTTTTTGCTTTGGTTTTCTTGTAGATAATCCTTTATCTGTCCCTTAGGCACTCATGCATACAATTATTCTTGAGCATGTATTTTAATACAAACAGCTTTGGTCTGAATTTCCTTTCTTTGATTTAAATCAAAGCTATAGGCAGAATAAGCAAATTCCACGGGCCATAGTACATAAAGCAGTTTGCAAATTTTAAATTACGTGGTTGCAGTGTGCTCACTGCTTTCATTCTGGGAGGTGCAGTCCCCTAGAGTTTCTGTGCCT
The DNA here is from genome assembly GCF_040182565.1 of Anser cygnoides. Classification (NCBI taxonomy): domain Eukaryota; kingdom Metazoa; phylum Chordata; class Aves; order Anseriformes; family Anatidae; genus Anser; species Anser cygnoides. The sequence continues at coordinate 87,084,396 of NC_089874.1, forward strand.
CTGCTCTTGGTGATCCATGGTGACCTTGTAAAACATCTGTATTTCTGATGCCAGTGGAGAGAGGTTTATCAGCAGGGGTAGAAGAAGCCACTAGCATTCTGTTCTGGTTTCTCTGGCATCAATGTAGTTTTCGGTCATTGCTAGCTGGTATTTTATGTCTCCTCACTAAGCAGATGAGGAGAGCAGATGTTTAACTTTCTCCTGTTACATTTTCAGTCTTTCCCATTTTAAGACAATTTTAAGGTGGTATTTTGGTATGATGCAATCTGTGCTCCCTGTTGCATTCAAAGTCAAAAGAAACAATAGACCTTCAAGCAGTTCTTACTAGGTGATACTGTCAGCTGACAATAAAAAATAATAAAACACAGTAACAAATTTTGTGTGTTAAGAGGGAGGCTAAGATGACCTAGCGATTGTTTTAATCTTACTGTAGGCTTAGTTGAGGACAGATTAGTGGAACTAGCAATAAATTGCAGCAGATTTCAAATTCTTTCAAAATTCCCTGGGAACTCTCAGAATGTGTCCTGTCTGAGTTTGCACATCAGCATGGGAATCTAGATAGTTGCCAAGTAAGAAAGCTTGCAGCTAGAGTTCATAAAAGTACCTGTAGCTTTCAAGACAGATAACATTGTTTTTGCAGTGTGTTTGCAGAATAAGACACTGGGTTAGTGTTCCTAGTGTTAATATAAGCAAAGCTGATACAGTGCAGTGACAAAATGCCTTTAAAATAACATTCACCATGTAGATCTTAGATACTTCTATCTCTTAGTTACTTAACACCTTGCAATCCAGTTACTGTAATTTACTTTGCAAAGTATTTTATTCGGTCCTGGTTCCTAAAATAAAAATGTTATGACAACCTGCCATTTTGTGGTAGGTTGACTTGTCATCATGGCAGTTTGTGATTCCTTAAAACAATACGTGGTAAGACGATCTTATACTAATTTTAAACTCTTCCTACAAGACAACTCTCAGCCTTGAATGCTAATGGAAGCATTTTTATATGTCTTTATATGTGTGCCATAAATAAAGCTCTATTTAGAGGAATGGCTAGATCTGATTATATGGGAAGAGCTCAATGAAGGAAGGGAAGAGTTGCATTGCTGGATTTAGGTGAACTAAAAATCATGTGTTCGTGGCATCCAAAACCAGTGGCACCGCTGTGGTCAGGATGTCAGCAGTGAACTTGAATGTGAGGGTGAGGTCTGCGGCCCACGTGCTCTTTAGGACAACAGTGATTTTGATCAGCTTGGTTGGAGATAGTATGCTGTCTGGATGAACTTCTGGTGTGATCAGTTATTGTTTTTCTTGTGTTTCTGTAATTGCTTAAGACATGCGTTGATTCATTATTTTTTTTTGATATGGTTGCAGTTTTGATTGACAGTCATACTGATTACTGCTGGAAAGTTTTGTGGTACTGGATGAAGGTGAAACAATTAGAAGTAGGGTGATGAATAGAAACCATCATTTTTCAGGACTGTTTGTCATTTGGAATAAATAGGCTGCTCATAATTCAGGACTTTATTAGAATGCATGTTTAACTGAGATTTGTAACACTGTGCTCAGTCCTGTGCCAAAATCTGACTGTGGCCATAATAAATACTGAAAAGCAGATAACTTGAAGTGAGAATGACTCATTCAGTTTTGCACAACAGCTTCATTTAACTGTCTCTCTAGGACCTCAGGAAGAAGAAACTATAATCACATATTGGTATCTGGATGGTTTCAGAAAAAGTAAAGCAAACCTGGCTCATTTTATCCTGTAACAAACAGGACAAACTGCAAAGGCTTTCATGACTAAAGAGTATTTCCTTTTCTTCTGTTGTATTTCTAATACAAACTGGGGTAATTACTGAGCATAAACGCAGTAGAGTGGTATTTCAGTATCCATATGTAAATTGTATGTGGTTTGTATCTTCAGCTTACCTGGAAATTGTGAATCCAGCATTACATCTGACTTTCCCCTAAACTATGGAAAGAATAAATTATGCAGCCTGGATTTTAATTCAGTCTAGGATGGGGGTATTGGCCTTGGCTGTATTTATTGTGCAATAGAAAAAGAAAAATTGAAGAGGATAATTTAGAATGTGGGGACTCAAAAGCAAAACCGTGCTAATGAAGCATATGGGTGACCATATGTCAAAGAGCCTGTCTCCGTTCTTACTCAGTTTCACAGTGAGAGAGGAATTGTTGAAGGTCCCTGTCATTCTTCAGGTATCTCTGTTATTTAAGTCTGAATATTCTAGTTAAGCTACACATGTTTTTTTTTCTTCTAGAAGTGCAGTGGAAATCTTTTTAAGTCTAGTCTGTGGATTTATACTTTCATTCAGAAATCAATTTGTTTTTCCTTTTCCTCACGTAGCTTTCTTGTAACTGACAAGAAGTAAGCTGCAGGCAATATTTCCATTTTTCATTTGCCACTGAAGAGTCTGCTGTCACTGAAATATTTATTTTTTTGCCATGTAGTGTCCCTTGTTATGCAAACTTCTGACAGAATTAAAAAAAAAAAAATTATACAACTAAGCCATTAGAGCAGACACGTATACTTCTTTACACCCTAAATATGGAAATGCTGGAAATTATTTCTGTTCCTTGTATTTCACCCTTTTCTGGTTATTTAACTGGGGCAGGAGCTGTAGAGTCTAAGTCTTGACCCTTCAATTTTGAAGCAGCTGCCATTCACCGTGGCCAGGAACTGGAAATGACATCTGGTATTCAGTTCACTTGCACTGGCTTGTAGGAGGTAATTAACATCATGGGTGACGATGTTTCAGTCCAATTTGTTCTAATATTGTCTGTTTTAGAGACAAGGATGCTTGACAGAAGGAAACCTTGGAAGTTCTAAGCAAAAAAAAAAAAAAATTACAGCTTGTTAAACATAGAAACCAGAGCCCTGTGAACATGTAGCACTACTGCACATACTCAGAATGAGTAGTGCATTAGTGTTTGTCACATGTAGTTCACCAACATATATTTGAAAGAACTCTTATGTTCCTATATCTATAAAAACAAAATGTTGGAAAAATGGGCATTGATTTAGTGTAATGAATATTCAATATTTTTTTTTTTAAGAGATGGAGTAGGACAAGCTCTAGTAGGATAGGCTCTATCATCTGCTTTAATTTTTTGAGAGGAAAATCCCTAGATAGGTTGAGGGTTGACTGAGACTCCCTTTCTGGGAACAGTGCCACCTTGTTGCCTGAAGAGGCCCCTTGTGCTACTGTGTTGGTGGAGGCAGCTCTGAAGGAATAAACTGATGTTATGTACAAGCATTAGTCATCCACATGCAGATCCTTTTCTTTGACAGAATTCACATTTCTTTTACCAGTCTATTTCCTGATCTTTTTGGAGCCTCATTCTGTTACCTCTGTGAGCTGAGTCGGCTTGATACAAAGTTTATGTACAAAGAGCGAGTTTTCACATGGTCAAGCAAAACAACAAAAACTTGATTAACTGTATGGGTGTAGTGGATATGACTCCTGAGGATTTTATTCATGTCTTTGGTCTTTTAGCTCTTATTACTTAGGTATGGAGCTTTGCAGGCAGTTAGCCTTAGTTAGAGAATGAAATGTCTGGGGATAATGCAATGGAAAAAACAACTGGGCTGCAAACACCGTGCTTGCAGTTTCTGGGAAAGATACAAGCTTTAGCAAATGTTGGGCATTATCTCCTTTTCATAGCAGAGTTTGCTGTGACTTGAACTTTTTCTTTACTTGGTTAAATATTTCAAAGACTAAAAGGAAGTTCTGCTAGCAAAAGGGCTGCAAAAATCTGCAGCTATAATTCTGTGATATTATTAAGCAGAGAATAAAACATCTTAGTACAGTGAGGGAAAGTAGCTTTCTACTTCTCAAAAACATCTTTCTTTTCTCAGAAGAATGTGCTTTGTCTTGTATTGTTTCATTCCTCCCATCCTCTTCATCTTTACTTTGGACTTAAATTCACTTCACAGTAAAGAGAACAGCTTCTTACACATCACATTCTTCTCGTTTCAGTGATACTGCTCTCAACACATTTTCCCACCTCATTCTTCATTTTCATGTCTTAATCTTTTGCATAGTGCTTATGATTAACTTTATTAGGCTTGAGCATCTGTTAATCCATGCATAATTTGTTTAATTATGAAAACAAAAAGTATTAGCAATTTTCATGCAATTGTTTCAGGACAATACCTTCTCCAGATGACCAGTCACTAGGAGAAGTAGCAAAAAAATTACCATGACCTGTGTTGAACCTTATCAAATGCATTTATGGTTATAGATTTAACTATAAATACAGAAATAGCATACATAATACTGACTTTTAAATGCAGAACTTCTGTAAAGCAAGAAAAGAGTTTGTGAATATCTCTGATTAAGTGAAAACATCTGTGCATGTTGGGAATGGAAGAGAAACTAAACAAGATTATGAATGAAGCATTCTCTTACAGGAAGATATGAGTCTTCTGAAACACTGGTGCATGCTTCCAGTATTTCTTGATGCTTGAAGCAGTAAGTTGATAAATCCATCAATGTAAGTGCTAGTTACGGTATTATATGGATAGCTCTTTTCATATTCACCAAGTACTGTGTGCATGTGTGAAAAGAACTAAGAAAAGATCTGATGTTCCCCCCCCCCAAAGTGAGTAAGAAGATACACCATCCATCTCAGTGAGAGCCGGGTTCAGTCCCAAAGAAACATATGTTGTCTTATGAAATTAGCTAGAAAGCTGAGTTGAATTGTCAGCCAAGCTGGTATAAGAAAATGATTTTAGAAGAATGAAAGCCTGTGATTTGTATTCTGTGTGATGAAGAAAGTGAGAAAAGCTTAGTCATATGCGGGAGTAAAATGATCTGAAGCGAAGTAGTGTCTTGAGTGACATAGCTTATTTAGCACGACATTGTGTCTGTACAAAAAGTAAAATACCTCAAGCTAATAACTTTAGCAGGTATTTTGCATTGTGCTTTTCTCTTGGTATCTTTCCAAAGTAGTGTAATACATGGAATGAAGGTCACTCTGCTAATTTGAACGCAGAAAACAATGTTGAAAGAGGTATTACATAGGCATTGTAACACACAGGAATCTCCAAACCCAACAGTATAATCAAATGTTTTTCATTATGCCAACTAAGCCCAGATAGTTGTTATTTAAATATTCGGCAACTCTGGGGGCCTTTCTGAAGCTAAAGGTATGAATTTCCATCAGAAAAAGCTGCCAAAGAACCAGATGCTATTCATTTATTTAGAATCAAAAACCTATGTTTGAAGTGAAATTGCCATGAGCTAAAAATGAGTAGGAGGTGTGACTGACACTATGTGTGCTAAGGGGGGATCTAGCTTTTCAAGTAGCACCTTCCTCTCCCTTGTTAAGTTTCTTCTGCCTCAACTGTGTCAGGCACTGAATGTTGAAGCAGTTTAGCATTAAAATAAACTTAAGATTTATTTATTTATTTATTTTTAAACTGTCATTGGGCAAATCAGAAAGAAATTTCACTCAGCTGCTTCCAGGGCACTGGTACCAGAAGCCAGAAAGGCATGAGAGAATTGAAGAAAACATTGAAAATGCTTGTTATATCATCAGAGTTTTATTTAGTCTGCTGTTGCAGTTGATAGAGCTAGCTGTTCCATTGCAGCAGATTACTTGCCAGGAAAGTGTTCGCTGCAGTAGACTTGCTGCCTTCTGACTTTATTGTAACATTTATATGATTGCAGCTTGGTCAGAGGCATCCTGTTATATAAACTGCAATTAGCAGAAAATACTTCAGCAAGATTCACATAAATCTTAATTCTAATGAGTTGGAGTTTCTTTGGAACTCATTCCTTAGAATGTATGCAATACTGTAAGCCTAGGACTGCTAATGCATTCAAAGAGGAGGTGCTTTTGTTGCTGTGGTGTATGACCAAGTTCCAAGACATACTCTCTAGGTTTAGATGCTGAGAGTTTTCTTTAATACAAAACAAGATGCAAGTTTTTTTTTCTTCTTCTTGAACTTCTTTAGGTTTGATTGCCAGTGAGTGCTTCCTTGACTTCAGTTTTGGCACGTCAATACATGGGTCAGCACCTTAACTCATCTAAGCTTTATTTAGTTGTTTCCGTTATCTTTAATCTGCAGCATAAATTTGATATTCTTTCCTGCTTTCTTCAGACTACAGTCACGTGCATAAGTACAGACTGAGCTTTTGTATCAGAAAAGAGAGAAGAATGAAAATGGTCATTAAAGCAAAGAGAAGAGGAGCTTCAATTTATACATTTTCGTTTGATTTCTTCTTTTTTAAGATGAAAGTAGGTATGAGTTGCAGTGTTGGTTGATGATTCATGATCTGCCAAACACAGCTTGATTAAAAAGAGAACAAAAAAACCCTAACACCACGTTATAGCTTTCGAAATATGGGAAAGGAAGGAAATGTAGAGTAGCTGAAAAAAAGAAAAAAAAAAAAAAACCACTGGCAGAGGTTTTGTACAGATTTGTCTGTTTTTTCAGTTGAAGACTGAGAAAACCTGATAAATATAGATGAAAAACTTAAGTATCACATGTTAGTCTAACTAGCATAGTCTCTGCAAATAAATCCTGCAGTGAAGCTAGTCGGTCTTTGGATAGATGTCAAGACATGGATGTTTTTGATCTAGAAGTCTAATTTGGTTCTGTACATCTTTTGTGTGCTTTGACTTCCATAAAGTAAACTGTTGGAATAGATGAAATGCCAGTGTATGTGAAGAAACCTAAAAAATCTGTATGTGGAATACAGTTGCTGTATTTCAGTGTTTGGTATTTGATGTTCATGACTTCCTACTCATTACTGAGCTTCCCTTCATGTCCCACTTACTGCACTCCTGGTGTGATAATTCTCTTTTAGGGTGCAAGTCTCTGGTCCATCTGCAAGGCATCTTGAAATAATTTGGAAATGATGTTTTGGAGGCAGTGTCCTCAAAGTGTTCCTATTCGATTGGCAGAGTAAACATTGACTTCTGTAGTAGCACTCGTGAACTAGTAATTACAGACAATCCTGTAACTTTTCAGAACTGATGTCCATCACTTATTCACATAGTAGTTGGGACCAGAGACACTTTTTCAACATTGTTAGAAAGTAAATCTTTTTAAGCTAGGGCAATAGAAGCATTTCCTGAGGCAAGACTTGTGTTCTGAAGACATTTGACCTCTTAACTCTGGGAGTGCTAGCCAAGTAAGTGCTGGAAGCCCACTTGTTATGTGGCTCATACTACGTGCTGGGAGCCAAGCCAAAACCACCCAGTTCAAAGTGCATACCTGGCCTGGAGCTGCCACGGTGCAGCAAGGCAGTGCCCCCAGTCCCACAGCAGGGACAGGTGGTCCTGGGGCAGCTCCCATCGCCAGCCAGGCGAGGTGGTGGGTCAGGGCTGGGGTCTGCCTGGGAGCAGAGGTCAGTGAGCTGGGTCTAGCGCGGCCTGCAGCTCCCTCACGAGGGGAGCGGAGGGGCAGGCGCTGAGCTCTGCTCTCTGGGGACAGCGACAGGACCCGAGGGAACGGCATGGAGCTGGGACAGGGGAGGGTCAGGCTGGGGGTTAGGGAAAGGTTCTGCACCCAGAGGGTGGTCGGGCACTGGGACAGGCTCCCCAGGGCAGTGGTCACGGCACCGAGCCTGCTGGAGTTCAAGAAGCGTTTGGACAACGCTCTCAAACACATGGTCTGATTTTTGTGTGGTGCTGCGTGGAGCCAGGATTTGGACTCCATGATCCTTGTGGGTCCCTTCCAACTTGGGATATTCTGTGATTATACTCGAAAACCTTATTAACAAAACAGGTTGGTTGAAAGAATTGGTATCTTGTACCAATATTTTCAAAATGCATTTGAAACGGCCTTCATGGGCAAAGAGAAGTAAACCCTCTTAGAGAGCCTGATCACTACATTATCTGGTAAGTAAACAGCGTAATGAGTGATCGTAGAGAAGATGGGGGTGGACTTCTCCCAGCAGTCTACAGTGAGAGACAAGGATTGCAAATGGCAGCGAAGGAAAATCTGACTGGGTATAAGGAAGGGAAAAAATAATATGTAGTGATGATGGTGTCCAGGTGCTGAAGAAGGTGTCTGGAGATTTTCAGAATCCTTCTTGGAGGTATGCAAAAATTGACAGGTCAAGTCACAGTAATGTCGCAGCACTTGGAAGTGACCAGTCCAACCTTCTGCTCCAAGTTCCTTGCAGTCTAAACTATTCTGTAATACTATGAAATAAGAAGGATCTAATAGAAGTATCAGTAAATCAGGTAGGGAGGTGATGTGTGATGCCTTTATTTGCCCTCTTCCATAACACAAGATGAATATCCCATGAACAGCAAACTATTAAACACGTGGCTGTTCTCAGATGAACTAGAAAGAAATGACTGAAGTTTTGTTGGTAGGTCTCCTAGCAAACTGATCTGTGTGTAGAGAATTTTTTATGATCATACATCACAGCAATGTGAGAAGCTGCTAAAGATTCCTTCAAGTGCACTGTAGTCTCTGTATTGCCTCACACATGGTAACGCTTCTGAGAGGCTTGCAGGCTGATTACTGTCTGAAATGTTCATGTGGTACCTTGCCATCTTTGCTAGATTCCTGTCTGTGGTATGGTAGTGGGAAAAGAAAGAAAGATTGAGTTAGAAATAGTGTGCTGTGAGCAGGGTAAGACAACTGGTAAAATACTTAAATCTCTCTGTTCTGTAGTAAGAGCTGTGCCTTTGTTAGAACATTTAACCTTGGAGCCCTGGTCGTGGGCTAACACAATTTTGTGCTAGTTAACAGATAAAATTACTCAAATCTAGGCTGCAGCCAGAATGCGAATCAACTTCTTTCCCTTGCATCCACCTGCAAGGAAGAATTTGTTGCCTGAGGTTATTGATGTAGGTTTTGAGCCCTATATTTACTCTTCCAGGCCAACCAGGGAAGCAGCTTCTAAGGCTTTTGGAGCTGCAGATGAAACTGCTAGCCTTCCACCTCCGTCTGTGATACCTTCTGGAGGAGAAAAGCGTTGAGTCTTATGGGGGGACAAAGCTGACTTCCCAATCTGTCTTCAGCTAGGCCCAGGTGAAATGAGAGATTGCTGAGGAGCCCTGCAAGGGGATCGATCAGGTGGCTGCTACACTCTTAGGCTAAGGTGTGGAGGTGCTAGTTTCAAACTGTTCTCTTCCCCTCTGTATCTGGCCTTAAGCCTTGGACCTTTGCTGGGTTATCACCGCTGAGGTACAAATATCCCTCCTTTGCTGCTGTGTGCTCCATAATGGATCACTGAGAAGTTGAATCCAGTGCAGTTTCACATCTTAAGATGCAGAAGTTGACTTTGTCAATAAGTTTAACAGTGGTCTGTGCAGATGTGTTGGTTCTTAACTTAAGTTAATGAATCAAATGTGGAGTTTTGGTTTCATCTGTAAGTCCTAAATGGTTTTATTCATCATTATCTGGCATGCAGTAAACATTGCTGCTGAACTTGAGATTTCTCAATACATTGTGCTGTAAGAGTGCTTTGAGGAGGTTGTGAAAATCTCTGACGTACTCCAAATCTGTTAAAAAGAGACAGATCAGTAAGATACTCTGGAACTTCCTAAGAGAGTGTAAGGACTGAGTTGAGATAGATTATATCTACAGTTAGTACTTTAATTATGTTGTTTTCTAATTTGGTGAAATTTCAGATGACTGGGCAGCTTGTAACTGTATTTTTAAATGTCCAAGCAAAAAAATGACAGAAGCACATTTGAGAAATTTGATGTCATTGCAAGCAAGAACTTTTTAGGGTTTAAAAAGACTTAAAATAGCAATATTTATAGTATCATTTATATATCAACAGTCCTAAAAAAAAAAAAAAATCTTCCATGTGATATAGAAGGAATAAATTTCCTTATCAGATTCTTACATAATTTGCTAACTGTGGTGTGTCTGACACTTTTTCCTGAGGCAAGATGAGCCTGTGAATGAGAGGGAGCACTGGCTGATGCTAAATGAAAAAAAGGAAATCTTCAAGGCTAATTTTGCTAGTATTTCTCAGAGTGTTTCTTTTCATTTCGATATGGGAAGACAGCTGTCCTTCAGTGTCCTTAATTCCTGGTAGCTAAGCGGCCACTGTCCTCATTGTGTTACTTTGGTTGTTGTTGCTCTCTCTCCTGGAGCAGCTTTGTAGATCTCAGTTGCAAAAGAGTTGAGGGCATGGATAATTGCCCTCAATGAATCTGACTGAGGATAAACAATGAAGTATAGAGGACACTGTGTTTGTTAAGCATCAGTTCCTCAGAGTATAGTGTCATCCTCCCTTAGTAGACTAACGTAGAAGTTCTCTCTGCCATTCCATTTTTATAAATTATTAGCTGCTACACTAGTGAATTATGGGAAGCCTAAGTTCAGATTTCGTGTCCCTTTCTTTAGGGATGGAGGGAGGAAGTCTTCATTTTGTATACCACCTGAGGGTAAGTTAGAGGTTTGCTGTGTTCATAGTAAGAATTTGTGGGATGACAGGAAGAACAAATTCACCTAGTAGGCAGAGGCTATTGCAAAAGCTGAGTGCTTGATGAAGGAGGTATTTCGAAAGAGAAGAGATGTTTTAGTTAATTCAACACATGTTCTTTCATCAAGGAACTGCCTGTCAGGTTTAATTTGAAATGAAACTAATTGTTAGTCTGACAGCTTGATGTGCTGGGAAACTCAATACATGGATACCAAAATTGTTTTCAGCTGTATTATCTAACTGTTGTTTGACTTAATGAGAAAGGAAGAGCTGAAACATGCATGTTTTCAGGAATGAGTGCCTGTGAATTGCACTTCTGTAGAAATAATGTAAGTTTTTGTACTCTTTCCATCAAAGGCTTTAAAAACTGTTTTACTCTTGTTTTGTAATCTTTGCTAACTAGTGCAAGCATAAAAATACTGCTGGTTCTGGTGACATGTTAGTATGTTTAGCCCTATGTTTTTGGTCTTGTTCGTATATTTTCTTTCCTTTGGTGTATCTGGGACAGAGAACAATCTGAATTCCCTAAACTATCAAGATGTAGAACTAAAGCATTAATTTGCATTTTTGGTCATGAGAGATTTCATTAGAATCACTTGAACTTTAAAGATCTAATTGCAAGCTTATTTTACAGTTGGGATTAAAAGGACAACAAAGTCATTTTCTCAGATCAAACCAAAGACTGAAAAGAACTGTTTGGCAACTGGCATGGGTAAGCTTGAAACCAGTTGTATGAGTAATCAGTTTTATTGTGATCGCTTCATACTAGTTCGTGCAATTAGGCATTACCTTTTAGGCAGTCACGGAATGCACTTGGTTCTCTCCAAAATGAAAAGAAGCTTGTGAAACAATTCTGTGAGACCAATTTTGAAGTTAGAAATGCAGTTTTCTCAGGAAAGTAAGACTTCAGGCACCAACCTGGATTAAGTGCTGTCTTTGAAGACAGCTGTCTTTACCACCAGTTTCTTATCTTTGCTTTGTTCCATCAGTTATTTAGTTTTTCTGAAGAAGTAATGTACATTGATCAGCTCGTGCCTTGTGATAGTGGCCAGAACTGCACAACAGTACCAGAAGGATTTTAGCACAGCTTGTCAAGTTAAATTGACATTTAAATAAATATATGTAGGCATTTGTTTCTTCCTGAAGAATTGTGTTTTTTTTTTTCTGCTTTGCAATCTGCTAAGTTTTCAGTTTTGGAGTGTTACTGGTTATTGGCAGCAGAGAAACGTGGCACTTCCTGAATTTCCACTTTGATTCTGCAACAAGATGTAAATCAGCAGAGGATCCTGGCTGTAGAAATACGCGGGGCCTAATGTCTCCAAGCAGCAATTTATCAGAGCTAGTTAATAAGGAGAAGAATTAAAGGTCCTGAGGGGATGAGTGTCTTCCTAGGATGAAAGCAAGATTCAGGGCACTTGGAAGAAGAGATTGTAATTGTCTGAAAAGATAATGGGAAGGTGAAGCTGTGCAAGTATGAGACCGGAACTGTACTCGATAGTGCAGAGGGCCCACTAGTGAGTGAGAAGCCTGCTGAAATTTGTATGGAGCTAGGTCGAAAGGGGGAAAGGAAGGAGGAGACTGAAATCAATATTCAAAGTGGAATGGCAGAAGAGATTAAACTTGAGGAACAGAAAGGAGTGCAGAAAAGCATATTTGCTTCTAATTTTGCTACTACTTTGTGGCCAGGAATTAGATGCAAAACACTAGTAGTGTCCTTTCCTCATGCAGTGCTGGCCAGTGCAGAGGATGACAGCTCATTGCTGCTATCATTTACCCTTCTGGCTGAAGTGAGAAATACTTACAGTGAACATAAGAATCTACAGATGCTCATCGTTGTGATGGTCAGTGGGGTGATGTGTGATAAAATCTGTTCTCAGATTTCTCCAGTTTGTTTTTTTAAAAGCAAACTTAGAGAAAATTTCACCCCATGCAGACTTAACATCTGATGACTTGTGTGCAACCCTTCAACCCTGTAAAAGTGATCTTCAGAAGAACACAAGCTATCCTTTTACTCACCCTGCTGCTGCAAGAGGGATTTCAGGTAGCCTGAATAATATTACTAGGTGAAACTAAGCTTAATACAAATAAATCTGTTTAACCTTCATTGAGCTTTGGTTTAGCAATTTTCTTATAAAAATAGCAGGAGCTGTGGAAGACCTGTGTATTTTTTTCAGGCCATTGTTAAATGGAAGCATAAGTTGCATTTTGGAGCTGATTACAGGTATATGCTGACAGCAAAGGCAATGGCGAGACTTCAAAAAATCTCTCAACTGCAGATTGCCAAGCTGGAGGGGAACAGATGAAGGCAAATAGCTGTTGATGAGATAAATAGCAGGGAACTGATTACAGTATGCTTTCATTAGCTATTAGCAGCTTTGTTAAAGGTTTGTTGTTGATCACTGGAACCAAATTGCCTGGTGTAGATTGGTTTAGGGTACAATACTTCTAAGTTTCTTGTAAACTACAGTGTATTACTAACTCACTCCAGGCTCTGGATTATAGGATAATTCACGTTCAAGAGGACCTGGAGTCTGGCCTCAAATCAGCGTCAGCTATGAAATCAGACCAGGATACTCAGGGCTATATCCAGCGTGGTCTTGAAAAGATGGAGCCCACAGAAACACCCTAAGCAACCTGTCCTACTGCTCGACTGTCCTCAGAGTAAGTTCCTCCTTACAGCCCATGTGGACCTCTCATTTCAACTTATGCCCATTGCCTGTTATCCTGCTACCACGCACTGCTGTTTAGAGCATGGCTTCATTTTCTTGATAGCCTCCTTGTAGGTATTGGCAGGCTATTGTTAGGTTTCTCCCAAAGCAGCTGAACAAACCCAGTTCGTTGTGCCTTTCCTCACAGGCTGAGTGGTCCAATGCCCTGGTAATCTAGGTGGCTCTACTGAGCTCACTCTACTATACTGGTGTGTTATATATTTGAGGCCCCAAACTGTACGCAGTATTCCATATGTGGTCCAATGAGTACTCAGCAGAAGGAGATAATCTCCAACACAATCCCCCCATATTCCTCTCTGCTAGCAGGGAACACTGCTGGCATGTTCAGTTTGCTGTTCACCCGCACAAGAAAACCAGAGTATTAGATGTAAAACTTTCTGATCTCTTCTTTGGCCTCGTTACCTACAGCCTGTATTTTATCACTTAGCACTCTGTGTTAGGTTTCTCTCTGGTTTAGCTTCAGGTGTCTTTTCCTCTCTTCTGCAAATCCCAATCTGTTTTTTTTTTGTATTCATCTGTTCCTGCTTTTCCTGTCAAGCTCATATTTTCTGCACTTAGTCCTCTTGGGGATTTGTCTGTGTAAGGGTATATAATAGGGACAACATAGAAGCAATGATAATAAAGCATAGATGGTGTTTTATGTGTTGTTCTTGGTAGATATTGCAGCCTGCTGAAATTGCAGGAAGTCCCATTTGACCTATGAAGCTTTGAGGAATCTTGTACAGGGTGAACTGTATTCACTCTACCTGAGCACGTGCCTAGTAGATACTTGCAAGCACAAATATTTTCAAAGCGTAATTTACAAGCACTGATGAAATATCTCATTAGAGCATTGGAAATTTAGATAAGCTTTTGGGCTCTGCCCCTCTTTTCATATTTCAAATATGAAGACTTCTGTTTCACACCTGAAAGTACCTACACATCTTGCCTTGTCCATGTTCTTATGCCATTGTGGGATGAATGCTATCTGCTATCACCTCAAGGACCCCTTATATTTTTTTTGCCCCCCTCTCACAAATGCTGGAGGGAGGAAGCATCATTTGAGCCTCTCCTCTAAGCTGTGGTAATGCTACTGCTTCTTAAAGTTCCAGTTTTCATGTGGCAGAACAACTTACCTTCCCATTGAAGCTAGTTATTCAAACAGCTGGGCTACATCCCCTTTTTTTTTCCTGTGAGAAGAATTCTACCTGCAGAGGGTAAGTAGCCTCTTTGCTGTGTGGGAAGTCAAGTCCCAGTGGGAACTGTCTTGAGTTCTGCTGTCAGTCATACATGAATATTTCAAGAAGCATCAGGTTGAATTTTTTTTAAAGTTGAGTAGTAATATACTCTGACTTCTGTATAGCTAGAGGTGTTCCAGTGAATCACGTTATGTGAATCCAACCCTTCTGAAGTCACCTCATGTGACTTCTGGTGTGCACTTTTTTTTTTAACCTTCTCTTACCCGATAAATTCCAAGAATTACCTATTTCTGGAAAACAATCCTTAGCTAATCTGTATGTTGTTCTTAAACTACCTCTTTTTTTTTTCCTCCCAGATACCTTGTCTTGTGTGTCGTTTTTCAATTTGTAGAATACGAAATGCAGAGCATGTGGGATTGTCATCCCTCTGTTGCGACTACTTTAGTGTCTCAGAGAACACTTTCTGCAATGCACAAGGGATTCATTTTTACTGAGACAGATGTCGTTCAGATATCGTTTTACTGAGACAGATGAAGTTCACAGAACCATCTAGGTTGGAAGAGACCTCCAAGATCCAAGTCCAACCTCTGACCTAACACTAACAAGTCCTCCACTAAACCATATCGCTAAGCTCTACATCTAAACGTCTCTTAAAGACCTCCAGGGACAGTGACCCAACTGCTTCCCTGGGCAGCCCATTCCAATGCCTAGCAACCCTTTCAGTAAAGAAGTTCTTCTTAATATCCAACCTAAACCTCCCCTATTGCAACTTTAGCCCATTCCCCCTCGTCCTGTCACCAGGCACGTGGGAGAATAGACCAACCCCCACCTCGCTACAGCCTCCTTTAAGGTACCTATAGAGAGTGATAAGGTCGCCCCTGAGCCTCCTCTTTTCTGGGCTGAACAATCCCATCTCCCTTAGCCGCTCCTCATAAGACTTGTTCTCCAGACCCCTCACCAGCTTTGTTGCCCTTCTCTGGACTCTCAAGCACCTTCATGTCCTTCCTGTAGCGAGGGGCCCAAAGTTCTTAGAACTAGAGAAGGTTAGGAGTAATGCATGAACTTACGCTGCCAGAGTACAGAACGGGAATAGGTAGCCAGGGAATCCTGATGTTACACATGAAAGTTGGACTGAGCGAATTGAGGCTGGGCCTAGAAGGTACTTTGATTTGTTAGGATTGGCAACTTACCTTCTTGCACTGATACACAGCCTCGTCAGTTGTGAGAAACAAGAAATGAAATGACCTCTCAGGGCTGCCCTCTCTGTACAGTATGCTTCCAAATGTTTCCTCTGCATCCCAGTAGGAAGCAATTTAAAACATCGCTGGGCAGAGGGTGTGTGATTTACAGGTTTGATTACTGTCACTTAGGATTGCGGAATGCCGTTGGCTTCTAGTTCTTGGTAGCACAGGTGAGCATCCCATCCAGCTGTTAGCACGATCAAAAATGATTCTTGATTGAGGTGGCTAATAATCGTAGACCTTATGAAAAAGTACCTTCATAGATTTTATTGTACAGTCTGTCATTTGACCTTCTTAGGGTCTGGAGACTCATCTCAAGATTGCTGATGATTTTGAAAGTTTTCTTTGTGTTCCTTCTTGGCTTAACTTTCAGTTCTTGCAATGTTCTTTCCTCACCGTGACAGAATATCCTTCAACAAGCACATACTGGCAGTGGTCAGTCCTGCTCTGAACCTTAGCTGTTCATCAGACTAGTGCTGGTCAGTCTATGAAACAAAACAAAAACATGTCTTTTAAGGCAGTCGACCCTTTATGTATCTGTGTAACAATACCCTAATTACACATTCCTATACTTTAATGTGCCCCTATGTGCTTGTAACTCGTCTAAGCAAAGCAGGCTAGGATATTAGAATGCTTGAATTCTTTTAGCAGAAGCTAAGCTCATGAATGCCAGGAAAGAGAAAATTGAATGCTGTTGTGCAGATAGTGCCATGTAAAAACTGTTTATGTAGATAATAATTTTAAAACCTTATGTAAATCCCAAACTTTTGGGGGAATGCAAATGTTCTACTGCTGAAACTTCCTATTCTGCTTTTTGTAGAGGAATGTGTATGTACATAAGTTGATCCTAAACCGTAGAAAAAAAGTAAATGTGTATATCATAATTCATTTATTTGTAGTTCAGTAGTTATCTTTGGTATTTATTGCGGAATAATACTATGTAATCTTGTGCATGTCTCAACTCCAGAAATTCTAATTGCTCTATATGGAGCTGTCTTTGGCACTTAAAAGTTTCGCTTTTCTTAAGTTAAAAGCTGTGAGCCAAATTCATCAAAGTACATGAAAATAAAATGTTTTGAAGAAGAAAAGATCTTACTTGTATGTACCAGTAAAGCCCATTAATCTTAAAAAAATTTTTGTTCGTAACTGGTATATCAATACCACCCTTGTAGTTGCATTTTTGTTTTCATAAAGTACTCAAGAGAAACTTGCAATACAGTAAAAATTGTACTTGAGTCAACAAAGATAAGAAGAAAATTCCTAAGTTCATAAGCACTTCAAGCAGGACAGGAAGGAAGAGCCAGCAGACTACAAGCCAGTCAGCCTCATCTCCACAAGAAGGTGATGGGACAACTACTCCCGGAAATCACTTCCAAGCGTTAGGACAAGAAAGTGATCAGGAGTAGTCAGTATGGATTCAATTCAAGGGAAAGTCATGCTTTACCAAGTTGATAGCCTTCTACAGTGAAATCATGGGCTTGGTAGACAAGGGGAGAGTAGTGAATGTTATCTGCCTTGACTTCAGTTGATTTATGGGCTGGATGAGCAGACAGTGAGGTGGGTAAGACCTGACTGTGAACGGTCAGGCCCAGAGGATGATGATTAGTGGTGTGAAGTCCAGTTGGAGGCCAACAGCAAGCATTGCACCCCAGGTGCAATTAAACAGAACAGTGTTCAACATTCTCAGTAGTGGTCTGGATGCTGGGGCAGAGCGTATCCTCAGCAAGTTTGCAGAGACCACAGCTGCGAGGAGTGGCTGATGTGCTAGATATTTGTGCTGCCACCCAGAGGGACCTTGACAAGCTATAGAAAGGGCCTTTTACAGGAACTTCATGTGGTTCAGCAAGGGGCAAGTGTGAATCCCTGCACCTGGGGAGAAACAACTAACATGTTAGGGCCACGCGGCTGGAAAGCAGCTTTGCAGAAAAGGACTTGGGGTTCTTGGTGGGCACCGAGTCAATCATTTCTAGCAAAGAAGGCTAACTGTGTCCTGTGCTGTATTGGCAGGTGTGTTGCTAGCAGGTCAAGGGAGATGGTCCTTTCCTTCCCTTCTATTCAGCACTAGGGAGGCAACACCTGGAGCACTGTGACCAGTTCTGGGCCCCCCCAGTGCAAGAGAGAGACATGGACATACTGGAGTGAGTAGTGAAAGGCCTCGGAGTTGGTTAAGGGTCTGGAGCACCTCTCTGATGAGGAAAGGCTGAAAGGGGCCAGAACTGTTCAGCCTCAAGAACAGAAGGCTAAAAAAAACCTAAATGGAGGGTGTAAAGAAGATGGAGCCAGGCTCTTTTCAGTGGTACCCAGTGCCAGGATGAGAGGCAGTGGGCACGAACTGGAAGGCAAGAGGTTCCTTCTGTCTAAACATCAGGAAGCCCTTCTTTGCTGTGTGGGTGACAGAGCACTGGCACAGGTTGCCCAGAGCGTTTGTGGAGTCTTCCTCTTTGGAGATCTTCAATAGCCACCTGGATGTGGTCCTGGGCAACAGGTAGTAGGTGGCCCTGCTTGAGCGGGGGTGTTTGAAACAGATGACCTCCAGAGGTTCCCTGCAATTATCAGCCCTTCTGTAATTCTGTAATGGGCTGCTCTGTAATTACAGCTCTGTGGTTTTTTATTATTTGTGGTGTTTGTCTTCCAGCTTTAGTGGTTCTTGTAGTTCTTAAAAGTAAGCAGAATCATTGAAGACAGTTTTACTTTATGAATTGTGTAAACAGTAAGTACAGTGAATAGGTTAGGAATTAGTTTTTTCCGGTACTCTGAGCAGCCTTAAGAGACTTGTATCATTGTAAAGGAGTAATATAATCCAAGACAGCAATTTTAAATCAATCCAACGTGCAGTGACCTTTAGTGAGAGTTGTCTGGGAGGAAGCACTTTCCTTTGTGCCACTGTCTAGGAGGAGCCAACTAAGCAGCAAACGCTGGAGTCTGGATCATCTAGTAGAGTCACTTAGCTTTTTCAGGGTGAAACCTCGTGCAGGTATTCCCAGATGTTACTAATTGGGGGTGGAATAATTGTGGTTACTGATTCCAGTGGGACAACTGAAAGCTACTTCTTGGTTCTCTCTACAACCCCACTGGTCCAAACTGTCTGGTTTGATTTCTGACCAACAGAGTGCCAGTGTAAGATGTGTGTGTTTGCAAAAAAAAAGTTCGTATGCAGTGACATACTGTATAAAATATAATCAAATATAACAGTGACATACAAAGGAAGAAAAACCCAGTGGTCTTCCAAGTGAAACGTGCTGCAAATTGCCATGGGCATTTGAATCTCCAGAGATAATCTGCCCTGAGCACTGAACAACTGCAGCAGTGTAGTGATGAGCCTGTTATCTGTAGCCCGGTGCCTGTTGGCATGGCTAGCAGAGCCTAAGCTAACAGTCAGGAAAACCACTAGGGACGATACAGAAGTGCAGGTCAGGAACAAGGTCACGATAGCAATGGTGTTTGAGGTTTGCCTCTGATTTCTTTGTCTCTTCTGTACTTGGAAGGACTGAGCTCTTTTGGCTGTCAAGTCCGTGTTTTGCAGAATGTTGCGTTTCCTTATCACGGCCAAATTGTTCATAGGAAAATACTGGCTAGATACAGAAAACCAGCTTACATAGACTAGAAGAATCAAGACCAAGTTGTGGACAACAAGCTGTCTTGCCTTGTCCTCTTTAATCAGTGCATTCACTCTCAACTTCTGTTTGCATTTTATCCAAGGATTATGTCAGATGTTTGCCTTTTGCTTTGCTTCTTTGACAGCGGTTATTCAGGCTACGTTCTACTGAAAATTCAGAAGCGGTTTCTTGAGTGCAAGTACCCTGCTTGAGACTCTTCACAATTTTCAGAGATACAGTGTTCATGTTTACATCATGTGAAATTGCGAATGCCTAATCTGTGTGAAAACTAGGGCAGGTTATATTAATGTAAATACCCAAATTTCAAGTTCAAGTTTAGAATCTGCTTTTGAAACTCCTGCATTATGTGCACAATAGCTGAGATACTGAATAGGTAGGTACTGTTTAGATTAGACAAAGGAGATAAACACTACTAAACTACAGTTTCACATAGCTATATTAGCATCTTGATCTGATCCCAAACCTGACCTACCTGAAATAATTGAATCTTTTCATCATGAAGTAAAGTCTTCCTGAAGTTGTAAATATGCATGTCCATTAAAACAACAACAACAAAAAAAAAAAACCTGTCAGCCTGGTTTAAATTTGTAATCGTTTTTTTTTTCCCTCAAGATTACTGTACATAAAAGAAACTGTAATAACAGGTGATCAAATTGCTTCCTATGCCAAAAATGTCAGCGAGACCATTAAGTGAAATCAATATGAGAATTTTTGAGCATTTGATTAGTTGATGGCAAGGTTGTGCGAGACTGCTTGCCAGTGTGTGAGATGCAGGTTTGCAGAGGCATCTGGATAGGCTAGATCAGTGGGCTAAGTCCAATTGCATGATATTCAGCAAGGTTAAATGCAGGATCCTGCACTTGGGGCATAACAACCTGATGCAGTGGTACAGACTGGGGAAGAGCTGCTGGAAACTTGCCCAGCTGAAAAGGAGCTGGAGTGCTGTTTTACAGCTGGCTGAATGTGAGCTAGCAATGTGCCCAGGTGGCCCAGAAGGTGAATGGCATCCTGGTCTGTGTCAGAAATAATGTGGCCAAGACTAGGGAAGTGATTGTTGCCTTGTATATGGCACTGGTGAGACAGCTCCTCAAATACTGTGTTCAGTTCTGGGTCCCCCATGAAGGCTACTGAGTTGCTTGTGTGTGCGGAAAAGAGCAATAAAGCTGGTGAAGGGACTAGAAAACATGACTTAGGAGGAGCAGCTGAGGAAACTGAAACTGGGATTGTTTAGTCTGGAGAAAAGGAGTCTGAGGGGAGACCTCATTGCTCTCTACAACTACCTGAAAGTATTGAGGTGGGTGTCAGTTTCTCTTCTCAGGTGACGAGTGATAGGACACAATGACCTCGAGTGACCTCAGAGATGTACCAAGTTTCTTCATGGAGAGGATGGTGAAGCATTGTAACAGCTGGAGGTATTTAAGAGATGTGTGGATGTGGCATGAAGGGACAAGGTTTAGTGATGGTACTTGATAGGTCAGGTTGATGATCTTGAAGGTCTTTTCCAACATAGGTGATTCTGTCTAGAGAAGGACAGGAATTACACAGAGGTGTGCTTTCTTAATAGTGAATGGGTTCAACTGATGTTTTCTGTAGAGTTTCCATTCTGCCTTGGCACCCTACTATTACTTGAAGCTTTGCAAAGCAAATGCAGATGCAAATCAGCATGATGTCTTTTACTTCTGATAACGATCACAGCTCGCTCCCCCTTTAGCACAGGCTGGGTATATCCTTTGTGTCACGCATCGTGATTGTACTGTGCCAGAACAGAACAGATTCCAAGGTTGGGTGATTGCCTGCTGTTGACACTTGCTGGCTTCCTATTTTCAAATGCATCTTTTGGTGCTCTCTTTTGGCAGAATGAGAGTGCTCGTCCCTGCGTAGACTACAAAACACTCAGATCATTTCTTCATGTGACATGAATAAAATGCGTGTTTGAGGGGGAAACACATGGAAAAGGGAGAAGAAAGAATTTTTGTGCACTAATGTTTACTCCCTTTGTACGCTTCATAAGGTTGTAGCTGAGTTCTTTGTTTGGACCAGGCAGTAAGCCCATGGCAATATGCCCATTAATGGTACCCTGCAACATCTACAACAAAGGTTTTCATGCACAAATCAATGGCATTTTTGCAATGTATTTTCATATTCTTTCTCTACTATTTGTATTATCTACAAAACAAGGTGCATTTATGGCTAATAATTCTAAGTTGCTTTGATTAGGCAGGATTTGCATTTAGAAAGGTTAACAAAGGTTAACAAATTTAATACCATTTTAGCAGCAAGATCAGAAGCTAAGGTGTCTTTTCAGTTTATCAGTGTTCTCTGTAGTTTGTTGCTCCTATCAGGTGCCTGAAGCCATGAGAAATTTTGATGCTGAAGTCTGCAAGAGTTCAAGCAACAAACTTTGGATATATAGAACAGCCAGAGAGTTATTTTAGATTCATGTTTAAAAGCGTGTTATGAATGTAAAATGAAGGATCAGAATGTATCAAAGCTGTGTATTTTTTAAGGCAATAGTGGTTTTGCAGTAAGTAAAGAAACACAATTGTTTAACTTGCAGTATGGGGCTGTATTTTCCAAATGACTGAGGCTAAAGGTACGTTGAACTTTCAGACTTCTGGCAGATAGCACTGAACATGTGTTTATTTCCTTGTATATGGAGGTGTACTGTGCTGGATATTTACTGGGCTATGTGTGCCTGGCTGTGAGGTAGTGGTTGGCTTCCCTTCCTGCATCCTTGCTAACAGCCTTTGTTACTTGAACGAATCTCCTTTTTGCTTCAGTCCTCCATTATCCTTGTAAGAGATCTTCACTACCAATCGGGAGGTAAGGCAGATTAATTGTTGCCTTGCTCTAATTGTAGTTGTAAGGCAGTTTATTTGTATCTCACGAGGATGTTCTCGCTTCTGATACTCTGGATTTTCAGTGCCCTGTTGGAGAACTCCCCAGTCCTCTTGCTTTACTTCAGTGATCCTGTTGCAATCAACTGAGCTCTGCAGTACCTGCCTGTTAACTGCCTTCCTGGTTATTTTTTAATGGGAGCACATCTGAGCCTGCAGGTTTCAGCCCTGGTTCTTGTAACAAGAAGTGCTTCTCTTGATGTCACTTACTGCCATGTTATTTAGGCCTGTCACAGGAACTTGACCTTCCACTGTGTTTTAGGAAATCCTTTTCCCCATTCTTTTCCTCCTCTTGCCCCTACAGTTTCCTGTTCTGTACTTATGCCTCTTGTTTAAAAAAAATAAACAAAATTTGAGCTATCTGTTCCTTGGGAAGAATGGGCCCTCTCTTCTTACTTCTACTCACAGAACAAGCA
The DNA here is from genome assembly GCF_040182565.1 of Anser cygnoides. Lineage (NCBI taxonomy): Eukaryota > Metazoa > Chordata > Aves > Anseriformes > Anatidae > Anser > Anser cygnoides. Next base: position 87,106,898 of record NC_089874.1, read on the forward strand.
GCGTGCTTCCATTGTGATTTTTCTGAACAGTGGGTTGTGCTAGTATATATGTGTTGCACTGGGAAATGTTGCTGTTGTTTGTAGCAGAGCTTCGTAAAAAAGAATTCTTTTATTGCTTGAAGCTCCTTTACACTCTTTTACTTTCTACTTCCCTTGATATGTACAGCAACGAACGAGAATTGCTGCTGTAAAATTTGTGGAAATTTCTTTCATTGCAACTGGAAGTATCTAGACGAGTTCCCTCTGATAGACAAAAAAGAAATTAAACTTCAGTTTGCAGCTGGCCATTATGTTGCAGCAATAGCATTGCTGTCATCTGGGTGCCTAGGGTATGTCTCAACAGACTTCTTCTCTATAAAGATTTTAAATAAATATGACAGGAGCCCAATACCCTTCTGTCAATTTTAATGTCATAGCAGCAAGAATTCAGAGCGAGTATACACAAGAGGCCTGTCTTCTCTTCTGAACGTGCAGGTTAATAATAGGAATGCCACACTGGTTAATACAAAATTTTGCCATAGAGGATGAAAATTAGAAAATGGTTTGGTCTTTTGATAAATTAAAGGTGTTCTCTTTACAGCTGGTCTTTTTGCTTTCTTAGTGATGATAAACTCAAAATGAATGGGTAGGTATTTGGTATGAAGTCTGCAAACTTTTTTTGCTGGTTGAAGGTTTATGCGTATCGGTTTATAAAACAATCTCAGGAAAGAATGTGAAAGGAGGATTATAAATGAATACAAAAACAAGCAGTAAAAGTGTCTGGAGTTATTATCGCTTTTTGTTCTTTGGGTTCATAAACATAACTATCATGTTTTGACCAAAAACGTGTAGTACTCACCCTGACTGGTTTTTTATCTCCCATCAGAGACTTAATTTTCACTGAACCCCAGCATGTTTCTGGGGGCAGAATCCTGCCTCACCACTTGATTTGCACCTACCATACGGTAGCGAATCACTACAAGACCGAGAAGAAGTGACTATAGACAGACAACATTTCTCAAAATATATTATGGTTGTATCTAGTTCCCTTGCTTTCCAGTAACCTTTGCTATTTTGTTTCAGAATTTTGTCTCATCTGAATAACATATTCAAATAGTATTTCAAATTTTCAGATAAATGAAGCACTAGAATTGTTCAGTGACAAATTCTTAAGATTTGTACATACTGTAAGTTATCAAACCAGAATTTAGGTAGTTAATGGAGTATGAGACCTTTCTCAGATGCATATATTTCTCTCTGTACAATTCCTATTGTCTGTCTCTCTTACCATTCACGTTCTTTCGTGGTACGCTTTCCTAATGCAAGCAAGTTAATCATTTGAACACCTTCTTGGTGATCTTTGACTTAGCCATCTCAGACAAGTGTGTCTGTGTTTTTATTCCTAAATTTTTGACTTGAAAAAAACAAGGAAGTTAAGATCTAAAATAATCCAGTTCCTCTAAAGTATTTTAAGACTTCTTATTGCAGAGGTTTTCAGGGATTTCTAAGATCACATGCATTCAGAAGAGTTTAGCTGAATCAGGCAGTGCATCATCTTATACTCCAGACTGCAGCAAAATTTGGTCGCTACAAATTCTAAATTCTCAATCTATTTACATGTGAAGTGATTATGCTGTAAGTTAAAGGTGCGTTTTAGGAAAGCAGCAGGTTTGGAGAAATGTTACCTAAATTCCTCACTCTTTTGAAAATAAACAATTGGATGATTAATTAGCCATTGTGCACAGTTAATGTGTTAATCATTAAAAACAAACAAAAAGCTATTGATTTGAGAGCTAGTCTTTGGGAGCTAAGAGACTGTTAGAGGCAGCTAGAGGTTGAGGGAATGGAGAGGATGGGACCATTACCTTCCTTGTACCCTCTACCAAAAAGTACCATTAGAAATTTCCTCTGGTTCCTGCTCCTACAGGTGTTGAGCTCCCTCTAACCACTTGCTTCTGTAGTTAAATCTAAACGGAGCTGTTTTGTACTGAATTCTTAAAGTAGTCAGCATTACGCAGCTGGTTATCCGTAAGTCCCAGCAGCCTGGAGGGTCTTAATAATGGGAAGGGACATAAGAAAATGTTATAGAACCAACAGCTGAAAAACAAACAAAATAAAAGGAAATATTTTTTTTTGTAGTGGAAATGTCTCATATTTACAAAATATTTCTTGAAAATGTGAACATTGAAAAGAACAAGCCATCAGTCACACCACTTTATGAAATGTCCTGCACTATAGTGTTACAAATGTGCACACCTGGTTGTGTGTGTGATAGAAGGTGCACTTACTGCAGTAATTGCTATTTCCATTTTTTTAATTGTTTGAAAATCTCATTCCGGTATCATATGTTATCCATTAATTTTCACAGTGATTTACTGGAACTCCATTACTCTGTCAACCTCTGCAAAGTAAAAATGACCTACTGAATTGGTAGAGTTCTCCACCTTTAGATGTTGATGAATTTCTACAAAAGCTCTGTCCTGTCTCATTAGGAAATTATTAATTAAAATGTTTATATCTCCAAGTACACACAGAATGATAGAAATGGCTCTTTAAAGTGTACAGGAGATTCAGGAGATTCAAGGGATCTTCTGAACCATCCCCCCCCCCCTTTTGTTTTTTTTTTTTGCTAATTTAACTTTGATGCTTAGGTGCAATTTATTTTTAAAATAAATGCACTTTACTTATGTCTGTTGTCCCTGATTTCAAAGGTAAGGAAGTTGATAACATAGTAAGTCAACTCCCATTATTATATTGTCACTTTTAATAATATCCAGACAGTAGCCAGAGGTACTACCACCATGCAGATGTTTTGGAGAAGCTGTGTTCTTGCTGAGGACACCCCATAGCTACAATTACAGAAACATAACTTCAGACAGCAGTCTAGCAAGAAATGCGACACCAGGTAGTGGATAAGGTAAAATGAGTCATTTTTACAGTCTTTTTATTTCTGTTGTCATCTGCATGGAAACGATGAGTATAAAATACTATTGCAAACTACTAGTATAAAGTGCCAACAGTATTACTGCTGTTTAATGAATTTAAATTCAGCTGAGGCTCTGGATGCTTGTTTTAATTCCTCAGACTGATCTGTTTGTCCTCTAAAAGCAAAGTGAAGAAGCAGAGCTATGTACGTGTCACAGAGAAAGGTGTAATCTAACCATATTATACTAAGTGTTTGATACTGAATGGTAGAAACCAATGTAGCCAAGTGGTTAGCTGCCATCTTGCAGGTGCTATAATACTTGTTTAATGAAAAGAATTGCCGTAGCTATTATTAATAAATGCCATTCAAACAAATGTTCAGTCTGTTAGATCTATCACATCCTGGTACTAGAAAATTAGCAGTTGTTTTTGTTAGATTAACAGAAAAATCGGTAGTGGTATTGACATTCAGGGGTTTTTAGTTGCTTTAAGACTCCTACATCCCATTTAAATGAATGGGTACTATTACAGAACTATATTCAGATTTAACAGCACATTGATCTGTTATCCATCTGAATTGCCACAGATTTTATTATCACTTAAAAAGCTGGACATTTATTTCACAGTGAGTGAAAGTTTAACATCCAAGAACTCCTCTTGAAATCCTCAGACTGTAATGCTTTAAATCCCATTGCCATTGATTTCTTCAGGGTCATTTTGTGTGTATTTCCTCAGTATGAAGTTCCAGTCCCATTGACATTAGTGGAAGTTCTGCAGTTGATTTTAGTAATATCAAATGTTGACCTTCTGGATTAAGCCCTTAAGATAAATAAGGGAAGAAACCATCTGTTCTGACTGTTCAGGTGACTGGATGTTTCTAGATGAAAAAGCAAGATCCTGGCTGTCCTACCACCGCAGATCGATCAGCAGCGGGGTAGCAATGGTAGTAGAGGAATTAAGTGGTTGCTTCCTGGTAGGTCAATGGAGGTTGTTTTCTCTGTGGATAAATTGAGTTTCTCCAAGTTCACTTAAACAAATACACTTGTCTGAATCTCTTTTAGAGAACTTTGTTCCAAGTCTTTTGTCTTATTAAAAACCTAGCTGGGCTAAGTTCATTAGTGACTAGTTTTTTGTTGTTGTTTATTTTTTTATTATTAAAAGCAAGTTATTAAATTGAAAACATTTTTAACTGTCTTCTGTTGCTTCTTCATGAGCTCCAAATACAAGAATACAGAAAGAATGATTCCTTTGCTTCCTGTGTCTGAATTAAGAGAAATTTTGTGTTCTAAGATTTGCTAGTCTCTTATTCCTATGACAAGATTTATTCCTCTAGAAACTGCACTTGCCACTGGTTAGTAAGGAGAGTTGTGTCAATAACGTTGGAAGGGTTTGAACTAAAGTATATTCCGGACCAGTCCAGCCAACTTGCACAATCTTCAGCCTGGGATCTGACGGTGCAAGAGTGTCTTCATAACGTTACAAAACACCCTTGGTTGTGCTTGGAGCTTTCCCAGGTGTGGTGTATTGAAATGGGCAAGAATTTTGTCATGATCTCTTCTGCTGCAGGGGGAGCTGTGAACATCCACAGGAGTAACAAAAAAGTTGATTTTTGTCTGTGTTGGCATTGGAGAGACTCGTGCAACAGTAGGGTGCTGTTGCAGCATGGAAACTGTGCCGAATGTGAAGTGTAAAGTTGGGTTAAGGAGGCTTCTTGCAATAGTGCTGTGGATGTGGAAGATGGTGTAGTATTTACATACATGAATATGCATACATGTCTCTCTGTGTCTAGAGTGTCGTTTGGAGTAATAAGAAAAGATAATGCAATTGTTGAAAGCGATAAGAGAGTGAAATGTGCACGCCTACTGAGTTGGTTAATGGCTTGAGGCGTGTGAAGGCAAGGTTGAGGTATGGCTTCTAACAGCTGTGATTGGGACGTTCTGGGCCACTGCTGTGTGTCTCTGAGATGAACAAATTCACCAGGACAGGAGTGAGAAGACTTCAGCCTTCTCATTAGCTTCTAATTTCTGCATCTCCTTCGTTGCACTCGTATCATGTATTCCTGGTTGCAGTGTCAATGGTATTTTTCAAGTTCTACTCCATCTTCCATCTGCTACAGATGCTGGAGGAGCTGCGACAGTGCTGCAACTGAATAATGTATCTCTGATGCTGAGATAATGTAGTGCAGGCCCATAGTTGTCATATTCTCAGTGTGGAAGCATGTTACCATCATGGGAGCATATTCTGAAATGCACTTAACTGTGTGACTAGTGTGAAAAACTTGGTCCTCTCTCCCTTTGGCACCGTGGTCTTTGCTGGCCATCCATTTTGCAAGTACTTGAAGTCTGCCCTTCTTAATTCCTTATTTTAGACTTTCATTGGAGTTGTCAGCATTTAAATGTTACTTGTTTTATGTCAGTTTTCGTAGCTCTCATTTTTCTGTTTAAGGGACTACAAACATTATGTGGGCTAATGCTGCAGTTAGACAAGGTTGAACCCCAGTAAACAAACCAACTGTGGTCTGTTTCTAAATCCCCTGAGTCTATAGGAAAAGTGAAATACTTAAGTCTTCATTTTGTGATCGGAAGTAGGCAAGAAAGAAGTTTACTCTCTGTATAGCTTGAACAACAATGTAGATGAGAGGTTGTGGATAGCTTTCTTAAATAATTGTCTTCGTGGCTAAAACGTGCACTAAAACCAAAGATGAATGAGATTAATCTGGTGAGATTAATCAGGCCATATGCTGCAGCAAGTTGACAGCGATTGTAAGAACAATGAATGTCAATCAGTTGCTATTAAATGTAATGGGCAGTGATTTACCATCTCACTAAAAGATCAGGATACCCAATTTGCTTGTGTGTGAATAGCCAAGCAAATAGTCATTAAAATGTCCTGATAGGGTTTTAGGCTCTTCCTTAAAGCTTGCATTTGTCTGCATAGGAAGAAGAAGGGTTGAGCAGAGTGGAACCTAGCTCATGGGATATACTGGAACACAAACTAAACACGTGGAGACAAGAAAATTTTTCTCTAAAAGTAGGGTGTGGCTGTGTATTTATGTGTATGCCTGGGTGTCCATATATATAAGTATATATAAACACACACATATATACGCACGCATTTCAGTTCATCGAGAGGAAGCATTGCTTTTACTTGTCTTAGTATCTGCCACGGCACCTGGATTTCTTTGAGGGTGTATACTTACTGTACAGAAAACTCAGAGGTTCAACAGTGCCATCCTGTGGGTGATCTTAAAGGTTTCAAAGTTATGGCAGATAAATAAATGACCTCAACAGGATAAATTATCGTGGAATATCAGATACTGTATGTCCCTGCGCAATCAACTAGCATATTTCCCTCTGGTAGTCAGTCAGGCTAATTATTACTTTTCTGTCCAGAAAATTAATAACCTAAATGCATTACAGCCAATTGGAAAGTATTTCAGGCAAGCTGATGAGCAATGTGCTTGTTAGTCTTTCTCTGTTGCTGAGAAATGTGCTTTTAATCATCTCAGTGTGTTTTTAATCATCTCAGAATTTATTTTTGCAGACAATGCCAAAATTAAAAGCAACCACGTAAATTCAAATAAGCACCACTAGAAAGTAGTATCTGGACATCTTTAAAAAGGAATTAAACTAAGAATAGTTAGCTTTAATGTTTCATAACCAGAATATATGAATTTCCAAGTAACCTTGAAGATTAAGCTGGGTGGTTTGAACAACTTGCCAAAATGGTTTTAATTCTAGAAAGCCAAGGGCAGGATTAAAGTCAGAAGTTTTGTTGACTGAAGTTGAATTTCTGACTAGAGTATTTTGAGGACTTTTTGTTCATAGAGTGACTGTTTTGGTGGGCACAAGGTATAAAATAGCAAAACTTGCTCTAATGAGGGAACAGTTGGGGGATCAAGGGGTGATTGAACACACTACTTAATGTTTTTCACTTTGCTTGCCTAAGCAACTTGTTAAAGAGAGTGCATGGTATGTTTACTTGGAAAATGAGCAAAGAAATAGAGGGCAAGCTGGTCAATAGAAGGTTCTTCTCCCTTTTCAAGCCCTTGCTATTTTGGGGTATTCGAGGGGCTAGGCGCTGTCTGCATGCTGCCTTTGCCCAGCAGCTCAGGTGCCTCTCCAGTTGGCAGCAGGTCTCTGGCGTTGCTCCTTCACGCTCCATGGTCAGAGAGGCCAGCTGCAGGTCACAGTGTATGCCACTGGGTGGCTTGATAGGGTCGAGGAAACACAAAATTAAAGAATTCACCGTCAGGTTTTGATAGCTAAAAATTATGACATGATTTGTGGTTCCTAAGTCTTTGAAAAACATGTCATGCCATTATTTCATGCATCTGTGTGCCAGGCCCCCATAACAGCACATGATGACCACTGATAAGAAGGTATATAATTAATTAATTCCCACGTATTGGAAAAGACAAATATGAACTACTCACATTTAGAAGATAATATAGTTTAATGTAGTTTTAAAGCATTTACCATTTTTGTACCTATTTTGAAAAAAAAAAAAATCTAGCCTAGCAAAAGACTGGCATGTGTTCATTCCTATCCTTTTTAAAGCAGGCTAGCCTGTTTAAATGTTTCCACACTGGGAATCCTGAGTGCATGCTTGTACCCGATCTACAGTACTGAGATGAATTGTTGATGAATCAGATATATCAGGAAAATAACCTCTTGTGATATCTAATCGAAAGTGGAGAAGATAATGAAATTTCCAAGTTTAACCTCTGTGCAGGTGTTTCTTTGTAGACCTTGTAATTTCAAGGTTAACTTGAGCCCCAGAATACCAGCATTTTTACAACTTTTTCATGTTTCTATACTGATGTGAATGTGTTTAAGCCATATAAATGTCTAATTCTGGTTTTGAATCTCCCTAAACTCTTGGTCTTAATGTTGCTTTATTTTCAGGAGGTTCTGCATTCAATTCTCTGTTATTTTAAAGGTGTTTACTAGTTTTAAATGGACATCTTCTACTTTCTGCAAGTGTTACTTTTTATGTATACTATAAAGAAGATAAATGAGAACAATATTCTCCAGCCTTGCGTATACAGAACGCAAATAGGTCTTAGCTCTTTACTCACGTAGAAGGTTCTGCATACTCTTTTGGTTATTTTTTCCATCTTTATTTCTGCTCTGATTCTTTTGTTATGGTGTTCCTGGACTGAATACAGTATTTTAAATGACGTATAGTGTGAGGTACTATTTTTACCATTGCTTTTTCTTGTTCTTTATTTGTTTTAGTGTGTTTTGATTTTTCCAATCACCAGTGATTATTGAGTGCTAGCTTTGATCCATGGTTCTATTTCCTAGTTAGTCATCTCTAAATATAGTCTTTTAGTCTGAATCATGCTTTGAGTAATGCTCATAGTCCTTTCTCCAGATCAAGACTGCCACTCAACCAGCCACTGGAAACTGGCATCAGATCCACCCTGTCAAGTAACACCGTGCTAGGCAATCCAGGTGCTGCAAACAGGGCAGGAAAAGCTGTGCTCTTTCCTGTGCTCGCGACCACTCTTAAAAAGTTGTGGGTCTGTGTAGGCTGTATAAGTACATAGCCTCTGTGTGGGTGTGCGTACACTACACAGATTTAGTTAATGACTATAAAAATCACTATTTAGTTGGAAAACTGATCCATTCCGTTTCTATATTTCAAATGGAATTGGATAAATAATCACCTCTGCATATTTTCCGTGGACTATAGGAGATTCCACAGTAATGCCATTGTGTTTGTCTTTACAATATTTCTGTCAGACTTGAATTCAGCCAATCCCTCTAAGGTGAAGACGTAAGATTTTAGTATTATTAATGCCTCATTTCATCTAGTTAATGATCTTTTCAAGTATTCCATTTTCTTTGTGATTTACTTGCAATGTCAGATAAAGACCTTATTTAAGCTAAGTATTATGAAATAATGGAAATCTTTATTTTATGTGAATACAATTGGGATAAATGAATCTAGTGGAGATTCAAAAGTTAAACAGGTGCAGTTCTTAACAGCGTCACACATGTAAAATCAGGGTAAGTTCTTCGAACTCTGAAATCTTGACAGATGTGTTCTTTTCCTCTGTTATAATAAAACAAGTGTTATCTCTGAAAATATTGACACACAATAAGCAGTCTTGGAAAATACACTGTTGTATTTCTGCACAATATCCGCTAAGGCTATTATTTAATGATAAACAAATGTGTGCATTAAATAGCTTTAAAACATATTTGTAAACAAGTCCAATTTTTATAAGAAAGTAATTTTTTTTTGCTGTCTTGCTTACTGATGCCTAAACAAAGGAATGCTGCATCTTCAAAACAACATCTGTCAATCCAATTTTCATCAGATTAAGTATATCCTCAAAGCAACCACCACAGCTTACAAAATAATAGAAATGTAGGTTGTGCTTTACATAAAACACCAATAGAATTTAAAGCACTTGACAGTGTTTTACAAATGTAGCAATAATAGCCTGTGCATATTCTCTAGTTTTGTGTCTATTTTTGGTAAGCTCTTCGGAAGGATAGTGAGTGGTGTTGGAATACCACAACTGCACTAGATGTCCTGGAGTGTGATTATGAAATTACGGGCCTGGCAGCTAATCTGTATCTGACAAAGCCAATGGTTTGAGAGTCTGGCAGTGGAGATTGATTCATGCTTTAATTTCATTTTTAATGAGAGAAATCTTTTTACAGATGATCTTCTTCACAATAAATTCAGTGAGTGATTATCCAAGCCTTTCTCTGATCAGTTGAATTCCTCATTAGTATAGGTGTATGATTATATATGCTCTGGCCTGATTCTGGTTCAATAGATCATCTGAGATAATTGATAATATTAAAGTTTTAAAGATTTTTCTGGGACAATGTGATCTAGTAGAAATTAGGAAAAAGACGGTGGCTCTAAGATAGAATCTTAAGGATACAGGTACATTCAATCATTCACGTTTCTGGCCAGCCTTCTGTCTTTTTCCCTGCTAAAAGAATAATTAACGTATGTAAATGAGCCTAGTGGTCGACTGGTGTTACTTCCATAGGAGTGAAGTGTTCACTTGTTGGCTTTTGTAATCAGTTAACTACAGAGGTGAAGCTTCATTGCAGCATTTATTGAGTGTGGTTGCTCAGGTCAGCCAGAAATGAATGCAGGGTTTTCTGAGGGGAATAAAAAAAAAAAAAAAAAAAAAGGCCTTTTGGATGGAGAGTACAAGTTCTTGAGCTGGAAGTCAGGTCAGCATTCTCATTAGTTCCTGTTGGCTGGAAATCTAGCATAAAGCAAGAGGAGTCCAATCAAAAAGCCACAAAGGGCAAACAAGGGTGAAAATTGAGGTCAAATCCTTTTACGGCTGGATGTAGGTAAGTTTTTACAACTCTGGTTTCCATGTAGGTTGTTCCCTTTGTGTCAGTGAATTGCTCTGTGCCATCCTAAAATGTTCTGCGTTAACTTTAGTCAAGTTAGCGTAAGGCATTCTAGTGACTGCCACACCTGTGAGTCCTGATTACTCTCTTATTCTTAAGATAGTGCTGCTAATGACAGTCCCAGAACAAGCTGTACACAAACAAGGCTAAAAACATTATTTCATGATAGAATTCAAGGTAAATTCGTCATATATGAAGGATATAGTTCTTACCAGGAAAATGGTATTACTGATTTCTTTTCATCTCTACAGGGAGATGTCAACTACATTTGTGTTACTACCTGAAATGTAGAATACTGACTGACTTTTAGCATAACTTTTTATGAAAATGATCCTTATATGATCTTTAGCCTAATTCCTTAGACAAGAGAACATACAACTAAGTGAAAAATAAGTACAGAAATGTACCAAATATTCTCTGTCCAACTTTGTTGTGTACCCAGAGAACTTAGGACTTGCGAGTTCTGGCTCCTTGAATATTAACAGCATTACATTCCTAAACAGGATACCAGAATTTCTCAGAAGACTTAAAATGTACAGTGGGAAGAGCTCTATTTGAAACAACCATTATGCTAGAGGTTCCTTCTGGTTTTCATTTTTGGCTAAAACAATGAAACATTTAATTTGTTTTTAAAGCAAGAAGTATGACGTGGTGGTAGTCAGACAAGCGACAGCATGTTCAGCAAATATAGGCTCTTTTCAGGAAACGTTGATTTGAATTTCATGCATCACCCAAGCATAGGGAACACTCAAAGGTCATAGTAAGAATATAAGAAAAAATCAGTCTCATTTGAATTCCTGATAATCTAATATTGTTAATAGAGAAACAGTTATTGGTCTGACATTGCATTGAGTATGATTAAAGCCAGATTCCATGTGTAAAGAACTTGCTATGTCTTTTTTCTGTTTTTGCCATTCATTTCCTTTATACTGTCATGGCGTTAGTTTATGAATGGAGCTGTCAGCCACCACAGTACATCTGTGTTCTCTCAGAGTTATTTCTTTGAGTTTGTTGGTCGACATACAAGATACCTTATCCAGACTGTAATGTACTAATTGGCTCAGTACAATCAGGGTAAAATGAAAGTGTTTTACTGTTGATCTTTGCTTGATATTAGTTTATACCGACAGAAAATTAGATTTGAAGAGGTGCTAATACAGCTAGCAAAATACTCTTTCTCATTGCAGAAAATATTACTGGTACTCTTAAATGGAACTATTATAAAGCAAAACTTTTTTTTCCCCCTTTTTCTAATCCTGTCTTTCTCACTTTTAAAAATTTGTAGGGTGTGGTGAGTTTTGTTAAACATCTGGGGTGTTCAGAGACTCTAGCAATACCCCCACTTAATCAGGGCTCAGATGATATTTATTAGACCATTATATCAAGGCCTCATAGCGTGCTGCTCATCACCCTAACTTCGCATAGCATCATACCAAAAATCTGTACAAGCTGCGTAGCTATTACAGAGATCTTGTAAAGCTGCTGCTCTTGATCCTGTTGCAGACCTCCACGCAGGTGTATGGTCTTACCATACACCAGCAAAGTTGCTGAGCATATGAAATGTAGATGCTATGGCAATGCACACCACCATACGTGCTGGCTTGTCTGCAGTTTGGTCTTCTTCTAGAGGTTGTCAGTTCAGTAGGTCAGTGGTCCAGGGAATCTGATCCCTTGTGTTGGGAGTGTGAGTTGAATTCTACTGTTGAGTCTGTTCCTATTGATGTGAGTGGAAGTCTGCAAATCAAAAAGTGGAGCAGAGTTTGCTTTATGTTTTTTTTTTAACATTTGTTTTATTGCGGACATAGTTCTACTGTGTAATAGAGTAGATAAATATCTGCTTTAAAATCTGTGATTTAAAGTATTAGGTCTTGTTTTTTCTGAGACTCGGAATCTTAATTCATTTGACTGACTCACATAAAGTTGGATTTTATTTTATTTTCCATAACAGCAGTAAGTTTAGTCTAACTACAGTTTCAATTTTTTCTTGCAATACAAATATACTAAGCCCAAAGTATACTGGTGGCAGCTTATATATAAAATTGGAGGATTAATAAACCAATGGAAACAAACCAAGACTCTCAGCTTTAAGTAACAAAGTAAGCTTTCAGACTAGTCTTTTACCACTGCCTCTCAATTAACATGAAGTAAGAGCAGTCAAAACATACAGATCTGTATCAGTGTTCTTGGCTGTAGTAAGGCAAAAGTCATTTGAAGAGGAAATTTTTCTGATTTGAAACATTAATTGCCAAAAATGCTTTTTTTTTTTCTTTTTTTGCATTGAATGTGTGACATACTTTTCATGTTTATCTTCTAAATATTTTGTGCAAGTAATCCCTTTTTTTTTTTTTTTCAGCCCACCTAAGCCAACGGTGTTCATCTCTGGTGTCATTGCTAGGGTAAGATTATCATTAAATTTCTTTCAGCCATAGGAAAATGATTGTAGGCTTTTCAGAATTATTACTGATCGGAATAAAATTAATCTCTTTCATTCCCCTTTCTCTTTTATTATAAAGAGCTTTATGTTTTCTACATTTGTTTCAGTCCCTTTGAGCATTCTTTCTGGGTTTTGTGTGAAATTAAAATTATTGAAATGGCTTCCACTGTTTTAATTTCAGCACTTAAAGTTTATTGGATCTTCTTTTCATATCTAAGGGAGATATTACTGCATTCCTGTCTTTAAAGGCAATTGCATTTAAGTCTGCTGCTATAGCTTGACCTGTGATGAGGAGCAGCACTTCTGCCTGTGGCGGTACATGTTTGAAGACACGGAGCTACCCTATGTGCCTTGGGGTACAGGCAATTCTAAGCATTGTTCCCTAAACTTTAACAGCGAGCAAGACCTGGAAATCCATAAGCTTAATCATTAGTATTAACAAGCCATTAATCATCCGGTCAGTAATTCATGCCTTGTGCACAGGGTTTTTATCTTGGCTTTACATGATAGTTATCACTAGGGTGTGTAATGTGGTTTATATGTCTACAAACAAGTCACAGAAGACCTGCATTCACATCTTCTGTTTGAGACAATAGGGTGTAAGGGGGCAGAGAAGTATGGAAAACGCAGAACAGCATGAAGGGGAAAAAAGGTAGAAAATGTCAATTCTGAGAAAAGGTGTTTGAAAATTAGAAGAAGCTTGGAGCATGGAACAAAGTAGAAAAAATGTAAAAAGCTAACCTAGTGATCAAGATAAAAATAAAATGCTGTCAGAGTAGAAGCAAATAATTTGGAGTAGGTTGGAATGGGGTCACATGTGAAACAGGCAATCTGAGGTGTCTGCTTTATACAAAATATTTCTGTGTAACATTGTCACCCCATGAACCCATGGAATACAGACTTTTCGCATGCGTTTGTCCCATTTTCTAAACAGAATTTGCAGTGCTGTTCTCTCCCTGTCATTGAGGACTCATAGAAGTTGTTTCCCACTGCTTTTTGAAAACTTCATGGGACTGACCCTAGAAAAGAAAGTTCTAAGTTGGTGACATGAGTATTACATGTGAATTGATAGTGTAGAACAGTAGCAAGTGAGAACTAAGACTAGCAGACCTCGTTAAAACCTCGTTAAAAGAGCAAGTTAAACTTAAAAGCTAGGGAGCTCTGAGATTTGAGTCAAGAATAGTTTTAGATCCTGCCTTTCTTCCTACAGAACTAGCATTTCTACAGTTGGTTTTCCTGTGCAGGTCATTTCTCAAGCTGCCTTAGATTATTTGTGAAATAGTTCCTCTTTCTTGCTGTGTTGTGAAAACCAAATACATTGAATAGATCTGACCGTACAGAGACAGTGAAAGTGACTTGGCAGAAGGATCTATTAAATGCTGAAGATAAAATGTGTTGTGTGGTGTTTTTTTTTCTACTGGATTGCTTTAAGATACCGTGTTCTTAGGTGCTATGTATAATTGGAAGAAACTAAATCTGTGCAAGTGAGATTCTGAAGTTGTCTGAAAGAATAGCAAGATAGTACATGTACAGGGGGACTTCAGAGGAATATGTTGCACTATTTTGCATCTGATCTTTACATTTTGAAAAACTTATATTCACTTGAACTGGAACATAGGGTTCTAAGATGTCTTAAATTTTTCCCGATGTGTTCTTCATACAGGGTGATAAGGACTTCCCTCCAGCTGCAGCTCAGGTGGCTCATCAGAAACCACATCCTTCTGTGGAAAAGCTTCCTCACCCTCAACATGTCAAGCAGCATATTCACCAACCTCGCAAGTGAGCTCTCCATCAAAATCTCAGCCAAACTGCCATCAGTGAATATGTTTGAGAGAAGACAATGACACTTTACGATTTACACTATCAAATCTGTAATATTGACCCCTAAAATCATATTCTGTTTCTTTTACTTTAATTCCCAAGGGCTAATAAGAATGAAGACATTATTCAGTTGATTTACCAGATGGAGAATTTTCCCCTTCTCTGTTTTGTATTTGCTGATCAAGGGTGGCTTTTTTTGGTAAGACTCTCTTATTGCCAAGACAAAACTTTAGTATGAATATGATTAATGAGCTTAAAGCTTGTACTTTTAGTTCTGGCATTACAATAGCAGATAATTATGTAGTTTTTATGCTAAATCAGTACAGAACAACCCTTTTGTACTGCTACTTTTATTATCTGGAGGGAGTTTGTGTGTGAGACAGACAGATTCCATAGATAGCTTCCTAAGATGTTAGGTGTCAGTGGCTGTGCCCTCTGATTTGAACTAGTGAAATGATAAAAGGGTCCAAATATATTCTCAAATGGACAGAAATCCAGTTGAATCTTCTTTCTACCCCTTCGCACTCATAGTCTTGCTGAAATTCTTCAGTGCAAGCTCTGCACGTACGGAGGTCTGTGGAATGGAGAGGGAGACGTAGTCAGAGTTACAAGTACACTGCTGCTGTAGATTACCGGTCCATGATCTCATGGGTCTCACTGGGGCCTGTATTTTTATGAGGTGATAATTTCTCAGTTCTAATAACAAGCTGAAGCAGTTCAGGACCTTCCAGAACTGAACTTAAAATAAACTGAAGAAAAATCTGTTTTCTTTTTTAAATTACACTTTGAGATCACTGTTGGAAGATAAGTGATAACATCATTAAATGTGTTTAGGTTTATGACCCAACCTCTGTTGTGCATCCTTTTTTTATTGTAAGGACAATAATGGTACAAGGGAATAAAAGTTACCTTTCAGATAAAGCAATTGGATTAGGTTAGGCCACATAATTAAATCTTTTCATTACACAGTTCAAAAAGAAAAAAATCACAAGCTCTATCATCTTCCTTCTACAACTCACCTCTATAAAACCCAGGAAAAATTATTTTTTAAACATTCCACCTACATTTTTAAAGTGTACTTCTGTTTTTAACTGACTATAAATACAGTGCAGGTTTTAATGCCCTGTAGGTTTATAAAACTTCTAACAACCTCAAAAACTGGGTACAGGAGCAAGCTCTGCAATTATTTACCTGCCAACTTAGTTAAAGTTTGGCGTCACTTGGGGCTTTACTAGTTCATTTATGTTTAAAACCAAATATTAGGAAAAAACAGTGAAGAGGGTTTCAAAACATGATTTTCTTTAAGATTTTCTTTAAATATCTGCAGTTTCAATAATTATTCTTTGAATAACTGATATAAAACAACAATTCTGTGAAATATGGCCCATTTCACAAGCGAAATAACTCGCTTCATGTGGGTGAAAGGGACCTGACACGTCCATCTCTTTGTAGGCTTGAAATGGAAAAGGTGTTCTACAAAGGATAGGCATGCATATATTTATTCTGCACCCGAGGAGGGATGTACAATCCATGTATGCAGTCCTTATTTTCAATTTAATTAGATGACTACTTGTCTTAGAGAATGAGAACATTGGTTTTAAGAATTATTCTGTATTAGAATATGCATAATTTTTAAATATGCTTTGTTTCTGATGTCGGTACTTCTGAGGCCTTGTTCATTGCCACTCATGAGTGTCCAAGTGATTCACAAATGAGTAATTTATTCATAAAGGTAGAACTGTTGAACCTTGTGGAATATTTATGTGAGCTAATTCACTGGCAGGAACATTTGCAAGATTCAGGACAGCAAGGGGTGGCATCTCATTGGCAGTGCATGGGACTGTTGATTGCACTGTAGTGCATGGACCATGATTGGGAGTGATGTGGATGGGATTCAGCTCTAGTTTTGTGTCTACATCTGAAGTAGTGTCTACGCTCAAACTGTAGACAATAATGTAGTCAAAACAGTCGGTGTAGGTATGATGTGACCAATATTTTCAAGACAACCTGAATCATTCTTGACTCTATTGACTGAAGTGGAAAACTAAACGTACTTTGGTATAGTTGCACACAATTTAGTGGGGCTGGATACCTCTACTCTGTGTCTAGTAACAGCAGGTACAAATGTATGTTTCTACCTTTTGAAAGCAACACCATATTTCTAGCCTTTTATTAAAAATTGGGAATACAGGTGCTTTTGACTTACGAACTGCTCCTGGTTGTTAATGCAATATATATACAGCTTATATAGACAGTATCTGAATTTTGTCTTTGATTACTTAGATGGATATATATGTTTGTACAATGGAGTATGACTCCCAAGATAGCTTTAGTGCCTTTTAGAGTGCAGGAATTCATATACAGTTAGAAAATGTCTCTGTATGAAAGCGTATTCTGTATTGTTGGAAGGTATCCATGTTGATGCATAGGTTGCCTTACCAAAGTGTTACCTTGCTGAGAATAAAGAATCATAACTGGTGATCTGGATTGTCTACTGATGATTATTATACTTTCTAAGTAAGTAAATATGTCACAATAACATAAAAGCACAGCAGATGTTCAGATATTAGTATTAAATGATTGCAAAAGAAATTTTCTGGGATTGTCAAAGTGACAAGAATGCAACAATAAAGCATGAGATTGTATATTGGGCTCATTTTTGTATAAGCACAGTGCAAATCAGGGTGGAGTTTTGTGGGTTTTATGGAATTTTAGTACAGAATGCCACAAGACTAATCAACATTTTATAGTTAGTGAAAATTATTAGGAAGTTTTATGACATAGTGGATGAGCTGTTTTGGATTCTTCCAACTAGAAGGCAAGTTGCTGTCTTCCACTATGAAATTGGAGTTTCCCCACTAGGTCTTTGCCAAGGTGTAGAATCTTAGACTAGTAATAAATCAGTATGGTAAAGGAAATGAGATTTAACATTTTCTGCTACTTTTCAAGTCCTAGTCTTCTTTCAGAAATGAAAGTTTTATAACCAGAAGAGTTGGCAGGCTTCTTGTAATACCACAGATAACATTGCATCGTACGTGCCATTACACAAGTGATTCACAGAAGACTTTGGATAAGTGACCACAGGGTTTTTGGAAGCTTTCTAATATTTTTGGCATCCTATATTTACTATATGGTTAGTGTGTATATAGTAAACATAAAGGATACCTCGCAGTACAAATATGATAGATTTGCTCTCTTGAGACTATTACAATGTTAGCTCCTTAGCCTCAGCAGTCATGCACTACATTGTTCAAAAACTGTCTTCTTTCATTAAATTTTGGAAAAATACATGGCTGTGACATCTGGCATGCTTGTTGATTGAGTTGTCCATAATTATTCCAAGTTCCATGGCCCTGTTTTCAGCAGTTAGTAGTAATTAGAGTTTATTTGCTTCTAATTTCAACAGTATGGCCTAACATTTTTTCACTGGATAGACTGAAACAGAAGTATTAGACTTTTATTCATGGTAGTATAATCATTATGTGCTCCTTGACTCTTTAATGAAAATGTTCCTAACAATCTCTTTCATACAGAGGTGAAGGGGATGGTTTGCACATATGTTTTTGTAACTTTAGAACAACACTATTCTGAATGCTCATGGTCTTCACAGAGGAGGAAGGTGTGGATATTATAAACCACTTCTCGTGTCCCCTTCAGATTTTGGTATATCAAGTTTAAATGAGATTTAAGTCTAGGCCAATCCAGATTATATTGTCTAGGAATTGAGATTTAAGTCTAGGAATCCAGATTATATTGACTGTAAGAGCCTAGATGAGAAGAAACTTGAGTCGAGCGTACAGTGTTGAATCTTCAAACTTCCTCAACAGATGGGTAAATATAATGTACATTGTCAGTGTAACATTGGTAAGTGTTGTGCATTATTGTATTATGTATAACTGGTAAAGGTACTTAACTTGCTAGTCTATGGAATTCCTTTTTTTCCTTTTTTTCCTCAAAATTTCTTTATGACACCTCTGGCATGTACGATTTTTTCTTAAGAAGGCAGAGTCTTGTAGTTTGCTTGTTGGTGTGTTCTTGGGTCTCCTTTAAGAACACATTTACTGGTTTTCCTCATCTTGCATCAGAAAAGAGACTGCATATGGTGTATGCTATTTCTGTGAATCTTCTCATAAAAGTTAACGCAGGTGTGTAGATAGGAAACCCCAGACGAGAAGTGCAATGTGTTATTTTACAAAGCACTCCATGAATGAAGTATGTTACAAAGACCTCTTCCCTTTACCTTGAGGATGCTGATTTCAGGTGAGAACAGAATACAATCTTAAATATAATTTAATATTGCTTGGAGCTGACAAGCACACATGGATGCTGCTGATTTTTTTTTTTTTCCAAAATTCACTCCCAACCCTGCCAGGCTGGGACAACACTGAGACAGAGCCATTAAACCCATTGCAAGCATAAATCTTGCAAGTGACCTTGAAAGGACCCCTTGTAATATAATCTCTGCTGCCCAGCTTGTAGTGAAGGTATTTTTAGAAAACTCAAGTGGCTAGGGTTCTGTAGGTCACTCCCAGCTTTAAAAAAGAAATGCATTTGTAATCCACAGTGATTTTAAGGATTATAAAAATCGTTTAGCTGTTAACGAGCTGTGAGCTCTCTACAGCCAAGAGTAGGACACATGGATTACCTTTGTTATATTCTCACATTGTTGTGCCTAAAGCTGGTTCAGCAAAATGGGTTTTATCCTTCAGTTTGGCTGACAAATGTCAGGTTTTGAAAGAAAGTAAAATAACTTCTTACAAGTCATTTTTGGTAGATGTGTCAGGTGTCGGTGGATGTCTGAAACCATATTCAAAAAGATACTGACATCACTGTACATATGGAGAAGCAAATGCATTAAAAAACACGGCAACTAAGCTGGCTTCATGTCTAGTAGTGAATTCAGTAGTGTTCTGTGAAAGTGCTCTTAGAAGATCATGAGAGAGAAAAAAATGAGGTATCGTCATGTTTCAGGACCGGACACTGAACATTTCCTATAGTACACAATGACCACAGTTTGCACTGCTTAATTTTGCACTAAGCATACAACTCATTGATCCGTAAATCTACATGGCCTTGAATCTTTTTGCACAGGAGGGAACTTTGGATGAGGAAAATCTACAAATGCAAACAAATTTTATCAAACTTATGGTTCTTTTAACCCAAAAGATTTAAAGAAATGCATTCTCTTTGCCGCAAGAGCCAGCATTGGGTGTACATGCATGTAGGCTGTGGAATTGAGATGTATTTCAGTTGAAGTGAGACCTAATTAATATTGTAGTGTGTGTATACCTACAAAGAAAGAAAGTAGTCAGATTTAGAACCTAAAATCTAATATTTTATTCATCCCAGGTGCATTGAGCAACGTGAGATCAGATTTCTAGGAACACATAGTTTGGATGAACACCTTTGACATCCTTCTTGCAGGTAGCTTTTCACTGCTTTAAATACGAGTTGCTAATAAAAAATACATTAGAAGCAGATTCCCCACCTAATCCCTACTTGCTGGGTAAAATATAATGAATAGCAAATGCAAGAGTTCTTTTTTAGGGCCTGATTTATCATCCAGAACAGAATAAACATCAGCCCACTGCTGCTGATATGACAATTGTGACAGCTGGAGGGGTCAGGAATGAAAGGCTGAAACCTTAAATAAGCCTTTCAATTCAGCCTATTATGAGGACGTTTGTTAAACACACAGCCTCGCTTTTCACCGTGCCAAATAGCTCCTAAAACGTACACACTGGAAACCTATACTTTGTAGTGTAAGAGCTCTGCTTTACATGCTAATAGCTGGTTCACCATTAGCCAA
Organism: Anser cygnoides; assembly: GCF_040182565.1. Lineage (NCBI taxonomy): Eukaryota > Metazoa > Chordata > Aves > Anseriformes > Anatidae > Anser > Anser cygnoides. Next base: position 87,127,266 of record NC_089874.1, read on the forward strand.
TTGTTTCTAAGATAAATATTTATGGAAAGTATAGAGCGTGATCTGACTATTTATCATGACTCAGAACGCTCCTCTCTCCTAGGTTCATGGCATTTGGTTAGTTTATAGACAGCCTTTTTCCTGGCTGTCACTGTGCGCAGCATGTGTCACCCACGGATAGTTGGTCCCTTGTAAAAGGTGTGACTTTGTTCAGCGGGGAGCAGGTTAAAAGGCAGAATCCTCTGCCAGCCCCCCGGTGCATGACGTTACCCAGCGTTACCACCAGATCCATCCTGAGAAGATTGATGATGCCTAAACACTCAGCTTTCTGTAATGCAAAATAGTATTTTTCCATCCTGTGAAGGCTACTGGTTTTTCAGAGAGGATTTGTACTTTGTGTTTAGGGAGTCCTGCTAACATCAGTGATACTCTCCAAGGTGTAAAGCTAATGTCAGGTTTGTTTTGCAGAACTGGAGTGTCAAGCTAGATCATACACAAACTTAAGGTATGGACCTCCAAATGTCTCTCTTCTCAGACCTCGTAAGCCTATAAACCTGAAAAATGGTGAAAGAGAAGTCTGGAGGGCAGACCTTTTGCTTTATGTGCATTACTCTCTTGGAGCTCTGCAGAGGGATGTCAACGTTAGACAACTTTATGTGCTTCAGTTCTGGGGCTTGGTGGCTACTAAACCACTGCTCTAACGTTGGCTTCTGGGCTTCTTGCTGACTCCCAAATGTGTTGTAAGGCCCTGGTTTCAGCGAGTGAAACAAAATTTGTCATGTAAAATATAAGCCCAGTGTCTTGTTGTCTAGGTCTCATGCTTTTGAAAACAGGGGATGGGATTTCAGCAGAGCTCCTTGGAATCAGGAGCGCCTGTCTATGCAGTGATCCTTGCTGGAATAGCAACTTCAGAAGAAAAGATATTTTTAGTGAAAAAAAAAAAATTAGTTATTTTGGAAAAGACTGAACAAAATAGTGTGGAGTAAATGAGCTTACTAGATAGGAAGCAAAATAATCACTCATATAACATGTAGGTATACATATATTTATGTACACGTTATATAATTTGGTATTACCCAATTTAAATAACTAGGGAAAAATGCCCTGATTTTGCTATTCCTAATAAATGAATATATAGTATATCTCAGCAGAAATGTAAGTCTTACCACAGTCATTTTTCTGAGGCATGATAAAAAACCCAAGTTTATCAACAAAAGCAGTCCCAGGGTTATTGTTCTTCAGTTTCTTCTAACTTCAGGCTTCACATTTTGCTTATCCTGTGACCAAGCAAGACTGCAAAGCAATTGGCAAAGTACCTGCTCAGCCCAGAAATAGGTACTGTTGAAAGGCTTTTAATAGTCAGAATCAAGCAGGAACTTCACTCATGATTTATCGTCCTTTATGTTCCGAAAATACGAATATTTCTGTGGCTGTTCATAAGGAGCCGAGATTATGGAGTGAAAAGATTAAAGCACAGCACTTCAGGATTAAGAGGCACACCAATTACCCTGAGAAGCAATTCTACACAGCATTAGTGACCTAGCACTAGTGCGCTGAAAGGTGTCTGAAGATGGCACTTTTGTGTTCATTATGGGCCACTGCATTTTGCTAGCTTATGGTATGCACTCAAGGTAAAATGCTAGTGCTGATGTAAATAGAGAATATTACTTTGATAGCATTATAGTTCTAATGGGTAATATAAGCTACAAGCAATGAATATGAGCCCTGTGTATTTTCAGCCATGTTTGCTGGCATTAATAACAGTACGGCTGAAGACTTTTTGCTTTCCATCAGCTGTGCGGCAAAACCTGTTCAAGTGTAAAAGGAGAGACAGGCTTGTTTTCACAGTGCACGCTTAACAGAAATGCTTCTTGAGAAGAAATCCTCTGTCCCTGTGCAGCTTGCTGACAGCGTCTGCTGGAGTTGGCTGCGGCATCACTTCAGTCTGATCAGTGCTGATTTGGGTGAGACTTTTTTTTTTGCTTCACAGACATTCCCAGTAGTAACAAGGGAGAAAAATATTTTGAAAAAAACATCAGCTAAGGGGTAGGAAGAGGGACTTAACTTGTGAGCCAAGCCTGTTGGGCCTGGAGTCCCTGGGAGCCAGGGAGGCAGCAGCATGTAACACGTAGGCCTGTCCCACCTGCTGGCGCCTCTCAGGGGCAGGCTGCCATGCCATGCCTTGGCCTGGCTCCCACTCCTGCCTTGCAAACGGTATAGCAGCTGGGACTGCTTGGTGCTGGGCTAGGTTTCTTTGAGGGAGAGCTTGTCCAGGGTGTCTAAAAGCAGTGGCTGGAAGAGCACCCAGAGAGACCTCATGCTGAGCACCCATCTTCACTCCCTGAAATCGCCACTGAACGCTGAAGCCAGGTAGGCATTTTCTGTGGATTTGCTGAGGGACAGTTTGGCAAACAGACAAAATCTGGGGAGGATATTACCAGAAGATCGTGGTAGCAAACTGAGCTGATTTAATTGTGAATTTGTGAGAGGGAAATGTTACAGACGGCATTCTTGGAAACGCACCTGGTCCTGTTGAGGTTGGAGCTGGGAGGAGGACATGAGACCTCTTAAGTTCAGAAAAAAGTGTATACAGCTCACATAATACATCAGGATTACTTTGTCTAAGGCACTCAGAATAAGCAAATCATGATGTCCCTGTGACAGGGAGAAATACATGTGTGACGGACTAGCAGCTTTCACTTGCCCGGCCTCATCGTTCCTGTAGGCACAGATCCCATTTTCTTCACCTTTTCCCGTCAGCTCTTGCAGAAAAGGTGGCTGTTCTGTGGTCTTCTAGTGACCCTGCCCCAAACTCCCCTGTCCCACTTCCCTGAAATTTACCCTCACTGGAGCTGCCCTGCTGGAGTCAACTATGCTGCTGAAATCTGAGGTGAGAGCCTCTTGGCATCCCAAGTGAGAGCTTCTGGCAAGGGGAGAAACAGTAGTGCTGAAAAGGTGCCTTTGGCTTTCCCAAAATTTCCCTAGCTGCACAGGGAGAGTCCAGGCCTGACAGAAATTTGTACAGCAGAGAAAAGAGCAGATACTCGAAGAAAAGGATTTTGAATGCTGTCTTTGATCTTCTGAACAATCAGCAGCAACAAAGCCTAAAAGATCTTCTGAAGTATCAGAAAGTGTTTGCGAGTCTTCTCAACAGCTTCTGCCATTAGAAATGAGTCACCGTGTGTTGGTCTCTTCCAGTCAGCTGTAGGAATGATGTGATGTACAGCCCTTGGTCTTAACCAGAACGTGATCTCTGTATGCTTCCTTGGTGAGGGTCTCTGAGGTTTACACCCAAATGCCATTGATGCAGGAGTTTGGGGGGCCGCTGCTCTGGACACCGTCTTGCATGGCCTGTGCGGCTCAGGCAGCTCTGAGAGCCCCAGCACATGGGGTGTTCCTGGTGTCCAGCAGCATCCACCCCTGAGGGCACCCTGTGAAGGCTGCTGCTGGTGAGCTGCTGGCAGGAGAGGGGGGGACACAAGTGTTTGCCTCCAGACCACGCTATGTGGTTAGAGTTTGCACCACACACAAAATACGTGGGGTTGCCCACCACGTGTGACGATGTCTTCTGGTGATGCTTAATAAAAGCATGCACGAGTCCCTCAATAAACAGCATTTACAGCAACGCCTGGAGTGTGGCATTTAGTGGCATACAGACTCAGATTTTAAGGGATCTGAATTTCTAGCCCATTTCAGTGGAAGCTTTTGTTGTCTTTCATCAAAATTGATTGCTTACCAGTAAAATGTGGTCAATGTTACAATTTGATAGGGTTTGCCCGTGAAAACAGATGTGTAAAACCATTTAAATAGCTCCATGCTCTGCCAGCATCCCAGCATTCACTGCCTAACTCAGTAGATATTTTCTCAAGGGAAAAATGCATATATAAATAATGTTAGCAGAAATGCTTTTCAAGGAATCCTAGGAAAGGTGTGAGCCTCTTATGAAGGATTGCACAGGTACAGACCTTGCTGCAGAGGTGTGGGTGCAGCTTGGTGAGCAAGAATTGCAGCTGCCCCTCCTTTCCACCATGAGGCTTTTCATGGTGTTCTTAAAATTGTGAACAGTGTCACCAGCACATCGATAACGGAGTTTGCAGGCCACCTTAAGCTCCATTTCTGAGAAACAAGAGACTCTTCATGCATCTTAATGGCATTGTTGACTCTGAAAGCTGAAGCTGACAATTGGCAGCATCATTAAAATTGAAGCTGAAGGCAGGGTAAGACATATTCCAATTCATATCAGAATAAGATGTCTGACTCCTGTACTGACTGTAGCATTTCTTTTTATATTTAATTCAATAACTTCATTTAAAACAGATGAAAAACTGCTGCGTGTCCTGCATCTTGTGACTGGGGGTGGGCTCAGCTGGCTGTGGTGTCCCTGGGGCCATGCTCACCACCTTTTGCTTCATCCTCACACGTGATTCTCCCTCACTGCACAGGAAGCTTTTATAACCCCATCCAAACATCATCTGCCTCGGCTATATTTATGAAAAAAATCAAAGGAGCTGAGGAAAGATGATGCTTGAATACTGCATGGCTTTTAAAAAGTGATCTTGCCCAGCCTGAAGTAATGAAATATCTCGTCCTAAAGCATGTATCAATTCATGCTCAGATCATCTTTTACTTGTTTCACAAGCTTTATTATCAGCTAGTTGGGTTGGTTTTGATAACTATGGCAAGATAAACATGTCTGATCTGGTGGGATGTGGGGGGCATTCGGGCTATTTGAGAGAAGGCAATGCTACTTAATCAGCTCCACCTTGGGCCTAGAAATATGAAGGTTATTGGGATGGGTGCAAACCCACGATTGCCTGGGAAGATTCAAAGTTCATGTCCATACATTAATGTGATTTTTAAATAACCCTGGTGGGAGACAATTGCTGTTAAATTAGAATTTGGCTTCATCTCATGTGCTGCTGCAGCTGGATTGCTGCCTCCATCTGTCTCCCTCTTGTCTCCGTGCATTCTGTCACTCTACCCGTGATTCACTTAAATCCCTTCTAAGTGTCATCTCTGATGTGTCTTCTGGGCTGCCACGAGGGTTTCAGGAGTCTAGCTAATGGGAAATGGCAACACAGGGATTTAATGTCATTTAGACTGCACGGACCTGGCTTTTGCTTTCATGACTTCATAAATCTCTTAAATAGCCCACTGGAATCCCCATAAGTTGGAGCTATCCGAAAACGTGGTGTGTGATGGCGGTATACGAGGCAAAACTTTTTAGCCTCGCATTTCTAAGCAAAGCTTTCAGTATGTCATTTATCTCAGGAAGGCAGTTAGTGGGAAGAACAGGCCAAAGATGCTGTCACCTTGCTGTTATGCTGGGGAAAGCACGTGTGTTTTTTCTCTCATGGGTTTGAAAGGCTGATATGTTCAACGTCTGCGTATTGTAGGGAATGCATAAGCACTCTTAGGCTTTTTTTGTCATGAGCAGTTGTACAGGTTCAGTCTCCTCTTAGCCACGAGCAGCAGCTGATCAACACTGAGGATGTGCCAGGCCTCACTCGTCAGGGTCGCCCCAGGCTCCGCTGCTCTCTGAGCTGCCTCCACCATCTGCAGAGGACTTTGCACATCTTTCTGAAGAAATTACGTGTGCTCTGATGGCACACTACTGACATAGTTTCTGTTACGTGGCTTTGTTTCTGAGTTGACTAGGGATTTAGGCAAGTATTTCTATGTAATTGATAGGGAAACCGAGGCACGGAGGTGAGAAGCAACCAAGCATGTGCCTACATAGATAGGAACTGCTGAAGCTTCGATGCTTCTGCAGCCATCTGGATGATGATGCTGGCTTTAATTCCTTTTCTTCTCTTGGAGCTGCCATCAGCCATGTCCCCTGTGCTGATGGTTTCCTTGTTCTTCCCCAGCCTCACCTTCTCTTTACTGTGATTGTATTCCAGCTGCTGGTACACAACCCTCAGCTCTTCACTGCTGCCTCATTTCTTGCTTTTTCAGTTTAACTAATTCGTGCACTGAGCAAATACCACCCAACCCCTTAGAAGGAGGGTGACCAATGTAGCACATGTTCCGTGTCCTGGGGTGATGGGCTGAGGAAGGAAAGAGACAGAGCTTTCCTACTGTGTTTATAGATTTTCTCCATTTCTTTCTCACGCAGGTAGGACGCATCCTGAACCTGAGACGTGTTTTTAGTGGCTAAAAATAACTGCTGCTGTCACTCTGCTCACGGCATACCTTTACATAAAGAACTGATCGATGGTTCTGAGTAAGCTCCAAGCTTAGTGGCTGGGAGGGCGACTGCTTGTCTGCAGGACACATTTAAATCCCACGGCTGACTTCCCTACAAGCTGTGCTTTGTAGGAGGAGGCCTTGGGAAGACCTGCAAACAGGGAATTACTATAATCCAGCCTGGATGTCACAAAAGCATGGATTAATATTTCATCATCTGCCTCCGATTGTTGTCAGGCTCACTTTGTTCCTGAGCTGGGGCTGTGATCCTCTAAAGACAGCCTTGAATTAAAGATGAAGCCAGTGTCTTACCTGATGGAAGAAGAGCAGCTTCCTGAGCAGGACTGTAGCGATATGGCTCCGCACCCTGCACTGCAGTACTTTAGTCACCCAAACAATAATGCAAACCTGTAGCACGGTGCTGGGGAGCGTGTGAGCAGAAGTTGTGAGCCGTGTTAATGAAAGGGAGACTGCTAATTGGCTGAGGGTAAGTAAGAGGCGGTGACCTGCTGCTGGAGGTGCCACTGACTCTGCTGTGTAGCAAAGAGCTCACGGGCTGTGGATGAGAAACATGGACCTTGCTGTCCTGCTGAAGAAATGAAAGCTGCAAGGAAAGCCCAGCCCAGTACAAGGAAAACGCCCGGCACAAGAAGGGTGTGGACCTGTTAGAGCAGGTCCAGAGGAGGACTACGGATCAATCAGAGGGCCAGAGCACCTCTCCTATGGAGAAAGGCTGAGAGAGCTGGGATGTTCAGCCTGAAGAAGAAAAGGCTCCAGAGAGACCTTAATCCAACTTTTCCATACTTAAATGGGGCTTAAAAAAAAGATGGAGAGCAACTTTTGCTTGGGAAGATAATGAGAGAACAAAGGGAAATGGCTTTAAACTAAAAGAGGGGAGATTTAGATTAGATATAAGGAAGAAATTCTTCACTCAGAGGGTGGTGAGGCACTGGCACAGGCTGCCCAGAGAAGCTGTGGATGCCCCATCCCTGGAGGTGTTCAAGGCCAGGCTGGATGGGGCTTTGGGCAGCCTGGTCTGGTGGGAGGTGTCCCTGCCCATGGCAGGGGGTTGGAACTGGGTGATCCTTAAGGTCCCTTCCAACCTGAGCTGTCCTGTGGTTCTGTGAAAATGAAATGGGTGGGCCCAGGGCTCAAGCCAGAGCTCAAGCAGGAGAGGAGGGTAAAGCCCTCTGCCCATGAAAGGGCAGCACTCCCTATTTAAAAGGAACACCAACAATTTAATTAAGTTACTACCACTCTCTGTCCAGAAACTCTAATTTCAGAATGAATGATTTATGTCAATTTAATCTCAAACTTTTTTTGATAAATTAAACCAAGTGAGTATAAGCCTGATTTAAACCAACATAAGAGAGTGGGTGTTGCTTGTGGTACCTATTTGTTCAACTCAGCTCTTCACTTACACAAGTTCAACTGTTATTATTTATTTTAAATACAGACACGACCTTACCGAGATAGCTGGCTATGTTGTCTTTGGAGAGCTGACTTGCAGTTGAAGTCCAGCATGTTATCCTTGTTTTTCTCTGAGCACAGCAGCTAGGTCAGTCATGAAAGCCTTATGATAGTTCAATTTAAGGTTCATAAATACTCTGCACTGCTGGTGCAGAAAGCCCCAGGGAAGCCCAGAAAGGCTCTCAGAGAAGGATGCCTCTTGGTGGCTCGGAAACCACATGCAAACGCTGCTCGTTGTGCCCATGGATGTATTTAAAAAAAAAGTAGGCTAATCCAATCCATCACATACAGAATAAAAAAATAGTTTTCACACACTACAAGCGAAAAAATGATCATGTCAAACATCCACAGAGTACTTCTTTGAATGAGTATGTTAGTAGAACTCAAGTTTGCAAAACAAATTTTCAAGGAAAAAAAAAAATCAAAGCAAAATTAATCTAGCACGATTCGTCTGTTCAGTTCTGTTGCTCAGCAAAAGTGAGTTGTTTCATTTCAGTTATAATGACATATTTGGGGAGCCTGAGATTGTACCAGGTGGTCAAAGCGATCACTTCTAAGGCCGTGGAAACTGGTCAAATCCTGAGCAATGGCTATTTCACTGCACTTTCCTGGGAAAGGAGCCAAGCTGGTAATAAAGCATGTCTATTTTCAATGCAACTGCATTTGTATATTCTTTTGAAATGCTGTTTCACCTTGTGTTGGAATAGGGCTTTTAGTGGGGCAATTACTTAACTGAATCACGTATTGATTTGTGTCACATAATGAAGCGGATCATCCCGACGCGACCAGCTTCTGCAAGAAACTGGCTTCAATACAGCGGAGACAAGCATGAAGAAACCTTAGATCCCATCGCCAGATGCAGTTGGGATGTAAATATTTTACCACCTTGAGTACAGATACTCAGAAACGCCTCAGGTGCTAACACTGCCCTGAGCAGGTCTCCGTTACTGTAGCCCTGATAAAAATACCTTACGTGCACACACCGGGCAGAGAAGCTGGAGCATCTCTTGATCCACATTTACCAGTGCTCACAGTTCAGTTGGTGCCTAAATGCATCCAGGATGGAGCCTTCTAGCATGGCTTTTCCACATTTGCCTCTTCAGGGCTTGCATTCATTTTTTATTTGTTTGGGAGGAGGGCTTGTGCAAAAAAACTGCCACTCATGTCGGAAGCTGCTGCAATGGGAGGGGGGAAAGGAGCCACCTGAAACCATTTCCCCAGCCTCTCCTGCTTCCCTAAGAGCAGCCCAAACCAGAAACATTTGGCCTGCTAAATATCCACAAGCCTCTCTGCAGTTTTGTAGCCGTGAAAGAGTGCTAAGAACATTGTGAATTCAAACATGCAGAGAGAAGTGCCAAATTTTAACCTGACTAGGCAAAATTAATATGCATAAAAACTTTAATTACCCAATGAAGTATGATTTTTCACAGAACCCCCTGCCTTTTTCCATGCAAGAGCTCCATAGTGTTCAGTGAAAAGGCAGCTGGTCTATTTTCTCTCTGTAGCTTCTGTATTATAGCCCGAATAAAAGGCTATTACAGAACAATTATTTACTGCTGGCTTTCTTACAACGGTCACCATTAACATATTGGAGCACTCTACATCATCGCTGGGAGGTGAGAGGCCTTTTGTATGTGTATATTTCAAAAAATTGTAAATACATATGAATATATAAATGCTAAATATATAATTCTACTACTATATATATTAATGATGTATGACTGTTACCTTCAGATATTTTTATGGGTATGGTTTAATTTAATACCATGCATAATTAATATAATTTAATTACATAGGCAGGGAATGAAAGTGTTAGCTGGTTTGGGACATTCAGTTTACCGTGTTTGGGATGTCCTTATTCAGAATATTTAGCATTGTAAAGCATGTCTTGGTCTAAGTGTGGCTCTGGCAGATGAAATTTATGCTTAGTGGTCAGCAGCTCTATACCCAAGGCAAAAAGAGTGCACAGCTTATGAAGTTTTCCTTAAGTGCTGCATTTATCTGTACACAGGAATTCTCCAGGCAGAAGAAAATTCCTGTTCTCCAGAGCAATACGACTTGGCCCTTCTCAACTACCCCATGATGCTCTGTGTAATCCAGGCCTCTTTTCTAGCACCGTGACACCCTGCCATACCTTTCAAGTATGAATGTCATTATTTTTGCTTACTTGGATGACCCAGGAGTTGTGGTCAGAAACACTGCAAATATTATATCCTAATACAACTTTCCAGTCCTTCGTGGGCTTTCCAAACTGATTTTCCCTGGAAATAATTCTCCCTTGGCCTTCTGCAAGCAGAGGAAGTGGTTTGAGAGATATGTTATGTGGGGATGATGAGCATTTTTTTTAAATACTCACCAATTAAAATAAGCATTACTATTATTATTATCATCATCATCATCATTATTACTATTATCCAACTCAGGATATTCTATTAGTCTATCATTGTTGTTATTATTATTATTATGATTTGGGTTGTGGGGGGAGATCCTAGAGAAACAATGTTCCCAGGAAGATCAGATAAAAAGCCTGTAGAGCTCCCATGGAAAACCTGGTAGGACTGAGCTGATACAGGACTGTGTGAGTTACTCAGCTGAAGAGCTTTATTTATGAGGAACCTGTTGCCTCACAAACTATTTAAAGTTGGTTTGTGTTCATCACCTTCGGCCTCCCTATTAACATAAAGGAGCAATTCTGGACTTATTTGAGGAGGAGCAATAGCAGAAACATGTCTATACTGAAATCAGTTACTTGATGTCACCTGCTCATCCTACTTATAATGTATTTATTTTCTTTTCTCCATGCGGGATATCTACTACAGCTACATTACATCAGAGCAACTGATAACAAAGACTGAGGGACCTGGGGGCTTGGGTTGAGGTTTTGCTTGGTTTTTTTGTTTGTTTCTGTAACAATAACTTTTGCCTCCTAATGACTGCAGTGACATTTTACAGGCTATTCATTGTTAAAATAAAAAAGAAGCTTAAAATATTTCAATATCTATACCATTACCTCTAAGAAAGTGGAGTATACCATTACCTTACTAAGAAAGTAAGTGAATGTATTTGCATATGTTGTACAAACCAGTTACTCTGCTCAGGAAGGTGTGCAGAGGTGCTGAAAAGGGTTACTTGAAACAAGTAGAAAAGCCAGCCCTGAGAAACTAAGGAGACACCAAAGGAGGCCCATGCTGAATCCCGCTCTTTTTGAGTAATATACTCCTTGGTGGACCACAGCAAGCCTTTATGACTGCTTTTAACTCTTGTCTGCTTAATAGCCAGAAACGGCTGGGTCAAAAAGCCAGCCTTGGTTTAGATCAGAGGCACGACAGAGCCGCCAGTGCATTTTCTTCCCCCCTCATTGCCTCCACTAGCTCTTGTCCACTCTCCTCTCTGCCCAGGGATTACCTCTGCTGGTTGTTATCTCTAATAATGTTGGCTTAGCACTTTTCATTAGTGACTGGGAATTCAGAGGTTTAATTGCACAATTTACTGTACAGAGAGTCTGCAGAACTGTCAGTCCAGTTCAGCTTGCCTGGAGAGGACTGCTGGCTGCCTCATCGGCTGCTGTCTCTGCTGAATACACTCTGCTGGTGAGTAATTAACTAAGTAATGAACAGCCTCTCTAAATGACCCAGATGGCTGCATTGGTTTGTAGCTCTACCTGTGATGATTTAAAAGGAGGAAAAATGTGAGGATAATTCCCGTTTCTTGCAGATCTTTTTGCCCTACTTTACAGCTGGCATCCCCGAGGAGCTCTGCTGCTGCTGGTGCTCGTTGGGTCTGGCCACGGCGGGCTCAGAAGCAGCGTGAGGGGACGGGCTGGGACCTTCCTGAACACCCAAAAAACTGCCCAGGCTCCTTTCTTTGGGGCTCTGAAGAAACACAGACACCTGTCAGGGGGTGTCACCTCTGCGTTTCACCCAGAGAGATGTCATTTGGAGCTGCCAAGCTTGTGCCAGGGAGCTCTCCCTCCTCCTCCACCGCCTGGCAGCTGTGCCCCTGCCCCTCCCTGCTCCCCTGCGCTGAGGAGTGGCAGGCGACTTCCCCACTGCTCTCTGAAGAATAAGGTCACCAGATAAGTTCAACAGCTTGTGCCTCTTTTTAATGGAAACACCACGTATTTATACACATTTACACAGTGAAGTACAAAGGGTTAGAAAACAGGCTTCATTTTCAGCCCCTGTGTCTAACACACTGTATGTTAATCCCTGAGAGCACCTGGCAACTGTGTGTCTCCTGCAAGTGGTCCTGAGAGTGCAAATTCACCTGCAGCACAGGTTGCTTTTCAACGCTGAATCTGAATGCTAAATCTTAAGTACACTGGGCTGGCAGTAAGCAGAAATTAGTAGTTAAACCATTCAACACAGTGTACCACATCAAAATCCATCCTGGCATCTCTGCCACAGATGGCTAAAAGGGCATCTTCTTACCCTCCAGAGAAATGAGTTCAGCTTCTACCTTATATTCTGGTCACAGAAAACCTATTACAACATTAGTGCCTATGAATTGCACAGAACTGATGCAGTCACAGACCCAAATCCTCTTTATATTCGTAGTGCTGGAGGGGTTTATTAGCAGGGTGCTTATTCCATCAGCTCTGGGCTGGAGGGCTATCTGGCAAAGCAGCCTAGCCAGCACAGCTATTCCAGCAAGATGGACAAAGAACAGGATCTGTGGAAAATCCTTGTTTCACGAGTCTGCTGTAACCTCTGTGGAGACCTGACCCCAGCCCTGCTAGCTAGCAATACCAGCCTGGGCACCAGTTTGCAATCGATTGAATTTATTTCTCCCATGACACGTACAGTTTCTTTACATGTTCAGTGAGACTCTGGCCAGCCTTTGTGCTGTGGGAGTAAAGGGTGTAAATGTTTTCTCTGTATTTAGTTGTTGGAAGAAGCTGGTCAGAGCAGCAGCTGTGGTCAGCCTGGGCTCCAGCAGAACAACCCCATGAGGAGAACACACCACAGCCCATTTCTTATCAAACAGGAGCAAAGCCTGAGCAAAAATATGGACATTTACTGTAGCATCTGCTTTTTGCTTTTGACTTCCACCGTTATGAATGTGCTCTTTTTTTTTTTTTCTTTTTTTTTAAGTAAGCAGCAAGTTAAATGATGTGTTTCTGTAAGCACAGTGTGCTGCCCTGGCCAACCCAACAATTTAAATCAAGTTTGGGGATGGGAGAATGGCTCTTAGAGTCTTTGGATCGTGAGGACAGTGCGTCCCCACATATCCAGTGGGCTTCAGGGTCTGGGACAGGATGTCTGATGTGGCAGTCTTTTACTGTGGACCATCATGGTCCATTCCTGCTTTACCTTCAGTGCTAGGGAGTGTTTTCTTCCAGTGTTGAGAAAGTGGAGTAGTGTCCTGCCTTCTGTGGGCACCCAGGTGCAAAATATCAAAGCTCACAACGAATCCAGCCATGATTTCCAAATATCAGTGGCTGAGCTGCCTGATACTGACTGGATTTTCATAGCATATGGCTAGACTTGATACCTCGGAAAATTGCTTGAATTTCCAGAAGTTGCATGATTATTCTGTCCTGGCTATAATGCAAAAAGGTCCTAGAGTAGACACAATAAGCCTGGTGGTTTTATTTTTTAAATAGGAATTTAAATATATATATATATATTATAAAAAAAAAAGCCCACCTGTGGTTCACCATCTCCCTCATTTCACAGTTAAATTCAATGACAAAGAAATCCCTGAGACTAAAGAGGAGACAACAGATAGTGGATTCAGGGAAACTTAATGGGGGAGGCAAATGTTAGGTGACTGTGGCATACAAAAATTAGTTCAGCTTCTCTGTTGCTCCAAAGAAATCAGTCCTTGCCCCTGATTTCTATCTGCAGAGGATGTGAATACCTCAACTATAGAAATATTTCATATACAGCCCTTCTTTATACTCAACAAAACAATATCATTAAGAATTGTATCCATACAGACCATATAGAGCTGTACAGTTTAATACCTATACTGTCTTAAACTTTGATTACTGTATTAATATAATATAAAGTGCTTGGTATATTCAAAACAATTATAGGATTGGATTTTCACTGCCCACTGAGACTCTGTGGTATATTTTAAACTTTTCCTTATTACTATAAAACTTTGAAATATGTCTACCTATACAAGGAGAGGAAAAATATCTAGTGTCAAAAACACAACTCCTCAATTTTGTCCATTACAAAATGAACAAACACAAAATATGATCCTTTCACACATGTTGTTTTTCAAGCTGCTCCTCTGTCATTCACATGGAACTGGAAAAAAGGAAACCATAAAAGGATGGCACCACTTAAACTTCCTATCAAAAGCAGACAGGTAAACTTTTCTGTCTCCCACCCCAAAGTACCTTCACGTCCATGATCAGACACACTGAGGCATAGCCCTTGCCCTGCTTATGCACTGTAAAGGCCATTGCTCAGTATTCCAGCTCCAGCAACAGCAGGCATGCATGATGGCATGCAGTCTGTTATCTTGCTGAGATAACAAGACTAATGGCTCTCAAACCTTCCTCGCTGCCATTAAATCAGGTCCTGGATCTGGCAGGAGACACCTGCCTCTGTTTTTGAGCCTCTTCGGCTCTTTTCTTCTCCTGTTCCTCTGCCTTCTTCCGCTCCTCTTTTAGCTCCTTGTACCTCCATTTAGGAATCTGCAAATAGGGGTCATCTTTAGCACTGCTCCTCCTTCTCGCCTTTTCTGGCTGGAAGGTGGGAGGAGGAGCCTTGCTGATACGGACTTTGGGGATGACAAATCCTGGTCTCACACTGCTCCGTCTGAGCAGGTGGAGCGGCAAGAGGCTTGTTTTCCTGGTGGCTATAGTGTTCACTTGAGACACTGCAAGGCTGACGGGCTGCAGACTGGCTCGCCGGTCCTTCTTCTTGGGGATCAATGTGATTTTGGAGTTCTGAAATAATTTCTCATAGCTGCTAACATGGTCTTTGTCCAGGGATCGGATCTCCTCGGCTCTCTGCTTTCTAAGGATTTCCTGCACAGCCAGTCTGCGTTTTCCCACAGAAGGTGGGCTTCCTGGGCACACAGTCCTGCATGACAGAGCAATGAAAGGGCTGCCTAAACTTGTGGTCACCTTCACCATGTGATCAAGGACCCCATCTTCTTCTGGGCCATGGAAAGCCCGGAATGAGACAGCTGACCTCATGCACTCAGAAATCCTCTGCAAACAGGTCTTTGGCTCCGCAGCCTTGGCAAGGAGTTCCTTCATCTTTGGCCATTCTGGTTTGTATTGATCACATAACTGTTCTGGGCATGGCCTATCCATCAGCTTTTGCATGATGAAGGCAGATTCTGATCTTCCTGTGTAACAAGCCCATTCCCACGAAGTCAGTCCACGGCTTGGGTCAGTCGAGTGAACATTGGCCCCTCAAGGAAAAGAAAAACAAATACTGTTAATTAACAAAACTTCCCATACTTGTGAGCACTTTCATATTCAGTTTTGGTTTATGTGTATCACTGGTACTATAGATAACCTCTGAGTATATTGAAAAAGGTTTAAGCTAAAAAATGAACAGGCTACAACTTTTGACTTCTTCTCTGCCAGCTGAAGCACCATTCTCAAACAGTCAACGCATAATTGACCTACACAGATCTTGGCACAAAAGAAAAGACATTCTGTCACATTGCTTTGGGAAATAGAAGCGTGCAGAGGCTGAGACCTGGGGAAAAGGCTAGAGAAACATCATGATAAACTATTTTTCTCAGGTTGGACTGTGGATGGAAGGAGGCACCCTAAGCAAATAAGTTGATCTTGATTTAAATGTAGTTTAAGTGAAGTTTGAAATGACTGCTCCAAGAAAAAGCACTTCAAAGAGTCAAGCATGGGGCCCAGTCTGGAAGGAGGCAAAGAAGAGGAAGGTGTAATCAAGTCCAACAGTTCATTAGCTGTGGACTGAAGAAAGGATTGTGAGAGCTCAAAGGCAGCTGGATTTGAAGATATTCACGACAACAGAAGCTACAGACAAACCAATGAGGGGAGGACGGAAAAAGGCACACAAAAACATGTCCACCCGCTTCACTAGCTTGTTCTTGAAACCACCCTACACAAATTTCCTATCCCTGACTCTCCTTTCAGGCTAGCCACTTTTCCTGTCCCCTTCTTAACATTTGCCTGTGTCTGCACTCCTTCCCACTAGAGGTGACTGGGAACATGGCAAACTATGTGGAAGATGTTTCTTTGTTGTACACATAACAGCCATGGATTTACTAAAGAAAAAGCAGTAGCTAAAGGAACTGTGTCTAAATATACGTTTTAAGGAACAGTATTCTCTGGTTGTAAGCAGGCAAGAGGTGAAGACAGCTGTTTACAATTATCTTCAAGAAAAATAAGTGCCAGCTCTGATATGCTGCAGCTGTGGCACCCTGGACGAGTCCCAGACAAAAACAGCTGTGTGAGAAAGTGCTGTGAGAAGTGTCACTGGGGGTTCCCTATCTTTGCTTGGTGGCTGCATTCAAGCTCAGACTCTCAGCTCTGGTCCTTGCCTGAGCTGTGTTGTAGCTGTCTCTGGCCTCGTGCCCTGCTGGTCTGGACCTTGACCTGCAGGCTTGGCTCCTGGTCTGACCTCAGGCCTTGACCCTATGGACTTGCCTCGTCACCACAGGCCTGCCTGGCAGCCACTGCAGTACAGGCTGACCCTCGTTGTTCCCACCAGACCTGCTCCATTTCTTAAAGAAGTACCTTTGCTGGTGAAACTAGCGTCTTCTCTGTGTGCCTTGCTGTCACCCTTGGCTCACCTTCCTCTGAGGTGAAGCCCACACTTGCTGATCCCTGACAGATGTGTCCCCAGGTATTTTGGAAACTTTGTGTAGAGAAACAATACTACAGAGTACGGAAATCTTGATCTTTCAACAAAAATCAATGCTGACTTTGTAACTTGTATCACAAAATCTCTCTAAGGAGTGATTTACTACAGTGGTATTGATTTTCTGTACAAATCCAGAGGCATTTCTAAACAAAGGTGTCATTCAACAGAACGTGTCACCTGCAAGAGACGTGAATAGTCTTGTCCTTTTTTAAGTATTAACTAGACAACCACAGTTTCGGCTCTCCATCTCAGACCCCCCATCAGACCCTAGTGGGTTTCCTGATAGGTAACCAGGCCCCTTTTGCTTGGCCTTGCCATGCTGAAGGGCCCAGAGAAAGAGGGAACTTCAAGATCAGCTCTGCGATTCCCTTCAGACAACACTCACACTAAGGGTGGGGGCTTGAGTCCCCCTCTATTTCCTCTGAAAGGATTGTGGTGGGCCTGGAGGTGCTGAACACCACTGCAGATGCTTAAGAAGCATTGCTGAGCTGGCTCAGCAGGACAGGGGTAGGGAGGAGCAGGGCCTTTCCAGCACAGAGTCACAGAGGCTCACGCATGGTAACTCAGAAGACGTGCAAGAAGCAGGGCTGTGGGTTGGGGAGCTCTTAGCTCCAGAATATTCCTCAGACTCGGGAATTCCCAAGACAGCACATGGCTTAGGAATAGACATCAGATTAAAAAGACGAAAGCGAAACCATAGGACAGCTTTCCCAGGAGGGAGCTGAGTTTAATGACAGGGAGCGGGAGAGCTCAGAAAGACAGGCATCTGTCACCGAGCTGTTTCACACACAGTATTTAAAGCCCAGTCTCTAGATCCACTGCCACTCCAGTGGCTTTACTAAAGCAGCACTCAGTGTACACTGGAGATCGCGATGGGTCTCGTGTGGTGAATTATGGCTGGCATTTCTGTGCTCCTGCCCGGGCTCTCTGGCTGGCTGGCTGCTGGCAGCGCTGCGGTCCTGGCCGTGCAGCAGCCTGTGACAAACTGCCCGTGAGCAGCTCGGGTCCTCTCTTACTCGCTTTGCATTCCCAAACAGCAAATCCACATGTTCCAAAGGCTCGCTTTGAAAGAGCAGACATTACGGCCAAGTGTCTCAGCACATCTTCGTCGTGTAGTGATTGACCTTGGCTACCCTCCAGGAGCACAAGTTTCAGGAAGAGCAGTCACTTTGAAAATCCAGCTCTAGCCATCTGTCACGCTCTGCTGCTGCCTCTTCTCCATCTGATTGTTAAATCCTACTTGGGCAGCTGGAAAGGTGAGTTATTTTCCTTTACTGACCTCCTGTATTGCCCTAAGTAGGTGCCAGAAAACAGAGATTTCACCCAAGCCATTAAGCAGATACTGGGGTTAAAAACTGCCTGGCTCTAACTCTTTTTTTCAAGACACACACCTGTTCTGTAGCTGTACTACAGGCATAGGTTCTGCACGTAGGCCCATGGCTGATAATGGGTGCTTTGACCCTTTATCTCCAAGTATTCTTTTAACATAGAATTTAGCTAGAAGCTGAGGGGTTGTTTTATTTGTGAAACTGTTTTTTCCCCAGATCTTTCAGTAATGATTTATTTCACCTTTTTCACCAAACTGGCACTTTATTGCTGGCAGCCACTCAGTTCCCTTCAACTATGTCTAAATCCATTCTGAATGAGCTGCTCCCTGCCTACGTTTCACCAGACTGTCCAATACTAAACAATAATCAGATATTAAAATGGGTGCAGGCAATTTACCACACTTCCTCTGTTTTAAGTCCCTATTTTAAGCTGAAAATGTGTGGACCTGCAAAATACTTACTAAAACATTTAAGTAAACTGCAGCTTAGAAACTCAGAGTATATTAATCCTTTACTCTTTAGCCAATGTATGTATCCTCACTATCCATAATGAACAAACAGCCCAATATAACTTTCTGTAGGTAAACCTGATAGGAGGCTAACAAACCTATTTTCTGGCTGGCTGAAGGTTTGTTCTTCGCACTCTTCTGTTTGCTTAAATAACATGAAAAAGAGAAGGTGGCTATCCAGATGACAGAGTCAGCAACCATATATTCAACTTTGATATTGATACTTTTTGTACAAGAAATACAATAACTTGGACTGAGTTATATAAAAAAATGGAAAGGTTATAAAATAGCTTCTAGTGACCAAAACAGAAAGAACAAGTTTCCATCAGATCTCCAATGGTAGTAATAGAAAGCCATGACACTGTCAGGTCAATTTGATAAGTTTTAAGGTCTGGCGACTGAAGTTTCATTTTAAGTGATAATTCGTAGCAGCCACTGGAAAATTCTGAACTAGCATCTGCACAAAGTAGATATTAGTCCAGAAACTGCATCTGTGTCTAGCAGTGCTCTAACAGTCATTTTATAATTTTTATTTATAAAAATTTAGCTCCAAAGTGACTGATCTGAATCCAAAACCTTGATTCCAGTGTAAAAAGCTAGAGAATCTTGGAGAAAATAACATCAGTTACTATATCATTCAAGCATTTTCTGTGCCATATCAACATCTATACACTGGATATTGTGAAAGTAATATCACTATGCTTGACAAATGCTTTCTACTTAAAACACTAAAATTATGAAGGGTTAGACTTCTGTGACAGCAAAATAGCTGAAATAAACTACCCATTCAACATCTCAGTCTACAATGAAATGGACCTGTAGGATTTTTAGTCTAAATAGCAATGATGTTCCTAAGTTATCTATTATCATGTCCGTAAAATTTGATTTGTGCCAAATACCTGCAATGAAATATACTAATACACTTATATACTCGTGAACTAATAATTTATATATTAATAACACAACAGAAGCATCCAATATTGTGGCTAAAAGGTGCTGTACAGCCCTGCCAGGGGTCTGGTACTGCTCCTGTAGAGGATGTTGCCCCAGTGCCTCTCACCCTTCCAGGTTTCCTCTCCAGGAGCTCTTCACCTCACTATGACTACAGCTGGAAATTCAGCTGCAAAGTCTAGGGCCAACAACGAGAAACATATTTCCTGTTCACGGATGCAAAGAGGCAGGTGGGTAGGGAGCTGGACTTCCTCACTCCTTGGGCTGCGATTCCCTCCCTGCAGCTCGTACAGACTTTCTGGCACCATTACTCATAAACCTTGAGACATAACTCTGTAGGGGGGCTAGAAAGAGAGGTTTCTCCCTATATTGCCAAATTTCCCACCAATATCCCTGGTGGGTTGTGAACCCTGCACCCAAAACTCCCTACTCCATGGCTGGAGGGAGACGTGGATGTCCAGCCACGGAGCCCTGTGGTTACACTACCATCACCCACCCCTGCACCATCACAGCCACAGCAGCTGGCAGCAAGAGATCTGCATGTCTTTCCCAGCTGTGTCACAACTTTCATTAGCTCACCATCTACAAATCTCAGTGACCACATTCCCTGACCTCTCCTGGAGACAACAAATATGACACTGAGAGTACCTGGAGAGTTCATGGATGAGGTTCCACAGACAAGCAGAGCACTCTTCCTCCTGCAGCATGTGGCTTCACCTCCTTGCCTACAATTTCGTTGAAGTCTGCACCCATTTCCAGGGGAGGCTGCACCAAGCCTCTCAGAATACACACATCAAGAGGCAATTTTTGTTGTTGCTTGTTTGTGCCCGTCTCGTATTTACAGTTAGATGATGAAGAAGAAGCAGCAAAGTGTTTTGCATACCTGCCAACATCAAGGCTTTCACACATTCTGTTCGTCCCTGCATTGCAGATTTCATCAGTGCTGTGAATCCGAACACGTTCCTCTTCTCAATGTCAAGCCCGGGAAAATAGTTCAACAAGTAGTTTGTAATGGTTATGTGCCCTTTAAAGAAATAGAAAAAAAAAAAAAAAAAACAGAGAAAATCCACCACAGAATTAAGAGGCAGTCTCAAGGTCAAATCAAAAATCTATCCTGCAGGTTTGGAAACTGGAAAAATACAGACAATTTATGAGATCTGTTTTCCTCATGTCCTTTTCTGATCACTGCAGTCACTAGCTTTAGCATTAGATGGCACTGTCTTGTGGCAAGAGTGTTGGGATAGGAGCCTGGAAACCTGGGCTCCCATCTTCCCTCAAGCTGCTCTCAGTGGGGGGTTCCTCTCTCCGGAAATCAATCTGAGGTAAAGGCATAATTAAAGGCCAGAAGTGGTCACTTTGAGGTTGCAAGGGGCCTCAGTTTCTTGGATCAATGGGTAGTACTGCCTGTCCCCTGGGGAAAGTGGTTGCAAAGATTCAGCTTTTTCACTCCTCTGGTAAATTTGAGCCTTACCTTCACAGTGCTCCATTAAGATGCAATTACTTGTGGTAGTTCCAGTCAACACTACTAACAAACCATTTCAGGCCTGATACTAGACAAATAAATGTTCTGCTTTGAATCCCACGCTTTTATTTTTCCATCTGACCATGTAAAGTCACTTGCTCCAGCAACAGCAAAATGGGTCTGCTCTTCAATGTTGGTAGCAAAATGAACAACTGAAGTTCTCTTACTAAAAGCAAACTCCATTCATGTGCCTCGTGAGCCCGGATAACTGGTGTCAGCAAGGGTGTACTGAGTAGCTGAAGGTGTCTCTGGCTAGATGGTGGGAAGACCGATTAAAACATCAAGCCATTATAATTGGACTATCAGAACAGGAAAAAATATCTAGTGCCATTATGAGTCATCCAAAACAGCTTTTCCCTCACTTGTCATTCATTTTATGATGCTTTGACGCTTTATAAAATAACGCAGTCTGTCAGGCAGCTGCAACAATCACAATTTAATTACCAGGAGCTGTAAAAATATTCTCTCATCTCACTCTGCAGTCCAGCTGAATATTCTGTGATGCGTGTCACTCAAATTCATCTACAAATGTTACTGAAACAGATTATAATTCATACAGGACGATTTTTAAAGTCTGTGGTGTCACATCAGGTGCAGATTTCATCAGCCATTGCTTTGTTCCGACACAGCCCTGCACTCACTTTGGAAAGCAAGTTAAGAAAACCTTTACCAACTAATTTAAGATGTTTCATAGGTGTTACTCTTGGTCTCCTAGAATTTGCTGGACTCTGCTACCTTGCTGCATAACTGGAAACTCTGCTGAAACTTGAGCACAGATCAGTTGGACAATGCCAGAGTCAGGGAAAATCAGGTGAAGAGCTCCCAGTTTGATGCAAATGAAACATAAAGATACAGCAAACTGAGCAAAGCAAAAGTGATCTGGGTTCATGGCAGGATCAAGTGACCCGATCCTGCTTACTCAACACAGAGGCTTCAGCTTCACTGACTTTATGGCATGAGACCAGATCCTGACAGGATATCAGTTACTACCAGGAGAATCTTTGTTCCCGAATTGTTTTGCAGGACTTGCTCTATTTTGTTCATGTACAGTGTGCTTCAGGATGGTTTTGGAACAGCTGAAATAATGCTTTTCTACCACAGAAATTGGAGACAGGAACTGAAACAAGGAGAAATAATAAAAAGGAAGATTTTTCAGCACTTATTACATTATTAAAGATGTTCTTCCCTTTGCCAAAACCATAGCTGCAGTAAGAGATGTTTTGCAAATCTAGGGTGATCCTAAGAGTCAATCCTGAGAGACCTTGTTCGTGCAAAACTCTCCAGGGGACTACAGATGGCCTCATGATATGGGGAGAAGAAAAAACAAAACTCAGCAATGAAATAACAAAAAAAACAACCAAAAAAAAGAGAGAAAGAGAAAGGAGAAAAAAAGGAGAAAGAGAAAGAGAAAGGAGAAAGAGAAAGAGAAAAAAAAAGGAAAAAGAAAAGGAAAAAGAAAAGGAGAAAAGGAGAAAAGGAGAAAGAGAAAAAGAGAAAAAGAGAAAAAGAGAAAAAAGAAAAAGAAAAAGAAAAAGAAAAAGAAAAAGAAAAAGAAAAAGAAAAAGAAAAAGAAAAAGAAAAAGAAAAAGAAAAAGAAAAAGAAAAAGAAAAAGAAAAAGAAAAAGAAAAAGAAAAAGAAAAAGAAAAAGAAAAAGAAAAAGAAAAAGAAAAAGAAAAAGAAAAAGAAAAAGAAAAAGAAAAGAAAAGAAAGAAAAAGAAAAAGAGAGGTTTGTGATTCTCAGAAGTTTCATGTCACAAGGATTCCTGAAAACCACTTCAGTTACAATCTGCAGAAGTTTCTGTCCTCTGAGGTTTGCTTCAAATTTCAAGTTCAAACAAATATCAAATTCAAAGCAAAACTCAGAGCTGCCAAGTTTTTGTTCAAACTGTGTCATATGCTTTTGATTTAAGGCCACAACGTTTGCTTCAGTTCTCCTGCATTTGCAGGAACCAAAAGCGCGTATCTAAATCGTAAACCAGGTGAGCCTTCGATGATTTAAAGCCTGCTCTGAAAGCTGTTTGCAGCTCTAAAATAAATGAGCATGGCCTCAGCCGGTTTGGTCGTACTGAATTCGGATCAGGCTCCTGCTGTCTGCCAGCCTGATCTACCCACTGGCAGAACCGGCGTGCGAAGGGCACAGTTCTTCGCCCTGTGAGACATATTTAGGGATCAGCACAGATGTCTGTAATAGCTTAATTCACTTAATTGCTGCCACAGAAGGAATACATATGATGAATACAATGCTACCTAATAATCTGTGTAATACAGGCAGAAGGATAATCTGCATAGTAAGGAAGATGCTCTGTCATGGACTGTGTTTGGTCTATGAGCAGCGAATGCTTTCTGGGGGATAGATGGAACCGAATCTTTTATGATCTGTGTGCTTTAGGTGGTTGTGTTCTCATGTCTTCGTTAACGAAAAGAGATTGGGTTACTTTGTGATTTTGTGTTTGAAGAGCTGAAGCCTGCCCCAAAAATCTTGTATCATATAACATCTATACTTTAAAAGGGAGCAAATAAAATTCTCTCTGTAAATAACAGAACATACCAATTACCATATGTTGCCACTGATGTAACTATGTCCTCGTGAACAGAGAAACTGAGAATCAGCAGTTTCTATTTAACGTAATATTTCCTTTTCCCTTTTTTGTAACCACTTTCCTTCCTTCCTCTCTTTCCACTTCTTGTTATTCCATTCACTCATTTGCATCAATCTCCCATTTTTTCCGTGCTGCCCTCATACTGCCACGTGATGACTTTGCTTCTGCTTTAGCACCCATTTCTGGGCACCATCTCCTGCAGGCTGCAACAAATTTTCAGCTTTGAAGGGCAAGCTCTCTTTGAGAAAGCATCCCATGTCTGTAAGAAATATTGAGAAGAGCAAGCAAGCAGACTGATTTTCTAAACTGAAATTGACACATGCAGTTAAGTGCTTCGTTTGTGGTTATTTTTCTATACTAGTCAGCTTATTAAGAACCTACTGCTTTCCACTGGTCCCTCCAGACTACTTTTTTTCAGGTCAGCCCATGCAGAAGACCTTCGGTTTAAGATTGGTTCTTTGAAAGATGTGAATCTAAAGTCATCAAAAGCAGATGGCTATAAGGAGCTGAATTCAATTATCTTCTGAGACTTCAGCTGGTCTTTAAAATAATTCTATTTACTTCAATCTGCCGCTCAGTTTGGAGCAGCATGTCTAGGCAGCCATGAACCTGCATAAGCAAGTGTGGATTTTAAATTCCTCTGGTGAAAGGAAAGAGGCTTCCCTGCTGTCTCCCCACCACCTGTGCCCTGTTGTGCAGATGCAGCCCCTGAAGCCCACAGAGGAATCCCACAGGACTGTGGCCTCTTCCCACCCCAAAGCTGCTTTCTGGGGTCAGACCACAGGTGATGGCCCAGCTGAGAAGAGCATCATAACAAAACCAGAAGTGCTCTCTGAAGCCACCTGATATCATCTTGCAATTAACTGAAAGAATGTGGGTTTGCTACTAGACTTTCCACAAGAAAAAAAAATATTTTTTTTCATAAATCATATATTTCATAAATCATATATTTCATAAATCATATATTTTTGTCATAAAGAGCAGTGATCTCTGAAAATAATTTATTTTGCAGAAATATTATTATTTCCACGGCCCGTGAGTAAAAATTGAATAAACCCACCACTAAAGGAAAGATCGTACAGACTTTGCCTTCAGTTCTCTACAATACACTGTTCGGTGTTAATACTTAACGCTCAGCAGTAATTAAGCAGCATCTATCACACTGCAGCTCCTCTGATTGCAGTGTTAACCACATGGTAATCTGTACTAATGCTACAGCAGTATCTTGTGATAATGAATGAAATAACTGGTGTCAACGCCAGAGCTCGGGATTATTGCAGGCAGGGGAAAACATCCCAGTTGTTAGGAGTTTGCATTAGCTTCTGCTGACTGCCGTCGTTTCCAGTTGCGTCGGGAATCAATAGCAAGTGCTGGCAGACAGAGTCAGGTCAATGTCAGCCCCCTGGATTAATTCTGAGCTTATTAGCATGAGTTATAAGGGTCAGGAAGGAGTCGGTATTAATGTTAAAACTTTTATAGTCCAGATTCATGCTAGGCAGATAAATAGAAGTAGAGAGTTTTGCAGACTTCTCTGCTTTCTTTAGAGAACTGCTATACCCATGGCTTTGCCAGGAACATGGCAACTCTGGTTGCAATTATTTCTTCCAGTGTTTAAGACCTGTCTCACAGTGACATCTTTAGCACCGTTCACTTTTTGGTACAACACAGAGCAAAGTTTGGTTACTAAGTGAAAATTCTTAGTGGCAATATTTCTGAGTTAAAATCAAACCCTAAGCACTCCAATCTTGTAACGTCCATTGATGTTGTCTGACAGAAATTTGTTTCCTCTATCCAGCCAGAGAAGAACAGGCAGGCTCTGAGAGGCAATATTATTTCCCATGGTCTCCCATATTCTTAATCAGTGAGAAGAAATGGTAGAGACTCGGTGTGCAGTCCTTACAAAGTGCCTTTGGGGAGCATGCTTGAGGGATGCAAAGGAACCCATGGACGCAGAGCCAGGCAGGCCCAGAGGACGGCTTTTAGACTACAAAGGGATAGCCCCCTCGGTCAGATTTTTCCTAATCCGTATGCTTCAGCATTTTATTACCACTTGGAAAAAGAAAGCTAGAGCTTCGCTTAAAGGCTTAACATTCATTGTCACAGTTTTAACAGAGATAATCAGCAGATTGCTTTGTGTATGTACACTTAGAACCGGTACCGCTTCAGGGAGCACCCCCTGCACGTATGCGATCTGTTACACTTGCTGACAGAATATCACCACGCTGGGTGGGATAAAAGACAGCCTGGAGACAAGCTCTGCTCTCACTCCAGTCTGCACCAGGATTAACACGGCTGATGTCAATACAGCCGGTCCGTGATAGAATCAGCGCTGGTCGCCACTGAGTCCTGCTGAGACTCTATAAGAAGGGCTTTTTGCTTTTTACTGTGGACTGGTTGAAGAAAGTATTAGCAGCTAAGATATTTCTGAATGGTGATACATTTTCCTACAGCCGGCAGTTGGTACAGACCCATTGAGGAAGGTGCAACAAGCTTGAGAAAAAGAGATCATAGTTTTGTGCATTAACAGCGCATTATACCACCACAATGATGGCTGGTGGCTTGGCAGAGCAAACATAGGAAAATAAGCTTAAAGGACACATGTCATACAGGACTGCACATGTGGGGCATGCTTTTCTGTATTTTTAATTCAAGAACTAGAAATACAAGAAACGTATATCTTTTTCTCTCTTTGTCCCTAGGATAAATGTTGCTTTAGTTTTATTAGTTCAAAAAAATCATGACAGACTTATTTGGGAGCAGGCTTGGCAAGGATAACCTTAAACAGACTAATGTCTTTTAGAGCTTTGAAAAAAATACTGGAAATAATATTCACAACACACGTTTCTCCTAAGACCCTGTACAAGAGGCGAGGCAAAGAACCTTACCTGCCTGCGCAGCTGTGATGAGGGCCGTGTTCCCTTCGTTGTCCTGCCAGTTCACATCAAGGTGAGGGCATTGTGATAAGGCTATTACGATATCCACATACCCCTGGTAACAGGCAACGATCAGACCATTCTGTAAGCAAAACATAAAGAGAGATATAGGTTTACTGGACTCAGAAAAGTTCATTGAGAAATCAGCATAGTAGTCTGCTTTTTATTTGCTGTTTTTTTTTGGTGTGTGTTTTTTTTTTTTTTTTTAGGCTGAAGAACTGAACAGGTATCAGCATAACTAGTCATCAGCTCCAGGCACAATGTTCAGATCCAAAACACTGCTTTTTATCTCTGCCCTTTGGCAAGTGACACTTGTCATTCCTCAGAAATACCTCCGAGAGTAGGTATTATGTTGTACCACTTGGAAAGTAACTGTTTATAAGCGTTGCATGCTTATACAGCTATATACTCCGTATCCAAATGAGAATAAATCAGATTTTATTGTATAATAAAATGAACCAGGCAGGTAAGATGAATTCTACCCAACTTGAATATTAATCCTCTGAAAATTGAGCACTTGTTCTCTGCAGGGAAAGCAATAGGGAGGAGCCATGTGTTCGTGCTGCCTGTTGCTGTCCTTAAAGGTTTGGGGTTTCCCATTAGAACCTGACATTTTTGATGAGCACAAATAACATAAAATTGAGGTTAGAGTTCCTGTTTCATGTGCTTTATGACAGCTGTAAAACTTCCAGGAGGAAGCCAAGCCAGGAGGTGAACCTTACAACTCAGCTTGGTGTCCAGCTAGCATTTCACTCAAAGGCAACACACTGCGAGTTTCTCTAAAATGTATCAAGATACAGTCGTCATTAATTACATGGAACGACAGTACATAATCCTGATTCCTTGCTTGACCACGGGGATTAAATCCATTATCCCCAGCCGTCAGGATGACTCGGTAGCCCAGTGTTCGCCTGTGCGGGGCTGATGTGTGTGGAGCTGGGCACTTGCAGGTGCACCAAAGCTTCCTGCAGCCCCTCTGCACGGCCAACACGTGGCTCAGTTCTTTCCAGAGTAGCATCAGCATCTGGCTATTGAAAGGGTAGGAGAAATGACATACACTTCAGCCTCTCTGGTGACCCTGCCTGCTGAAAATGCACTCACGCAGACTCGCTATCAATTCACAACCACAAATGAGCAGCAGGAAATAGAGCTTGGTGTTGAAAAGAAATAAAACTAAAAAAAAAAAAACTAAAACCTTTATAAGTGTAAAATACTGCATGGTCCAGCCTGACTCCCCCACCCTTTTTCTAAGCTGATCTTGCCTCAATGCTCTTTTTATTTCTTTTCCCTGCGGACACTGCTGAGGCAGAGACAGTCACCAAATGACCACAGCTATGGCTTCTGATTTATTACCATGATAACCAGGTATTAATATTTCAGTGTCCTGGCTCATTATTATTCTGGATAGTCCTTTTGATTTAGTTCGCAATCAGCTTCATTAAGATACAGAGGCAATGCCAGGTCTTTGGGATGCTCACAGGCTACGTACGATATTTTGCAATTGCATCGCTGGGTAAGATCATTACTTTAAAAGATTTCTTTTGTTGGGGACTGTTCAGATTCATCCAAGTTTTACTACAATGTAATCACTCTTAGCTTTAAAGAAAAAAAAAATGTGCCAGTGACAACTTGGTAAGAACTTGAACATTATTTTAATTCTTTAGTAATTTCATTTTTCACCTAATGTTTGGGATATAGGTCTTTACAAATCCAAAAACTCTGCAGATTTAAAATACCACTCAATCATCCAGAAAAATGTCAATGACAAATGTATCAGAAAACTCATCATACAATAATTTGGAGGCCTAAAATTCTTGACGATAAGAAGGGGGATCCTAATGTTTAATGAAAAATTCTTGGAGAGACTGGAATTTTCAGCAAAGTCTTGTGAATTATTTAGAGTAGATAAATAGATATTGTCTCTAAGGGAAGAATGTGTTTCACTCAGTGTCTGAGATGTATTTTGACAGAATATTTTCAGAGGAAAATTTTGTGTTTCAAAGTTATTTACGAGATACTAAGGGAAAAGAAAAAGAAAGAAAAAAAAGAAAAAAAAAGCTCATTTATTGTTCTTTTTAAAAATAAAACAAGCAGTAAGACAAGAAAAGAATTACAAGCGTTAGTTCTTCTTTTTGCAAGCAAGCTTTGGCATTACAGTGTGTAGGGACCATTTGGTGACTTTTGGTAGGCATTTCCAACAAACAGAGCATTAAAGACATGCCCAACACATACCGACATTCTGATTTCAGGAGATATGAGGCACAAAGTACCTCAGAATAAGTCAGTCTCATTCACCATTTGCATTTACAAAATGAGGAGATTAGTTAGGTATCAACGTTTTCTAAACTCAGTTTTCCAAAGACGCCGTCAAAAGTCTGCTTGCTTAAGGATAAGGAAGGACAACGGAGAGTGGAGCTTTCCGGGGTATGGTATGGTGCAGCAACATGCAAAATCGCTTCTGAGGCACAGTTGTGTGAATCTGAAGTGGCTCGGATAGGAATGCAACAACCCAACATTTAACAGTGCATAACCTGTGTCCTCTGGCTGAGCAGCAAGATGAGCAGTTGCCCAAGACTCTAAAACTCATTTACAGTGCTGCATGCCTCCCAGCACTGCCCAGGGCTGCAAAGCTGATGTGAGTCCCCCCCCCCATTTCATGGCACGGTGGGTGGGAGAGGCAGTGTGCTGCAGGACTGCCCTCCTTGGCCTAGCGCTCAGGAATGCCTTAGGTATGAAGCGAGTCGCAGGAGGCTGCAGCTTTCGAATGAAAGCTGTAACAAACCCTCATATTCAACTGTTATTTCCCCAAACTCAGTTCAATGACACCATGAAAATTTGTGGTTTCAGGTTGCTCTTTTTCCCTCTTTTTTCCTCCCTGCGTCCATTTCTTGCCCTGCCTGTACTCTGCTTGCTGAAAGTTACTAGCACAGATAAGTCAGGACACACAATCAGTGCATCGCATTTTTAACTTCCTCTACCAAATATCCACCACCTTAATATGTTTTAAGCTCTTTTCAAAAATCTCAGTTAATAATTACGACTGATACGACAGTGTCTTCAGCAAATTGCTTTTTGAAGCAGTCAGTAAAGCAGTAGCCTGTATCTTAGCAGTCTGCAATAAAATACGGCTGAGCACTTAATGTTTTTCAGAAGATAAACATAAAGCGGTATAAATTAATTTTATCTAGAAAATCCTGAACCTGAGTAATCTGGTTATCCTCACAAAAGATATGACACTTTATCTCACTAACATTCTACCAAGGCATCAATTATTCTGCTCCACGTATGAATGGTCTTAGGGCAGCTGTGAAGTGGTCGGTGTGTGTGCTTTGCTCGAAGAGAGATTGATAATACCTAGGACATGGTTTAGTGGGTGACATTGGTAGTGGGGTGATGGTTGGACCAAATGATCTTGGAGAGCTTTTCCAACCTTAATGATTCTATGACTCTGTGATAATAATAATAATGAATGACTTGAAGGAATAGCTATTGGTGGGTCACACCATGCAAGCACAGTATTTCTGCTTTGCAAGGGCTGGTTTGTTGGCCGAGACCTCTTCTCTCCTGTTCAGCACCCAGGGTTGCTGCCAGTCATTCCCCAAGACCAATGAAACACAACAGGCAAAAAATCTGCTTCAATTCTCTGTGCAGAAGAAGAGCTGAGGAGACCATAAATGCGAAAGAGCATTGATGCCTCTGAACTGTAGGAAAGGTGATTTCTTCATTACAGGAGACTGGGGCTGCTGGCTTCCCTGACTCGTGCAAGAGATACTATTTCATGTTCAAATATCACGTACAGGCTCCATGTGACAAACAAGAAAGTATGAGCCATCCATCACATCAACTATGTTAAAATTTACTGCAGATTGTTTCCCATAAAGGGTGTGTGTGTCTGTGTGTGTGTGACATTGAGCTCAGTAACAGTTTGGTGGTTTCTTTTTTTTGTTTGTTTGTTTGTTTGTTTTTCAGCTACAAGCCATGATACTGCCAGGTGTGGAGGGCTCTGTGTTTATTCTGTGGAATATTTAGCACTACAAAGAGCTGCCGCACAGTTTTTCCATACTTTATGACGTATTTATTTTTATTTAACTAACGTTTTTGTTTTGAAGTGACAGAGCAAAATTAACAGTATTTTATTTAAAATGTATAGCAAAGTAGTCAGCCTGAGATAAAAGACAGATTTTCCATATATTCTGAATAAAGTATCACTAGGTTGATACTTAAATGGACATTTTCAGGCATGAGACTACCTAAAGTTAACCAGATGTTGCAACATCTTCCTCGAGCCATGTTCAAGAACTCGAAGAGATTCACAGTGTTGTTCTGTAACTGGAATATATGTATTCTATTAAAATTTTCCATAGAACCATAAACTTGAAATGTGCATACTTGAAATGGAACAAGATAGTCTTGGGAAACTTGTGATTCCTCTTAAACTGACATTTCTTCATGTGCCTTTGATTTCATGTAAGACTGGAATAATGTTGCCGCTACAAAAACAGTCTGATTTGCTCAGCTCTGTTGGCTAATGATATAGGAACATGTCTGATTAAGTGAGACCGTGGATATCTCAGGAGACAATTTTATAAATCAGATTTTATGACAAAATTACAGATGTAATGCTATTTGTAAACTAGATCGTTATGGATAATAGAGATTTTAAAAAAAAAGTACTAGAGGATCAATAAATAATCCAAGCTGATCATCAGAGCAAATCACATACCACACACAATTATTTTAGCTTTTAAAAAAATCTCTTCAGGCAACATATTTTCCACCAAGATACTGAAAATGAGAACAGATTATTATAGCTTTTTGCTTATTATCCCAAACAAAAATTTAGTCTGGCAGAAGATTCATTTGACACTACTCACATCTTTTTATAAACATCAGGATAAACAACTGTCCGCTTTGCTTTGCGTGCAGCCTGTATGGTATTAATGACAATTCTGCAAGGTTGGTTTAACAGCAATGATTAAACCAGCCTGTAATTCAATTAAATGAGATAATGATTCACTGCAATCCATAATCATATGCAGGGAGAACTATAAAAATTATGTCTAAGTTAAAAGCATATTACACAAACTATATGGTGAGTAACAGAAAAGGAAGATCAATAAAACATAAAGGAATAAAAAGCTGGTTTTATTTTTTTTCTTATTAATTTCTGAAAATGAAAATAATTCATAAATGTAATATTTCATGTTACACGTAACCTTAAAGTGTATCACTTTTTAATTATATAAGGCAAGATAATCAGACTAAGAAAGAAATCTCCCAAAATGATCTGAGAGAAATATGGATCTCCATTAAATACTCTGCAACTCTGTGGAACTTGAGTTAACAGGGAAACTACACGTTTACATACTAGCGAAGAGTAAAATTTTAGTGCTGAGCATCACTATTGGCTATGTACTAATTTGTGTAAAATGCATGAAAACTTCCAGTCCAAATAAAACAATCTGAGAAACTTTTGTAAGTGGCTTGAGCTTATAGTGTAATTGGTTTAGTTGATTATGTCAGTGGCGACTGAGATGAGGTAATTATTCAGGTCATCAGTCCCATGTCAAGTGGTGTTTATGTGAAATCCATCAGGCGCATAAGCTTCAACATTATCTGCACAAAATAATTCAGGCTGACCTTTGAGAGAAAGAACTGTTACAGCTTAGTCACATACACATTTACATTTGGAAACTGGAAAAAAAAATCAGGAATTTAAATGATTTTTGTCTAACTGTTGTTTGGACAAAACCCCAGACACCTGGCCTGGGGAGATGCTGTTTGCACGGTGGAAAGCAATGAGACAAAAGCAGAAAGAGTATCCCTGCATGAAGTGATGCAGCGGCATGCAGAACTCCGTGATCTGCAGAGGAACACAGCAGCCTAAAGCAGAACTTTGTACCCAAATGCAAGCTTGAAGGATGCTATCCATTCCAGCAGCTGAACATGAAAGGCACAAAAATGCCACCTTTGCTTCACAGCATTACAAACAGATTTATGTTACAATGCAAATCCCACTCCAGGAGAAAAAAACACGGGACAGTGTTCAGACAGGAAGATGATGAGCCACAGTTTTCCCCCTCCATTTTGTGGGATATGTTTTATGTCACTTATACAATAAACCCCTGTCGTATCAGTCACATTACATGTCTTTAAATAAATGGATAGTTTAGCATACGTATCATCTCTGCAAAGGCCCTTACTTAACCTCATCTAATCTAAATCTCGGTAATCACCTCTAAGAATAGTTTCAGGAAAGTTCATTTTTGAATGAACTTGCAAAAGCTTGCATTACACAACCAATAAAACCAGTGCCACTTGTGTAATGAATGAAGTAAAAAGAATGGGCAATTAAAGCAGTGTGATGTCTCTTTTTTAACGACATGTACAGTTTGAACTGGCTTCAGTGTTACTAGCAATACCAGCAGCTGGCAGAAGCCTCGGGAAGCTGCTGCTCGAGGATCTAAGGAACACACAAGAAAAATGAACTCAATGAGATGAAAACAGGACTGTTACACAGAAAGCAGCAAGCATTTTTCCTTCTCACTCCTGCAGGAAGTTCTCGTGACCTTCCCTTGAGGCAAGCTGGTTGTACAGGAGCCCTTCACCACACTTTATCTCCTAAGGGAGGCTCAGACACAGAGGGCCACTTCTTCTCTCGCAGTGTGCAAAGCACTCCTTTATCCTTGCCATCTTCTGCCTGCATTTCCCCCAAATCACGCTGTGTGCAAAGGGCTGGAGGGCTGCTGCAGTACAGAAGAAATTTTTTGGTTGTATAACCTGACCAACAGCCAGTGCTTGCTAGCACCTCACCATCCTGACTGCTGTACTGCATGGAGCAGAAGCAGGGCCATTTTGGTCCCCTGCATCCTCTCTGCCATCCTCTTTGCTGCAGGAGGCCAGGAGCAGAGTGCATTCAGGAGTGGAAATAGCCCTGCAAAAATAAAAAGATCTGAGGGGCACAGCTGAGTTGCAAGGGGGAGTGGATCGCCTTGCTAGATGTTTTGTTGTGGGTTCAGATGACACTTGGTGATTATTCTTAAAACAGAAGCAATCAGAATCATGTTACTGCATGAAAAATGTTTTCTTGTAGTTTCCACTCTGAACTCTAGCCTGAAGCAAAGAACTGAAGACCTGAACACACAGTTAAAAGCAAATTGCAGGTACCACAAAATCAGGAATACTTTAACTTTTGGGCACTTGAATTAGGAATTTTAATGGAAAAAAAATCATTAAATTTCCCTTGAAAATATAAACAAGTTTTTATATATATATATATATACACACACATATATATATGTAAATAATTTATTTGTTCAGGTTGTTAGCAGGTATACACATTCATGATAAAGAAAAGATTTGTAAAAATAATATATAATTTTACAGTGACAGCTGGTGAGACTACATTAGGTATGTACCGATCAGACTTAAGCTCCATCAGGTAGGAGAAATGCCATTGCTAGTGACAGTAGGCTTGTGCAGCAGAACCTATAAAGATCATGAAGACATTTATATGGAAATAAAGGGAACTGGGATCATTGTTCCATAACTGAAAACAGAAGCTACTTTCATTGTATTCAGATCAATGCAAAATTAATCTTTGCAATGTATGTGACATGGTCACAGCAGAAGTAAACAAGGTACAATAGTAGAAAAGGAATATGTAAGGAAACTTTAGAGAAATTGTGTTTAATAAAAATAAAACGTACTTAAAATGAACAGACAGTTCATCTAGAAGAGTTGCCTTAGGCTAGTTTACTTCCATTAGCCATACATTAAAAGGAAGTTATCTCTGGGTTCACTACCACTGAAAACAGACCAGGATTCTGCTTCTGGGGAAAAGTTCTGTATTCTGCTTTTGAGGGCCTGGCTGCAGAGGACAAAAAATACTGTGGGAAGATGGCAGGGGAAGTAATAATATTTTTATCAGGTTACATTTCACATTTTCAGTTTATTTTGACCATTATGTTAGGTACAACTACTAAGAAGTGACGATCCCTGACAAATAATGCAACCTTACTAATCCTAGCTTTACTGTTTTATAGCACATAGTAATCAGTGTTAATACCGTCAAATGTTAGCGCTATGTTTTGGTGGTGTTGACAGTAATAATGCAAGATACATGGCAGCCAAATTTATACATTCCTCCTTGCTATGCCTGCTTTTCAGTGTTTGTGCTAGACACAGGTCGGTCTTCTCTGGCTTCAAAGTAAGGGAGGAGGTATTGATAAGGCAGAAGCGAGAGGTCTGACTTCAGAAAACAATGTAAATGATGGACTTCATTTTAACAGAGATCCTGACTCAGTGAATGGTGAGCTGATCTCAATTTCATATCTTTGTCTTTCACCGTCTTCCTATGCAACATTTAGCAAGGCTTCCAAGGGCCGTAAACAGTCCTGTAAACAAGGATAATGCATTTCTGGGTCCTAAAATGAACAGCAGGTTAGGAAGCCTTGCTCAGAACAGGTGTTTCCAATGAGCGATGGATTTAAGACAGGGCAGCACTGAACACTTCCCCCCCATGAATAAGTTTAGGCTGGGAGCTCTGACTGCTCCTGCTGATTGCTGTGCAAAGCTGCAGGGAGCCTGGGAACCACTGAAAAAAAATGAGATTTTCATAAGGATCAAACTTTCTGTGGAAAGAAGTGCATAGAAACCATTTTGGGGGATCCCTCAATTTCCAATGACTTCAAAATCTGGAGTTATAATAATTATCTTCCTATCAATTACACTATTGAAACATCGTTTTTTTATGTTTTTGTTTGTTTTTTGATTTGATTTTTTGATTTGTTTTTTTTTTCCCAAAAAGGCAAAAGCCCTAAGACCTAAACAAAATGATGGACAGATCATCTAACAGCATAACCCAGACCTGATGTGACTTCAGTCCAGTGCTGTCTCTCAGCACAGTACATTTAGGAACGTGCAGAAATCGGTTTAGATCTGAACTCCAAGTCTTGGGCCTTATGGATGCTACTGTTAATTTTTCTTCTGGCATCTAAACACACTCATATATATACACACACACATCCGTTCATCCGTTCACACACATTTAAGATTAAAAAGGAGAGTTTGCACCATTTTATAAACATATTATGTAGCATATTCAGAAGCAATGTGAAACACATTTTGTGCGCTAACATAACTATCAAAAAATATTTCCCTTGACTTTCAAGGCATATCATTCAGCTCTTCTTCTGTGTGTTCAATAGATGCATTTTTCTTGCTGTTGTGTTCTTTCAGACACAGGCTGCCTCTAACTTAGATCTGTTGCAAGAGGCTAAACAGTGTTTGAATGCATAGGGTTTTTTTTCAGAAGCTCTCTCCAAAAATAATGATTCACAAAATCTTTGGAAACTAGAAGTTTTATTTTGACACTGGGTGAGAAACAAATGCACAACTTTCTCCTCTCGCATAATCTATCATTGTTTCTAATCTCCCTGTCCTGTAAAATACATTTCAAAGGCCCTAGTGCAGAGCATTTTCATTGTGGAGCTCTCTGAAGAGACGCTACCAGTGATGAGTTTGCAAGCACCCTCTTGTGGCAGTGATCTCCTGTAGTCGTGTTAGAAAAGACTTCCCATGAAATTTCAGTTCCTTTCCTCCAACTTCTGTAAATTCATTTGGCCTATATTTCTCTGAACCATCTCGTAGCGGAATCACACCAAACCCAAACCTTGTTAAGAAAGAGCTTGATATAAATCAAGATGATACAAATCAGGCTTGTCAGCTCTCAGCTGTCTTGCACCTTACTTGTCTTGCATGCCAGCTCCCACACAGTGTGGCTATGGGATGCACATGCGTGTCTCAAATCAAACTTCACATAGAGGAACAGACCAATCTCCACAATGAAAATGCTTTGATCGAGGACAAAGAAAATTGTGCTCTTGTGATTTACACTATCAAGCACTGACAACTCTGTAACGTTCATGACTGGGTTAGAGAGCAAGAACTAACTCCTGCTATAAAAACCATCCAACTACTGTTCTGCTATTCTATAAATGCAGTAACTGATGCATATGGCCACTGGAGTGGAAACCCAGTAAGGAACGTGTAGGTTTGGCATCACCCTAGGAGAAATGCATCTGCTTTAACAAAAGGCAGGATGGTATTTCTGAAAAATCAGAGACAAGTACTTAGCTAGATCAAGAGCACTGTTGCTACTGGCTTTCAAGTCCTAGGGAGCAGCCTTACATTTATTTAGCACTGTATTTAGGGAACAGGCTGGTCCACATTTATGCTTACCTGCAAGAGGCTCAGCTTGACTTTTTGTTTGAGCAACCACACACCATGACATTGAATTCAGAGGGGACATTTTTACCTCTAGTACGTTACCATTTTTTGTAGATTCAATTTTCTAAAATCTCAAAGAGGATGGCTTTTAGGCAGCTTTTTATTTATTTGTTTATTTGTTTATTAATATGCAGATATTTTAATTTTCTCATTATCTCAATAAGTTGAGTAAGGATTCGTCATTCACTGCAGCTGTAATCTGTGTCAATATATGAGCAAACAGCTCTGTTAAGGGGAAAATTGTATTTACAATATCCAAGTGAGACACTAGCATGAAGACCTTACCTGTCTTAAGTCAACTACAGTACTGCAACTGGAGATGAATAAGCCAATGCAGTACATGTTTGAACTGTATGTCACTAAGCATCAAGAGCTGAGTGAAGTTCTACCTGTCACTTGTGCAGTTCTTCCTCTTATCAAAGCCTGTGGCCACCCCGTCCATCTCAGCTGAGTGTCTAGTTTCATGCCATAAGGGCAGGAAAGCATCTTCTGCCTCTGTGTTTGGACATAAGAATTTCATCATTTTATGAGTACAACCCATTCACCTAAATAATAAAGACATGTAGGGAGGGAACTGATCATTAATACATTGCTGAATTTGAAAAAAGAAGACAGAATTAACTATCTGAAAAAATAATAACAATAAAAAGATGGAGGAGTAATTTCATATTTATATTCAAATATCTAGAATTACTAAAGATGACCTGCCTGTATAAAGGACTGCTAAATCAAGAATACTGTATATCCACTTTATGGAATACTGTTTCAGTCAAACAATCCAGAAACTATTTTTCTTCTACTCCATTAAACTGGAAAATATTTGGGTCTGAACTCCAGGAATTCATATAAGCAATCTACTTCTTAAGGACCTGTGCCTATAAGAGAAATAGGAAACATTTAAAACACAGTATTCCAAAGAAAGTAACATTCTTGCTGAAAAGAAACCTGCTTAAAAAAAAAAAAAAAAAAAAAAAAAGCAGTATATATCAAACATATCTGACTGAGTTTTTCAGAGCTGTTTGCAGTGAGCTTGACACAGCAGCTGAAGAATTACACCAGTGTGACACTGGCTCTTTGGGTGCTTCAGGGCAGTGTTTGACTGCAGGATGGTATTTTTCCTGCTAGTGGCTCACTAATGAGAGCAGTATCTAGACACACTAAGGGTCTTTTGAATGATGCTCCAGGCCCCTGGAGGAAAGATTTCTGTCTTACAGAGCATTTTCAATACACAGTCAGAAACTACACACTAAAAACAAAACAAAACCAAAACAAACAAATAAAACCAAGCAAACAAAAGAAAAATAGTTTTGCTTAGCTGGCTGCAAAGCAGCGTACAGCTTTCAAAAGAAAATAAACATAGTTTTATGCCCATGACTCACCACCAAAGCTTTCCAATCTCTCCATCTGAAGATCAGCAAATGAATACCTTTATATAAAATAACAGGATACAGAAAAATATTGGCTGGCTACCCGATGCACTCCATCTCGGTTTGTGTTAGCTATTACTGTTCACAAGAACAGTACGTTCATCTTATTAAATCTTATAACAACGCCTTATTACATCCAGTGTTTGCCAAACATCATAGCAATTATCGGACTCGCGCTTTCATCTAACTACACTTTTGGCTGCAGCCATAACTGTTCGTGTCTTGAAAAAATTAGAGATTAACAAATGGGCCTGCACACCCATTAGCTCTCTGTGCTGCTTCCCAGGATTTTGTATAGCAGAAGGATAGTTCCCATCAGCTCAGTACTGCATCAAGGTCACACAGGCTGTCAGGGCTGATCTGTTGCTGTTAGAGAACTCCATCTTAGCAAAAAGGCTGGCAAGCGCGGAAAACTGGAAGTGTTTTTCTGCTAAAGGTATAAACAAAGGTATACCCACAACTGCTGAGATCCCAATATGGTAAATGAGGACCTCTGGTGGAAATGGACTTGGTTGCTTAGAGACGCTAGCCCATTAAACCAGTGTAGAAATGGCCTGGAAACACAATTTTCTTCATTTTTTGTGGTGCTCAACTCCACAGCGCTGGACTAGGAAATGGGAACAAAGAAACACATTTTCCTTGAAGAAATATTGTAAAAATTATTCCATTAACATTTGGGCAATTTTTCTATTTCATAAAGATGGAGAGCATGATAAAGAAACTCTCCAACAACTGGATGTCCATAGGAGTGTTAGCAGTAAACAGGAATAGTGAGAATAAAAAGGTGGGATGAAGAGGTATTTCTGCGTCTAAAAGGCAGATAACATATAGTGGTACAACTAAATATTATAGGGTGTTGGAACTATATTTAAGGTCTCTCCCAACCCAAGCCATTCTATGATTCTATTATTATAAATTTGGCATTTAGTTAGAAGTGACGTATGACATTCTTAATGTAAATTTTCAGCCCTGCAGCCTAATTATATACATTATTCTGAAGACAACAACAACAAAAACCAAGCAACCTAACTAACTTGACATTTTTACACTATAAACGAGTAACAGTCATTTTTATAAAGCTACCCCTTGTCCGTTTAGCAATTACTCAAAGGTCACATTTGTGGACAAAGCATATAATTTTGCAGGAGGCTGAAGAAAAACAGAAGAGTGACATTTCCAGGTTTGCTTGATGATTAAATATACCACAACAAAGATGCTAAATGGTAAATATTTTGTTCTGCACCTTTTTAGCACTTGGCTTCTTGTCACATTACCATAACTGAGTGTGTGGAGAATTTGCCATCCTCCTTCCACAGCAGACCCCTCTGAGCATCCTTGAAATGCTCTGTGTAAATCCAGCCTCCCTGATCTCCCCACAGAGCTGAGCCGGGGCACACCAACAGCGCAAGGCATTGCCCCCAGGCTTGCTGTTCTGTTGGACCTCAGGACCCGTGGTAGCCACAAGCACTACCCTTCACTGCCACCAAATCCACATCTGTGCTGTTTCTTCAGCCATAATCTCTGGAATCTAATGCATTGAGGTCTGCATTTTCTGTTGCTTTTGTTGTTGGTGGTGATGTTTTGTGTTTCTTTTTGATTATTATTATTCTAATGTGTGTTTTATCATCTGATGCCAAATGTCTCATTTCCTAGGACTGACTTTCCCACTTCTTTTCCAAAGAAAATAAATGTACAACTAACACTCAGTTGTGAAAAGGTGAGAAGGGACATGCACACTTTGTAGCCTTCTAAACCTCCAGACCCTGTATTTAACAGAGAACTTAAAACTCCCCACAGAAGTCCATCACTCTTGTGCCAGCACTACTGAATGAGACCCAAAAGCCCCTTCCACACCTCAGGAAGTACATGAAATGGTATCAGCCACACAGTGGCGATGACTCATACAGGAGCAGTAAAAAGAAGGAGGTGTGCACCTTACAGATTCCAAAGAAAACACTGTTTGCAGGATATGATCCTTTCCATTTTTAAGTCAGACATGTTTTGTTGTTGTTGTTTGTGTTTTGTTTTTTCTTCTGTTAAAAATTGTGTGCTAACTCATCATCCTCAGTTGGATTACAAAGCTCAGGGAGGAAATATGAAGATCTTGCCTCTGTCAGAAAATTGACAACTTACAATTTCCTTCTCTTTTTAAGTTCATGAACAAGTAAAATAGTTTTCACAGCCAGATTTGAAAATTACTGATTTAATAGCATTTTACCTTCCATATATCTTCATTGGTTCCTGGTAAATTGTTTGTGGCATGAGGAACTTCATCAGCGTGTGGCTTTCTGCATCAGAAGTCTCTGGCCTAAACATTCACTTAAGAACAAAAACACCAGTAAACTTACAGAGATTTAAAATCTTTTCAGAGAATTTATAATTAAATATATAAGTCATTTCTAGTTCCCCTATCAAGTCTACTAAAATTTTCATCACTCTTTAGAAATGCTTTGATATGGAGATAGGCTGTGAAGCTCAGTTTCCACTGGCTTTTATTTTTAATTCAACAGGAATAAAGGTGACTCAGGTCTGTGCAGCAAAGCTGCACTGTAGTAAAAACAAAAGGAAAGCTTGTTCAGATCTTCCTTCAACTTCACAGATGAGAAAGGCTATTTTTTACAGAAATGAAATAGAAACAAAAAAAATATGAACAAGTATGGCCATATGGTCAAGCTTCCACCTGCAGCTCATCAGGCAAAGCATCTTTGTCACAATTTCAGAAGCTACATTTTTTTTTCTTTTCTTTCTTTGATGAGTAAAAGCTAATTTACTTAGATGGTTTACAGTTGCTAACTAAATGTTGCAGTTTCTTGTTTCAGACCTCATCTAAGGTCAGGTCATTTGGGAGTTTTATGGACAAAAAAACCAAAGTGCTAGACCTGAGATATGAGAAGTAGAGGAGCAGCATCACCTTACTAGAAACCTCCAGGCAATTTTTTCTTTCTTATTTGAATTCAAATTCTTTGAGGGAGATCTGTTCACTGTACGCACACAGTCCATGAAATGTACTGCGACAATCTCACAGCCGCACACAAAAACAGCGCTGCTCCTCGGGCACCCACCTGTAGGCAGTCCTGCTGGGAGGCTCCGTGCACAAGGAGCTCTGCTCATAAATCAGCTGCACTGCCTGCCATAAGCATAAACTGGGTCAATCTAAAAGTGCTTGCAGAAGATAAAATGGCAATAGCGAGTGAAAGACATTTCACAATCCTGCATCTTAGAGAAGAACAATTTTGGTGATAAGTTTTAACAGAAAGGCTGACGTTCATTCACCATGCCTCCCTCATTCATTGTTTTCCTCCTTTTTGTTCCTGGAAACCTCATATGCCTTACTGCTTCTAAAGTGTCTCTGTTTAGCATTAAATATTTTGATTTGATTCACATTGTATCACTAACAGGATGATTGGGAGGTAATGTATGGCAGTAAAGGCCTGCGGTACCTGCTTGTATTTTTAAAATTCAAAAACAACTTTTTCAAAGTCTCCAGGCAGCTACATTTCTTGTAACAGGTATGACTGGTGAGGCAGCTCTTGTCTGTCACATCAAATTACCTCTCTTTCACAGGGAGTTTTCCACAGTTATGTCATGGATCCAGTGCACTTCGTGGGAACTTGTGTGGAGATGAGTGTTGTAAATGCACTGAGACACCTGAATTCAGCCAGCTGCACACAGGCTATTTTAACTCAGGTAAGACGCTAACAAGATTATGAAGTACCTAGTTCTCAATTAAGGGTCCTACGACACAAGCACTTATGCTCAGGAATACCTTTGCACATGGCTAGCCCTGTTGCACTCTCATGAGGAAGGATTTCGCTGGCTGGGAAATGCCCACAGCCCATGCGGCAGCAGGAGAAAACACCACCAATGCCAGAAGCAGCAAAATAAAGCAAAGCAAAACCTGCAGCAGCATCCTTCCCATACAGGAGAGGCAGATGGCCAGGAAGATTCAGCCCTCCCCTAAGTCAGCGGCCAGAGGACAGCAGCTCGACATGGGCTGGGGCTGGTTTTGCTTTGTTTTGCTTTCATCCATGCCTAAAGGCACTTTTACAAGAACATGGCTGGTCTTCCCCTGTTTCCCAAGCAAATGGTGTGCCAAGACTTTTTTCATAGGAGCTACAAATAGCAAGATACCTACTAGGTTTTCTAGAAAAATGCCAAAGACCTCCTTTTATTTTTTTCAAGCATAATGAATATATTCCATTACTTGCCACTTTTCCTCTTCATAAAACTAATAACAATAGCTCTAAGTGCCAGCCTGTCCCTCTAGTAGCAATACAGACCAAACTTCCCTCCAGGGCCTAATTTTGGGCTATGGTGGTGGCTGGCAGGTATCAGCATCAGTGCTTGCCTACTTAATGGCTGTTTCAAAGACAGGGCCTCATGTACAGAGAGGCAGAAGACAAAGAAACAAAAACAAAAGCAAAAACCCAGCACATATGTGAGAGGGTTTTAACATATCACCAGATCAGCCGCCCAAGTATTACAGGGTCAGGCTCGAAACATTATACATCCGAAATGTGTGAAGCAACAAAAGCCTGACCGTGAGTCATTCCCATTTTGAATCAGCTTGCTTTCAAATTACTCCCTGTGGAATTTAACAGACATAATAGAAAATAATAGAATTGAAAAATGGGAACTATTTCCACATTGTGGGTTTTTCCCATAGTGGCTGCGATTTGAATTGCTAATTCGCTGCCAGATGTGCAACTACAGACTCTGTGACAACCATCCCCTTCATATGGTACTTAATTATTTCTTATTGTAATATTCTTGGCATGAAACAAAATTATATTTAGCCCAGGTTGGAGGGGTTTTGGGGTTTGTTTTTAATGACGGAACCCTTAGAGATGGATAAATCCATATCTATGTGGCATAGCATTTTAAATAATTTAATAACGTAACCTTCTGAGAGCAGCCTTATTTATGAAAGCATTAAAGGAGAACTCCTGTCTCCAATAAAGCCAGTAGGAGTTCCTCATGGCTTGCACATACTCCAGAGATTTTAATTTCTATTTTAAAAACTACCAGCAGTTTTTAGTAAGTGTCCTTTGTGCAGCTATATCTGACTCCACAGTACAACAACAGGAAGAGCGCACAGAAAAATAGTTAGCCATTTGTTGAAAAGCCTGAAATAAATGACGAACTAGGAGAACCACTTGGGTCTAGTCCAGGTGCTAGATGTGTGGACACTGTTGGCCACTTCCAGAAGGGCTGACCCTGGGCAGGGTGGATGTGAGCTGGGCTGGACACATCCTCCAGTGCCCGAGACCATCTCCTTTGGCCGTGATCACACAGCCTGTGCTTATCGAGTGTGTCCCTCTACATTAAAAAGCTGCCGACTCTATCTAAATCAATCTTTATTGCAAAATTAGCACTGATTTTTAGTTAATGATCACGTATCACTTTTCTGTAGAGGAAGAAAATTGTGTTTTAATGAAATGTAATTTAAAATAAACCTGATATGCATTAAGCTCATCTGGCACTAAGCAACCAACACCTGTAAAGTAATGCAAGAGTTACTACTGAGTCTCTGTGAAAATGAAGTACTACTCACATAGAACTGTACTGTGATAAATTACCTGATTTTTGCTGGTCTCTGCTGCACAGTAGTTATTACCACTATGTATAACAGGGCTTTGTTTTTTTTATCTTCCAGTATATGACTTCTTGAACAGTAAGACAGATTTCGAATGTAATAGTACCTGCTGAAATGTCTGGATAGATCCAAATAGGTATTTTGATTGTATTCCTTGTTTGACATTTAGCTGTATTTATTTTCACAGTTTATATTATTCCCAAGCACATACACAAGATCAAGTGAGTAAAATTAGTATGGAAAAAAAGCAATTCCTGTGCCACTTGCAAAAGAGGCACATACATATTTCAAAACCGTTATGAAATGGCCCCTGAAACCCAGAGATAAGCCAGACTGAGTGGAAAACAAACACATCTCACATCTCTGAGAAGTGTACTAGCAGAAGGAAAAGTAGTAAGAGCCTCCTGCTGGGAGGGATGCCCAGCTCTTCCCTTCAACAAGTCAGTGTTGACAGGGGTCCTTCAGAAACCAAAACCCAAATCACTACTTCCAGCACTACTGGGAGTGACGGACATGAAGGGAACTCAAAGTTAAGCTCTCGATGACTCTGAACGATGTGGAACGAGGAACTGCTGTTACCCTCAGCCTTTACCCAAACCCATCGCTCCTGTGGTGCTTCTTTTAGCAGGAAGCTCTGAATCCAGCGCCTGAGATGGGAACATTTGTTCTTCCTCTTCAGATTTCATGTCTTGAGACCAAAAACCTTAACGTACAAGACACCAGACATATAACAGCTGGTACTTAGCTTAAAGCTGAAGAATTCTGGAATTTTTGGACCTCTGAGCCCACATCCTTTCCTAGCATACTTGAAGCATGGTAGCTTCTACAACCTACTGAAACCCAACAGGAC
This sequence comes from Anser cygnoides, assembly GCF_040182565.1. Classification (NCBI taxonomy): domain Eukaryota; kingdom Metazoa; phylum Chordata; class Aves; order Anseriformes; family Anatidae; genus Anser; species Anser cygnoides. The sequence continues at coordinate 87,171,730 of NC_089874.1, forward strand.
CCAGTTTTTCAGAACAAGTGGATGCTTCTTACTTAAGAGTGCCATCTCGTTCAACTTCCACTTTCTTCCTGAAAGATGTTATTGCCATGCACTTTGTTTCAGGTCAGGCATGAGGTCTGAAAAGTGACTTCTACACAGAACAGTATCCTAATTCAAGGAGCACTCCTTGTCCAGAGATCTGAAATACCCCTATGGTCAAGCATTTGTTCTGTCTTAGACTCATAGAGAAGTATTACTGAAAACTAGAAGCTTTTATAATCTACATTAGATATCTTAGTCATTGAGGAGGGCAGAGGAAGGTAGAACAACAACATAGCTCAGAGATTAATCACTTCCACTAGTATATATTTTAGTATGCCAGGTATCAGTAGAGTTGCTGGAATCAAAACAAGTGGATTCTCCGTACAGTCACACTTTCTTTATATATGTCAGTGGTCACTGAAACTGAATGAATGGCTCAAAAATGAATGTTTTAATGCCACTATAAAACAGTACAGAGCTCCAGCATCATTTCATTTTGGTCTTACCCTCTTTGAAAAAAAAATTTGAGTCTATTAATGAAAATACAAATGGCACAGAAAAACTAAGGCAGCAAGAACAGCAAATGAATGCTTTGGGGAACGTGAACCTTTGTATAGTTCTGTACTAGTGGAAAATGCCTTCTACTTCTGAACTTTTGATGCTGAATTTGCAGCAGCTATGCTGTCTGTATCCCACGTGCAGGTTCTTTAAAACACTCCTCTTAAACTTCTTCATACTCAGAATAGTTCTTGAGATTCAAGTTTTGTGGTTGTTTTATGCCTAGAGGTGAATCATTACTGAAACTTGACGGCCATCCCTCGAAAAACTTCCTGCCTTTTCGCTCTCTCTAAGTACTGAACACCTCTGACAGGTTTCAGACGCACAAACTTTGTCACAGATGTGGTTTTATGCTGGAAGCATTAAGCAAATTTGATCCTGCATCTGAGGTTTCTCAGTCCAAAGTCAGGTACTTTTTAAGGCATCCTCGTGACACTACTAATGATCTGTTCAAGACTTTCTATGGAGCTGAAAAAAACAGAACTGCAATACTTAAATTGAAAGGAGAAAAAACAGAACCAAAGAGACAAACCAGGAAGAAATTATCAAAAATTGTTCATTTCCTGCTACAAGAAGATATGTGACCACTAGATTAGAGAGCCAAAAGGAAAAATAACCTTTTACATGTCCCAGGATGCTTCTATGGATTTCTTGTCCTGTATCAGGCTTCAGTTAAAAACCTAAGTCTTCTGCATGGGAAATTCTAGCACCACCACAAGCAAGGAGGAGAGTAATATCTTTTTCCATCTGCTTTATTATAGGATTTAAAACTGAATTTTCTGAAGTTCTTAATGGATTTTTCTGAGCTCCTTTTTCCCAGTGCTTCTTTCTTTCCTCCTGTTTTTAGACCTACTCTCTTTCGCAGTTTCAGCATCAAAAGGAACTTTTGTCTGAAGTTGCCTAGATATCTACAATGTCTGTGCATTACTTCCAAATAACAATTTTAAAATACCAAACTACAAGAACTTGAAATTTATCTAAATCCTGAAACTCGGAGAGCACTTTATACCTCAACAAAATTTCAGGGAAAGGAACTTAGGAGCATGTAAGTGAAAAAATTAGTGTCAGTATTCTTTCTAGAATAATTCCTCCATAGTCCCCTGTCAAGAATATGAACTTGCATTTCCTAATGGATGAGGAAATCAGCAATGTCACATTGTGCATTGTAAAATAAACCTGAAAGATTCTACTGGAAAAATGCTTTAAGGCATACTAAGGTTACATTTCTTATCTGTGTTACAGACGTGTTCTACTGAAAACATTATTATAAGTCTGTCATAATTATTAATGACAAATCTCCCAGAAATCAGTCTCGTTAGAATACCATTAGACTCTTAATGCAGCTATATTTTATTACATCTGGAGTCAACCTGTGCTCAGCTGGGTAACCAGGATCGTCACTGAGGAGCTCTGCAAGTCCAAATACTTAAGATACTGACGTGAAATATCACTTATATTAGAACAAAGGATTTTTATGACCTTTACTTCTGGGCTACTGCCCGGCTGAAAACCTCTCTCCTGTTCAATACACTTTACAAGAAACAACTTGTCAAAATTCTTCAAGGAAACTGCTCTTCATCTGGTTTCTTTAAGAGCTGCATCTCTTGAAACCAGATTAAACTTGTACAAGTTTCTCATGTTGACGACATCTTCAAATCTGAATCTATCAATTCCACTAAGTTGCTTCTGTTAGCTAATGCTGCTTTTGACACTAAGTACGAATCATGTCTTACTACCTGCTTAATGAGTGGAGGATGCAGCGGGTCTCATTATGCATTTACAGTGGTCTGATAAAGAGTTTCCATTTATTTCTAAGCACCCTCATAATCCTTATTAACTGTTCTCTTGACTCCATAGTAATAACATTCCGTGTATATATCCCTTCTACATTATTTTAAAGGATGTGTTTCTGTGCCAGATTTAGAAAGGCATTAGTCACCTAACATTTCGGATGAATGCAGACAAGGGCAGGCAGTCATCTAACCTGCCTACACTATCCCGACGATGCCTCCAAGTGCCTATTTGTGACAGGCTGGTCCATGCTCTGATTATTTCACAGAATTCCCTCTTAGCCTATGACTTCATATTTTCCATGGTCTATCCGCTCCTTTTTGATGGCTTTGCTTGAGCTGCAAATACAGTATTTGAAGGGTTCACAACTCATTTTGAGCTGTTTCTGTATTTTGCCATCTACTATTCCTTGTTTTGTTTTGTTTTGCTCACTCACTTCCTTTTTAAATATATAAATATCCCCGGGGACTTTTTTTTTGGTGTGTTTGGGTATTTCTGTACTATTTATAAGGATTTAAATTACACTACTTTTGCCTTTAGGGTCTTTTTAAAACTAATTCCACCCTAAAAAATTCCCTTTTATGGTTTAATGTCATGATGTTACGTTTCAATACAATCCCTCCCATGAGAATACCTTTCATGAGAGAACATGAGGGAACTGAAACTGACTATGGAAATATGAAAAATTTCCCACAAGTGTAGCAGATGACATTCTTTTTTTTTGTTTTTTTTTTTTTCTGACATGGGAGGACTTAGACACTATGTGCCACAACAGCTGAAAGTGGTATGTGACAGAGACCTTTATCTCCCACCGCAAAATACGGCAGTCCTAATTTTTCATTTCTGCAAGTTAACATCATGCAGACAGAACAAACAACAACAAACAACCACGTTACATGTTACACAAGCTCTGATACTTTTTGTGATACATGATTTTCTGGAAGAGTCTTATCAAGCCCAGTACTCTTTTGCCCACGAACTGGGAACCCCTAGCTCCGTGTCCCCCTCAGCCAGTCACAATTTTAGAAGCACAACCCTTTGGCAAATATAAATTCAGGTGTCATCTCCATGGAGTACTCACCGTGCATATCTCTGTGAAGGGTAATGGTACCTAAACTAGCTTGGAAACCTGAGGCAGTCTAGCAGTGGCGGCACAAAATCCGGGGGCTATTTTGCCTTGCTGAGGAGCAGTCTGCAGTGCAAGGCAGGGAAAAAAAAATGTTTGATGCCTTGAATACCATTGTAAGTCCACCAAGGAGACTAGGTGAGCAATGCCATTCTGAAACATCCTTTTAGAGCCAGAAACGTGCAAACAAATGTAGGTTGCATTCTGTGAAACATCTCCACTCGATTCAGGGGGTCTGTCTCTGGTTCCCTCCTACACATCCTATCTTCTTCAGGAGGTGTTCACGGTGCCCAAACAAGGAAGGCAATCTCTGTAAACTCTCTCAAAAGTCAACAGAGAGAAGCTCTTCAACAGGGGCTTGAGGGGACAGCAATCAGAGCACGAGCATAACATAGACCCCTGAAACACCACCTGGAGAAATCCACTGCTCTCTGCTGAGTAGAGAAGGAATGAGCAGAAACCTTCCTAATTCGTGCAGAAACCTTCTTCCTAATTCATGCACCGCACCATGGTGCGGACCCCCCCACAGGAAACCTGAAGTCCTACTTCACTTGACTTATTGCCATGGTTGGCACAACCCCGCAATCTCACAAGCTTTTCAGGTAGGTGTCTAGACAGTACATCAGCACCTTGTTTTGCTTATTGAGTACAGTGACTTCCAGGCTTCTGAAGCATTGTTGTCCCTCCCCAGGTATTTATTCTTTTGTTTTTTCTACTTAACTTCAGCTGCTAATGAGAGGGGAAATCAAAAGAAACTTAGATTGTAAAGAACAACAACAACCTTGGAAACTCTGTTTTCTCCCTTCAAAAGAAAAAGGAGAGAAGACCAAACAAACAGATTCAGGCCTGTTTGATGGCAGAGCTACAGAACTATGATGCCTCAAAGCACAACCTGCTACAGAGCAGTACAGACTAACAGCATCCTGTATGAAGCATTTATGTGAAAAATTAACTGTGCTCATAGATGGATTTAAGAATATTTTCTGAAAGGAGAAGTAAGAGCTCACAAGCTGAGCCACCTATATTGTTTTGTTTCACACCTTTTAAGAGGGAACAGCTAAGATCACAAATACGCAACCTCCACTGTATAATGGTGTACTTACAACACTAAAGTGTTTAATTCCAATTGTTTTTCAAGCAGTGGTTCCTGGTTATATGTGGAGCTGGGTGAAAGACTGCCTGAATACTGACGTAAAAATGAAAAGCTGAAGAAGACTACAACAGAACATTTGTACACATATATCAACTCTAAAATATGGACCTTCAGCATATGTAATAAAACAGATTATACAGCTTCAGTAGCTGACACAAAACCTTTCTGAGGATAAGCAACAGTGATTATTTTAAATCTGGCGTGGGGATGTTCTTTGCCTTCTTTTCCTCCCTTCCTTCATTGACTTCTCTGTTGTCATGGCTCTCATTTTGTGGTTAGGTAATACCAAATTTTGAAACTCTTTTTTTCTGAGTATATATAATCCTTGTCTCCAGACAGGATTTAATATTATGTTAAACTTACAAAATGCAAATACCTGAAATTCTGAAAATGTGGCCAGTAAGGAGGAAAAAAAAAAGCAGTCCTTACACCACCTGGTGAAAAGTCTGTCACCAGCCTGTCATTATCTGGATGGCATTTTGGTCCCAATCGGGTCAAGAGATTTCACTGGAGCCAAGATTTTATCTTCTCATATATATTTGCAGAGCCCTCAACGCTGCCAGTGTGAGGCAGGTAAACACAGTAAATACTGTCAATGTGAAGCAGGTAAACACATTAAGGAATGAGAGGCAATTCTGCCTGATCTGCAATTAGTATATGATATGTTGTCATAATTGTTTTCCAAATATTTTGGTATTAGACCTGCCAAGGAGAGGAAAGAGGCAACATCAAAGAGGCCTTTCAGGACTCCCCACTCAGGCAGAGGATGCAGGGATGAAGCATTTCGGGAACGTACACAGACAATGGTGTAAACTGCTGTTCTCTTCATGGCAATGAAAATGAGACAGTCTTCAGGCTACATGTGGTGACTAATAAATTGGGTGTAGCGAAGTCTGTTTTACTGCAGGAAGGTGAATTTAATGAAAGCCTGTGCCTGACAGGTGGTTCCTGTGCAGGAGATTCTGCGGCTCATAAACCCAGCATGGGAAAAGTCAGCTCCTGCAGAAACCCTGCGAAAAGTCACTGTTTAGGCTTGGAAAATAGTCTCAAAAAAGAAAATTGGTGTATTTCAATAAAAGCATCAAGAAAAAAATATGTGAGAAGTAAGGTTACCTCTGGATCTTAACATTTTTGGAAATAATTTCTTCCAAATCTAAATCTACACATTGAATCACTTCAGGGCTGGGGTCAAAAATTAAAAACAAAACAATGTCAAAATTCCAGATGTTTGCTCCCAAATTCATTTTAAGATTTTAACCATTCGGAAGTTTCTTCCTCATATTATATTTTGAGATTTAGGTTTAATTACTTTGGGAATCAAAATATGGCCTTGTCTTACTACAGTTACTTATTACACTTTTTTTTTTTTGAAAAAAAAATAAACGTGAAAATGCAACTACACAGTACAAACATTACAGAAGTTATTAGATCAGAGACATGAAGATAGTCACTTTACTCAATTGGACAGCCCTCCATTCACCACCCCAATTCTCCTGAAATAAGTAATTTTTCTTTCTCATGCCTCACACAGAAAAGAAACAAAATTTCAGAAGAAATGAAAGTTCATCTTACTTGTTCCCAGTGTAAAAAAAAAAAAAAAAAAAAAAAGTTAAAGGTGTTTTCCAATAAATGCATGTAGGACAGCATTGTAAACAAACAGCATCCTGGCCAAAAAGAAGACTCTGCAAGCTAATAGTAAAAATATGAGCAATAAAAAAAAAAAAAAAAAGGAGCTACATATTCCGCACAAGCGGAATATGTAGCTTCTTAAGTTACTTTTTGGCAGTACAAATAAGTTTTGTTTATGCATAATGTGCGATGATTTTATATAACTTGCAAATTTAACAGAAGCAAAAATTCCACAGGAAACAGAAAGAGCTGAGAGAAACTTCACTTTTGTCAGGTAAAATTCCCTGAGAAATGTGGCTTTTCTATAGCAAAATAATACGAATTTGCCCTGATTTTCTGAGCAGCAGTGGCTGGGGAAAGTACTGGCAGTAGATGCACAAAATCGGAAGAGGAATCAGTGTTTTCTTGTACATTTTATTTAAACTCAACGGAGAACGCGCTGTGGTTTGTCCAGGCTGCCAGCTCACAGACTGATTCCACGCAGGGCCTGAAAGAGGGCCCAGGAGTCCTGCCATGGGGACAACAGCTTCCAGCACCCCATTTTCATCGGTCTGAAAAAGTCATACTGCCCTGCTCTGCGTTGCTGTTGTAAGGTCACTTCTGTGCGGGCTCAGATCCCCTCAGGCAGAGGGAGCATTGAATTCACGCCCCCCATGTCACCAGTGAGGCTTCCAGAAGTCGCTGTATTCCAAAACATCTCTTACTTGCTGGTATTGTTGATTTTTTTTTTTTCCCACCAGAAGTGTCCCCAAAGGGACAGCTCTGGGCATTTTGTGCCAAACCTGCCCCCCTGCCACGTGTGCCCCAGGCCTTGCTGAACCCACACAGATGGAGGCCAGCCGCCATGGCTGGGGCTCCGGCCCGGGCCAGCACCACACGCACAGGCCTGAGCCTCGTGCACGGGATGGAGGGACCCGAGCAGGGCTTTCAAGACCTGCTGCAACGTAGGGGTGGATCTCACACAACACCAGCAAGGAGCATACCTGCTCTATATCTTGCCTTTGGCAGAAAAGTAGATTTAAAGCATTTCTGTGCTCTACAGCTCATTCCTGCCCCCACGGCATAGATGGCTGCCCCTTGCATGTGTTAATACAACCTGTTGCATTGGTAACTTTTGTAGAAATAGACTGTCAATCAGATCGCTGAAACAGTTGTATTAAAATAATCATTTGGGGAGGGGATGAAAGATTCTTTGTAGAAAGAATCCTACAGGTAAATACAATTAAGATCAAAGAAAAGTCCATCTCTAAACAGGTCCCAAGCCAAATTATTGTCTTATTTGCCATGCAAAGTCCTCTTAAGTTGCCAAAACCTACAAGTCGCTTGCCCAATTAAAATCACTCAGGCTTTCCTCCAAAAGGTTCCTGTCACAGAGTAGTCATAGTTTTTTTGTTTGTTTGTTGGTTTGGTTTTTTTTTGAGACTCCTTATGCAAACTGCAAGTAAAAATTACTTAGTTTTAATAGTTTCAATATAAACTGTAGAAAAAAACAAGTGATTGGAGTTGCTGTTGATAATTTTGTGTGTTACTTAAATGTCCCAGCTGCATATTCCCAGAAAAGTTTTCACCCTCTGACTTACTGAAACACCCGTCCAGCCCTGCAGTTAGCTAACTAACAGCCAGAAACCAAATCACAAAGATTGCAATGACACAAGATCCAAAAATAGGCCACCGGCAACAAAGCGAACACAAGGTGAATTCCACAAAGCCTGACTGTAGAGCAGGAATTCCCCAAGCTCTGCCCCTGGCGTGCTGGGAACCGAGAGCAAGCCCAAACTTTTCAGAGAGCTAAAGAGAAACAAACACAAAACGGAAAGGGGAAGGCAGACTTGGAGCCGTAGTCCAGATTCTCGAGGTGACAAGGGGAGGGACGGGGTGGCGAAGGGAAAGGTTTGGTCCTAAAGGAGATATCCCTGACGGGTAGCCTTGCCCCCCAGAGGGCTGCCCGCCCTGGCGGTCCGGGATTTCAGCTCCCCCGTACCTCATCCTCCCCCCGTGGGGCTGCGGACCCAAAACCCGAGCGGATCCTCCCCGCACCCCCCAAATCCCATCCCCGGGCCGTGCGGGGCTGCTCACCCGGCGGTTGCGGTCGGTCTCCCGCACCTCCTCCTCCTCGGGGCCCTGTCGGATGAGCGCCCGGAGCACCACGGCGTTGTTGGTGCAGCAGGCTCGGAAGAGGCTCAGCGCCTCGGGGCTGTCGCCGTCCCCTTGCTCCAGGGACCAGCCGTCCCCCGCCTCGTCCTCCAGCCCCCCCGGCGGGTAGAAGGAGTCGTCCGAGGCGATGCTGCAGGTGTCGGGCAGCTCGGAGAAATCCTCGTACTCCTCGCAGTCCTCTTCTTCCTCCTCCTCCTCCTCCCCCTCCTCGTCGCCCTGCCCCTGGCCGGCAGCCCCCTCCGCCCCCTGCTCGGGGCCGCTCTCCGCCTCGGGCAGCTCCTTGCCGGAGCCCGGCGCGGGGCAGACCCGCTCCCCGGCCAGCTGCCCCCCGGCCCCCGACAGCAGCACCATGTCGACACCCTGTCACCGACACCCCTGTCACCGACACCCCTGACACCGACGGCCCTGACACCGGCACCCCGGCACGCCGCCTAGGCGTCCCGGAGCCTGGGGGGGGTCTCGTCGCCCCCTGCCCGCCGGCCGCCCCCGGGCCGGGCCATGCCGCTGCGGGGACCCCCCCGGGACCGGGAGGGAGGGGAGAGGGGTTTGGGAGGCAGGTCTGGGGTTTCGGAAGGGCGGCGAGCAAACTCCCGGCCCGTAAGCCGATCAGCATCTCTCGGAGCAGATTGGGGCTTGGGCTTAGCGCGCTGACATCAGGGACACGTCTGGAAAGCGATTTGCTCCGGGGAGGCGCAGCAAAACGACGGGGGGAGCCTCGGAGGAGAGGGAGCGGCGGGACCCCAGCCCCCCGGGGCCGGAGGGACCCCCAGAGGCAGCCCCCGAGAGCCCCCGACCCCGGGATGGGCTCGTCGGGGGCGGGGGGGGGGGGGTGGGAGAGGCACCCGGAGCCTGCCTCTGGCGGAGGGACCGCCGGCCGATGGAGGGAGGACGGCGATTTGCAGAGCTCTGTGCCGGGAGGGAGAGCTCGCTTTAATGTGAGCAGTTGGTTAACAGAGAAAGCACAGCACCGACAGCTGAACACGTGCGCGCAGATGCCAGGCACATAGCTCCGGTGGAAGGCACTGAGAGATTATTTTGGGAGCGATCGTGCGTGCACACACCGAGCTGTCACGTTGCCACGGTTCTTCTGTAACTTTTCTCCCTTTTCAAAAGCCTTATCGGCACGACTCTCTGGCAGGGAGAAGGTGGGAGAAAGCCCGCCAGGCAACCAAACAGGGCGTTTGGTTTCTTCCACAGCAGTTTGAAGTGAGCCTGAGGTATATGAGAGGCTTCAGCGGGTCCGGGGGCCAAGTCCCTGCCTGTCTGAAGGGAGAGAAACAAGCTTTCGGCATGAGGTGAGACAGAGCATGAGACACGTCTCTAAAATTAAGAGTATGAATTGCAAGGAAAGCGAAGGTGCGTGTAAAGGTGTCTGAGCAGTGGGTGTTTGCAGTCTTGCAAGAAAACTTCGTGCGAACCAGACGTCTCCATTGATACCAAGCCCAGCGGCTTCTTGCCGATGCCTGGCTGGAGGGTTTAGCCCAGCGTCTAGCAGATGGATATCTGTAATCAGAATTAGCAATAAATAGCTCCCCGATTGGCTGCCTCTGCAAAGAGGCTAAACCGGGAAGAAATGAGATTAAACTGTTCGCTCACCTCCAGACACCTCTGAGATCAGGGCTGACGTTCGTCCCCAGCGATGGGCGTGCTGATGCTGCCCGTTCCCGGTTATTTGTGTGTACAGAAAGGGCCCTGCGCCCCCACACCATCACTTCTGGCTGCTCCCCAGTCTCACACTTCAAACATGGCTTTAATTGCAGCACGACAGCGCTGTGGGGCTGACTTTTTACTCCTGTTGCCTACGGGTTTGTGGAGTTTAAGGGCTCCGTTCAGTGAACTTTTTCTTCCCTGCTCACTTAGCATGGCCGTTGGTCTGGCCAACTCAACGCGATTTCTTAGAGCACCACTTGTGTTTTGGAAGGGCTTCAATTTTCCTTGAGACCCTGCTGCCGACAGGGAACATTTGCATTGTTCCCAGCCAGAACTTATCATAAAACCTCAGTGCTCAGAAAGACTTTTGCCTGTAGTAACTCTGAATAGCAGAAAAGTTAAAAGAATGGATTCTAACAAAACGGGAACAAAAAGTTTTTGGTGAAAATTCGGCTCATCTGTAGGAACAAATTCATCAAATGTATTTGCTTTGAGTTTTATGAAATAAATGCACAAGAGTAAAGGTTTATTTTTTTACTAAGTATATATTATTTAATTACAAGAAATGTGTTAATGAAGATGCAGGCAGTAAAAACTTCAAAGAGAAAAAAAAAATTTAAAAAGCACCCTGATTCCACCTAGAAGGATACAAAAATTATTTCCATTTAGGGAAAAAAAAAGTTTGATTCTGAAAATTTGTGGATTTTTTCCCTATGTTCAGACTCCAGCTTATCTGTTGATTAGTGGAGGAGAAACGAATCTGTCCACTCCCACAGCTGTAGTGACACTCTGCAGGGACCTCAGATGAAAACTGTTTTCTATCATCCTAGCTCCACACTCTCACCCTTTCTCTCAAAGAGCAGTGCTATATTCCTTGAGTTCTCAAAGCAAGGTGTCAGGCTAATACAGAGCAGGGACCATGTTTCCCATTTAATTTCGTTGCTTTTACAAGTGCTGTCAAGCCCGTAGTTCACATTAGTTAATCTCTGTGCAGCCTGACAGTGAGCAGCGAGCTACCACAGAAGGGTGCAGCTAATTGGACATAAACCCTCACGCAGTTCCCTGAGGTGATGCTGCAGCCATTCGTCTGCCAGCACAGAGGCTCCCACCGATGCTGGTCCACTTGGGCATGGTTGTGTATTTAAACCAGATTATGCTCAGTTTGTAAATTCCTCCAGTGACACAGCTTGTGCATGGCAAGTGGGGTTTCTCGTCATTTGTGCTTCAGTGTGCAAATTGAATTAGAACAATGTGAAGAAAGGCCAAAAATGCCCGCAAATGTTTTCAAATGATCAAAAAAGCTGTTCCCATAGGTTTTGTAAGAGGACGGGATCAAACATTTCATCTAGAAGAGGTACCAGTTAATGTCATTTAAGTTAAATGCTGTATTTAGAAATTTTGTAGTAAAAACGAACAAACAAAAATAATAAAGATTATCTTAAAGCAAATAGCCTAATATTATTAGTCATTACCATCAACATCTGATCAAAATTTATTGATTGGAATTAACGAGACAGGAAATTAAAATATCCAGAGCAGATCCCACTTGCTAGGGCCGAAGCAGGACTACAAAAATGCTGTTGTGAGTCAGGGGTGCAATTAACTTTGTCCAAAGACGTCAGGTAATGGACTACGTTGAGCATTACTGTCGGTGAGATATATGTGAAGAAGACATTCAAGGTAAAGATGAAGAATTAAGTTGAAGGGATGCCTGAGGAAGTATTTCCTGCTGATACAAAGAGCCAAAGAGAGGCAGCATTCGTTTTCATATTCACCCGACCGGAGGGGAGTGTGAGGAAGAGCCTTTACAAACGTGAACCTAGCAGCACTTGCTAAGACCACAACACTTATAAAGTTCACCCCATTTAGAAGGAGCAGGATTGGAGCTTCAGTTTTCTTAAGTTCTGGCCAATATTTGATGAGAAATCCTGCCTGATCTGAGAAGTGACATCTGCTGAAGAGCTACAGGTGGAAATTGCAAGATGTTTCCTAGAAACCAAAGCCTTGAGCTGAATGATGAGAGTGGAGCCAGAGAATAGGAAATATTAGCAATCATCTTGCTAAATGTTAGTGTTTTCTCAGTTGCTGTTATTTTCCAGCTGGAGCTCAGTCAGAGGAAATGTTGCTTAAAGTATCCGTAATACCAGCCTGTTGGTGTCTCTGTCCAGTTAACATAATAGAGGGGCATAAGTGCAAAAACCTGATACTGGTTCTTTTCAATTCATTTACTAGCTATGATTGGTCATAACTGCTGTTCTGCTTTTAATATGAACCCGTATTTTGTTTCTACTTGAAATCTAACACGTGACTTATTCTAGAAAAAAAGCTTATTTCCTTAAGGCATGGTACTGGATCTAGCTGCTCTCGGCTCAGCTTGTACTGAACCTTGCAAGCCATGCCCGTGCTGAGCTCCCCAAGGAGCTCAAACTGTTGCAGCATGCTCCTGCTAAGGCACGCTGATAAAATAAATATAAAATTAAATAAATTAAAAAATTAAATAAAATAAATACGTTGTGCTGTTATGTGTTGTTCTGATGTTTTTGAAGGTGGTGGATAGAAGGCCAGTGGTGAAGGAGCAAGTGCAAGAGAAGGGGGGATAGAGATGGATGGAGTTTCCACACAGCTGCTCTTTTCTAATATATGCTACTGTAGACAATGTTAATGATGAAGAAGGACCTTGAGGCTTCTAATAATTCTCCAGTGTGCAACTTTTGTTTTCATATTTCTCTTTGCTTCTGTCTTAAGGAATTTCTTGAGAGAAAACTGATGAGGTATTTTTAGTGTTCATATGTTGTTTTATCAAAATAATAAGGGAAAACAGAAGTTTGCATTGTATCTCTGTCCAGGGCTCTGCCACCTCTGGGGAGTGGATTAGAAAAATCTCCACTTTAAAGTATTTTTTTTTTCTTTTTAGTTTGCATATTATTTCTTAAAATATTACACATAGGAACATAATGGTATTGCAACGGTCATTGTTTGAAATGTCAGTTGCTGTGTTTTTTGTTGGACAGAGGCTAAGGAATATTGAGAGTAGAAAAGCAAAGTATTTCTCAAATGATAAGTTTAATTTATCTTTTAATGAAATAATACTATACAAGAAATGAATGAATGTATAAAAATGACTAGGGAAAAAAACATATATATTCCACTACAAGATTATTATTACTGGTTCATTTGTTGGTGGTTTTTTGTCATTGTTTTTGTTTTTAACTGTATTAGCATGTATGAGAATGTATTTGCAAACTGTTATTTTATTTTTGAAATCTGTGTAGCAGAGGACTCCCCACATATGTGTGAAAACATATTACTGAATTGGGATCTAAAATTAATAAGCAATGTTATCTTTACACCATAATCTTTTGTTCCTCCCTAATAGAATTTCTTTCCACATACAGAGAGTAAGCCATGTATTTGCTTCACATGTTCCTAAAATAATTCCTCTGACTTTATTGTCAAATTATGCAACCAAAAATAGGTTGTGTTGATACTGGTATGAATAAGCCTGATGATGCCACTCCATATGGGCAAAATGTGTAGCACATCTACCCTTGCACTTCTAAAATTTAAGATCCGTTCACTCCTCTTCTGCAGATTTCCTGCATGACTGTGGGGGCTTTGAGCCTACCCATCCCTCAGTTTTATCTCATGAGTGACAATAATGATACATCTCTGTACTTTTGGGATGTTCAGGACATGGCATTACAGTCTGGAAGAGATGTTTGACTACCAGCCATGGGTACCAAGTACCAGCCAAGTACCACGCATACATGCCCTTCTATCCTCACTGTTTTCTTCAGCACCAGTGAACTGTACAGAAGTCAGTACTGAATTCATTCTGATTCTGATTTTTCTGGTAAACCACAGAGAAAACCTTAATATGTGACCTAGTTTCTGTTTCTGAAATATTATGTTTTTAATCCTCTTTTTTATTTCAGTTTTGTCTAAAACAAATTGGGAGTTGGAGACTGCTATCTAATGCAATGCAGTACTGGAAAAACATTTACACAAAAACAGAAAAAGAAATAATTTCTCAAAGTAAAGAAATTAAAGGCAAGGTCTAGAAGTTTTGCTGCCCAAATTTTTTCATATGTGCCATCTTATCTTAACAGGCACACTCTTTTGAGAATTTGGAGTGCTTTACGCTTTACATACCTTGCATCGGGAGGCACGTTTCAGCACAGAATCTGAGTTCACATTGTGAAAGTTAATATCATTCTCATTTTGTAGGTGCTGAAATTGAATTAGAGAGTATTCAGATACAGCACATCAATGCAAAATATGACTTTAAACATGCAGATGTCTTATTTTGGCACTGCTCAAATGCTTTAAATGACTCATGGTTTAAATGTCTTGTCCAACACCATACAGCTAGGAGGATGGGAATGGCTAGAGAAATCCATCAAAATACATACAGTGTACCTCCACCAAGGCAACAAGTGGTCATCTTGAAGGTATTTCTCCTTTCAGAACGTAACGAATGCCATCCAGTAAATACTGTCAAAGGCTCTTTGTGACATCTAAGTCAAACACAGTTACTATATTCAGTATACTACATTGTTCTCAGACTGTTTCTTCTAGATAGTTAAATCTAAACCAGAGCACTGATAAACAAAGTGGTCTCCAGCAAGGCTGCTTGGATACAAGACTACTTTGTTGCTTCAGATTTTACTTCAAAGTCTGTACTTATATGGTATCAAAATAATAATACCTTAAATCAGAAAATGTTATTTCCTTGTATGTGCCAGGAATCATGCCTCAGACGATTTCTTTCTTTTTTTTTTTTTTTCCCTCTCCCACCTCTTCCTGAGATAATTGGTCTTTCTGGCATTAACTGGTGTTTCACCAGACTATGCAATCATACAATTCACTAGTGGTTTGAATTGCAAGACAAACATGCTTAAATATTCTGAAAATGTTTTATGCATGTATTTTATCAATTTTATCCAGTGAATTAGTGCCCTGGTGAAGATATGTGTGCTTTGAAAACATTTTAGAAACTCATAGAATGACTGTGAGGCTATTGTTATTTTCCTGTTGTGCACATATCTATTAGCTTTTATTGTCTCTAACAGGATCATACTCATTTTCATCTTTACAGAGATGTGTTCTTCAATGAGATTATTTATTTAACATTTTCCTGGAATCATTTAAATTGCCATACTGCCAGGTTAAAATAAATAGACATTTGTCTCATCTGAAAGTTCCCTTGTTTCTTGGTGTTTTCATTATGCAATTTTCACAAATCAAAAATATAATGGGATTTGTTCCAGGAAATGCCAAAGTAAAAGCTGAATATT
This sequence comes from Anser cygnoides, assembly GCF_040182565.1. Taxonomy (NCBI): domain Eukaryota; kingdom Metazoa; phylum Chordata; class Aves; order Anseriformes; family Anatidae; genus Anser; species Anser cygnoides. Next base: position 87,187,109 of record NC_089874.1, read on the forward strand.
ATACCTATAGTGTACCTCCTTAGAAGCCATAACTCCCATGTGATCATCATTTATGCAATTTGAAGTACCTTTCTTACTCCTTCGTATCTCTTTTTGTCAGCACCCTTTGGCAAGAAAATACCAAAGGTATTTTCATTTGCTACAGAAGAAATTATAGGGGTAGGGGTAGGTCAGTAAATAACACTGACTCAGTGTCTGTGGCAAACTACACAGTTCTTCTGGTTTCATCTCTGTTGCCTTGTACAGCTCTCTTCCGTATGGATATAGTCTATTAAAATTAAGAGCTGTTACAGTTCAAAGCATAGTATGGGTCTTTCTGGCCCTCAATACAGGGATAGTTAACAAGTAACACCAAACTGAGACTATGATATCTCCTTCCTGTGTTGTTCTTGTTCCTTTAAAGATTAAAAAAATAAATAAAATTAAAAAAAAAAATCTGTTACTGATTCAGTGAAGGAAATATATGCTTCCGCGTGGTTGTGCTTTCTTTGGACACATCCTACGAGTCATGTGTGTTTTCCTTTTGATTGCTTCTTGCATATCCAGCAACAAGAAAGTCTTTAACTTCCTTTGTAAGAAGGCAGCATTGAGGGATGAAATTTCCACTGTCAAGCTGCTTCACAAACAGCAATTAATAATCAGAAGACACCGAGATAGGTAAATATTGTTATCTCTGCCTTTCAGTTGGTGAAACTGAAATAAAGAGGTCAAGGTCAACGTCTTCCAATTTAAAATATATGGTTGTACTTCAACAGCTAAATGAGTGAAATGAATTGCAAATTTTTAAATCCTATGAAGTCAAAAGGACTGTGCATTCTTGGGAATCATGAAAATCTGAACTCATGTATATGCCAAAAGTGGTGTAACCAAGTTAAACATTCTTGCTTTAATGATTAAGGCAATGTTAGGTCACGGTCAAAGATACCCTGAGTCTCCCTAGTTTTTGGAGTTTTGTCTTATGTTCAGCAAAAGACATCTGCACTTAAATTACCCCCTCTATTTATTTATACTTGTGTTGTACCGAGATCTTAGGAAGAGTTTTTCCTTTAAAATCTCAGTTGCTCTTGAAGCTAAGTTGCACTTAGCTTTCCTCTGGTTTCCTTCACTACTGCCTGTCTCATGCTAATGAAGGAACTTGCACTCTTGGTGGAGGAAAAACGTACCATCCATCCTGTGGGAGGCTGTGGAAAAGATGAACACACGTGCTTTCCTTATGACGAGAGAAGAGGGAAGAGAGAGCATCTTGTTTTCCCAGAAGGGAGTAGCAGAGACGGGACATGGTTGGTCAAGGCACCTTTTCAGGGCAGGATTGGCAGTCAATTCTTTTCTGCGTCCAAACAACCTTGTTTGAAAGGGAGCCCAGAGTACAGTGGCAAGCAGTGGTACAGACATGGAGCAGTATGGCTGATGTGATCTCTTTGCTTATGAGCAATTTTTTAATAAAGTGCTGACCATGCGGCATTCAAGAATGCATGGATCTTGTAGGACTCTTAAAGGTGTGAGGTTTACTTAACTATAAAGCATAATTTTTTTGGACTGCTTGGCCCTTTTAGCCCCCTCTCTCACATTAGGCATGTGGCCAAAACAGAGGTTTTCCCATTTTCAGCAGACACGACAGGAACATGCTAGTATAGAAGACACAACTTTAAATGAGAGGTCTTAGCTCATCCTTCACGTGCTCAGTCACCCTCACTTTGTGCATTTCTCTCCCCCTTGAAGACGGGTGAGAGTCAAGTCAGGCCTCTTTTCTTCTTACCACCCAGCAATGGCACGTACTGCCTGGGGGCACGGAGCATCCTGGGCACACTCTGCCCAACAGGAGGCCAGATAAAAAGGGGTCTTATTAGCAATACAAGCAACATAATGAAGCGTAATTGGTACGAGGGCTCAGCGTGAGCTAAGTGATCTGCAAAAAATGCCATTTCAGAATGAAAGCAGGGAGCATAAACCTTAACATTTCCTAGAAATTTCCAGGAAGGATTTTACTGACAAAATAGAGAGAATTTGGAACTTGCTAGCAAGCTGACTTTATTTTTCTTTTTTTGTTGACTGTTTTATAAAAACTTTATGTTGTTTATCACCTCGCAATGTGGTTTACCAACAGGAACTTGTATATTGAGCTGTGTTTGATTGCAAACACTGCTGAAAATGTTGTTTTGGGAACAATGGGTTACAACACAATTGAGAAAAGCAAAGACCATTGCTAATTTTCGTTGTAAAGGTAAAAATCTTCTAATAATATTACAGAGATAGGGAAATACATTCTTGCTGTAACAAACCTGTCAGTACCACTACAAGATTTTTCATTGTGCCACGCTGTACTGCGTGCTCTGAAGTTAAACCACAAGAGATAAGCTTTTAACAGGTTTCCCTGGGATTTTGAAACACTTATCTGATCGATTGAGAAGGGCAGTTTGCCAGTTAAGAAGAGTGAAGTGGCCTTTGACTTTAAAAAAACTCCTCCCATACCTCTCTTTTGTTCTTGACTAAATTAAAAATATATATTTTTTCAATAATAATAATAATAAAAGAAACCTAACAATTTAGCAAATTAGCCTTTTGATTTATACCTAACTCTGTAATTGTGCTACTGGGATTTAGGTTTCCTTCTAGTGGCATACGCTATGCGCTTCACCCAACTTTTGTTTACCTCTGAGTAATGAATCCCTTGACAGCTATGGCAAATGCATTAGCAATGCTTTAAAACACTACAGAATTGCAAGAGATGCAGATCTGAGTGCTGTGAGATGCACATTCAATTCACACACAGTTTCCCTATTTGAATGTTTTGCAGTGAGTCTTTCTGGACTGCAGATGCTAAGGCAGCACTGGTACTGCAATAGGTGGAGTTTCTCCCCCCGAGTGGTGCTGGGGCCACACGGCACCGGTGCTGCCACTCCCTGCCATCGACCTCCCCTCCTTTGTGCCATGGGTAGGTTCACTTTTGGTGTGGAGGAAGGAGGACTGATTCAGCTTCCACTCTCTAAATGCTTGCTGATGTGAGGCAGCATCTCAATGCCTTCACAAGTTAGTCATTAATTAGTAAAAACTCTGCATAACTTAGCTGTCAGGAATCAGTTGTTTGGAAGAATACCTGGCTGATGGTTCTGATGAAGAAGATACAGGATAGTGGTAGCTGGGCGCTCCTTCACCACATTGCGTGGCTACAGAGCTCCCCCTCAGAAATAATTGGCAGTCCAGCATCTACAACCCACCAAGTTCTTGGCTACTTTTCTGTGTCAGCCTTTAATTTCTGTTCCTTCACTGTATGCTTTTTATGTGTGGTCCAAGGACATCATAAAGTCAATTCACATGACCAACCTCTGTTAGTGGGGGGCAAGTTTCATTAGCTATAGATCCGTGCTGGACTTTCGAAGAGAAGTTCCTGATCGATACCAAACCTTCCATAACAAGATTTAGCCTCTTGGGTCTTTCTGTGCTTAAGGCAGCTTAACACTTTCCTGTTGCAAGGAACCCTTAAAACTTCATCGAGTTTCAAATGCTCAGGCAAAAATTATTGGTTTTTAGGAAGGTTGCTTTTATAAATTTGGTGGTTTTTTTTAACCCTAATATGTTTTGCTACTTTCAAGGAAAAAAAAAAGCGTATTCTGGCATGTTTTTAAAAAACAACAAAAAAAACACTTTTTTCTTTTTTTAAATCAACTTTCCATAACAATTTTAACAAACCCTTTTTCCTAAAGATACCTTCTTTCAGCCCATTGTACCAAGCTGTCTAGTGGTCACTACCTGTATGCTCCTTGTTTTCAGAGGGTCTTGATTCCTTCCTTCCAAAGTCCTTGATCTGTTTTTCAAAAGTATTGAACATTCGCTGCTGCAACTGAAGCATATCCATGTTACAGAGAAATAGTAAAATATAGGTGCTGTATAGTTCCTAAGGGAAAGATAGAAGAAATTAGGCACGTGTTAGGTATCTAAATATGTTTCTTTACCTCACATGTACTGAAAAAATCCATGTCCTAAGCACTTCCAGCAGCAGTGCACTGTAAAGCAGTGGACATTTATGACCCGTTTTTATGTTTTACTTCCTTTGAAAAAGCTTTCTTTGTATGTGACAAAATGTATTTCACAGTGAACTATTCTCTTTAAGAAGGCAGGCTTTTCAGGCCTCACTTTTCCTATTCTTCCTCCCCCCCTTCCTTTTTTTTTTTTTAACCAGGGAATATAAAAGTTAAGGAGAGATGGGGACTAAGTAGTTTGTGCACTACCTTGAAAGAATGAAAATGTAAGAAAACCTAAAATTTCTGCCAGACTGTCTCCATTTTCAGCAAACTCCTGTTTTTACCTACCATCCTCTTCCCCCTTCAGAAATGCAACTCAACCCATTTCTAACCCCAACTCTGCACACCCAGGCTGTGCTGTGGTCCCTCTGTGGGGACACCCGCAGGGCTCCACTGCATCAAGGGGCACTGAGCAGGCCCTTGCCCTCTGTGTAAAGCAGCTTCTCTGGGAGGAGGCCCTGTGGATGCCTCACCCCACCAGCCCGTTACACAAGCCCTCGGGAGATATCTGTGGATTACCGGCGCGAGGATGCCGGGTTTACGTAAGGTACCCGGCTCCCAGGCAGTACCCGTCCCTCGTCAGGAGGCATTGCAGTGCTCTGCAAAAGGAGGTCGGCGTGACCGTCCTCAGCTTGCATCTTCTGCTCCCTGGCTGGGAGAAAAGAGCGTTTTCTCATGGTCAGAGGCAAGACAGATGGTGCAAAGATTCACAACGCTTGAGCTGAAAAGCAGTGTGCCTGAGTGGATGAGGATTGCCTGCTTCGTACTCAGGGCCTGCATCCCAGCCTGATGTGAGCCTGAATTACCTTTCTCTGCAAACTTTTAGTCATAAAATTGAACACTACTAATCACCAGGCTGTCTGACCTCTTCATATTTCAGGCCACAGAGCTAGCAGTGCCTATAACTCGCTTTGCTTAAGTTTCCATAGGAAGACTTTGCTTTCAGTTGTATGCAGTATATGTGAGTGCACCCAGCTGCTCAGGCTGGGGTTGTCAGAGATCTCTAAAGGCCTTTTAGAAGAATTGCTTCTGCAAAAACAAGCTGGCATAAATTCAGGTCAGGGGAAACTATCCCTGCATATATCACAGAGGGGTTTCGGCCTCACCCTACCACTGGATGCAGGCTTTAATGTTGCTGTTATTTAAGTGTCTGCACACCTAGTGCCCTGTTCCCACAAGGCGTCTGCTTTTATTGTGCTACTGTAAAATAAACTAGCAATGCTGTCTTCTTGCAGTTTTTCCTCCGCTTTGTCTGTCTTGCCTTTGAGCTCTTTAGACCAGGGTCTGTCTTTCTTATAAACACTGTCTGGCTTGTCTGGACCCCAGAGTTACTGTAGGAACTTGCTGTACCTTCAGTTCAAAACATGTACTAATACAACATAATTGTTGGCTCTTTGATTTCACTGTAGGGCAACATGTGAAAAGAAAAACACGTTTAGGAAGAGGAGCGCATCTCCTAGGAATGATCATTTGTTTGACCTTAATCTGTCATTGGCAAAGCTTCCAGGCTGCACTGCATTAGCAGACGGATAATCGGCTCCAGCTGAAATTACTTGCACAGTTAAGTAGTTTATTTTCTCATTTTCCTACAGTGAGAGTCTCTAAGAACAGGGCTCGCATATCAGCACCTATATATGTGGCTGTATAAATGCATTGGGCTTGCATGTGGGAGTGCATGGGTATGGAGCAGAGGTGTTACCCGCTATTTTCCACCTTTTTGTGCAAGGAACAGAAGCTGGAGCCCAGACCTTTGTGAGTGGGCAGTCTGGCAGCACCTTGTTCTGCCCTTTGAAGCCCTTCCCAAAGGACGCAGGAAGGGAGGCTTTTCACTGCCTTCACTGGATCTTGGACCATCTTCATTTTTTTTCTTAGAATAGCTTGCAAAGCTTCTCTACACTGGGCTTTTCACTGATGTTTGTGTGCCATGTAGAGAGAAAGTAATTAAAAGAGAAAATTTACCATAGCAGTAAACCTAATTAGAAAATCATAAGATTTGGAGGAAATAGGATTTAGCTGACAAAATCAGAAAACTGTAGTTTTGCATGCACACAATCTTATTGTGTATTAATTTTGCTAGAAGTTTAAGGAGAGCTCTTAACAGGAACTCTATAAAAGTGTAAATAACCCTCCCCCAAAAAACACAAAAAATTATCAGTGATGCTAATTACATAGCTTCTGATGAGTTTGATGTCTCTAGAAGGGAATTCCACATGCCACGACTGGATCAGATTTGCGTGTGTTTTTTGTCAAGGTGACCACTCCCTTAAACAATTCAAATACTGTTAGAGCAGAATGAAGTGATATGCAGTTCCTGTCTGTATCCCCCAAATACTATCTCATCTGAACACAATGCAGAGGGCTATCAGTTATAAGTTAAAGCAGTATGAGCAAGTTGTGCATAAACTAAGTGGCACATCCAATAATTTTATTAGGGAAGAATGCATTTATTTGCTCAAGAGTTACAAACAGACATTTGCATCTGACATATAATAATATAGTTGCTCAGTAGTGTATTTACAGAACTGTTATATTTTTGGTTTGGTGGAAAAATGTCATTTGGAGCTGGGTTCTCTCCTTGACATGTAAACCTGACATAACTGTTACCAATGACATGGGGGTAATTCTAACAAAACATAATTAAAAGGCAGGTTGGGTTGGTAACTCCCATATCAAATATATTAATTCTGCTTATACTAACACCATGCAAAAGAAATTTATTTAATTATGCTTTATTCCTAACAGAATCATGGGTAAATGGCATTCAAAGGAAACTGAAAAAAGAAAGAGACATTCCTCTGTTTAAAGCTTCAGGAGCTGAATAAAGAGCAGTATACTCAGACATATATCCTCTGGAGAGGTACATGGTATTAATTTAAAAACAAACCAGAAAAAAACAAACAACCCCCCCCCCCAAAAAAAAAAAATCAAGTTTTTAATCTTCTGTCAACCTTGTAGTGTAAAGTCCGTTATTCCAGTGTAATAATTATATTCTTAGTTCTGTGTCTGCATCAAGTAAAAAATCAAGATTTATTTTTGTTCTTTTTAGGGCAAAGAGTGGGAGCGACAAAAATACTCGTATAAACAATATGAAACTATATTTTTGCTGGACTTAAAATTCACAGGCAACATTTTCTCTAGTTCTGAGGAGTCCCTGGACTTTGCAAAAATCAGCAGGCAGTGGCATTTTCCTAATGTCACTAATGACATTTTGACCAAGAGAGTCTCAGCTGACTTCACTGAAGAATTGTGTGTGTATCCCGAGGGGAATTACTGCATCGCTGTGTTTGCTTGCATTACTCTTAGGCTGCCATGCCCAACAGGTGTAATTAGTTGTCCAGTGAAACAAGATCTTTCATTACCCTCTTTCTTAATGCTTAATCAAGGAATAATTCTCTGGGATATTTGCTTTATGTGGAGCAAATAAAACATTTCCTCCTCAGTGTGGTGAATAAAGTTACTGTTGTCAAATGGGGAATGATGAAAGACGTGGTTTATACAAAGGCACTGTACTGGGGGGGATAAATAAGGGAAACTGGACACTGATCTGCTTCAGTGTTGTAGAGGCTATTATATGACAAACTTAGTGAAGAACATATTATTCCAGGCTTGAACAGAATTATGTCAGCCAAGGGGCCAGCTAAGATTGTAAAAGTCTCTTACCAGGGGAAGAAAAACACACCAAATGTTTGGGAATAACTGTGCTGTTACTCAAGCGTCGGTGATGGATTAGTCCCTGGTTAAAGTAACTGAGCTGAACCCACAGATACTGAATTACACAGGAGGGAGGTCTGACATCCACCCTGCTGCGCTCCGGAGAGCAGCAGGTGAGTGCTTACTCTAACTCTTGTACGTCTCTGCCACAACACCTGGGCAGATTGAGCTCTTGGGGCATAATGAGGGAGGAAACTGGCCCAAGGGAGTGAGGGCAGTGTTATAAATGTGCCTGCATCACTTACAAATTGTTAGGACTTGTGCGCCTGAACCACCTCAAGACTTCTGTGGGTCTGCGCCCAGGATATCCAGCCAACAGGGCAGCTGTGCCAGGGCTCTGGGTGTGAGCAGGGTTAGCCAGTGCTGTGCTTTTAAATAGCCCACCTTAATTATTATTATTAATATTTTCAACGTCTGTATATGGCCCTCTTTCTTCTGAAAAGGTCAGTCTATTCCTAAATGGAGGTGAACGTTGTAGGGGCATGCTGTTACACGTTGTGTGGTGTCTTTTGGCACACCATACCTCTAAGGTTGTGACATCTCATTTCTTCACTGTGTTAGGGCAAGGCTGTGCTAGTACTAATATCCCAGAACAGCTTTAGTAGAGGGCTCAACATAATGAGGTGCACCAGGGGTTGAGGGATGTGTGTGTTTATTTTATTTTTCATTAAATAAAAAAAAAAAAGGCTTCAGTGCAGAGGGTCTACGCTTTCCACACTTTGCAGAGGTTAATTATATTTTGGGGAAAAGGGAAAAATAATGTCTCTGAGTGGCATGTCCCCCAGGAGGTTAAAATATTCTCTCATTAAATTGGGGGACTGATTCCCTTGCCATTAAGAGACATTGGACCAGTTTTGTTTGGACAATAAGGCAGTGAAACAGGTGCTGGACCAGCTCATTAGTCCAGGGACCCATTGCTCACCTTCGCTGGCCAGAGGAGGTGGAGGAGCTGGTGAGAACGAGGGGGTGGGCTGGGGGGAATGGGAAGGCCATCCTGGTATTTCTATCAAAATCAAGGTGGCAAACCAAGTTGTCACCTGCGCTATGTTTGATTAATAAAAGATAAAGCCTTGCTGATGTTTGGGGGCAAAGGAGCAAGGGTTTTTTTTTGTTTGATCAGAAAGAATGTTATCGAAGAACAAGTATGAAAAAGCATGGATCTCATCAGGCTGACACCAATGCAAAGAGAGAGAGCAAGTTTGCATTAGATTCTGATGCGGGCAAGTTGGACCAGCAAGGGAATTAAGTACAGCACTCATTGCACCTCCTGTAAAGTGCTTTTCCCTTCTTGTTTAAACCTAGCTGCCCAATTTTATTTTGAATTACGCTGTCAAACAGCTCTACAGCAGTTAGTTTGTAGGAAAGACAAGTCATCCCCTTGCATGAACTGCTCAACTCTCATGGCAGAACCCATGGCATAAGAAGCTGTAGTCTGCTCTGTACACTTAGCACATACAGAAGATAACTGGCCTTAAGTTTTGCCCCAAACAGAAGTAAAGCAATTCTGGACTGCTGGAATAATGCACTCCCTCCCCCTAATTAGGTTTATCCTCAAGGTCTGGGCTTTTTCTTGGTTGTCCTGCTGCTGGTAGCCAACTACAAATCAGTCTTTGAATCAGTGTGAGGAGGGTGCTGCTCCCTCACGAATGAGGCAGGACCTCACTCCTAGTGCACAACAAAATGCTGATGTGGTACAAGCAGAGAACAGAATGACAACAGTGCTTTGCTTTTGCTCTTCCTTCCTTAGGGTAAGACAGAATCATGGATGAACAACTTTGGGGAAAGCTAAGTTTCCAGTAAGTGTCCCAAAACCTGGTTAGATTTTGCTGTAAATGCAGAATCACAAACAATAAGATTGGGCAAGTACAATTGAAAGCATTTGGCTTACGAGATCTTAATTGTTGGTAATTTGAACCGGGGGAAGTTTTTCAAAAGACCTGTTTCCAAGTAAAAAATGCAAGGCTGTGTTAGATGTTTTGTAAAGCATATTTAATAATATGTTATATGTAACCAAATCTACCAGATGACTTTCATTATCTCACCAAAAATGTTTCAATAATGCTCATAAACATTACTGAATGCTTTTAAAAATGGTAAAGTTAGAGGAAAAAAAATAATGGTAATATATTCCTTTTTGGCTTATACATGATATTAAAATCTTGGAATATATTAATTTAAAATAATTTACATGTATTAAATTGTAACATAAAAACAGAATTTAAAATGCCAGAATTAGGTGTGGAATGGGAATCCTGTTTGTTGAATAATAACTTTAGTAAGGCATTGTAGTCTGTGAAGACGATAGCTTGGGCTTTCAGCTGCAGGAATAAGGCTTCAGGGCTGGCCAGCAGCAAGTGGGGATGTTCCAGCAGGTGGTTAACATCTTATTTTTGGACTCTGGAGAAGATGGCTGTCGTGCTGTGCAGACTTCTCCTGTGGCTGCGGAGGGGGCACTCTCTCTGGGCCTCATTGTTCTAGCTATAGACACAAGAATAAAAGCAATTCACAGGTGTGTTAAGGGAGAAATGCGTTAATGAACGCTGAAGTAGCTTTCCATGTATGTGCTGAAGTATCTCTGGGGGTGGAAACCAAGAAGATCTCATGGACAAGTGACTAAATTGCAAGAGAAACTGAAAAACCTATAATCGTGTTACTACCAACACCATTTTTTAGGACTGGATTTTTTTTTTTTAATTTTAACCTGGTCATCAAACCTCCCATGATAGCCAAGAGTTTAACTTCTGCTTTAATGGGCAAGCAAAAACTGTTTTTTGTCAAATGCTTGTCATATTATCTTGAAATACTATACAGAGGAAAAAAAAAATATATATATATACCCAGCTATGGTCCTTCATTTCTTGGCAGAATACCTGGAATATAAGCAGAAACAGCTTTTATAATAGAAGAACATGCCATGGGATAAGTCTTTTCCAAGCAATTACCTTCTTTCACAGAAATGCTTTCATGAGAAATAATCTGATGAAATTCTTTTGGTCAGGAGCCTATTTTTAATTAAATACCCTAAGGACAGCTCTACAAGATAAAAACATTTAGCTCACTTGGTTTTAATGGTTGTCAGTAAACCCTGAATGATTCATGTGGTCATAGAAGCTGAATCTGTGAATAAATCCTCATCCATCCCAGCCTGAACCTGTTGTAGGGCAGAGGGGCTACAAAGCAAGTTAAAGGGACTCTCTCTGCTCCACAGACCTCGGGAGGGTGCCCAGAGGGAACACCCACTTACTCTTCCCTATTGGCATCTGGTTTGGGGCACTTTCAGGTAGACCACTGCTTTGATGCCATGAAGCTAGTCCTAAGTTGCTATGTTGAAAGTCCCTAAAGCTTGATCTTTTCCATAGTTCAGCAGTCAAAAGAAGTCTTTTGTGCCCCAAACATAATGAGAGTTCAAGCATGCTCTCAGGAAAAGCTGGTATGTTATCTCTGATCGTTAGCAGCTGAGCATACTGGGGAAGGCAACCAACGGATTGATGCCTACATCTCAAACAGAAAGGGGTCCTGAAACTGTGTGTGTGTGTGTGTATTATACAGACACATATATAATTCCCTTTATATTTATGTATTTATTTGTGGAGCTTATTCCCACAGGCTGAATATGTAGTTGAGTTAAGACACACAACTCACCAAGGTCCCTAGGAATGAGGGCCTGGGAATTTCTGTAAGACATTTTTCCTATGACTGCCACAGGGCTTCCTGACGGCAGGAACAGCAATGTGTTAGCCATACTGTGCTGTTTTATATTTTGATTTCATTTCAGAGTTTTGAACACATCAGAAAAGTAAATTCGCTGAACGTTACCTTGAGATAATACTCTAATGAGAGCACGCTCGTTACAGATGCAGCTGTCTGAGCCCATTAGTTGTACAGAGAGGAGAGTGCCTGAAAAACAGTCCTCAGAGCATATTAAAACCTTTGGATGATTATGGCTCCAGCTGATGGGCTATCACAGAGGTGTAACCTCGTACGTGATGTGCCACAGACAGACACAGCATCAAACAGGCAGCCACTCAGCATCGGTGGCTCGGCCTTTGCTGGAAAAGTGATGGGCTCCATCTTACAGTGTTATATGTGAAATTTTAATGAGCTCAGCAGCTGGAAGGGAGGTTTACGTTATGTGTGGCTAGCTCAGCTCGCTGGCTGCTTACACTGGTCCTAAAAATAGAGGTAGCCATATTGTCGGTGGTACTGTGAATTTATTTCAGTTTGGGGCTGACACGTGGGCCCAGCATCAGCAAACGGAGCCACGTCAGGAAAATATACTTCACCCGGAAGCAAAATTGCAAGACTTATTTTAAATTTAATTTCGTAGCATTATGCTCCAAGAAATTTCTACAGAGAAAAGAAATAGCACATGTGTCGTACCTTTCATTGAAGATTTCTGTTGCTTACAAGTACTGATGAAATAATTTCCACGGTACATAGGAGTAAAGTATGTATTTGGTTTCTCTGAGGAAACTCAAGGAACCAACAATATAATGAGTTTCCCTAGATAACACAAAGTATTAATGCTCCATTTAGAAATACAGGTAAGACCTTTCCACTAGCTATCAGCCCTCCTTTCCTGAAAGCTCCTTGAATAAAATAATATCTGAATTATTTCAGCCTATAATAATATCTGGATAATATCAGCCAAGAAATTCTTTATTGCACAGAAGCAAAATTTGGAGGGCAGAAGCAGACAAACTTTGAATGATGCTAATAAGCAATCATCGGATCTCTACTTCTCCTTATCTTTGATATATTAAAACTATTGATATGAAGCTTCTGATTAAAGTGAGTATTCCAGCAAGGTACTCATTAATCAAGTCAATTTGTCTCTTACTAAGCTGGAACAAATGTTCTCACCATCTACAGTTAACATGCTTTTATTTAGAAACAGTCTATAAGCCTTAACTTGGGCTTCAAATGAAAATATAACTAAATACTGTAAAGGTCCGTCTTAAAATCCTTGCGGGTAAGAGTTTATTTCCACTATTCAGGTATGATATTTCTTTACTGGCAAGCAATATTTAGAGTGATTGGGATGTACCCTCCAGTACTGAGATGAAAACTGCAAGTCATTATGACCAGCCACGTCCTGAAATTGGTCAGCACCAGCAGGATGGCGATCGGACCGGCTGGCTTTGCTGAACCACTGCAGCACGGCCATATTGCTAATGACTGATTTCCACAGCACTGAGCTTTCTTGCCGACGTTGTTAATTTTTCCCTTGGTTCCTTCATGGGACTCTGGTTGTCTTTTAGGCGTAATGCTGTCTTGCTAAAGTATGCTTAATGGTCTATAATTGCCCTTTAAAGCTTTTTTTTTTTTCTTTTCTGTAATTTTTACAGTATGTGCAGGAGTAGAATACAGTGCATTGGCTTAGAAAATATGTTTATGTCCAGCTCAGAAATTAATTTATCCTGGGGGGCCTCAACACTGACCTGCTTGAAACCACAGGTTTCTCTTGAAATTAAAAGGCAGTCCTTTACCCAGTCAGCCCTCTAACTCTGTGTTGGACACGAACACCAGCGCTCACAGAGCCAGCAGCAAGACAGTTGCTCTAAACATCCGGACAATGGTCTTTTTGCAGCAAAGTCACTTGATAGGGATCTGCTGAGGCAGATCAAGAAAGACTTACAAAAGAGGTGTCTGCTAAGGTAGAAAATGCTGCGGGATCTTTTTCAAGCAATTTAAAACCAGAGCGGGTGCTGGAGGGCTGGGCTGGGGCAGAGGCCAGCACGTGGGATGTAGAGCTGCAATTCAACAAAGAGAGTCCGTGCCTCAGGAAGGAGGCTCCCGATACACGCAAGTGTGTTTTCTTGGCCACATGCCACTGCAGCAAGGGCTATTGGTGGGAGATACAGGTGGGAAATGTGCAGCCACGCCAGCCTCTCTCCCCCTAGCTGTGCTGCAAGGAGCCTCCTCCAGCAGACTTCGGCAGGTGCAGGAGCATCGTGCCCACCAGGGACCGCCCGGCATCCTCACAGCACGAGCAGCATGGGGAACATCGGGGCAGCCAGCCGCGGAAGACCAAGCAAAGTGGGTTAAGGAGGTGAATCAAATAGCTCGTTAAATAATTAACCTCCCCCTAAGAAAGTGCCTTTTAATGAGAGAAGGAAGGATGCCTGAGCTGGGCATTTTTTACAGGGATTTAGTGTTACCTGTTCATGCCACAGGGTAGGATAGTGGAGGGGAAGTTTTTAGTGCCTTCTGCCATCCAGCTGCTTTTTGGAGAAATTTTGGCATAAAGAGAATTGCTAATAACACCGTAACATGATCATCAGTAATAATGAGTAGACGTGGTAGGCCGTTATTGTGCTAGGCACAGGGCTATTATTATGCCCTCTGTATAACCCCAGCTAAAAGAGGTCTCCCGTCCTAAGGGATTTAAAGCCTCAGGCCCTGTAAATTACAGAAGCCCTGTAAATTACAGAACACAAGTGCCGTGCCAGCACATTTGGATGCAGGGGAGCAGTCAGTCACAGCACTACAGCCCTCCTGGAGCCAAACTGGAAATTGCCTTGGAGGACCCAGTGCTTGTTTGTGGACCTAGCTCATATGCTTGATCTTCTCGTAGAGCAGAGGCTGCTTTTGGTTGAGGAAGTGTAATGCAGTGCAGCGCAGGACGACTCCAATAACTCACTGTGATCACCCAGTGAATATTGTCACGGTGAATCTCTGCTGGTCCCAGAAGGACTCCTGGATGTGCTGTGCCTTTCCTGTGGGCTGGAAGTGGTTACTTAGAGCCAGAAACAGCACTGCGGCCACAGAGAAATGAACGACTCACCTAAGGTGCTGTAGTTGCTACCCTCCAGCTGGACAGATGGAAGCTCTTAAGTCCACAGTCCTACTGCGAGCCTAAACATTGTCATTAGCAAATAATTACCATAATTTAGCCATGCCAACTTTACCACAGGAGAAATGTCTAGGAAAAGTCATGAATTTTAGTCATTCATGGGGTTTAGTCATTCATAGCAGCTGGTGTCAATGAAGGCACGTGAATTTGTGTTCTTTTAAGCTAAGAGGTAAATGGCAGTGAAAGGGGAATTTTGTTGTGTCAGTTTTGCTGTGACTGTCTGAACTGTCACCACAGTTTGCAGCAGTCAAGTGAGGGCTCACTTGGAGGGGATGTGGAGTCCCGGTGGGGGTGTGCTCTGCAGGGCTCTGAGCTGCAGCCAAAACTAAAGCCCCGGTGCAGCAGCAGTGTATTTATGGCCCAGCCTGGTGGTCCAGCCCCTTGCTTTGCTGCCTGCATAGCGATTGCACAGCCAAGTCCCATATGCACCATGAACATTTTATTGTATATTTTGGAATACAGAGCACATATGTGGAAGAGACTCACTGGCTTTTCCAGCTGCATAGTCAAACTGTGTCTGAAGCGGAAGATCAGAAAAACAACAACAACAACAACAAAAAAGCTATTTATTGCTGTTGCTGTAGATGGCACCAGTGAAGATGGCCCTTGTGAATCCTTGTGTCTCATCACTCAAAAGTTCACTCTGACTTCTTTTCTCAGATGTCTAAAGGAGTGTGCTTGGATGGACTTCCTTCTTCAGCCCCCTCAAAAAACTTGGCTGGAGTACTTGGTATTTCCATGCTGTCAATATCTGATGAAATCCTCCTTCCAAAACCAAAAGGAAAATTAGCAGGGTGGGTTTTCCAATTAGTTCTGAATATCCATAGATCAAGACATAAGAAGAAAAGGAAACATGAGGAGGGACAACAGTTAAAGTCTTCATTTGGGACAGATTTTTTTTTAATCTATTATGTATTGTAGGGGGGGGTTTACTGCTTTAAAGTGGGGTGAGATGTAGCAATACACCTCAGAAGTCTTGACTGCATTTCTCTTAACACTGGGTATCATAAGATTTCTTTTAAAATGAGTTGCTTCCAGCTAACCTAAATTGGGGCTGTGCTTTGAGGAAAGCAATTCCCCAGCAAGTGTGGGTGAAGCCTGTTGGGGGATGGCAGTTCTTCCTCCCCGTCCATCTGCCAGCTGCCTCAGCCCACAGTCTGCTCTATTCCCAGCTGGGAAATAATGAGCTTCAAAAAAAAGATAGCAAAACAGTCAAACATATTTTGAAATAGCAGAACCATTGAAACTGCATTTTAGAAAAAGCCATCATATTGGCTAATGCAGCTTAATGAGAGCAAAAAATCTTTGCATTAACCTTTGCACCACTTCAGATGGGGTAATCTATTATTCGAGGGCAGGTTTACCTTCTAACACAAACAGTGAAATGTAAAAAGCAGTAAGTATAGCAGTTTAAAACCATTCCTTAAAAGAAGAAGAGTAAAGTGTTAATAGGAGTATGATAAGCAGTTTACCCTCCATAGTCTTTTCAATGCAAGCGTAGGTATTATGAGACCAGCCTGTGTTGCCTCTGAAAATATACATCAATTTACTTTGTATTACATGGTGATATATTGTTTCTCAAATTATTTCTATGCATATATATAAATATGCATAAGAATATACTTTTCCTCACAGCAGCACTTAGCAGCTATTCATACTGCCGTGGATATAGAAGATGAGATCTCATGCTGAGAGCAATATTATTCTTTCCCCTATGTTCACCCTTCTCCTTAACCCCAGTTCAGCCTGGTGAGCGCAATGGCACCAAGCCTTGCCAAGTGTCATTTTTCTACCAAAATATTTCCTTTTTGGTGGGAGATAGCTGAGAGCTGCTGAGCACGTGGCTGCGTAGGAGAAGTAGACATTCGCAGCAGTGTAACACAATAAATTACGTTGAATCTTACTCATCTGTGACAGTGGCATGAATATGCTGGTAGTGATAAAGTAGGGGAAGAACTAGAATAAAAAAAAAAAAAAAGAACGTGTGCTTGCTTTATGGGCAGTTTGGGTGTTTTTATTCACAGCTGCAAGGGGAGGTACAGCCTGTCTGTTCCTGAAGCCATGCCCAGCAGTGCGATCCCAGCCGGGTGAGGCTGAGCTCACGTCCTGGCTCTGCTGCCCCATCTCACTGCTGCTTTCAGCAAGCCCTTCTGCCTTTCTGGCTCCCTTCTCTGTTTGTCACGTGAGATTAATTGCAATCAGATTTGCCTTCCTGCTAGCAAGATTAGAAGGGTAAAACCAAGCAAGTCTGTGAGGGACTCAGGTGGCACACTTTTAGGAAACTGGCTGGTTGGTTTTGTGGAAGTCCCTCTTCAGCAATGTGCAGTTGGGCAGGATCTGATCTCCCTGGACACCATTAGTCAAGATCCTTCTCCATTGGGGAAGCCAAGAGCACAACCTCATTACCTAGCCTGTGCTGCTGCGCCTTTGCGTTTTTCTTACATGGTATTTTTTGGAGGCACAACGAAACCTTTGTAACACTGGAACACATGAAAGACCACTGCCATCAATGCCTTTGTGGAGGAGCAGCACGGATATCTTCCTTACTGTCTGCAAAGCCTAAAGCATGAAATAGAGAAAGGAGAACAGACAGTGGCTTGCCATAGCTGGCTTTTTCTATCTAAAGGCTATTAATGTATTTAAAATGTATTTAAGCTGTAAACAAACAAGTAAACAAGCATGCCCAGGTGATTCTAGTCATTGCTTTCTTTTCCATATGACTCTTGCTGCTCTCAAGTTTCTGCAGGGAGATCGGAGATCTTTGGTGACTATACCTTTTTTCTCTATCTCGGGGTTTTTCTCTTGCAGCTAAGGATTCTCTGACCCCCTTAACATGTTCACTTATTTCACAGCAGTCTGTCATAGGTCTGTTCAGTTTATGACCCACTGCAATCCCCAGAACCTCTTCTCCAACACTTCCTAGCTATTTGGTCCCAATTTGTACTCAGGAAATTAATTATTCTTGCTCAAGTGTAGCGCTTTGCACTTCTCTTTGCAGATTTTCATCTTATTTTTTTGCAGTCTGTTTCTCCAATTTGTCAACTTTAAATTCAAATCCTGCCTCTGGCACATTTGAGGTAGGGAAGCAGAGCAGCGATGTGCAGTGCTGGTCACATTGACCCTACATCATTAGGAAACTGGAAAAAGAGACAACGAGAAGAATTTGAGACTTTTCATGTTGTGTCGTCTCTTCTACATCTGCAGTGGAAGGGAATCTTCATTCAACATCTGGAAGAGGAGCCTCCTGCACCATCAGGCGTAGCTGAGTCCTGTTCTTGCCCCAGTGCTCTCTGGAGGGAGACCAACACAGAGCTCAGAAACACAGAACTGTGCAGGCTGTACCCAGAAACACTCGAATCCAGCAAAGCACTCGAGCATGCAGTGCCAGCACGTGCCTATTCCCATTGATGGGAAGTTACTGAAACTATAAATCAAGGCCTGCTCGAAGCTAAGCATGCATTTGTGTGCTTTGTTGGGTCAGGGCCTCAATCAGTCTTTAGATGAGGTGTGAATACGGGAATAAAAGTAAGATTAACTGCAACTGCTTTTTCCTACCTCCTGGTAAGACTGGAAGGATAAAGCCATGCACATCGTGCCTTCATACCTATATTGGGCTGACAGGAGAAAGAGAAGCATGGGATGAAAATTCATTATTGGCACTTAAACAGCAATACACGCTTTTAATAACAGCACTCGCCATAAATACGCAGAATAAGGAGGTTGTACTTTTAACAGTCTTGCTTTCAGTAGAAATGTTGTCTCATTTACAGGCAGATTTGTGTGTTTGATAATGACTCCAGCATTTAGCAAGGGCTATTTTGGCCTGTTTGCTGGGAGCCTCTAACAGCTTAGTGTGGTTGAGCTCATTTCAGAGCTTCCCTTAGCTCTGGGACCATCTGTTAACCAGATCACTTTTTTTTCTTTTTTTTTTTAATTTATTTCCTTGATTGTTTTCACATAGGCCATTTAGTTTGTTTTAAATTAGGGTTGTTTGGGGAAAATTATACTCTAATCTTCAGTTGTTTTTTCCCCCAGTAAGTAGACGGAAAGCACCCCATGATAAAGTGCCCTGTTGAATTAGCCAGGCTGAGTGGAAAAAGGGTGTGTGTGTGTGGGGATTTTCTCTGAAGCTAAAAGGTACTACAGGTAAGCCTATAAAACCTGCAGAACACGGTGATGGTTACCACCAGCCTGCTGCCATCCTAGGTGACGTCCAGTGTTTCTCAAATTAAACAGAACAGCTAGAAATACCAACTCGCTTTTCTTACTCATGCTGTTGACCTTTTAGGTACAATCTTGTATGCATTCATACATACGTATGCGTATGTAAATATGCACTCATGCTGACCTTATAAATATAAATGATACATATAATTCATCAATATACATTATATATCTGTGCACATAATATTAGAAAAACATTTGCCTCATTTCCTTGGGGATTTTCTCTTTAATTTAAAAATCTCCAGCTTCCAGCTCGTACAGGTCACGAGTGAGGCTGGAGAAGTACAGGGGAGACAAAGTGATATTAGAGAACTCCTCGGAGTCTCTTGAAAAAATACCTCCAGACAGATGAACTCGGAGGCCCGTCTTATTTCTGGAAATTGTTGCCGTTGTTGTTGTTGCTTTTTTGATTTTGCACTCTGAGCAAGAGGCAGAGAACGCTGAAGTGAAGGATTGCCTCTGTGGGGAAGGTTTAGAAGTAAGGGTTCAGAAAGAGATGAGCAATGCCAGGCTGGAGGAACCTTGCCTCACTTCCATTGTGATCTTGTCATAACAAACAGAGTCCTCCAAAATCTGCTGGGCTTACAGCACTGACATTTCAAACTGAAGAGAAAATAAAGACGAAGGAATCGCTGACAAGCTCTGGTGTCCTCTGTGCAGTGTGAAATACTGTTGCAACGGGTTAAGCTGTCAACAAGCCCAGAAGTGCTCTTAATTTGAGCTGTTAATTTTCAACAGCTTCAAGAGGAGAGGGACGGAGATGGAGAAGGAGACGGGGATGGGGATGGAGACGGGGAAGGGTAGGGATGAGAATGGCGATAGGGAAGGGGATGATGATGGGTGTGGGGCTGGGGCAGTTTTCCAGGGGCCCTTGTGAAGTCGGGAAAGAAAACCCCCAAATAAAATGGGAAAAGGCAGCATGAAAGACATGCTCAAGGTTTACACTGGGAGGATCTTTACCCATGGTAATGTAAAGATGCCAGACCCCTCCAGGAAAGGGTTTGTGTGTAACTGTTTCATTACTAAATATCTCTGCGTCTGTGCTGCTATGCACAGGGATCCAGGTCTGATTTCTTCTACCGCTGCCTGCAACAGGCAGCAACGGGGAAAAGACGAGCTAGACAAGGCGGTGGGCATTTTGTCTGAGGAAGGGGAGCGCCTCGGTGTGCCGTGTAACAGCCGCGGGTGTTGCGGGGCTTTGCTTTCTTTTTGTTTGTGCGGCTCCACCTGGCGTCAGGCCCCGGCAACGAGCACAGAATCGGAAACACGGAGTGGTTTGGGTCGGGTGACCTTAAACACAATATAAATCCAGCCCCCTGCCATGGGCAGGGACACCTCCCACCAGACCAGGTTGCCCAAAGCCCCATCCAGCCTGGCCTTGAGCACCTCCAGGGATGGGGCATCCACAGCTTCTCTGGGCAGCCTGTGCCAGTGCCTCACCACCCTCTGAGTGAAGAACTTCTTCCTCATACCTAATCTAAATCTCCCCTCTTTTAGTTTAAAGCCATTCCCCCCTTGTCCTGTCACTTCACTCCCTGACAAGGAGTCCCTCCCCAGCTTCCCTGCAGGCCCCCTTTAGGCACTGGCAGGCCGCCGTAAGGTGTCCCGGGAGCCTTCTCTTCTCCAGGCTGAACAACCCCAGCTCCCTCAGCCTGTCTTAGTGGGAGAGGTGCTCCAGCCCTCTGATCGTCCTTGTGGCCCTCCTCTGGACTCGCTCCAACAGGTCCATGTCCTTCTTGTGCTGGGGGCCCCAGAGCTGAGCGCAGGGCTCCAGGTGGGGTCTCACAGGAACAGAGCAGAGGGGACAATCCCCTCCCTCGCCCTGCTGGCCACACTGCTTTTGATGCAGCCCAGGACACGGCTGGCTTTCTGGGCTGTGAGCGCACACTGCTGGCTCACGCTGAGCTATGGACATCTCCAGGGCCGCCCAGGTGGCATCTCCCCACAGCACCCAGCGGCTGCGGGCTCTGCCCAACACTGTGGCCCAGCAGCACCAGGAGCTCTGCCTCTCTTTCCAGAAGTGTTGGTGCTCCAAATACTTTGTCATTTCATGAACTGATACGACGCTGCTGTGGGCAGTGGGTTTTTCTAAGAGAGGACCGGCTGGCACTGACTCCTCTGCCAACTATCACTTACTGCGGTAACCCAATGGTGGCCTTCTTGTGTACCAGTGTGCCCAGGCTGTTCAAACCCAAACTGTACATAGCCTTTTGCCAAGCTATAACACAGATCCCGGGTGTTCAATGCTGGGGTTTATGGTCTGCAACCACAAAACACAGGCTGGCTTGTAGGACCTCAAGTTTTTCAGCAGTACACTGTAGCAGTTGCTTTTTGCTGCACTGAGTGAGGAGCTTTAACAGTGGAGACAACACCATCATATCTCGCACTAGTACCTGCTTTGAATTAGTGTTTCTACCCGCCTCCTCTTCTGGTTTCTTATGCAGCCACCCAGAGCCTAGAAAAGGCAAGGCTGAGTTTAAGCACCCTCACCTCCCTGCCTGCATCTCCCCTCCCACAAGACTCAAGCCCAGCAGCCTCACGAGCAGTTTGGGAGCTCACAGCCATGCATCCAACACCCAGCTTTATTTCATTCTGCTCGGGCATCGCCGTGCTGCGGCACGTACCGGCACAGCCTGCTGCCCACCCGCACGGACACCGAGGTGCCGGCACTGCCACAGGCACGGGGGCTGCAGGGCTGTGCCTGGACTGCAGCTACGGACCAGACCTCAGTGTGTGTGTGGCGAGTACAGCACTTCGCAAACTTGTAATGACCCCCGTGTGTGTGTGTGGAGTAAGGAGAAACTGGTCAGGACACGGAGAGTGACGCTACAACTCAGGCGGGCACCAGTGCCAAGGATTGTTTCAGACCACGGGCAAGCAGGACTTGTGCTTTATGTCCCCGCTGAGAGGACAGTCTCCCAAACGCTGGGGTGCAGCTCTTGTGCCGAGCCTGATGAAATGCCCCCAGGGATGGACCCGGCCAATATTGTGATTTTTAACTGTGAGCCCTTGTGAGAGCCAAAGCCACGCTGGTGGTTATTTGGAAGGGTCTCTGCTCCTTTCCTGTGCTCGCCCCCTCCTTCTCCTCACCCCCACGTGCATGGGAAGTCCACGATGGTGTGATCATCTGAGCGTACGCCAACCTCCTTCAAGGGCATCTGTAATCCACCCAGCTAATCCTCCTGCAAGGGGGGGATGCTGGTAGGAGCTCTTGCAAATCCACACCCAGTGTACAAGGCTTGTTATAAAACCTGCCCGACACTGTGCCTGCTGGCTCCTGATTCCACAAAACTGCTGTGGGTGAGTAAGTTTCTCCTTCCAGAGCATTTCCTTTGAAACATTGCTTCAGCTTAAAATAATGTCGCTTGTTTCGCACACCCTTCTGAAAAGAAATGGCAAAGGAAAACACCTAGGGACAGCTACCATTACTCACCGAGAGAATAATGAGAGGCCTCTGAGAGGCCACGTTTTCAGGGCGACCTCTGCAGCTGCACAAGCCTGCAGTGGCAGCAGAAGCAAGCAGCTCTGCCTGCACGTGCCCGGCCATTGACCACCAGCCCTGCGTGGCCGTGCATTTGCTGGAGGGTGGAAGGGCTCCAGCTGGCCGTGGAGCATGGCTGGGACCCAGCTGGCTCACCTCGCAGCTCCAGGTGCTTCAGAGGACGCAGGTGGCACAAAGGGAGGGATGCTCTCGCCCCCCAAGAAAACACTTTCCTGTGCCCTGCTAATAAAGAGAGGTGCGGGTGGCGAGGGAACCACGGGCTCCAGCTGATCTTTGGCAGGTGATCAGCTGGGCCAGTTCCCTGTGCTCGGGAAATAAAATCCTACTAACGCACGCCAGACATGGGCAGCAGTGACCCAGGGACAAAGGCCTGGCATAAAGCCGTGACAGCAACACTCAGAGCAGCAGCGGTCTGTGGCTGCAGCCTCAGGTACATGCACAGAGGGAGGGAAATGTACCGCACTCTTCACTCGGGTAACACCTTTCGGGCCAAATAACAAATTAACAAATATTTAATCCATTAGCCCTAGCTGCTGTTACTGTGGGAAATGAAGCAAAGAGGCAGTGACATACATTTTCAGAGGTGGCTGTGTGTTATCGGTGCCTCTGCTGTCCCCGCCCAACTGGATGTTCAGCCCCCGCTTTTTGGGGGCGTTGAGGGCTCTCGGCCCACGTTCACCAGCAGGGAGCTGTCTCGAGGGCTGACACCTCTCCTCGGCAGAGACCGAGCTCCTGGTGGGGTGTGCTACAAAGCCTCACCTCCAGCTCCAGCTGTAAAACCACCCCAAGAAGACTGGTGCATGGAAATGGCAAGCAGATGGGCAAATCATTGGGTCTCCATCTCTGTGGGAGCAGACATCAATTAGACCTCATTCGTGTGGTTTTGGAAAGACTGCACGCTCTTTCCTCATGCCCAGCATTGAGGACAAGCAACCCCGTGCCACAAGGGTCTCCACACTGAGAGTGTGTAGGGCATGATGCTTTACCATCATGGGCACTAACCAAATTAATGTGCTGAAAGCAGATGCCAGGCTCCACCACCAGGCCATGAACAATTCAGGAGGAGGAAGCAGGTGAGCAGCCTCGGCACTGAGCAGCCAGCAGGCATTGCCTTGCTGGAGAGCTCCTCGCAAAGCCGGAGCAGACAAAGGGTCAAAGATCGCTGTGCAGCAACCGTGAAGCTGCAAGGTCTTAAGTGGAAAAATCCACACAGGAGAAACACCACCCATATTAAAGCTTCAGCACACAAGAGGACGTTGGATTTACTTCCACCTGGTCTACCATGCGAGAATGCTTTCTGGCAGTATTCCTGCAGCGATACCTCTTGTCGCTGTGTGCAAGCACAGGTTAGCACGTAGGCTCCGCACAAATCTGACATGCGGGGGCAATGCCAAGCTTTCAGATTCTTTATCTTTAAAGATAAGGGTCATGCCAATCTGATGCACTGATCTAAATCTGCTGCCTCCACCAGAGATCACAGGAGACACAAGAAGAGGAATCAATAAGGCATTAGCAGGTGCTAGAGCTGCCACCTGTAAATCAATTTTGGAGTGTCCAGTGTAGTGCAGTTTGTAAAATATAGCTTGGGCTGTAATTGTGAACGGGGTAAGGTAAAAAACAGCAAGCAGTAAGATGCAGGAGCCAAGGACCCATAGTGGGCTCTGGGTGGCACACAGCCAAATGGATAAACCAGCTGGGCTCCCTTGGCAGAGGAAGTAATGAGGCCTGAGAGCAATCTCCGACTTCTCTGCTTACCATTAGCACCTGCACTGCCCCACACCAGGGTTTCGGGTGACCTGGAAGGGCAGCAAAACTGGAACTCAGACAGCAAATGATGAAAATTAAACGCTGGTAATGGATCTGGCATGAGGAATTTTGAGGATTCTGCTTATGCCATGAAGAATATTTCTATAATTTGATTCATGTGTACTGGAGAAGCTCACCTCGTGTCCCTGTAGATAACAAGGTTGATTCAGCTGAACCTGTGCTACGGATTTGGAGCGTGGCATCTTAGCTGAAGTCTAGGAGAGCAGGGAGTAATAGCAGCACTGACAAAAAATTGAAATTCAAGTGCCTGTGTGCTCTCTCTTTACAAAATCTCTGTCTAGTTCAGTAGTTTGCTGAGTGAACCCTGGGCTATCAGCCTGGGCACCACATCTTCTTCCCTGGAGAAAATAAGTTTGACACGTGGGCTCTAGGGGCAAAGCAGAAGAGGCGCTGTCACCGTGTAGGCCAGCTGGCAGAGATGAGCACAGCCAACCGTATCAGCAGGGTGCTGGGAGCCCCTGCCTCCCAATTCAACATCCCCTGTTCCTGCAGTGCAACGGGTGAGTGCCTCGGGTGGTCATGAAGAAGCAGTGGTTTCAGCCTCCTAGGGATGAGGTGGGTTTTGCACTGTGTATACCTTGGCGGAGCCCCCCAGCTTCAGGACAGGTTGGTGGCTGCCAGGAGAAGGCTGCTTACTCCAGGCCCTGTGCTAGCTTGCAACTTTGCCAGATATCTTGGGGTGGAGCCCAGAAGAAATCTATTCCAGTTTCAGGTCAAAAGATGTATTTTCTACCTGCCAAGCCAGCATGGGCTGCCTGGAGCTATAAACCAGGCTGTTTCCATTTTGGCCTTTGAGTAGTCCCAAGAAGCATCTTTTTATCTTTCAGCTTGCTTTCCCCTGTTTCTTGGACCTTTCTTTGTCCAGAAATGTGCATGTACACCATGGTAAGGCCTGAGAAGGGTATTAAAATGCTTATTTAAATTCTCTTCACCAGAAGCATGTTAAAAAGAAGGAATAGTTTGAGATGTCATAGATTTTTGTTGGTGGTGGTGGAGGGGTGGTTTTTTGTTTGTTTGTTTGTTTGTTTGTTTGTTTTTCAGAAGGAGCTTTGAACACAATACATCTCTAAGAATGTATCTAAGCAATAGATGGAACGATAAATATGAAAATTGTCTTCTCTAACATACTAGAGAAAAAAAACGTTTTATTCAAAGAGTCAGTATGCTTCTAAATACACATTTAAATGGCTGCAGAATGCCTGCAAGGTTTTGTTATCAGTGAATGAATAAAAATGTGAGCCATGAGTGAGGAATGCTCCTCCCTGTACGATCTATGTGGGGAAGGGTTTTGTCTCTCAGAATGAGACTCCCACCCCTGGTGCGTGACCATCAGATAGGTTTGGCGTGTACAAGCGGTGAGATTTCAGCATGACTTCAGCCTGGTGCTCTGGGGGAGGTAAAGTGATTTTGTTGGGCCAAGATCACTGAACCCACATTGAGGTTCCTACCCCAGGGTACAGTTCCAGGCTAGAGGTTATCAGGTGTGCGAGCAGCTGGATTTTCTAGCAGTATAAATTCTATCTGGAGGAGGAGGCGAGGTGGTACATTTACAGAGTTCCCCAGGAGTGCTGTACGGTCGTTATGCTGCCGTAATGTATGCGCTATTTCCCTGTTGTGCCTTCTGCATATCCTGCAGTTTAGGATTGTTCTGCTGCACTGTGAGGATATTTGGGGCTGGTTCCTGCAGAGACTTCCTCAGGAGATCAATATTGCCCAGAAAGAGCACCAGATTACCAGCATACTCAGCACTGCAGCACTGCAAGGGGGGCAGGCTGTGTTCACGTACCCCCTTCTGGGAGGCTGTTCTGCGTGGGGAAACGCAGCTCTGCGTTTCCTCTCTCCTCCTCAGAAGGGACCACGGAGGCAGATATGTGTTAAACTCAGTGGTGTGTTATCAGCCATGTCGTTCAACGACAGACTCACAAAGCTGTTGGCCTGCAGCCAGCATGGACCTAGCGTGCAGAGGAGGGTATGCCACAGGCTGGAATCAGCCACAAAAGGTTATGTAGCTGAACATCTGTGGTGATCTCACCTCTCATTTGATGGGAAACCAATGTAAGTGTGTTGTTGCCTGTAAGGGAAAGCAGTGCTGTGAATTTTTGTGAGCTGGGAAAGTGGCTCATGGAAGGACCTTATCCCCTCGTGCCCCTAAGTGACAAACGCAGCAAGAGCCACAGCAGCTTTCACAGCTGCCCTGAGGGCATCCCTGGTATGTACTGTGACTGCAGCCACTTCTCAAGGCACTGCTGAACCTAAAATCTTGTCCTCCGGTTTTTGGGAGCCCTACGCAAGGACCAGCTGGGGCATCCCCTCCCAGAGGGTTGTTGCCACTTCAGTTGGCACAGGGGTGCAAGGTGCTCGGTGCTGCCGCAGAGGATCCCTTTGAGGCTGCATATTGACTTGCTGTGTCATGGAGCTGCTTCACAGTATCCTGATGTACTTTTTAAAGGCCTTGGTTCACCTTTTGTCCTTGATTTTCTTGTAAACCTATTTCAGAGGCTTAATCTTAGCCCAGGCCCCACTGTGGTCTGTGCACTAGCGGCCTCATAACTGGATTTACTGTATTACAGGAATGAAGCTTCACTTGACTTTTTCTCCCAGAGCTCTAGAAAGGAGAACATTCACCCCAGCGGTTTGTTGCTCACCATTTCATCAAATCCATACAGGCCAGCGGAAAAATGATCACAGGAGATGGTATTTTTGGGGGGGGGGGGGGAAGCACTCAAAGATTATTTTGAGTCATACAAAATGTTCTGGTTTAGTAGAGCAAATTATCTATACTGATTTTGATTTTCAAATATCAACTTAGTTTGTAAGTAAAAAAAATAAAAATCATAATTTGTTTAATTCTATCAAATTATTATTATTAAAAAAAACCTGCTTTGATATTTTGTTGAACTTGACTTTTGTAATTTTGAAGACACAGCATTTTCCAGTGGAGATGGTCAGAACAATTTTGCCCAGCTGTTCTCATTACTCTTATGATAAAATGTGCTAATGTTAGCTAGCATACCCTACTACAGCATAGATAAAATTGCAAGGGCAGATGGGAAGTCTTCAGCTATAAGTATTCTTTATCGTGTGAAGTCAAAGATCCTCAGGCAAACATAGCTAGAGCCAGCAAATCTCCCAGAGGGCTAAAATCCCAGCTGAGTCTCAAATTCACTGTGCAGGAGAGAAATGGCTGTAATCTGCTAACGAAAGCAGATGTACAAGAGTCATTCTGGCAGCTACATCTGTCATGCCTCCTCCACCCCACCCCGCCTTGTTAAACTGTCTCGTCTTTCTAGTCATATGTGCTTTTCTCATAGATGACAAAAATAGGCAAGCAAAAAATGTCAGTCACACTAAATTTATTCCTTGGGACAGTTGTTCTTTCCTTGTTTTATGTCCCAGGCTTACTGAGTCCTAATGGTCCCTCAGCATCTAAGGAAAGGCTTTTGTAATGTTGGCCAAACAGTGTTTGGCCTTTGTAGGCTTTTGTAATTTTGGCCAACAGGATTCCTTGGGGCACGTTCCAGCCCTGTGGCTCTCTCCCACAGTGTCCCTTGGGCTGTGCATGTATGGGAATGGTACCAAGAAGAAATGCACATCCTGTCCCTGCACCATACGGCCCTTCTGTATCCCCTCACTTCACACGTGACAGGAGGGTGCTGGAGAAGCTGTGGTCTCGCACTGTGTTCCTAGTATTGGAAGAGGGGTGTTCAAGGAAAGGTTGGACCTGGCACTTAGGGACATGGTTTAGTGGGTGACATTGGTGGTAGGGTGACGGTTGGACCAGATGATCTTGGAGGTCTCTTCCAACCTTAATGACTCTGTGATTCTACGAGGGAAATGGCAATTAGAGGCTTAATAGCACCGAGGAGACTGATGTTCCTCCAACCCCATCACAAACAGGCATGGGCTTTGGGGTTTTGGTTCCATTCTGAAGAGCCCAAGCCAGCATGAGCTATGCTCAGAAATTAAAATTGTACTTTGCTAAAGCTGGTGAGCAATTCTGACTTGACCCTTGTGAAGAGAGAGCACGCTGCCCCAGCTTTTGCTTTGCTCCTTTGTGGCAACAAGTCTGAAAAGGGCCGGAAAGCATTGGTGCCCTCGAGGAAAAAACACTGCTGCCAGGCTTCATCCCCAGCAAGACCAAGCAGCGTGGGCCCGTGGGATGTTCCCCACAGCACGCCTCAGCCCACGGGTGCTTCTGCTGATACTGGGCGGTTCAAGACCAGACCTGTGGGGCTGATTTGCAGCCGCGGGTGCTTTTGTCAGCCTCCAAACCTATCCCAGGGCACTGAAGCCAAACAGCTCTTTCCGTGAATGCTCTTCCCACGGACAGAGAGCTGCCCGATGCCTTTCAGCATGGGGCAGACCACATCGGAGGACATTTAGGGCACCCACCGGCCGCAGCCCCCACACCTGAGGGGCTGCCCTGGGGGCTCTGCGCCATCTCCGTCCTGGCTTTGTCGCCTCCCGCCGCCAGGCGGTGCCCTGTGCCCGGCGGGGGAAGGCTGAGGAGGAGCCGGGGCGGAGCGGCGCCTCCCTCGCCCCCTTCCCTCCCTCCCCTCTGGAGCCGGGCCGAAGCCGCCTCACAAAATGGCGCCGCCCCATCTCGGGGCGCGCCCGGAGTAAAGATGGCGGCGGCGCCGCTTCATTCCTTTCCCTGTGGCCCTCGGGAGCGATGGCGGCTCGCAGCGCCGTGTGGCTGGGCGACCAGGTAACGGCGGTGCTCGCCCATCCCCGGCCCCGTGTGCCCGGCAAGGGGGGGGCGTGCGGTGGCGGTGGGCTGCCCGGGGAGGGAAGAGCCCGGCGGGGTGCGGGAGCTTGGGGTGGCTGTAGGCGCTGACCTGTGGCCGGCCGGCAGGTGGAGCGGGTGGTCTGCCCCTACGACAGCCATCACCGGGTGCCCCGGGCGTCGCTGGAGAGGCATGCGGCGTCCTGCCGCCTCCGCAAGATGGGCTACTCCGACGAGGAGCAGGTGGGCTGCTGGTTACGGGGGGCACCCGCAGTGTGGGAGGGATTGGGGGGGGTAATGGGGGCTTTTGGGGATGGGGGTGGACTGGGGAGAGTGGGGGGTAACGGGGGCTTTTTGGAGTGGGACTGCGGAGAGAGTGCGTAGTGGGGGCTTTTGGGGGTGAAATTTGGTGCTGAAAGAGGCCCGGTGGCCCCCACGCACGGATCCTGCCCCACAAGGTGTAGCTGTGTCTGTGGATCCCCTTGGGGACCCCAAATGAGGGCCACGGGATGGAGGCTCAGCGGGCGGCTTTGGTGAGCTGGGGCTGCTGTGGTGGTGTGATCGAGTTGCCGTGTCCCGCAGGCGGAGATGTACGACTCCAGCTTCTTCTACGAAAACCTGAAGGTGCCCAGTGTTGCGATGGGTAAGTGTGTGGGTGGGCAAGGGAGTGCTTTGCTGCAGGGCTGAGGTTGGAAGGGGCTGCTGGAGGTCATCTGGTCCAGCTCCCTGCTCAAGCAGGGCCACCTAGAGCTGCATGCCCAGCACCACGTCCAAATGGCTTTTGAGCCTCTCCAAGGTGAGAGCCACCACAACCCCTCCGGGCAACCCGTTAACACCATCCTTGCTCCTGCAGGGTGGGAGCATGAGCCTGTGTGGAGCACACAAGGTGTGGCAGAGCCCACGTCTTCACACCAGCTTGCAGCACTGTGTTGCCCGTAAACTGTTCAAGACATCTTAGAAAAACCAAGTGTTTTCATTGCATAGATTTGTCTTGTCACTGTGCTTTACCTTAATTTACGTTATTCGTTTAACCTGTGTCATTGTGTAATTCTGCTCTGTAGGTCACTTGGCCATTTTTATAGTAAAACCCAAATAGAATCCTTTTTCTTTTTCTTCTTTGGTTATTTTCTAGGTTCTTCCTTACATCAAGTGCAGAAAGCGCATTAAAAAGCACTTTAATAAGGCAGAAACACTGGCCCTAGAGTTTGGACATACAGTAATGATACAGGAGAGAGTTCCAATATACATACATGTCTTTCCAGATCCCTGTAACCCAGAAATCCTTTTTTTTTTTTTTTTTCCCCCCCTCCCCATAGTTTGAATATGGAATAGATTAAAATACTTTTAGTGTAGACTCCCTTATGCATCAGTAAAACTGCAGTGTTCTATAAAATACCGTAAGCCTCATAATAGAGGTTGGGGAATAAAGACTGACCCTACCGAGTACTTGATGTAAAAGTTCTTCTCTATCTGCAGATAAAGATCTTCAGTTTCATATTGTTCAGCAAGCTAAAGCTCAAAGTGTGAAAGAAGGCATAGGCTACAGCGAAGGTAAGTAGCATGCAGGTATGGAGCTGATTTCTTCAGCTCTCCTGTGGAATTGCTGTGAAGAATCTTTTTAAATTCATTTTTAATATTCCTTTTTGTCTATATTTTGGGGCATAACTACTTTCTTTATTCAGGTCAACCAGGTAAAAGAATTTGAGTCTGTTGTACTCAAACTTATAGTTCTCTTCAGATGCAAAACTCAAGATTTTCCTAAAGCATTAGTCCTTTCCTTCCCATCCCACTATATACGGTTTGTTTTCTGTCTGTATTTTCTGATACTGTGTTCTGCCCTGTGTGGCCCCAACTCTTCTCAAGCTGCCTCCAGACTTCTTGTTCATGGAATGGATGAAGAGGAAAGAAAAAAGGAGGACTGTGTTTTTAATCTTGTTTAAGGATCAGTTGCTAAACATGAACTGTATGTGCTTGTCCAACACTTAGATCAAAAACTGAGCAATATGCACATTAGTATTATGTTGGATTGTTTCAAAGCTCTAAGTAGCTGTATTATAGGTACACATCTACAAATATAATAATGTCCTTTGCCGATGCTCTCAGCTTATTAGTTTCTTTGTCTTATTTTCAGTGGGTTTTGTGACTAGTCTGTAGAGTAGGTTGACTGTGACCTATGCTTCTCTTGGAGAGTTGAGGCTAAGAGTAGAAAAGTAGGGCCACCTATAGGAACCACTGTAAAGCTGCAGTATGTAGTTTTGAAGTTACTGCAACACCTAAAAGATGCAGCATTTTGTGTCTGTACACTTTTGGTTTGGCTAGCACACGTGCAGAAAGAAAAGTGCACTTGTACTTTTCCTGACCTGACAAATACAGCAGCGCTTGCTCAGGCATAGAATTTTATGTTGTTCTTGTTTCTCTGGCATGGCAAAGCCTTCATGTGATTGGCACTGTGTTTATGGAGTGTGTTGGGTGTATTTTGCTCTGGAGAGAGGTGGTAACTCAATTTGATGCAAGTATATCCAAGTAGAGAAGAAAATAAGCTTTTTGTCACCTGGTGCATCACAAAGATATGTCAGTGAGCCCCTAGATGCCAGTGTTTGCTATGCAGTTTTCACTGCAAGTTTGCATTTCTGTGAAGATCTCATTAAAACTATATGGAGTTATTTTTATTGTGGTGTCTTGGCCTATTCTAAGATTTACTGACTTGAGATTGCTTGTTTAATTGGAAGTCTTTGTCAACAAAGACAAATGGAAAAAAATAACTGTAGCTGTATTAGGACAGGAAGGCTGGTATTGATCATAAGCTGTAGGATTCTTATAAAATCACAATCACATAACTATTAGGGCACTTATGGGCTTCTGTGACCCTGTAAGAACAGTGCATTCAAAAAATAAAATTCCTCTGTTACCCTTTCAATTTAAGAAGGACTTAACTCCTTACAGGTGTATAAGGGGAGGATGAACACAGCGTGCATGTTTATGGCATTATTGCTGACCTTTTCATTTTTTTCCTGTATAATTATGCTGTCTTACTACTAACAGTTCTTTGTTCAACTTCCAGGATCTTATTCATCACTGCCTGTAGAAGTTCCTCAAAATCACAAGCGTTTCACCTGTGACCTGACTCAAGCTGATCGCCTTGCTCTTTATGATTATGTTGTTGAGGAAACAAAGAAGCAGAGGTCTAAGTCGCAAATCACAGAAAATGACAGTGATCTGTTCGTGGATTTAGCAGCAAAGATCACCCAAGGTTTGGAAGATGGTCTACTGTTGTTTTTATTGCTCGGAGCTTTTACGTCTCATAGGTAGTTGACTTTTGGTGAAAGCCAACCTGAATTGTGCTACTTTTATTGAGGAAAAACATACTGTTCTTCAAAGCCACAATGACAACCTGGCATCAGAAAACACTGGTCTGGTAGTCTTTGTACTGACAGCTCTGAGGAAGCCTTGGTGCTCTTTGCTTGGCATAGATATTGTGTATATCTTAATGAATGAATCTTCTGTCACTGCAACTGACTTCAGGTGTCTTAATACTGACAAATTACTTGTGAAGTTTGGAACAGTATTTACTATAAGAGATGACAAGATTAAAGATCATTTAAAATTAAAAAAAAGCCTAACAAGGCAGGTTGGTGCAGTCATTCAGTTGAATTCTTGAGCATTATAGCAATGGATATAGTGGACAAGACCTCCTACCGCTATTGAGACATGCCACCGTGTAACTGTACCAAGTGAAACTTACCTCTGTGTTATCTGTGACCCTGTTCTGCCTAGAAGATAGTGTTTGTCATCTATACAGGTAACTGTTCAACAGAACTTGGCTTTCTCAGTCATTGTTTCTTACAGTAATACCAGCTTTGAAGACATGGCCTGTGTTTTGTAGTGTTTTGACCAATCTGCAACCCTATATGTTGATTTGGGTCACTGTTAGGAGACTGAGATCACGTAATAATATTTGCTTGGTGGCTTTTTAGCCTTGTGTAAGCAGTTAGTAAGAAAGCTGGAAAGGAAGCTTGTGTCAAGCCCATAACTACTACTAAGTATTGGAGAAACTTCAGAAACAATACAACATATTTTGTTTCAGACTCTTATTACTAAAGCCAGCAGACTTGCCTACTTGCAGGTGCTAATGTTGTGCTAATGGCCATTTGTTTTACGTCCATTTTTTTTGCTAGATGACGGTCAGAAAGGTCCAAAGTCCCATCTTGAAATTCTGGCTGAAATGCGAGACTACAAACGGCGACGGCAATCATACAGGGCTAAGAATGTTCACATCACAAAGAAGTCTTACACTGAGGTGAGTGTCTTAAGACAAAGATAGCGGGTTGGGTTTTTTTGTGCACTTTATATTGGTATAAACAATAATACACCCACTGAGACAAGGAAGATGTCTCTTCTTCTTGTGCCCTGCCTTATCAGAGTTGCAAACTATAGAGAAATCTTTTTGTTTTGGTTTGTTGAAGCAAATTAGAAATAACCGGAGCATTTCTGACATTAGTGGATTTTGAATGTGAAAATGCCAACCAGATATGCCAGACTGTCTGTTGCAAAATGGTGTTACTAAATTTTATGCTGAAATGCTTTCTTTTCTTTATAGGTAGTATATCATAGGCAACTACTATGGCATGCTGTTTTTCTGTGGCTTAAAATCTTTCTTTTATCTGCAGGTGATTCGGGATGTGATAGGTGTACATATGGAAGAACTCAGCAGTCAGTGGCAGGAAGAGAATAGGTTGGATAACGCAGAGATGTGTGAAGGAGGAAAGACAAAATCTTCAGGAAGGTATGTCACAGATAACAAATTCCTTGTGAATGCTGAAATGTTCTTTCTGTGTGGACAGAGCAGCCTGACAGGCTGTAACATTATCCTATACTGCGTTCTATATAGCACATACCAACCTCAGCTAAGACACATGCAGTTTATTTTATACCAATTCTGTTAAGCTCTTGCTTGAGCAGCTCTGACTACATCAAGGATGGAGAAAAAAGAATTAGTGCATTTCTTTCAGGGATGAGAAGATGAGCTGAAAGTGATCCAAGTGGATAGATAGTTTCTGATGTAGCTGGGGAACAAGTAGTGCTTCCCTGTGTCCAAACATACATACTAATAATAGCTGGGAACAGAAGGATACTTGAAAATACAAGTGCAGGACTTCTTTCCATTCTGTAGCATATTCTGTCATGTGGTACAGTAAAATGTAATGCCTCAAAGAAAAGGTTTTCCAAACTTACTAAATATTGGGTCCTTCTTAAGTTCTTAACATGGTGCATATTCTACCACGCATTTGTCGATGGAATTATTACCTGGCCTACTTCTGCTGCTTCACTGGGATGAAACAAACTGAACGGTGACACTCTAGGTGTTGTTTTCAGCACTAAAGTAAAGGTGAAGAAAAGAATTAGGTCAGGCTTGCTGGCTTCTCTAGCTGTAGTTAGCAGCTCAAGGCAGGTGAGGTGGTTGAAGACTTGGGGATTTAAAGCAAAACAGAGTGAATCCCTTCTACATTCTCCTGTTTCCTAAGTAGAGATAAGACTAAAACATTAGAGCAGCTTCGAGGAGTAAGGTTTGTAAGAAATGATAGTTGGATTAATTAGTTTGCTGAAATGTGTGCATATAAGAGTATTAACCTGGGGCCTCTTTTAGGAGGTATTGCATTTTTGGGGGAGATGGAAGAGACTTACTAAGCCTCTTACATTGTTACTAAGGCAATATATTACAAAACTGATACTGAAAACAATAGCGATTGCAAAACTTTTTATTGAATAACATTGGTACCAATCAATAACTGTTCTTCAGAAGGGAAGACAGACGGTCAGCTTCAGTGGACTCGCGGCAGTCTGGAGGAAGCTGTAAGGACGCTGAACGCACCAGACACAGGAGAGAGACCAGCAGGAGTCCAAGTAAAAGAAAAAGGAGTCGTGAACGAGGCAAAGACAGAGATTCACGGAGAAAAAGAGAGAGGTGAGCATAAATGGTGTCAGCTGACTCCTGCTTCCAAGTCAGGCAGCTGTAGCCCTTGTGTGTAAGAATTTAGTACAGTGAATAAAGTATCAATCTAACAGCGTGCACGCTTTTTTTTCTCCTTTCAGGGAAGAAGACAAATATCACAGCCATAAAAGAAGGAAGTAGAACCAAGAACATGATGATTTTGTTTGTCAGCTGTTCAAAGAATTACTTGCACAGAACATACTGCTATTGCTGTTGTGCCAGGGCCCGTAATTCTGTGAACATAATACTGATGTTGCTTCACAGCTGTGTTCTGAGACAAAATGAAATAGTGTTCAGGGGTTGTTAGGATGGAAGCAGTATATGCCAGAAAATGTGTAAATGTGTAAGACTAATGTATCTATTAATAAATTATATTGATCTCTTGTCCATTTGAGTTCAGTACAGCCTCTCTCAGATTTTATTCATCTTTGTCAGACTAATTTGCTTTCCTGGCCCACAGCTAGTAGCTAAAAGGTGGATATGGAAAATAGTGGTATGTGTGGTACTGTGCAGAGCCCTGGAAAGCAGGAACAATTACAAATGAAAAAATACAAAGCCAGCCCCCCTCTTATCTCCCACCTGACACTGCCACCTCTGCGAGCAGTGTTTCAGAAAGACAGCATTTCTGCCTCGTTGTGGCATGCATCAGAGGCAAGAGGGCAGACTTATTTCAAAGTTCTCCAACAGGCTAAGTTAAGTTATCTTCAACTGCACCTATTGGCTTTCAGCACTTGCAAAGTAATAGAAGGACATTAACAGGGTACTTCGTGTTCTTTGTGTAGTGCTTGGTAAAACTATTTAATAGAGCTTGTTCATGCAGACAAGGTAGTCAAAAGACAAGCTACGCTTGTGTCAGAGTTAAAAAAAAAAAAAAGTGCTTTACAGAAGCATAATGAGAAATTTACCACTTGTCACTGTCCAGTCTTCTCGACATGTAGTTTTGTCTTTATGAAGTACAGATAGAAAGATTCATAGTAAAATACATTTTACTGAGCATAAACAAATGAGTCGAAGTACCCATCTCAATCTGTCAGCATCTGTCTGAGAGGCAGGAACTCAGTATAACCACATGTCCAATTAACATCTAATAAAGGGTAATTTCAAAAAAAAAAAAAAAAAAAAATCCTGGAGAAAAGAATCTTCTTGTATGCTACTTACTCCTGTTTATTTTTTCCACCCTCACCTGGTCCAGAAGGGTAGGCTTGATCAAAACAGTGTTGAGGGCTGGCTCAGAAAGTTTCTGAGCTGTACCATGCCACCTTGTTGGTCACTGGAAAGGAATAAAGAACAGATGTCTTAGAACAGCACTTTAATATGGTAAATCCTAGCGTGCAAGGCAAGATACAATTGAGGGCTATATTAACTGCAAGCAAAAGTGCTATTATTAAAATATGGTTCTAAGCAAAAATCAATCTGGTATCTAATGACAAAAAAAAAATCAGTTCATGTGTGTGCCTGTGCATTTTTGGATTCTTGTGCATGAAGCTGGTTGCAATCAAGACAAAGACCAATTCCAGATAGACAGGTGACAGATGCTGACTCTTCCCACTAAGCATGCAACACTCAGAAGACAAGCCTGTTACAGCTCTTTTAAAAACTGATTAAAAACTGAGTGCATTTTACGTGGTCTATGTGTGACCATGGATAAATTAATTGGGAGTTCACTCACTGACAGCTGGATCGAAGTCTGCCATTTTCCTACATCCCTAATGCTAATTCCGTGCTAGTTCTAGCAGGAATACATGCAATATCTCGATGGATCCTTGCCACCATCTGCTCAAAAGTTAGAGGTGTGACACTGAGTTTTGCAGCCCAAGGCTTTACATAACCAATCTAAGTGTATTAGCGAGATTTTCACCTGTAGCAGTTGGCATAAATTAGCCATAGCTATCAGAGCTCTTAGTGTAAGGCTGTGGATTTTAACTAACTTTTTGCTGTAGAAGTTGACAAAAATATGTTGAAAACAATAGTGTTGGTGTGCTCAAAAAGAGATACCCAAAGTACGTAAAAAAAACCTGTTGATTATCATCAAGTGCAAACAAGCCAACTGTGCGCAACACTTGACACCAAATCAGAAAATATAGTGCAATCTGAATGGACAGGTCATCAGCTGGGTATTTTCCACCTGATTCTGTCACAAGGGCATTAAAAATATTAGAGATAATCAAAGTACCCCCTCCGGACCAACCGAAGAAGAAAAAAAAGACTCTGATGGCTGCCAGGGGGAACCTCTTGAACCTCTACCAGCATTCAGGACCATCTCTCTAGCACTAAAGGACCTGTGAGCACCAGAGAGCACCTAGGGACCCCCTGAGCCTGCACCGTGACCACGTACAACCTGGCTGGAACTGCTACACAGACCTGCCTGACTTTTCTCTTCGATTGCACTCTCTCTTCTATGGAAAAGGATAATAATGCAATTTGTAAAATTGCATGCATGAACGACTAAACTGGTTTGGTATCCAAGTCCACTTAGCCCTCGTATTACCATTTGGTCAACTTGCTGAAAGGCACACGTGACATGGAGGACAATCAAACGCTAACAACATACAGATCACCTGATATCCTGCAAGTCCTCAAGATCTCTTAGAAAGACCGCAAACACTGGGATCTTCATCTTCCATGGTGCGTACGTAGATAAACATACACACATGTACGCAGCTATTATACCAGGAAGGTGACTGATGGGAACATTCCCTTTCCATCCAGTCCCCCCAAGCCCACCTGCCCCACAGAGCACTGTATTCTCTAGCAGTAAGACGTCTGATACCACACTAAAAAGGTGCTATGAATAGTTACCTTGTCTTGGTATGAGAGTAATATCATTCACAGTCTCATCGTTTGTTAATATACTGTGCTTGATGAAGTCAAGAGTGAGAATTGGATTGTCTCTTTATTACAAAGCAATCCAAAGGTTACACGACAGCACATAAAAGCTCTGAACAAAGATACCATTTATAGCAAAGGGACAGCCAAGCAGTGAGCTTTACCTAACTTCCAATCTACACATCTCCTGCCGTGATAAACTGCATCAGTTTGTGGCTTACAGACAAAACTGACACCAAACTAAAGCCAAACCTGGAAGAAGCAGAAAAAAAACAGAAGAGACTAGACCTAACTTGGTAAGAAAACCAAAACAGGATGAATTCGGGTGGGACTATGCATAGTCTTTGTCTTTTATATCCACTGAAGGCAACCAGTGCCAAGACCATTCCGAGATTTTACTATAGCTAATACTACAAAAATTGCACAGCCAAACTATTTAAGACCAGCTATACATTAAATACTCCCCCTCAAATCACCAGAGAGAAGTGATTTGAGAGAAACACAATAGAAACTTCACAGACTTCAAGTGGGATCTCCCAGTTTCTCTCCGATTTATGATCTCAGCCACAAGAGCAGCCCATAAGACGCTGCTAGTCCCACTACTATTAACACACAGATGATACAAAGCTGTACGTAACTGCTTCCTAAAGTGAAATCTACATCACCAGGCAATTACTTCAATATTTCAAAGATGGAAAAATAACAATTTATCATTTAACAGTTCAAACCCCCCAGGTTGACCACTCAGAGAAAATAACTATTGAGACTTTTGATCTAACCTTAGTCAGCTTTTACTCATAGCATTATGGCTACACCTAAGTGAAGCTAGACCACTCATCTACAATTAAAGGTTTGCAGAGAGCCCAGAAGTGATGCTTATATTAAAACTGATGACTGAATTGATTACTTACGCTTGTTCTTTAATTCCATTGAGGAACTCTTGAATTTTCTCATCCGGTATCTCTCCATCGATACTGGCCAAATAGGAGTAAAGGTAGGAGAATGTTTCGAAGGGAACGCGAGCTGCTCCACCTTCTGGGTCCTTTGTTAAAATTTCACAGGCATGCTTCATCGAACTCAGCAAGGACTGTAGGGGGGGTCAGTCAAGATATAAGAGGAGAACTAGCAGAGCTACGAACATCCTTTGTATATCATGACAAAACACAGACTGTAAGCCACTGAAGATCAGTGTAGATGAAATGACGGCTTTATCATCGTTACCTAACTTTCAGTATGAAATTTACCAACCAGTGCAGGTTGTGAGGTGGAAACAAAACGTTCAAGTAACAGACAGAAGTAAAAAAATACCATAATCCTGTGATGCTTAAAGATCGCACAGGGTAGTCTGAGCCATATGTCCCGCTACTGTAAAAACTCAGACCTCAATGTATCCATCTATACGTACATATTATCTCAATGGGTCAATATGAGCAGTTAAGACAGATAAATCCACAAAAAAATAAATAAATAGAAATCATGCTTTGGTGATTTTTCATTATAGTATCTTTTTTTTTTTTTTAAAGGAATGATGAAATTTACTATTTTCCTACTTGTATGCAAATTCCATCTTAATAGAAAAAACGCTGAGGCCAAAAACATTTCAAGAATGTTTCGGTTAATCAAAGCCAAAAAAGGTCCAAGTTCTCTAAAGAACAAAAAACATGCCTCAAAGCGTTAGTTCAAAATATGCTTTAAAAAAGGCTTTATTCCATATAATGTCTATAATCCAGTGCCCTACCCAAACTGCGCTATATGGGGAAACATGGAAAAATTTGCCATAGCACTTCATTGAGTCAGAGACTGTTTAGACACTATTAAAACAAACAGGCTTTTGTTAACCCAGGAAGTCATATTTTTGTTATAGCATTTTCAAAGTTTATCTTTACCTCTTCATTAATAAGCCAGC
Source organism: Anser cygnoides (assembly GCF_040182565.1). NCBI lineage: Eukaryota > Metazoa > Chordata > Aves > Anseriformes > Anatidae > Anser > Anser cygnoides. The sequence continues at coordinate 87,226,695 of NC_089874.1, forward strand.
AACAACTTCATATATAAGAAAATCCTTAACAGTCAAAAAAAAAAAAAAGGCATAATTTAAAATAAATGCAATGATGTCTGTTCAACGATCTAGAATACCTGCTGGAGAAGTCTTGTTTTTATAATCCTTTAACAGTTGAAGCAGTAGCAGCTTCAGTAAAACCTCTTTCTGAAGTTTTTACTTAATGTAGGTCCTCCTAAAGGAGGCCTCTCTGGGGACAGAGAAGCAGCTGCTTACACGATGTGAATCTCTGCACGGCCTTCTAGCCTCAGCACTTTGCTACCACTTTATCACCATTCCTCCTCCTGCCACACCAAGCTGCTACTCATTTCCTCACTTAATGCAGTAAATTTATTCCCACCGAATTTCCCACCTTTCAAAGACAGCCTAACAGCTACTCGTGTGGTTGTTTCTCAACAGGTAAGAGTGTAAATACAGATCAGTTTTACAGAAAAATACTTCAGATGACTGGTGTTATGAAGAAGCTCATACAATTCTAGGTTAGGACTCTACTGATCTGCTTGTGTATCTTAACTGTGACCCTACTCCAATATGAATGCTATTTACAACTGGAGGAAATGAATGTAACAGTTTGTGAGCTTCTTCCTTTCAGGTTTAGGAAACTTAAGTTTAAGTTTTGTTATGTAATCAAAAATCAAAACAACCAGAAAATCAAAACAAAATCTCTTAATATCTGAAAAGATGGACAAAGGAGGTAAATCTAGGCTGTACAGCTTCATCGGAATGAATCTGTGACTGCACTTTTTTTTATGTTGCTGTTTTTTTTTAATTGTTGCTTATTTATTTTTGTTTTGTTTTTTAACAAGGGGAAAAATGCAACATCATTTGGGAGGAGCTGGGATCAAGAAATATACAGTTCACGTGGAGAAAAGTACAAATGCATGGCCAGAGTAGGTCAAAACTTAGGACTTTCGGATATCACAACATTCTCAAAATATTTTCTTCCTAGTAGCCCTTATTCCCTATTGCAGAAGCCTTTAAATATTATCCTTCAGAAGAACATCAGCTTAGTGTAAGTACTTTATAATCTATCATTCTGTTAAAATGCTCTGCTGAGATTGCATTACTGACATTAAAAGAATTAAATGCAGATTTAGTAACATTAACTGCTTCTGTGAAAATGTAATTAGCTACACAATTAAAAACAGATGTTTTAATTTCTCCCTCCAGCTCTGCTCTGTAGGCTTCTGCACTGAAGCCATAAGCACCATGCCTCTATCGTCCTGTCTCTCACGAGCTAAGCTCCCCATGAACAGGCCTGCTATTCTACTGCCACCCTGTGAAGTGAGGACGCAGCCCGCCCTTTCTGGGTAAAAAAAGCTGCAGGGAGCAGAAGTAAATATGTGAGCTATTTAGCCAGATGCAGCTTGCAGATGCACACCAAGTGACACAAAAACACCTTTACACAGCCTAACCCCAAGGTCCATTTGCATTACTTACTCACATAGGACCATTAGGTGCTGGTCATGAAGGTTCCCGTTGTGAACATACCTCACCAAGCACGCTGCACCCCAGTGCCAGAATCTTCATCCACTCCACCTCTTCATCAAAGACGTCCAACTGCAGGATAGCTTCCAGCTGCTCCTCAGGCAAGCACAGGTGTTTCCATTTTTCCTTCAGTTCTTCAGTGCTTACCATGCCCTTAGGAGAAAGCTGCAAACAAAATCATACCACCACGCTAAGAATGCTGAAAACCAGAGTGAAAGTAAGAACACAAGTCCCTCCCCATAATACATCAAGTATTTGACAGACAGTCTCCCCAGCTGTCTACATATTTTCTCTCAGAAAACTGCATTAGCATTTGTCACAAATCGTGCATTTGCCAAAGGCCTGTTTGTACCTGTTTATGCAAGACTTTAAGGAGCCCTGGGGTCAAACCAGCATCTTCTTTCTGTTTTGCTAAAGGCGTTTCCATCCTCTCCTTCACAGGGAGGGCTTCGCCTTTTGACAGCGCTGTAAAGTACCTACGCGAATGGGAACAGCAACATACTTTAATGCGTAGGATGATTAAAAGATACACAGAAGTAAACGGTCTTGCAGTTCCATAAATGAATCTCCATGCTCCCACACATAGGCTGCAGCATTCAGTGAGCTCTCCACATGCAGGATTGCTATTCTCCCCCTGCCCAGGGGGTAATTCCACCATTCCTTTTAGTGGAAACCACAGTCTTAAGACTTTACACACTCCTTTTTATAATATTCTAATAATTCTTAAGTAATTTAACTTATTTTATGCACAATACACTCAGCCCTACTTGGCAAAGGCGGACAGCAATTTCTTAACTTCAGAATGTGCTTGCACAACCTCGCACAGACTTTTCCCATTAGATTAATGAGCATCTTACTGCTGATTTAATTAACATTCCCCCACATGCTACCCAAAAAACCCTGGCAACACTGTTAACACTGCAATGTTCACATAAGCATTCATGCTATTTCTGTCCACTCTGAAATAAAATTTAAGGATAGAGCAAAAAGAGAATTAGATGTACATCCTTTTAATTATAAGGCTACCGCAGCCTTTAGAGCTACCATCTCTGCCATGAAGCAGCCAACAATCTAAACTGTGCAAAAAAAAACCAAACCAAACCAAAACTTAGTTTTCATTCAGGCAGTGGTGGGTCTAACTCAAGCATTTCTTCATTCTTCCTCATTCATATGTGCTGGTCATTCATGTCCATGCCCTGGCTAGCCCATGCTGTGCAAATACTTGTCAAACGCACAGCAAACAGAACTGCAGAACCAAACTCGCTTAACCACACCTAAATAAATACGTTACATGTGTGTGTGTGTGTGTAACACCTGGGCTATTTTTCAGCTGGATCAGTTTTCCCATCTGACTATTCCCACGGACAAACACTACAACACAAGGTGACACAAAGCTCCTTAAGCAATGCTGGCACCACATATGAAACTATGGCATTCCTCTACTTCATTCGGTTCCCAAATCCAGGCTTTATTCCATCTCAGGTGCTCTCACATAAGAAAGTATTCCAGAAAGAGGGGTGCACACCAGAGCTGATGGAGGCTCCTGACAGCTCCAACCAAGCTGCTGCAATGTTTAACCACGGCGTCCCACAGCCCGAGCATGGAAAGCAGCACAGCAGGGGTAGTGTGGTGCTGCCCCTGCTGTAATCAGCCCCACATTTCAGCCTCCCTAAGCAACCTGGCAGCAGCTGTTTCTTCTGACTTCTGTTTTAGCAACTTCCCTACACATCCCTCACAAGGAGATACACCATGCACCATGCGTATCATATTCCTGTGATATAAAACAAGGCACTAATAGTGCACTCTTTTAAGAAGTTCCCACTGTCTTCCTCCAGCACTGCAGCTGTAGCAATTCGGCTGCATTTTTTTTTTATGAAGTAGCCAGACTTAAACCTAGCTTTGTTAACAGCTTTTCCTCCCTCATGGACACAGGTACAGACATTTTTCAGTTCCTCACAATTTAGACATTCTCACAAATATCATTCAAAGTGCTTCTCCACACAAACTGCAGGACAGGTGCCATGGTTTTGGCTGGGACAGAGTTCCTTTTCTTCACAGAGGCTCACACAATGAGGTGTTTTGGATTTTAGATGAAAAGTGGTGGTAACATGCTGATCGTTTAGTTGTCACAGAGCAGTGCTCACACAGAGTCAAGGCTTTTCCACCTCCTGGTGCTGCCCAACCAGCGAGGAGGCTGGGGGTGCCCCAGAAGCTGGGAGGGCACACAGCCAGGACAGCTGGCCCAAGGGATGCCCCACACCGTGTGGGGCCATGCTCAGCAATAACAGCTGGGGGAAAGGAGGAGAAAGAGGAGGGGGATGTTCAGAGTGATGGCGTTTGTTTCCCAAGGAGCCACTGCGTGTGACAAGCTCTGCTTTCTTCAGAGTAGCTGAACACCTGCCTGACGATGGGAAGCAGAGAACAAATTTCTTGGTTTGCTTTGCTTGTGTGCGCGGCTTCTGCTTTACCCAGTGAACTGTCCTTATCTCAGCCCATGAGCTCTCGCACTTTTACCTTTCTGATTCTCTCCCCAACCCCACCTGGGGTAAGGGAGTGAGAAGCTGGGTGATGCTGAGCTGACCGCCAGGTTAAACCACAACAAGACAAAAAGATAGTGAGCAGCTGAGGTAAAAGAAAAATAGAACTTAAAGAAGCAGAAACTTCTTAAACATCTTAAACTTTACAGTGAGAAATTTATTATATGGACTAGCACCTAAAAGTCACAACTTTGTAGGATCTTTTCCTTTTTTATTAATGTTTAAGGAGATTTTTTCCTGGAAATAAACAAAAAAGAAATCTAAGCAAGCTTAAGAATTAAATAGCTATTTCTACATTTGCTTTATATTCTGAGAATTAAATCTCACAGGAGAGAAAAAAATAGTTTGGTCTTCAGGATAGCAATTATCAATATGTTGTTGTTAAACAACAACAAAAAAGAGGCATTTATCTCTAATGAAAATCAAACTATTCCACAGATATGCCAGTCCTAGATGTCAGTGAAGCAGAAAATACATTGAGTACTATACTATTTTTAAAAGGCTAACGGGTTGCATTAATGCACAGAAGCATGTATGCAATACAGGCTGTTTAATGTACAAGTCAGCTCCTTTGTACAATAAAAAGAAGTATCAAGACTTTGTAGTTCATAGCGCTATATCATTACAAAAACACCATACTTACGCAGCTGACCACTGCAAAATATCACGAGGTTGAGTCCTGATAGCAGCTTTGGTAAACTGCTTCAAAATATCTGGTAGCTCGGGAGGGATTTTGATCTGCTCAGCACAAAACATGGTTTCTGGAAGAGGCATGGTCTTTTCAAATTCAGTTACAAGGACCTGAAAGAAATAACAACAAAACAGCAGGTCACATATGCACAATGAAAACAAAACACTGTCTGCATGCATGGGGGGAAAAGTATTACTACCAAAACTGCCTCCTTTCTTGCTGGGGCTACTAGAGAACTCATACACCTCGTAAGGGTAAGCAGACAAGAAATGGGAAATCTCTAAAAACCTTAATCTCGATGGCAACACCAAGCAAAAGGCCAGGGCTTGGTCTCCAACCATGGCTCCAGGCAAGAACTACTACTTTTAACACCTACCTTTAGATAACTCATTTTTCTCCTCACACGTATGCACTTGTAGAACAATTAGTTCATACAAATCAAACCATACACACGTGTGAAAACCAGCTATGCTGACAACTAAATACCGCTTGTCATTTCAGTATAGCAACTAGTGTGTACAGATTAACTTATTAACTTATTAAATTAAATTTGCTTCAGTCTTCACAGCTAAGGCTAGACCTCAGGAATGCCTGGTCCTGGAGACAACAGAGAAAGTCTGGAGAAAGGAGGCTTTCCCTCGGTTGAGGAGGATAGGGTTAGACATCATTTAGGCAGACCTGATACCTACACATCTGTGGGCCTGGATGGGGTGCACCCATGAGTGCTGAGGGAGCTGCAGGATGTTACTGCTAAGCCACTCTCCATCACCTCTGAAAGGCTGTGGAGGAGAGGGGAGGTGCCCGAGGACTGGAAGAAAGCAGAGAGGGGTACAGGGTACAGCCTCTTTGCCATTCCAGCACAGCAAATTTGCATCAGGGGCAGACTTTTAATTATGCCATTGGTCACGCACTTTCGCTAATGGTGCAGCTCTGGCCAAGCAGCAGGGAAAAAGTCGGGGTTTTTAGGATAAGCCAGAGACTTAGCAGGAAAACCTTCAGGAAGGAATACCTGTGTGCGCTAATGTGTCCTCGGGAACCGGCCACGGAGAAGAATCCCAACCTAATCAAAGAAAAAGCAGAAAAAAAAAAAAAAAGAAGAGCGTGACCCGCTCTGGTACAACAAGCCGTTAACCACAGGCTCACAGAACCCCTGAGGGTGGCAGGGCCCGCTGGGGGCCACCAGGTCTACCCCCGCTCCAGCAGGGCGCCCAGCGCAGCCCGCCCGGCCCTCCCTGCCTTCCCTCGCGTCCTGGCTGCCCAAAGTCTCCGCGGATGGGACGGACCCGGGGCCGGGGGGGGGCTCCGCCGCTCGCCGCCCCGGCTCAGCTCGGCCGGCGCTGCCCGGGCAACGCGGCCCGTCGGCAGGGAGGGGCCGGGGCCTGGTTACGAGCAGCAGGCGGGCCCGGTGCCTAAGGGGAGGCGGGGAGGCGGTGGGGTGCCTGCCCGGACCGGGGCGCCTTGCCCGGCTCTTCGGGAGGGCCTGGAGAGCCGCACGAAGTCACCCTCACCCCAGGCTCCGCACGCCTGAGGTGGGCGTCCAGCTGCTGGACGATAAAGGCCACGCGGGATAAGGATAAAGCAGTGGCCTCTGGCAAACAAAGAGCACGCATTTTAGGTCCTGTTTAGTCTTTTGATAAAGCCTGCATACACTGCAGAGGATGCTGCGGTGGGTTTACCTCGTTGGGCAGCTGAACACCGCAAGTGCTCTGTCACTCCCCCTAATCAAAGGGAGAGGGAGAAAAATGAGATGGGAAGGGCTCTAGGGATAAGGAGAAGGAGATCACTGACCAGTTATCGTTACGGGCAAAACAGACTCAGCATAGGGAGATTAATGCAATTTATTGCCTGTCACTAGCACACCAGAATACAGAGAGTATGAAAGTGAAGCAAACTAAAACCACCTTCTCCCCCATTCATCCTCCCACCGAGCGCTGCAGGGGAAAGGGCAATAGAGGCTGGGGTCGACCCATGACACTTTGTCTCCGCTGCTCCTTCACGGTTACCCTCTGCCCCTGCTCCACGTGGGGTCCCTCCCATGGGATGCCGTCCTTCCCGAACTGAGCCTGCAAGGGTTGCCCATAGGCAGCAGCTCTTCAAGAACTGCTCCCACATGGCTCCGTACCATGGGGTCCATCCCCCAGGAGCAAACTGCTCCAGCACGGGTCCCCCACGGGTGACATCTGCCCCAAACCCCCTGCTCTAGGTGTCTTAGGGTGTGCACTAGGTGTCTTAGGCAGGCAGGAGCTCCCCCCTGGAAATGTGCCTGAAGGCTCCCAGGCAGGAGCTACTGGTGATTCTTCCAACCAGACAGGAGACCTCTTCCTCTGAATGAGGAAGCGGAGAAGCCACAAAAACATTGAGAAGGTTTCTCCCTAACACTAGAGAAGAGAGCAAGGGTGAACCTCAGACTGACCCCCACCACCCCTCCACCTCCAGGCCCCCAGGACCTCAGCAGCCCTCCCACAGACTGCCCATGTTGTGGCAGCACAGCAGCGCAGAGACCAGGCCCTCTCCTCCCCCATGCCTTGGGACACAAGCGATGGCACCTCTTCACGCTGCGGGGGCAGGGGTAGGTGCAGGAGATGGCCCCTGAGAAGGGCTCATGGAGCACTTGATCATCAGCAGAGCTTTTATTGACTGCTGGGAGACCTGGTGGCACCTGGCCGTGCCTCCCTTGCCCATCTACAGGATGTCTGAATGCTTTGCCCCCTCTCAGCTGCTGTCAGCATGGGGGGCTGCACCACTTGCAGGCAGCCCGGTCGGTGGCAGGGGGGCAGTGGAGGCCCTGCCCCTCCGGAAACACTGCTGCCACCATCTTGTGGCACAGGGAGCCCAGGCACAGGATGAGGAGGGGGCTGGAGGCCAGGGCACAGGAGGGGAGCTGGAGGGCAGGCCCTGTGCCCGAGGGGCAGCCTGTCTCTCTGGCAGTCAAAATGGCCAGGGAGAGCCAACCCTAGGAAAGGGGCCCTCTGCCCCCTGACCCTCCTCCTCCTTCCTCGTGAGGGCGTCTTTCAGGCCACAGACACCTCTCCCAACACAGCCACGTTTGGCCATGTGTCGGCCACCATCACAGAGGCTTCCTGATGTCACAGTGGCATCTGCCCCCCGTATTGTTCCGGGCCCTATAAAATGCCCCTGCGCAGGGCCCGCCACTCGCTGAGCTTCCAGGCCCTCTGACGACAGCCATCATGGATGGGAGGAAGAGGACCTGGAGCAGAGGCTGCCCACCCTTGAGTGGGTCCAGAGAGGATTCATTCCTCAATGCAAAGAGCAGGAGGCCACTGCCTATTATAAGGAAGTGGAAGAGGTCCGGCGCCCATGGTAAAAGAGCAGTGCCCTGCACTGCAGCTAATACTGTGGAGCCCATGGAGGTGGATCCACCTCCAGATGAAGATCCAATGGAGGTGGATCCACCTCCAGATGAGCCAATGGAGGTCGATGTGCCAGGGCTCCCCGCCATCAGGACCCATCGGCGGCATCGCAGGAGCACACGACCAGCTCCATATGCACGGCCCGGCCTCCGTGCCTTGAAATAGCACAGCCATCCTGCTGGCTCGCCTGCAGGGTGGCCTTCTTTCCTGTCCCCCATCCTCCATCCCCCACCCCCACCTCGTCCAGAGGTGTCATCTCTTCTGCACGGAGTCCCGAGGAGTGGGCACGAGGGGACTTGGCTTCCTCTGGGATGCTGCACCAGGGCGGCAGAAGGAACCCCTCAGAGAGCCACAGTGGACCTTGGGACCTGGAGCCCGGCGATGTCTCCATCTGCGGACAAGAAGGCTGCCCCATGGCTGCTTGAAGGGGAAGCCGCACCTTCCGTGGCAATGCACAAAGAAGAGCAGCGGATCAGTCAAAGCTGTTAGAGAGACAGTTGCTCCTCTGAAGAAGCAGAAGACTTCAGGTCTGCCAGGAAGAAGTGCTGGGGTGCAGCGTTACTGTTCGTTCAAAGAATGAATAAGAGCTTCATTAGGAGCTCTTCCAAGACCAGACAATAAACAGGAATAAAAAAATAAAATAAAAAAGTAATAAAAAATAACAGAAAGCCACTTTCTTCTTTGGGGACAATTTAGTGACTGCGTCTGTACTGCTGCATTCCCTTCTGGTGTTCCCAGTACAGGAGAGACACTGATGTGCGGGTAGTGTGTGTAGTGCAGTGTGCCCAGCCCAGGGCATTCAGGACAGCATGGGCCTGGGGCACACGGTGTACAAGGGCAGGCTGAGGGAACTCTGGGTCAGAATTAAGGAGAGAAGACACAGGGGTGGACCCGGCTGCTGCCTACAGCTGCCTACTGGGAGCGTGTAGAGAAGATGAAGCCTGAGACTTCTCAGGGGAAAGGCAAACACCCCCCTACACTTGTAGATGGAGACATCCCAGTGGATAAAAGGAAAAGATTGTCCCAACAAGGGTGCTCAGACAGAAGAGGTGTCCAGAGAGGCTGCGCAGTCTCTATCCTGCGGGACACCTGAACTTGACTGAACAAGGTTGGATGTTCCCAGAGGTCACCTTGTCCTTGGTGTGCCGCTCAGGGATCTTCAGGCAGATGTAGCCCCTAGGCTTCCCCAGATAAGGAGGGGAGGCTGGTCAGCTGGTTGCTTCTTGGATCCTCTGATTTGCCTGTCTTGAAGATGGTCCCAATGCTTGCCTCTTTCTAGTGCTCGGGAATCTTCTGGGGTCATCCTGACCTCTCAGAGATATAAGAAAGCAGTCACTTCTGAAATAGTGAGTAAAATTAGGATCAACAGGTAAGGAAGGAATGGAGGCTTCAGCTTCATGGAGTCATGGTGCGATGACAGCTGCCAATGAAACAGGTCAATGTTAGGTTGTTTAAGGAAACTGAGGATTACAGAGCTTAGTCATTTGGCTAGTAGGTAAAATCCCTTTTGATGAAGAAGGAACGAGATCACAAAGACACATTATGAGGGACATTCATAGATCATTTTGAGAATCTTGGCCCTAAGTTATAAAGGCAGTACATAAGCCATGCAGTTTTGCGAACAAAATAAAGCTGATAAAACTGTTATGACAGAGGGAGTAAATACCCAAGTGTCATATTCTTGCCTTAGACACTGAGCACTTTTACCCCTGCACTTTACCAATTACTAATGATTTTTACAAGGAAGAGAAGTATATCTATGGACATACTTGGTTTATAGCAGGATCACCTGATTTTATCTTCTAAATTCTTCAGCTTCTTCCTGCTTCCACCACTCCTAATCACAACTAGCCAAAGTATTCTCTATTAACTCCATTTCAATGCAGCAGCATGTTTAGGTTTAGCCCAATCATACTGAACTTAACTGGGCCCTTTAACCAATTTTGCACATTTTTAACACGTAATGCCAGATATTCACTATCAAGGTTCCAATACAAATTCTATTCAACATAAATAAGTATCGAGTTTTGCAGTGTTGTATTTTTGTAAGCAACAAGGAAGCTCTTCCCTCCTGGTAAAACATATTTTCCAAGAGCAGGACCCATCCTTAAGACCAAGTGAACTAATATTCATCATGTTAGTAAGGTTAATTCCCACCTTCCAACCCGATGTCAGACGACTCCAAATACGTTTAATTTCTCCTTGTACAGAATGAAAAAAAAATAAAGCCTATGCAGCTTTGGCACTGGACACTAGTCAACAAGCGTCAACAGCAAGTAAGCATTAAGGCATCAAAACTGATGTGTACAGCTGTGAAATCTTGTCAGTGCTCCGTCCCCCTATTATACTGACTTCCAAGCATTGTTTATTTTGGAAAAATATTTGACCTTTGGAAATATCTTCTGAATATACCCATTATTAGGAAACGTTGATTTCAGCATCTCATTTCCCAACTGATGTTGACTTCTAAACAAAGAAATTAAAAGCACAAGCATAGCTTATTATTGGACTAATCCCAGACTTAATACAATTCTTGTAACTTTGCAATTCTTCAGTTCCAGTTAGTCTAATTAATAACCGAGATATCAGAGAAAGAGAGAGCTCTAACTTACCTTGACACTGTAAAAATTAATTTATCTGCTTCTGAAGACATCCTAAATTTTACTGTATTATCAAGGCTCAATTCCCTGCTTAATGTTTTTATTACAAATTCTGCCAAGAACCCCTGTCATTGCTCGGATGATACAGTGCCTATTCACAAGGCAAACGCACGAACACTGACCCTATCACGAAGAATTTACAACCTAGATAAAAACAAACAGCCAGACAGTGAAGTACAAGGCAGCAATACTGGTCAGCCTGCTGGGCAGTGAAATCAAGAAGCCACTGTCAGTTGCGTTTTGTAGGTAGTGGTGGTTTTGTAGGTAGTGGTGTGTTTTTTTTTTTTTTTTGTCCCCTCCCCCCCTCCCCCACCCCCCCGAATTCTCTGAAGAGTAACAGGGCTGCTGTGAACATTTTTATGAAGACCTTTGCTCACACACAGGGGGAAGCAAGGGACGAATGCGCTCAACTGAAAAATGATGCAAGCGCTGCAATCACTGTTGGAGCCTGCATCTCGCTGAGGAAGTAGCCGACAGAAAATAGTTACAGGTTCCAGAGGGCCCGCAGAAATGTAAACAAGTAACTTAAGCTTTACCCAGCGGAGAAGGGGTAGTCAGAGAAAAGATGCAGACTTTTTACTGTTTTTAATCAATATAAAATATTCTGTGTAAAAAGAGTCAAAGCCATGCTGCAATTAACTTCTTCATTATGCAAAAGATGGCTACAAAGCCATCTGACAAATAGCAGATAAAGGCTTGTAGATCTACCAACAGCATTAGACACTCAACACCACAAAGGGGATACAATTAAGCCAGTACACATCTCCAGCCCCTCCGTTTGAGACCCAAGGTCAGCACAAATTGTGATGAAATCGCACACAGTTTCTCTCCCACTTGAAGAGTAATGTAAAACCACTGCACGCTGTATCACTCTAGCGCAGATGGAAGCCACTGGTACAGAGCTTGTCAGCTGTCCTAGCAACAGCCAGTTCACTTGCATGCTTACTATCAAGTTTCTATCCCAGAAGAGTACACAGCACAGTAAGGCAAACTATTAAAATTTAAAGCAATAAAAAAGTTATGCCATTTAGCTCCTGTTCTACACAGCTTTCTTCCCCCAAACACGCTTAATGTAAGGAGACAGATGAGATTTTTCTTTGGAATCTTACAATGGACGGTTTCAGAAATTTCACTCCACCCATGATCTGTAATGTACTGCAAAAGCAAACAACAGTTTCATTTGAAACCAGCTCTCATTAACAACGAGCAAGTATGGATAATGTAAACCACCATAAAATAGCTACAGTTCACATTACAAGACTGGACCAAGTTATTATTTCTCATGTCATGACTTGTAAAATTAACAATAATAAGGAACAGCACAAAGGCTTTTTCTTAATAAATTTTAATGTTAAGACCAGTTTGGATAAAAACACAATGTTACAAGAACTGAAAATTCTGCATGATGCACAGTAGTGCTGGCAATATTTGAGTGATTAAGATCGGTTTGGAACTGTTTACAAAAGATTTGTCAAGGACAGAATTCTGGCATAAATAAGAATGTCATGTTACCAGTGAATGCAATCTTGTGAAAAATACTTGTCCCACAACATACGCCACTGTAAATATTCAAATGCTACATTTATGCACATCAAAAATATTTGGGGGTAAATACTCAATTTAGCCTTTAGGCAGCAAAGGTGAATTAGAGAGAAATATTTTGGCTATTTTTCTATGACTTCATTTCACTGGAAAAAATCCTAACGAATCACTCCAAAAGCTAGTATTTATGGGTTCAAAACTTTCAGGAAAATAGTAATTCTGCAAAGTAGTAGTTTCTGTCCTTATGACCGTGACAGCCCAATCCTCCTGACACCAGGTTCTGATGCATTTGGTTGGTGTGCTCACTGCCTTACAACGTGACAGTCACACACCAGGAAATGCACTACCACCATCAGAGCCTGGACCAAATTAGCGCAGAAAACATCAGATCAGAGATGCAATGTTAATAAAAGGAGATGACACACTCCAAGCACCTGCCAGATTCTCAAGTATTAATTAGATACACATACAGTTAAGTGCAGAATACTGAAGGACAACGTACCAAGTAGCAAATTTAATTGTTCCATCGATTTTCCGATTACTGCAATGGATACTTGTATTTCCCCATTTAATCTAAGAAAAGTATTGCAACCTTAGCCTTAGATTTGATGGTACTTAAAGCCTTGTGATACTGGTATGTATTTTCTTCAAAACATCTACATTAAAAATTACTGCAAAAGAACTCTATCTCTATATAGAAATAACACAAACTTGTTTTGGTGGCTCTTGTTTGTGTCCTTGCAAAGAAACCTAACTTTTCTTTGCCTGTTTAATAGCATATATAATAACATATATTCCCCTGCCCCAGAGGCAATCAATGGTATGTGATGCATGACTTCCTTAGGGTTACTCCCATAAAAAAAATCATGCCGACCAATTCTGAAAGAATATATATTTTTTAAAATGTAATTGTATAATATAAAATTCACACTGTAATTTGCAACTTAGGTAACTCACAGGAAAGGAGGAAAAAAAAAAGATTTCAAACTCTTTAATTAAAGACCAGGTCAGAATGTTGCTTATACTATGCTCTTTGTTTCTGTGCAAACACATCAGATAAGGTTCATCCCTTCTCTTGAGGTCTTGAAAAATTCTACTACTGGTAAGTGGTAAACCTATCTAATTTTTCTTGGTACCTTTAAATGCTTCCATCACCTAGCTTTAGTAAATTTTTACTTACTGCTTCAATTCAGGAAATCCTGATTCCCAAAGCCCCAGAAAACCCCCAAACAAACCGAAAACCCAGCTGAGCCTCAACAAGTACATCTGAATTCTCAGAAAAGGACATCTTTTCTTGATTTAACAGTAACTGTACAATATTACAAACTCAGACACATGAAAAACAATCAGGCAATAGAAAATGTACAACAGCTTTGGTGTTATACAAAATAATAAAAAAAAGACTTGACAGCAAGAGACATAGTTCATTATGTTCTCACCATAGCCACTTCACTGCTGACTGTAAGAACAGTTATTTACTTCTGATATTCTGTGTGGCCTTTCCATCCATGAAATATCATACGATCTTACTACAATAAGAACTGTTATGAACACCATAAAGTAAGCCCCAAATTTTATAAAAACATCTTGCCTCTTTGCACTATTGCTTTGTGGCACATTGTTTGTCAACAGAACAACAGTCCAAAATAAAGTGACAACTAGATTTAATAAATTAATATACTTTTTTTCTTTTTAAAGATGTACAATGCACATTCTTTTTAATCCAAGGTTTTAGGGTGTCAGGATACTTCTATTTACACATATACAGACCTCAGACAGCATTGATAACACCAGAACACACAGGTAAGGAACAGTGCCTTAACTGCTATCTGGATGCTACAAACAGAAGCCAAAACACTGCTGAGAGTATTATTGGGAGAGATATCCAAAAACTGAAGAAAAGTCTATGAAAAAAGGACATGTGAAGGCAAAGGGAAGGTCAAGATGTTTAATATGACCATCTATTCTTGCGAAGACTGAGGTGGAGTTGTTGATGTGCCTTGTTTACCAGACTTTCGTTCATAATTCACAAGTCGTTGCCCAACAAGGTATCTGAAATTATAATAAAAACAGCAATAATTTAACAGAAGTTACTACAATTCTGTACCATAAATCCACTCTATCTCCTTTGTTGCATAAGGAGCTTTCTCATGTCAGTAAAAGTTATCCTACACGTGACTCCCCACCCCAACAACTGCCTTCAACAATCTCCATATTTTCATCTTTTTTTCCCCTCAACTTTTAGGTATTTCACAAGGGAATATATAGCTATTACGGGGTTGTGTTTACAGCCTTAACTTTGGGAGTCATACAATTCAGAAATATACAACTCAAGCAAGATACGAAATAGATACAAAAGGAGTGTGTTTAGTATTATTTGTAAAGCCAGTCCCTTTTGCTAGATGATACTTCTATGAACACTTCTGCAGTGTTCACCCAAATGAACAAGACATCTGTAACAACTCAATACAAAACCAAATGAGTGTTAATGAGGTTCTAACTCCAGTAAAGAATCTGCCACAATGCAGAACATGCATCATGTGAGTACACGACGCTCAGCTCATATATCCAATTAAAAAAAAACCTTTGTTGGAAAAAAAAAAAGTATCGTAAACGAAGAGCTTTTACCAAAGCTCAATCCTTCTTAAAGGGAGGGAAAATGTTTTCATGCTACTTCATGTCAGGGTCAGGCCTAAGTGCTGTATGATTACTTTATTTAAATTCTGTTACCACATCACATTGCCTCATCAGCTTAGCAGATTTTATCTTTCACTTTATTCCTTACCTCCTCTATATCATTTCACACATCTACTTTTTGCCATCTAAATTCTTTTCTGTGCTTCCTACTTGTCTGCTGGTTCTGTGTGTAAAAGAACCATATGCTCCCATGAATTCTCCAACAGAAACTTACTATTTCCTTTAGAAACTTTCACCACTGCTTCTTTTCCCACTTTACCATAATCAAACCACAACATATTGTTTGCACATTTGAGAATGTCACAGAATTTGTATGTTCTTTTTAAATTTGTTAAGTAAAAGATGTAATTAAGCATATTTCTAGACTATAAACCTCTACTGGCTAGCATGACTATGTATGCTTGGCTTACTGTAATCATAATCAGATCATTAACTTATGTTACACAACCTTCTTGTCTACAAGGGTGGCTACAATACTTTCTTTGATAAGTTCATTTAATATCAAAGTAATTTACACTTAGATATTTTCACAGGTTTGTAGGCTGCAAGAAAGCAATTTACAATATTAATGCAAGCTGCAATTCAATATGCATTCTGCTTAAAAGATATTAACATTTAGCTGAGAACACATATATAAAAAAATAATATATATACACACACACACACACACAAGTAAAGGCATGTTGGGAACAAAGATTTAAAATACCTGATAAAATTAAAGGTACTAAAATATATATTGAGCAGCTTAGAGTTTAATTTTAGTAAAAACTCTATTAATAGTTATAGATTTTATTAATTGTACATTTACACCAAACACTTTTAATGTATCGGTAACTTCAGAACATTTATGGTTCAAAGAAGTGCATTTTAGATTTGACTCCTTTTGTAGGCAGTGGAAAGCAAATCTGTTCTATGGCAACTCAGGACGAACATGTAACACATTTATTCCTTTTTTATACAAAACAAAACTAAGAAAGCTAGTTTCTGGGGTTCAAAACTAATTTTCCCAAATAACCCCCAAAGCAGTGGAACTGCACACTGCACTACTCAGAAAGGGATATAAAACGTTTTAAGAAAAGGTCATATGAAGTATGTGTACTCATACTTGTAAGTATGAGAAACATGATGGAAATAAAAGTTCTAGTACTTAACTGTTAAAAGTGAGCAAGCAACATGCCTGCTGAAAAAAAATGGGACATTTAATTTCTTGTTGCTTTCAACTTCAGAAAAATGTTAAGATAAGATGCATAAAAATGTAATGTAGAAACACAGAATGGAGTAGGATAAGAACTTAAAAATGGAATTGTCTAGAACAGAAAAAAATTAAAGAATATTTTGATCAGTTAGTTGCACTCAAATCTAAAAAACTAAATTATACTTATTCCAAAAATGCTTTGGAACAGATCCTTTGTAACATCTGATGCAATACTGATCAACTTCAAGAAGAAAGGGCATGTTTTTAAATGACTGGAGAACAACAAGCATTTTGAACATGGGTAGTAAGGATAACAATAAAAGCTTAGAAACTATTCAGGCTAACCAGAAAAACAATGGGAAAATAAGTATTTTTATCATGCATCTAAGTAAAGCAGAGTAATAATTAGTAAAATCGTCAGAAAAGTGTGCAAAATTTGATAAAGACAAACAATCCATTCACCTCAACTTTAACAGGTTAATTGGACTAACAATTAGAAAGAATAAGAAAAAACATTATGCAGAAAATGTTGAAGAAATGGTTTTATAAGCAGCAGCAGGATGAAAGATTTTACTTTCAAATACGCAATAAGTTTTTACACTCACTTGCCCTTCAAGGCTTAGAGAAGAGACAGACTAGCAACC
The DNA here is from genome assembly GCF_040182565.1 of Anser cygnoides. Taxonomy (NCBI): domain Eukaryota; kingdom Metazoa; phylum Chordata; class Aves; order Anseriformes; family Anatidae; genus Anser; species Anser cygnoides. Next base: position 87,243,541 of record NC_089874.1, read on the forward strand.
AGCATCATATGGGGTAAAAAATACCTTCAAGTTAGACATAGGGGAGTGTCTTCCGTTCATAACGAGTTTGTTTCTCTGCTTGTCTGCCTGAAGAACAGGTAAAATACTTGCCAAGAACAGTTTAGTCTAAGTCTGCTTCAGAAAGTCACTTGTCTAAAAAGCTTCTTAAAATCCCTTTTAGCCCTAAGACTCTACATTCAACCTATGGTTGTTATCATTAAAGTGGATAAATTAAAAGCCCTTAACAAAACCATACTATATACTCACTTGTCATTTTTAATATGTTCATAAAGGCGCTTGAACTGGCGGACTTGGAAGGAGAGGATTCCCATCAAAACCACCACCATGAGCAGAAAAGGATAGATTCGACGCTGAACTAGGTTTTGCATTTCAGCAGTAACTCCTACAAAAGAAAATACAACCCTCACATAATCTGACATTGCCAAAGGTAAGATGTATTCCTGCTTCTGTAGCTGATTCAGCTTTTTGTTATACTGTAACTTCAGTGGTAGGGCAGTGAAATAACATGTCCACATATCTCTGATAGCCAACCTGACAAGTGTCTATCCTGGTCATCATAAGCATTAAAGCTGAAAGCTCTCCATTAATACAGTGAAAACCCCCAGCAAACAGTGGTGCTTACCAGCTTTCCTTGCTTACTGACTTTTGTGTACCTTGTATCAACAAAAAGTTGACACTCAACTTTGCATTTTGAAGCATACTTTGAAGTATGCATTCAAATGAGAGACTGAAGAATAAAATAGGACTTCTTGAATATCCCGTTATCATCAAAACTAACCAGCAAAAAAAAAAAGTCTGTTGATGAAAAAGCACATCCTGCTTCTAATAAAACTTATTTCATTCAAGTATAAAACTTGAATTTCATTCAATTTGAATTTCATTCACATATAAAACGTATTTCATTCAAGTATAAGGGGATAAGAAAGTCTGAAAAAAAAATCCACGTTTACATTTAAAAAAAAGGAAACACCGTAATACTGAATGACAATCTCAAACCAAAACAGGTATTTTCACTATTCTAAGCTTCCTTCAAAATGTGACAAGTCAGAAAAGATGTCCTCAGCTCAGTTATAGCTCTTAAAGAAAGAATAATATTAAAGGTTGACTGTTCAAATAAACTAATAAAACATCCCTTTCCCAAGCCAGCTAGATACCTACATTTCTGCTGTTAGATATTCAATCCCATACTTTTGATGTATTCTGCATGTTAGGAAGCCAGTCAGAATAACATATTAAATTTCTCAAACAAACAAAGTCACCAGACATAAGATGACAGAAATCCTTAAGCATTTACATTTGCTGGCAGAATAGTGTTGTCTTTTTGTTTGTTTAAATAACCTAGAGCTTGATGTTTTATTTCCACGGATACGTTTACCTTGCCCTAAAGCATCAGAAGATAATCAGGTATTCAAGATGTATACATACCTAATAAAGGTACAACCCCAGAAGCTATGATGTACGGTACACACAGGGAAAGTAACAGAACAGAGATTGCGGGTGCTGCCAGTTTACAGATTATGAATTGTAAATCGATGTTACGAATCCCATTTGCATATACCTAAGAAGAACAAGATAGAAATAGAATGGATCAGTCAAAACAGCCACACCTTGTGCTTACAGTAGCAAGGTTTTACACAACTCTCCTCATGAGATGCAAACAACATTCCCAAGGTGAAGAAAACCATGACAGTCATAGTTGAAAAAAAAGAAAAAAAAAGCATGCCAATCTACATCATGAATGTCTCAGGAAATCATTTGAATAGTTCCCTGGAGAATAACTTAATCTGAAATAGTGCTGGGATTTGGTTGCAGCAGTGTAAAAGACTAGCCAAAAGATCGTTAAACAGAGCTGTGAAATGGCAGTTTTGTTTGTGACCTGGGATTGCTTTGTGCTGTTAACTGTGCTGAAAGATCCTGTGGCTGCTAGTAGAGCAAACCTATTAAATTTGGCAACAGAGGCTGAAAGATAAGAGGTCCTAAAATATTCTTGGATGTATGTACTCAGATGGGCAGACCAGAGCCTCTGCATGCGAAGACAGGGTCTCCACAATTTCTGGGTTTCTATAATTATGAGTAAGAGCTAATGTCTGAACATGACTAGACTAATCACAGGAAACAATCAATTTCAAACAGCTACCACACAGAGCTAAACAAGGGCCTCTGTCCCACAGCTTGGGTGTAACCATTTCTAAGGATGGCTCAGAAGAGCATGTGTATAAGAAACAGGCCCAGGAAGAGCATTTGAAATGGAAGGAGCTGTGCCATGCAGCAAGAGGTACTCACAGAACTAAGACTACATTCCTACAGTGTGACACCTAAAATGATCAGTAAATGGTTCAACAACTGGGACTCTGGGCTAGATCTAATGAAGACAGGAACCTTTTGTATAGAGGTCAAGACTTGCACCATGGCCGTTACATTTGATGTAACAGGGTTGAAAAGTTATTTTCCGACAAACAAGTGAGATACATTGTTGAGATAAGTGTAGAACTTAGGTTACACTCAAGGAAAAAATACTTGTGCCAAATAAAGCAACAGGCTGTACAATTCAGAACTGCTCACACCAACTTAATTAAAGGGGAAAGGCAACACTATCTTTCAGATCTTTGTGTATGCATGTGGGAATCTTTATAGCTCCAGTGACAGCAGAGATTTTGTTCTTGAGTGGTGAACATTATGTATATCCCCTATATGAACACACATGAATTCATCTGAAGAAAGAATTATGTTTCTCACTTTAACAAAAACCTGATAAACCGCATATACCTATACACAGTATTTTCTTTATTTTCAATTTCTGAGTTTTTTTTTTTATTCTTAAGTGTACCATAATGGACTTGGATACGCAATTTAAAGGAATTCTACATGACTACTTGAGTTTTACTCAATTATTCAAATTACTACAACAGTAATTTTAATTTTTTGACTCACACATTCAAAAAAACATCTGTCAAACCATACTTTACAGGTAATTCACATGGACATTTTGTTCTTACCTGTTCAATAACAGTTTTCAGCCACCACTGAGGACCCATGAGAGTTATGGCTGCGATTATTTTGGCATGCAGAACTCCAAGAGCCCAGTCCTAATTTTATCAAAACGGATTAGTTAGCATTAACAACTTTTTAAATAGCTTGATGACCGGAAGGTTTTAGAGTAACTTCTTAATATTACTTGGAAATGAAAAAAAAATATTTCCTTTCTATTTACAGAGGAATTTGTTTGAAAGAGGCATCATCTTTTGCCATCTCCTAAGAAAGACAGGACACTCACCCTCACTTAACATCTATAAAATACTCAACTCCCTTGAACTGGGAAAGTCAGCTTCTACTAGCATCTAGAAAATTAAAGTGTTACACTTACAGCAACAGACTAACATTTTGGTACAAGCTAATTAACATTGGTAACATTTACCTAGAAACAAATTATGAATTTTGTTCACTGGGCACAACTGAAAAGAGACCGGCTCCATCCTCTTGACATCCTCCCCTCAGATATTTATACCCATTGATGAGGTCTCCCCTCAGTGTCATTCATATTGCACACCATCACTGAATTAAAATTCTGTGTTTAAAAAAAAAAGCAACCGAACCTCTTGCTGCATTAACCACAGGTAGAAGGCGTTCCAAAAAGATCAGACAGAATACGTGCATCTGTGCATATATAAACATAGCTATACTAACTTCTGTATGTAACGTGGTGTCTGTTTGATCACTGAAATGCAAAGACCCTCTGAAGTCATCTCATAAAATTCATCTTCTCATACTTAAATTACTAGACCTATCTGTCTGGTTTAAGTAATCCTTGCATCCAGATTGACTATCTTCTCTCTGCTGCCTGGAAACGTATTCATGGGAAATACACTGAAGCACTGAAACAATGTGAAACAAGAACTCGGGTAACCCTTAATCTTAAGTAAAGAAATGGATCAATAGCAGCAGAAGAATGAGAGCAACTGACCTGCCAAGGATAGAAGAGAGGTGTTTGATCCAAAGGAACTCTCAACGGTGCGACAATGACCAGTTCAAACAGAAGACCAAGTAAAAGTGGAACCACACCTGCTAGCAGTATAGCCACTATTAACGTCTTCATTATCTAAAACATCCAAGACATGCAGTTAGTATGTTTGTCATGATTTGTTGTTTTTTAATTTTCAAAACGCAACCTGAACTACAAAACCAGATAAGACTGGAGAAAAAAACACTACAGACTTCTAATTCACATATACATACACACCCATAAAAGTAATTATAAACATAAACAGATCTGCAATAAAAATTTTCAGGACCGGGTCCTATTCTAAGCCCCCTCCAAAAAAAGACATGACCGTACCTATTGTTATCCATATAGTTTTAAACCACAGACTTGCATTTTACTCTTATCAGGAAGGAATACCATCCAATGGCATTATTATGTTGTACTTTTCCAACACAGTTACAAGAATGTGGAAGAATGTACACATTTTCCAAGCATTTAGAAGAATCTTTCCAAAACTACAGATTTTTCTCCAGTTAAAACCAAATCTTAAACGTTCACCCATAATGGAATATATCTAACTTAAACAAAAGAATTAGTAACAATACCATGCCTGAATATTTCTTCATTCTAGAATTCTCTTAATTTACAGGTGTCATCCAAAAATCAGATCCAAAACTAGTATGACCTAATTAAGATGTTCAGATTAAGGAACAAGTAGAATATTACACAAGAACTATATTACACAAGAACTCCTAGTAATAAAAGAGGATTTTTTCTTTAAAATTCTTAATCTGAACACCACTCTGGAAGATCAGACAGATTATAAAGATCTTTCTGAAAACATGCACCAAGTTACTTTTCAGAGACATATTCATCATCTGTTATTTTACTGTTTTTTTTTTGTTTGTTTGTTTGTTTGACAACATTGAGTTACTAATGAAGCAACAGTTAATCTTTCAGGTGTATGTGAGAATGTCAATATATTTGAGGACGCATCACATATGGGATAATATGCAACGTACTTTTACAGGAACAAAGACAGACAAATGCAAACATAAATAAACATATATGCAAATCACGTACACTGCTTAACATTTCCAAAACTTAGCCTATGCAATGGGAATGTAACCTGCACGAGCTTCAAAAAGGAAAATGTAGTACACATTACAAGGCAAAATTGTCAAGGAAAAATTGAACAATTCTGTAATCTACCTTCCCCCCTCTCCCCCCATACTTCAGTAGAAACATTTCTTAAAACTTACCATGAGAGACCACTCTTTCACCTTCTGAAAAATCACCCTACGACCCTGTGGCATCCAGGCTACCAGCACGGTCACTGCTCGGATGGTTAGCCAGCAGACATAAAGACCACAAGCAGCTGTGTACAGTTCGTGGATTTTGGCGGTGCCCGTCCAAAATGACATTAACCATCGGCCAGCAAATACTGAAAACACAAACACTTTTAAGTACTTTTGATATATTAAAGAAGGATGCCTATAAAAATACTTATCAAATTCATTGCTAATTATCAATCCACAGATAGTTTTTAGCATTAAACAGTATTTTGGTACTATACCCATAAGGCACAAATGTGCAAAGCCCTACATAAATAATAATGTAGATGATGTCAAATATATACATACAACATTTTCTTCCAAAATTTCATTACCCCAGTGACGTCACCTGACCCAGCACAAAACAAAGCACTGAATGTTGTGCTATTCAGAGCCTAAATAGTAATCTTCAGAACTTCAAAGGCAATTATGGATTACTGCACAAGCTTGAACTAAAATCTTATGGGTGATGTTTAAGTTATTTCACTGCCTCACATTATTTATTTTTAAGGTTTACTAATCGGGTTTCTGAAGCACTCCAATGAAACGGCAAGGCGTATTTGCTGTTTCATTTTTTAAATAGGGTTTCTATTCACTAATATTACCACGGAATTATTTTTGTGTAATGTTATTCAAATCACTACGAAATTCAGAATTCACACCTCAATATATTATTGACTTTAGGATCATTATTAAAAGGAGGTAAAAGTGACATGGTACGATGGTAGCCAGATTTAAAAATTCCAACAACTTTACACGTCTTAATTTGTTCCAAATTATTCATAACAACTCCGAAATGCTTTTGACTTGGTTAAAACTGCCTCTTCATACACATTTGGAAGCAGCACATATATTACTGAAGTCTCCTAGTGACCTGTCATGGCAACACTTTCAGAAATATTTAATTAAGATACTGTAGGAATCCAGGTAACCGCCTATTTATTTTCCTTCTCTAAATGGCAAAGCAAACACACGGGGTATCAATTCTGTTTTTCCCACAATTTTACTACAGAGAGCCTCAACACTTGGAGCCCTCCCCTTAAAAAACAAACAAAACAAAAAGAAATAAAACTGAACAAAGAAAATGTTGAACTTTTCTCTATTGAGTTGTCATTTACATAAAGGTACTAACTCCATCATTCAAATTCTAGGCTACTACAATTTTATTATGTACTTTTCAAAATGAGACATCGTTTCTCCATATTTTCTTCTTTTAACTTTACGCTGTGATTTGGAAATATCTGCTATTATTGAGCATTAGTCTGCATTTTTAATCACAGTTTTACAATAATAGACTTACCTGGTAAGGTAAGGCAGATAAGACTAGCAATCAGTAATGTTATGCACATGAAAACAATCAAAAGAAATATCTGAAAGAAGAAAGAGAAAAACTGTAAGAAAGAAGTCCGCAAAGAACAACTTAAAATGTTAGGCATAGGAAAGCAGACCAGAAAAAACAGAAAAATCTTTGACAGCTGAATAAGTAACTGCTTAGTTACCACCACTAGTTCAACGTCAGCACCCCAAATTACTGAAAACTTATACTCTGCAATGATTTAAAAGGGGTGATGATTTCAGCCCATATGTTTTATCCAGAAGCATCCACAAAAACAAAGCAAAACAAAAAACTCAAGGGCATTTATAGAAAGGAGGACTTTACAAGCCTCTGGTTTAACACACCTGTTCCCCTTGAAAGTAGCATATCCACACTACAGCTGTTCTATACGAGCAGGTCACAACAGATAAGACTGCACTCTAATTGCCTCCTTAGCAGCCAAACTAAATTCAATTAACCTGTCCATCATCCCAGCAACTTCAGATGAACTTGACTCAGTCCAACTCAAAATGTTACAAGTAACATATTTTCTTTAAAAAGAACATCATAGTTTTATCTGAATCTTCAAATGTGTCTAAGCAACACCTTGTGTGTATACACCAGTTTTCATCTGGACCACTTTACTGATCAGCATATTAAGAAGGGAAGAAAGGAGCAGTTGCCATAGAAATAAGACTAGGACCACTCCTTTCAGTAAGAACAACATATTTATGCTAGATTAAATTGGTCTGAGTCAAAAGCATGCCTTTACTTCCTGGTAGGACTAAACAGGTATAGCAACATCTGCTATGTGGGGGGCAAATTCATTCTGTTTCCTTAGTCCTTTCATCCCTGAGTTACTGCCTCCCACTGTTCTTTCTGCAACAGTGTTGTAGCTACACACTCCTGCAGAGAGCCATTTCAAAGAGTAAAAATAGCAGTGGTGGGAATTAAAAAAAAAAAAAGCCCCAACTTAGAACATGCACAAACTTAATTGTTGTTAAGTCCTCAAATCCTTTCAGATTTGCATTCAGTTCTACTTAGTTGAGTTTTACAGGAAAAAAAAAAAGCTTTCCTTTGTACACTGTTGTGAGATTTCTTTTAGCTTAAGCATCTTAAGGAAACTTCAGAGGCCAATAGTGGCTCTAACTTCAGCCACTATTTCCCTCCTTGAGCTGTATATGTGAAGCCATGGTAAATGAGCTCTCCTGAAATTTACATTTGATTAACTCAGTCAGAGTTCTGGTAAAACCAAAACAATTTATCTAGTTTGACTTGCATATTGTTTTAGAATGTTAAGTATTTGCAAAGAAGCATCTCCTTCCTAATAGCAGGCATTTAGAACTTTAAAGTACTTTAACACTTTTCTGTTTTCCATTTAACTTTATAATAAAGGAAAGGAGTTTAGAACACACTCCAGCTATTAGACTGAAGTACACCCTCTTGAAAGCTATGCCTTGTTACAGGTCTTCCTGAAGTACCTGTTTGCTGGAGTGTATTACACTTCTCTCCGTTACTAATCATGAGGAAAATAAGACATGAACTTCAATAAAATACACAACAGCAAGAGTAGCATCTATAAATAAAATAGTAATTGAAGGTCAAGTTACAAAGCTGAAAAAAGCTACATGTGAGAATATAATGATAACTCTAAAAGTCAAGAAGTTGCAAACTGTGCAGTACAGGAAATGTGACCCACCACCTGACTTCTGATAACGTGTGGGCCAAATCTTTAAAAAATAAAAATCCACAGCTATTTCTCAAATTCCCTTCTCTTAATCTGTTAGATATACCTACCCTGAGTGGGAATTTTAAAGGCCTACGATAAGGCTGGAAACCCACGGGTCCTCCTTGCTGAAGTATGGCTTGATGAGCTGCATGAAGACCTTCTCCCACAACTGGAATGGCATTGTTATTGCGAGCATGCTGGTTGTTAGGCTGCTGGTTCGCATTGTTTTCATTCTCTTCCTGGTCTCCAAGTAGGTAAGAATGGAGGTCTCTGCAACAACCAAAATTTCAGTTTTGTTCTGTTTGATATCAATGAAAATCTTACAGATGCATAGATGCTAAATATGTACTCAGAATGAGTACAGAACTTATACAAGAGTACAGGCACAATCTTGAAAACGTAAAATAAACCATCTTCTGATAAACTCTTCCATATCTTAAACACAGACTTTAGAAGAAAAAATCCAGTGTGGATATAGGTTAGAACCGTGCAAACACAGAGATCACTTCTGTTTGCTTTATAACATCATCTGGTATTAAACTTGTGCATATAAAAGGGAAATTGCATCAATATTCCTGTTCACGTAAGCAGACAGTTCAACTAACATTGTATTTTACTGTTACTAAGCTCTACTGGAAACAATTGTCTTCAAATCTAAACTGTACAGGGACAATTCTGCTTTGCCACAGACACTTTTACACTAGAATCTTTCAAGAAGATTCTAAATCACTCAAAACCTGTTCACAACTTTCTCAGAACATCAACCCCAGAACCAGTCAATCTATTTGAAAAACATTCCATTCATATTCCCTGCATACCTCGTTAGCAAATAGATCTTGAATGTTTAGAAGTTAACTTCCCTCTGCTGTAGCAGAATTTTTATAGCAGTGAGATGCATGTAGATATTCTAATGCCAGACAATGAAAGTATTTTGACAACACTGCTTGCTTTTTAATAAAACCCGAGTAAAAGACTTTAATCTTTGCTCAACTGTAATTGCTACAGAAGTATTTTGCAGGTGTTCTTAGCAACTGTGATAGTGGAGAGAGCAAAGCCATTTCTATCATATCTGCGTTTCTCTTCTTCCATCATGTTTAAATACTATAAAAACACTGAAAAACGCATTACAAGAAAAACTCCAAAATGCAAACTAAGAATGGGGTGGTGACAGTTTCAGGTCCTTATGAGAAGCTGAAAAAATACACTGGATTACAATGGAGTTAAAAGTCTCTCTCATTGATTTTCTTAGAGTCTCAGACAGCTTAGACTCGGTAAGAGAATGCCAATCTACTTTGAAGTTAAATTAAAAAAAATAGCAACAAAATCAACTTTTTCTTTCTCGACTGATGTGGCAAACAACATGAACTCAAAAATCACTTCAGGTACACAAAGTCTGGCTTGCAGTCAAAATTAAAGAACGTCATTTTGTGCAACCATTTACTTTGGGTTACCAAGACACACTTTTAATTGTCTTTTGAGAGATTGATATCTAAGTTTAAAACACCTAATTTTAAGGTATCAGCGTCTTCAGCTTAATATTCTAGATCATTGTCTTTTATTTCACCCCCTCTTGTACCATAAACAAGAAATGTACGATGTGTGCATGAATTTTACTTCATTGACAGAAATGCTCTGCTGACATGTATTTCTCACTTTTACATTTAACAGAGAGTTAGCAAGCTGTTTAGTCAGACTTTTATAAAATTTTTTACTAACCAAATGCTCTAATAATGTACCAAAGAATTACTGGACTAGTCCAGAGCTACAACACAGAAGGAAGTACTTACATAGGAAATTACTATACAGTTTTTTTTGTTTGTTTGTTTGTTAAATCAGGTATCTATCTATAAAACAACTGTTAAAGCTACTTATTGCGATATTTCTCCTGAAAGCATGCTGCCTTCATTTTAAAAAAAGGCTAAGCTGGACACAAGGCTTGTAGTTGATTTTGGCTTTCTGCACTTACAGCAAGTATCCAGCAGTAACAGTCCATGCTCGTACGAGACCTTTCAACCACTGTCTTGTGTGCCCTTGTTCTAGCAAAGCTGGGAGCACCACCTGAAGCAAAAGGAGCTCTAGGGAAAGTTCACTTACTGGAGCATCACTAGAAACAACAGGAAGAGCAGGAAATCAAACATAAGCAAGATTCTGTTAGCAATCTGTTACACTGAATCATACGAACAATAATATAACAATAACCTTGTAATTAAAAATAAATGCAGTTACACACATTCTTTTGTTGATAATCAGGTATGAACGTGAAAAACAAACACAATAACTTCCCTATGAAAAAGTTTCAGAGAAAGCTGTTTTGAAGGAATACAGAAAGTAAACAGTTATCACTATGGAGCTATCACAAAATGCCTGCTATTTTTCTTAGCAGCTTTTTGGTTATTTGACAAATTATACTGTGTATCCACATGCTTTGACATTTTACTTTTCTAGAACAGTTTGATTTAATTGTGAAAAAAAAAAAAAATAACATACTACACAATGTCACATTAATGCTCAAAGAGCTCAAATGCATTTTTTCTAGTTACATGGACATTGAGAAAACTTCTTTCTGAAATGAAATACATACCTGTAGAGCATAACATTATATGGAAGAAAGTTAGGCAGAAGATACTTAATAATGCGTATAGGAAGCCAGAGCATGAGCAGTACAATTGATCCAAAGACAATCTGCAACAAGGAAGTTAACCAGTTAGTTTGAATAGCAGATTCAACCAACCCTAGCTGCCCACCCACTCCTCTGACTTGCTTTGTGTGAGTGGTGGGTTAGCCTGGGCTAACTGCCAATCATCCACCCAGCCACTTGTTCATTCCCCTCTCTTGCTGGATGGGCAGAAAACAGAAGGAAGGAAAGAAGGTTCATGGATTGAGATAACCACAATAATACAGAGAGCAGAAGCTGCATGTGCAAGCCAAATAAAAAGAAGAATCCATTCACCACTTCCCATCAGCAGGCACATGTTTAGCCACCTCTTGGAAAGCAGGGCACATGCTCAGGAAGACAAATGCCTAACCATGAACTCTGCCTTTCTTCCTCCTCTCCCTGAGCTTTTATTGCTGAGCACGATGCCCTACAGCATGGAATACCATCCCTTTGTCAGTGTGGGTCAGCTGTTCCAGGTTTATCTCCCCTCCTAAACCCCTACCCACACTCAGCTTACTTGCTGGAAGGATAAGGGAACAGGACAGAGCAGGAAAAAGAAAACCCTGACTCTGTGCAAGCAGTGTTCAAGCACAGCCATAAACACTGTTTCAACACTTTCAGCCACAAATCCAAACTGCAGGAGGACATGAACTGCTCTGAAGAAAATCAACTCCATCCCAGACAGACCAAATACACTGCATTTCGTGCTGAATGCCTTCGAGCACCAAACAGGATTTTGGCTCAACAAGCACTGACAGAACAATGTTGAACGGTTCTAGTTTCTTTCCCCTTCAAAACCAGGACTATAGATTTTGGATTTCTCTCTTTTCCTAGCAGATAGGTTTTCAAGCAACTTGTAGAAACCTCAAAAGATGTTTCCATTTTTATTTCCTCAACTAGATGAAAGATCAAAGCCGGGGCGGGGGGGGGGGGGGGGGAAGAGAAGTATAGAAACCATATACTTTTATAAATTCCACTTCCTTAAGGAACCAGATTAAAAATTGATTATATTTTAAATACATTCTTATGCAGTATACAAAAATGCCACTAGAGAATAAAAATACAGAAAGTGTTGCATACTTAATATGTGAGGAAGAAATCAAATCCCGTTCTTCTTGAAACTTAATAGTTCATGTTCTACACAAAAACTTCCTTAAAAACATTGAGAAAGAAACAACTTGGAAGGTCTGATGTTTTTTGAAATGGCAACCTGTAAATGATCACCATTATGAGCCTCATATTTCAGCATGAGGCCAGTAAAAGTTCTTGAAATAATTAGCTAAGCAAACCATAAGCTGAAGTTCAAGTAACAGCCAGTTCCAATGCAGTCACAGAACTTATGTTTAAGACCGCTGGGAACAAGCAGATGCCTGCCAGTATTTGTGCCACTTGCTGTGACACAATGTTTAATGGAACTAAAACATTGTGATTATCTACAAAGAAAGTATTTTTAAAGGCAAACAGGTCAACTCCTCTAATGTTCTGACAGGCTCTCTCATAGAGGGTGCTAAGATCTCTCCAAGAGCTTTCACTGCTCAAAGCACTTCAGGTGTATGTAATGCTGTGTGTTAAATAACTGTTTCCAGTACACTGGTTTTCACAGTTCATAGGACATTATTTCAAAGACAGCAGGGCAATAAAGGGAAGTGTCTCAGGCTAAGCAAACCTCACACAAACAAATCTAAAGGAAATCACAAGAAATTTCATTGGTTCCAGTATCATAGAATGATATCTGGAAACAGACACCACTGGCTATATCAGCGCAATTCAACACAAAACTTAACCAGAAAGTTACTCTACCCTTTCTGCACTGCTTTAGCTGAATCAGACCAAAAATGTTTACTGCAGTTACTGAGAGCATCATAAAGCAGTTAAGTGATTTACAATATCCATAATAATAAACACTTGTTGGCTGAATACACAAACATTTGCTGCAATTTTGTGTAAAGAGAAGACACTCAAGAATCATTTGTTTTGGAAGCAACCTCTAAAGTAAACTAGTCTGACCCTCTGCTCAGAGCAAACCCAACTGCATCAAGATGCTCAGATCCTTGTCCAGATGAGTTTTCGTTATCTCAAAAGCTGCGGATTCTGTTGGCAACCAGTTTGAGTTTGATCACCTTCATGGTGAAAATGTCTTTCCTTAAATATGTAGTACTGTATATGGGAGTTAAAGTAACAGATGAAGTTTTCTTTCTAAGTACAGAAATTTGTAAGAAAAGTCCTTACCACTGATAATATAAACCTCCTGAGATGTCTATAAATAGGCAAGTGAATCATTTCCTGCACAGGATTGAAGTCTGGATCATTCAAATTCCTGAGAAACCATAAGACACCAGGTCTCAGTACCTAAAGTGGGAAACAGAAAACAGTCATCAAGGGAAAATTATCTTTGTATTTCATGTCATTCATGTTACATTCTATGTAACCCTGCTACATCTTTTTTTTTTTTTAAAAAAAAACACATAACGGGTATAAACATAACATGGTTCAACAAAATGATACAGAAAAAGAATAAGGAAAGCATTTTCATAGAGGACTAGAGAAGCAATAATTAATTACAAGCTTAGCCTTCACGTGTTAATATTTAACAATTGAAAATGCATTCAGATTCACTGCAGCTCCCATTTTTGAAGACTCTGTAAACTGAAAATGTTGAAGTAAAATAACTCATAATTTTCCACTGCAGTAGGTACCAGTGTGGCCCTTTTCAAACAAAACTGAAATCCACGCAGAACACAGTAGCAGCAATAGCTGGTTGCAAAAGACCTAACTAACAGCTCAACATGCAAGCTTCTCTAATTAATGTTGCCTAACAATTTTGTCCTTATAGACTTACCTCTCTCAGTAAAAGAATGAAGGATGCAAAATAGAAGACGTAAACCATTCCAACTAACCAGTGCAGAAACATCGTGGTACCTGGCGCAGACTGAAAGCTCAATTCTCTGTCTTTCAGAGTGGCATCAAACATTTCCTAAAAGTTAAGTAATAAGCAAATATAAATAAAATTTGGGAAACTTCTACAATTAGTTATTTTGTTTATCCTAGTGCATATACACTACTTGACATTTAAATTATATGTCTGAATCATGCATCCATAAATTATAGCATTTAAATAAATAAAAAAGAATACTTATGAACATTTACATTAGGAACAGCAACTGAAGATCAATTTCTGATCCATGACATACAGAGAGAAGAAAGAAGCCAGCTCAACCGTTTACATACACTGCATATGTTATAAATCAGTTCAAACAGAGTAGCACTGTGATGGAAGAAAACAAGTAAAATTACAGTTCTATGAAGGCTAGAAGAAATTAATTTTCTCCATTTAGAATTAATCTTTTCTTTTCCAGAAAATCTTCTTTAATTTTACGCAGCTGTCCTTTTTAATTCCAAGCAAACACAGCAAGAATCTTTTTCAAAAGAGATCATGCAACTATTAAAACATGAAGTCATTAGCATCTCATGCAAGACAGCTGCCATAAACAAATTTATTCAGTGCACCAATTTGCCTGCAAATTTATTATCACAGTGGTCTTGTAAATGCAGTAAAAAGGGTTACAATCTTATTAGCTTAGTTCTAGTAGGTTAACTTTTGAGTCATATAAAGGAAAACAAAATTAACATTAAGTGCCTGAAAGAAACCCAACCCTCTCACTCTAGAAACATTATGTTTACAAGAACAGTAAATGTGTCATCCAACTCATATCAACAGTTCTCGTTAGAACTTTCTTCCTTTAAATATAAACACTTAAAAAAGATTTTATCCTGTATTTCTATACCTACCAAAGAGCATATATCCAACCACCAGCCACAGATGAGAGGAAACACACCAATTTCTACCACCACTAACAAGGAAACCTTAGGGGTGGGAAAAAAAAGTAAAGAACATCTCAGTAGATTGACAGAAATTATTAAGAAAATTATAATGTAACTTTAAATTCAAAGAAGTTTGTTTTGCTACACAAAAAAAGGGATTACCTTGACAACAATGTAGCAAACTCCTAATAAACGACGTGATCGCTGGAACTTAACAAGCGCTGCCAAACCCTAAAGGGTTCTGTCAAGAAAATACTGAAAAACACTTAATAACAAGTCCAGCATTTCATAGTTTAATATAAAATACTATGTTATGTGGCTTTTACCAAAGGGGAGAAGAGGGGGGGGAAGGCTTCTTCACTAGTCTTCTTGGACAGACCTTCAAAATTTACCCAGAGGCATTCAAGTATGCCTTTAGACCCCCCATAATATCCTAAGATTTTGTTTCATTAAAGATGTAGAGGGGTTCTGAAGAATGCAGTTCCACTCACAACCTGAAAAAGGTCCAGGAAAACTGAAAGCTTTTCTTCTAATTTCACAGAAAAAGCAGAACAAAACGGTGAATCAGTTGCATCTGCAACACCTCTGAGCATCCCCAAAATATCTCCAGAAAGATGACTCATGTAAAATCTGAAGCAGGTAACTGATGACAAAAGGATACATGACAAACAATTAGAGTCACTGCCAGCAGAACATATCCAACTATAGTTGTAATCAGCCCTTCAAAGTGAGATGCTTGAACCTGGAGGGGGGGAAAAAAAAAGGGAAGATTTATCAGTCTCTTTGAAGATTACTTCTCTTTTTCACATAATTAAGACAGAGTCCAAATCTCAACTCTTTAAGAAGAATGACAAGTTAAATTAGTTTTTACATATTTTAATCTGCTAGTTTTTTGGTAGCTCCAGCAAGAGTAGAAAATGTTCTATTTACTGGAAGTCACACAATACTTTTCTTCATTCATGTAACAACCTTTTTGCTGTCCTAATTTTCAAGAAAGGCAGAAAGAAGACCACAGTAATTACAGACCTGTCAGTCTCACTGGTAAATTTTGCAAGTACCTGGTAAACTTAAGGAGAAGCTTATTCTAGGACTTACTGAAAAACACCTGAAAGACAACTATTCATTGGTAACAGCCAAGACAGAAAGGAAAGCCAACACAAGGGAAACTCCTGTTTAACAAATGTCATTTCCTTTTATAACAACGTCACCCAACTAGTTGACCAAGGGAAGCCAGCTGATGTAATCTTTCTGGGTTTCAGCAAAGCTTCTGATACTGTTTCTCACAGTATCCTCCTGGACAAAAGGTCCAGCATACATCCAAACCAACACCTAATATGATGCGTGAACAATTTGCTGACAGGTCAGACTCCAAGGCTTTTAGTAAATAGGCTTATATTACGCTGGCAGCCAGTCACTAGTGGGGTTCCTCAAGGCCCCATTTTAGGGCCATATCTCTTTAATGTTTTTATAAATTATCTGGATGCAGGACTCAGATGTACACTAAGCAGTTTGCAGACAACACTAAACTACGAGGAGCTGTTGACTCCCTTGAGTGCAGACAGGCCTCGCAGGGAGATACTGACAAATTAGAGAGCTGAGCAATCATCAACATGAAGTGTAACGAGAGCAAGTGCTGGATTCTGCACCAGGGAAGGGGCAACCATGGATATACATACTGGGGGACAAGAGGCTGGACAGCTGCCCTGTGGAAAGGAATCTGGGGGTTCCAGTTGACAGCAAGTTGAACATGAGCCAGCAGTGCGCCCTGGCAGCCAAAAGGGCCAGCCGTGTCCAGGGTTGCATCAAACACAGCACTGCTAGCTAGTCAAGGAAAGAGATTGTCCTGCACTAGTCTGTGCTGCTGCAGCCTCACCTTGAGCACTGTGTGCAGTTTTGGGTGCCACAGTATAAAAAGGACAAAAAACTATTAGACAGCATCCAAAGGAAGGCAACAAAGATGGTGCAGGGTGTAGAGGACAAGACATAGGAGCAGCAGCTGAGGTCCCTTGGTTTGTTCAGCCCAGAGCAGAGCAGGCTGAGGGGAGGCCTCGTGGCGGCCTGCAGCTCCCTCACGAGGGGAGCGGAGGGGCAGGCGCTGAGCTCTGCTCTCTGGGGACAGCGACAGGACCCGAGGGAACGGCATGGAGCTGGGACAGGGGAGGGTCAGGCTGGGGTGTGAGGGAAAGGTTCTGCACCCAGAGGGTGGTCGGGCACTGGGACAGGCCCCACAGGGCAGTGGTCACAGCACTGAGCCTGACGGAGTTCAGGAAGCGTTAGGGCAATGCTCTCAGACATAGGGTTTGATTTTTGGGTAGTGCTGTGTGGAGCCAGGAGTTGGACTCATTGACCCCTGTGGGTCCCTTCCAACTCAGTATATTCTATCATTAACCTCCACATATGAAACAAAGTGTTATCTTACACCACCACCTAGCCTTCACTACCTACCATCACCAAATCTAAAAGTTTCCCACTACACACTAAAACTGTACATGAACAAGACGCTGTTAACAAAAACACAAAGAATACCATACATGCATTTTTTGTAAAAGGAAGAAACCTCACTTGAAACTTAAATAATGGAAGAAGTGTGAAAGAGTGAGAGAATATTTTTAAATAGATTACAAAAAGTTTTTTTTTTTTTTAAAAAAACAGACTTCCAGGTTATTATTCATATCACAAATAAAAGTGTAAAGATTCTACAAAAATACTGCGATTACAATAAACAGTGGCAGCTTTTACATTTTGAAAGTATAAAACAGTACTTACATATTCCTCAAAGCCCAGGCCAACAATGGAGAAGTGACCAATGTGGTATGGACAAAATGCTGTATAATGTAAGCAAAAAGGAAAAGAAAAGGCCATCAGAACTGCTAATCAGAGTCCTATTTACAGTATGTATAGTACAACACAGTAATTATTATACTTCTCATCAATTTTGATGAAAAACTCAAAAAACTTTATGCAAATATTTGTGCTATACTTCCACCATTTTATGAAGTCAAGTTAGAACTCACACTGAAAGACTAAACAATATAAACCTGCACAAACTAAGATGAGAGTCTTCCCCTTAGCTCGTATTGCAGTGTGTAAATTAATTCCATTTCCTAGTCTTACATACTAGATTGATATCATTCTCATACATACACTGCTGCAGGAACCTGTCTGAATACTTACTTTCCCACACTTACGATTCACACTTTTACTGTTCTCACTTTTAGGATTATGAAAAATGAAAGCTCTGAAGATAACAAGGAGAGACAACAGTCCAGTGATGGGATATGGAGAAACTGAGGAGGCTTTTACTTCTACCCTGAATGACCGTATTAAGAACTATCACCATTCCTGACAACTCACTCTTGCCAGTTCTGAGGTCTCAGGAGGAATGAATTTAAACACACTGTACTTTTGCCACTTCCTGATATCTCAGCATTCGTAACAAGATCAAACAGTCATTTTAACTCACTCTGTGGTCTGACTAAGCTCCAAAGGACTAAAGAGTTCAAAGCTTGCATCCCTCTAGTCCCATAGGAAAGTAACAAGAAAGTAAAAGAGAAGCAATGACTTTTGGCTATTTTGCCTTCATTTTTGCCTATAACCTTCATTTTTGCCTATACAGCCTTCAGTGGTGACCTTAGAGGTCTTTTCCAACCTAAATGATTCTATGATAACCCACTCTGGGTACTACTGTAGACCAAACGTACCCCCAAACAAGAAGCATAAAGATTTTCTCTCTCGTCCTCATCTCTATACAAACCAACATATCAAAAAAATGCAAAAAAGATTTATCAGGACATGCACTACCCTGAACAACGATCAGAAAATCTTAATTCTAAGGCCCTTTCAAAAAAAAAAAAAAAAAAAACAAAAACACAAAACCTTAGCAGTTACTGGGAAGGGCAAAAATATGAAAGATAGGTGGAGGTCTCAAGTCCTTCATGCCCAGTGAGAACAAGAGAAAAGTCAGATGAAAAAAACACAACCACAACTCCTACAGACAGCAAATTCATGACTTAAAAGCCATATGTTTTTTATTTTGAATGCTTTATGAGATTATAGTACACAGTTTATCAAGTTTTCTAAAACAACGTTCTTTAAAAGAGATTTTTTAATAGACCCTTTTCAATAGGGAGCATGAAGGAGCATAAATCCCTCTGAGTACTATAATGAGCTACAGCACTTATGAATTAACTCAGAACATAATCAACTTGAAGAGAACAACACAGGAGAACATTTGGACCAGTAATGTTCTTTCCAAAGATCCAAACTCTTTCCCTCTGTTTTATCTACTAGTAAGTACTTCCTGTGACATTTGAACTCACCATGACTGGGAAACTAACAACTAGAGATTTGGCAACCCCAAGTTAGGCAGCATTACTTAGCAGGGAAGATACTGAAAATAGGTTTGAGACAAATTAAATTCCCAGATCTCCGTCTCACTTGCTCTGGAAAGTCATTCACCTTCTATTCTGTTAGTTTCCCATCCGGAAAACACATTCAGAGCTACTGAAAAACCATCTAAATGACAACTTCGGTGATTATTCTTGTTAGTCAGCTGTTCTTAAATCTAAATAAAAGATGTAGGTATTTCAGAGTTATCAGCTATGTAAAAGCCTAAATTTTATAGCAATTAAAAGCCTGCCAATTAATCTCTGATAATTAATTTTAATCTGTAGTTGTCAGAAAGAAAAAAACTCAAGTATATTCCTACACTCTTATTAGAAAAGTTACAGTTTCTGGTGAATTAAAATTTACATTATGATTCTTTTTACTTTATTTTGATCTCATTTGTTTCAGGAACTAAATGCTCAAATCACTTGTTTGGTATTGTGAGCTTTACTTTGCAAGGGAAAATATGCTATCTACAGTATGGCTTCAGTTTTTAAGGCTCTAAGGCACTCAAAAAAAAAAGGCATCATAACCAAATCTATTTTTATGATGGCAATTAAGAGCAAGTGAAATTTTATGTCCAGTGTCTCTTCAAGACTATAAAATGATCTACCTTGCATGTAAAATAATGCTGCTTCTGCACAAACTTGTGTCAAATTAACAGCACAAATGAGCCTGACCACTGTATTCAGAAAGGTAGTAGCAGAGGTGAAACAGGCAAAATTAAGGCACAGTGAAGGACTGTTATTCTCCAATGTCACTCGAGGTACAAGGTACAAACAGAACTGAAACTGAACCACAATCTAATGCCTCTCAGGAGGATCTCGAAAAATACACGTTTCTAAATTTGTTAGTGCCACCTCCCTCCCTATTTTTTTTCTAAAAAGTAAGTCAGACTAATTTAGTTGTATGAACTAAGGAAAGCTGTTTGGTATTTGTCTAGGACACAAAATGGAATTATATTTGACAACTTTACAGAGTCAGCTACATTCTTGTCTTGCCTTCTCCCCCCCAGTTTTGAGCTCATAAATGGATTCTTGATCTAAGAAGTAATGTGACTATATCTAAGGAAAACTATAAAAAGAAGCGTACCCAACTCATTCCTATAGGTACTGCAATTGCTCACAAATGAAATTCCATGAGGCTCCTCCTTTAATTTAACAGTATTCTGAAAATACTATTTCCTGTGATCTAGCTGACATCATTAAGTTTTTGCTAGATTTCCTATTTCAAACTAAACACTTAGAGGAATTAAATGATAATGCTAAAAGCAATAAAGATTTATTATTTGTATTCTGAGTGCATTTGTGGTTCTATTTTTAGAAGTTACAACATCTATTTAGCTTTAAAATTAATCTGAATTATTACTGTACAAAGAAATAACTTTTTTAAACTAAGAGCAAATGATACTTACCAAACACAAGTATGAACAATGTATTTAAAGATACCACCCAAAACACATGTTCCTGTGAGGAGTACGGGGGAGGGGGAGGAAGAAAACAGTACATAAATGTCAGTCATTTAAATAAGTGACTTTTTTTTTTTTTTATCTAAACTTATTTCAGCTGTCTCTTATTACCAGAACTTGCATGTCTCATGTTAGGGCAGATTATGAAAACATCTGTTTATTCATGGATACCTACCTGGATAAGAACATTAGTATTCGGCTTTAACATTTTTATTTTTACAGAATAAGCTTTGATTTAAAAATCAGTATCAATAGTTCCCTTTAAAAGCAGTTATACAAAGTGTATATGAATATTTGTTTTATAAATAAGAAAAGTTTCTTTTGAATTTTAACAATTAGTTTGTAAAAGAAACCTATAAACAAAACTGATAGCATTAACTCTAGAACTGACAGCACTATTAATACTTTTAGCTAAGATGTGAACTCAGCTGTAAGTACACTGGAATTTTAATTATTATTGAGATCAATTACTAATGATGTAAGCTACTTTATTTCAAACATGACACGTTTATCCACTAAACTATCTAGTGAACAAGTTAATATATAAGAATTCTATTTCTTTCACACACAAAATAAAGCAAAAATTATACTGCTGGAAGACAGCAAAACTTATTGTTCCCTTTAAAATATAGAAGGCTTCTATTCTTAAAATAAGAGATCTATCAGATGATACCTGATGAATGTAACTGTGATGAGTTAGTTTGTTGCCATTGACTCTGCACTCCCTTCCCTCTGAACTCAAAGTTTGGTATCCCCCACAATCAGGTGGGATGGGCAGCAGAGAGAATCTTACAAGTAAACTGTAAGAAACTGCCCACTAGATGATAGGCATTATACATAAGAGTTTGTCAGGGAGATAATCAACATGGGCTCACCAACAGACAAGTGTTAAAAAGCAGATTTTTAAGGAATGCTTTGGTCAATTTTCTTAACCAGAAAAAAAATTTGAATCAATTTAAAAAGATGTAACTTTCACTAGGCTAACTACTGTGAAGATCTTAAAAAAGATTTAATACTGATATCAATTAAAATAACATGCAACGGGGAAAAAATTCTAGGGGGTAATAAAAAAAGCCAGCGAAGTCAAGAAACATAACTAAAGATTTTACATTCTAAAATCTAGTGTATGCTAAAAAAAAAAAATAATCACTGTTGCCATTTTGTTGGTATTAAGGCAAACTAGAGAAGGTGTAATGAGGGCACTATTTTAACAATAACATAAAGAGTAAAACTTAAAACTAGAACAGGTATATATATCCAGTGTATGCTTATAAAAACTGTCTCATTTTTATTTACAACAAAGCACATGATCCAAAGTCTTTTAAGAATTTCAACTTTTATGCCACTAACAGCACTCCACTTTATGAAACTCCTAAAAATATACAATTTGCTTGGTCATGATATCATATGAAAATCTCTCTAAAGAATTTATATCAAATGAAAATAAGGACTTCAAATAGAATGATTACATTAAAAAAAAAGTTGTTTTTTTTTTTTTAAGACAAGCCTGTTATAGAAATTCTTGAAATGCAAGATTTCACTTACTAAAAAAACCAGAGATCCATCAAGCCCAAGCATCTGTGAAGATAAAGTTAGTTTTATTCATCAGAAAAATGCAAGTAACATGTCTAATATTGGCATCACAGAAGCCTTTTACACTCTGATTTTCATGTCCAATAGTCACGAGTTTTTCCTATTGCTCAGTCAACAGAATCCAGAGACAAATTCTTAATGATAAAGGTAGAAACTAAGTTCTCATTAAATACAGTATACTTAGTTGATGAAAGGCAGTGATATCCATATAAAATATCTAAATATATATATATCTATATATGACAAACCACCCATGTTAACTGCCTAATTTATAAGGCTACTTCTATCCAAGATCTTAAAGAATTTAACAAAGATTTTGTATTTATAAGAAATTTTAGTGTTTGAACTGCTATTTAAAAATCATTTAAACAATGCAGTATTAAAACAAGGAGCAATTTTTTTTTGCTTCCTAGTTTCAACATATGACCTTATGTATGAGAGAAGTGGAAGAGTATTATTTTTACCTTCAATGCAAAAAAGTAACTAGTAACCAGATAATGTTGCTATGTCATATGCTACTAAATTTAGAACAGAATTGGTTTACAGCTAGGGAAGACAGGAAACATATCCACCATCATTCTGCACAGCTCTTACAAGAAGCATCCACAGAACTGCCAAAAATAGGATGTCTATTTCTCCACACTTCAAGGATTTTCTACTATTTTAGTCCTGACACTCATATGATTACTGCTATAAAGTTCCAGGCTCAAAGCTAATTTCTTCCAGGGTTTTGTGCTACAAGTTGTACATACTGTACAAAGTAAATGAAGATGCAAAGATATTTTTGAAAATTCAGAAAGCTTGCATGTTATTTTCACAAGATGAAACAGCAGAGAAGCCTTCCCCCCTTTTGATATTAAATGTTAACTAGAGATCTATTGCCTATGCCAGCAATAGGATTAGAAATGGTTATGTGACTTTCCTAAAATTTATTTCTATATTCATGGAGAGACATTAAAATATTTCCCATTAGGAATATATCAACATTTCCTAGAACATAAGTTAAGTTCAAAAATAAGACTTCCCTCTTGATGTACACAATAAAAGGGTTCAGAAACCTGAGTGTATGTATGCTCTTTGTCATTGAATACCCTTCAAAACAAACTAAGCATCTTTCCATTAGACACAGGCAAAGATCACGACCTGTCCCTGACATGATTTTGGCTGGGATAGAGTTAGTTTTCTTCATACGGGCTTATATGATGCTGTGTTTTGGATTTTTGATGAAACTAGGGGTGATAGTACACTGATGGTTTTAGCTGATGCAGAGCAGTGCTTACAGAGTAATTTTCTGCTTCTCGTACTGCCCTGCCAGCAGGGAGGCTGGGGGTGCACATGAAGCTGGGGGGGATGTAACCAGCGTAGCTGACTCAAACTGATCAAACGGATAGATCCATACCATATGCCATGCCCTGCAGTAACAGCTGGGGGGGAAAAAGGTGGAAGGTGGGGACATTCGGAGTGATGATGTTTGTCTTCTCAAGAAGACATCACGCATTAATGATGAGCCTTGCTTTCCTGGGAGTGGCTGAACACCTGCCTGCTGATGGGAAACAGCAACAAACTCCTTGGTTTGCTCTGCTTGTGTGCATGGCTTTTGCTTTACCTAGTAAGCTGTCTTTATCTCAGCCCATCAGTTCTTGCACTTTAACCTTCCCTATTCTGTCCCCCACTCCACCTGGGGCTTGTGAGTGAGTGGCTGTTTGGTACTTAGCTGCTTGTTCCTCGTGATGAAACTTGAATTTCTTGACCTTGTTCAAGGCAACAACTGTAACAAACAACTGTCTGCCTTGGGCACTAGTGGTAATGGTAAATGAAATGAAGCTGTTTCATCTACCTTCAGGTAGATTTTGTTGTATGGAGTGAGCTTTGAACTCAGATGTTGATCTAAACCAGCCACAAAAAATAGTTCTTGAGCTCTGATAGTTCTCTATCTGATTATAGAGTACATCTCATGTCTAACTATGGAACCTGTGATCCATAAACAAAACAGAAGCAGTACTGCATTAAAACGCTCCATCATTTTTTATGAAGTATATTTGTTTTTTTTTTCAAATACGTAAAGTACCTAACTAAAATTTCAGGTTTCTTTAGTAGTTTTGATGTTATCGATGCTTTCATGAATATAAAAGTAAGTATTAAACTATAATCAACAACACAACGCGCTGTTCCTATGACCTAGCATCCTTAATGCAAACTGTAATTGATTTCTAAACCTGACCAAACTGAAGACTTCAGAAAGGTCTCTGCTAATAGATTTTAAGCTGTTACTGAACTACACATCAATGAAATGACTTTTTGATGTTTAAGGAGTATAATCATATTTTATTTCTAATATGGTGACCTTTTCGGGATTGTAAAGGACTCTTACTACCAGTTTTCACACTAGACAACAATATCCAAATATATCCCTGATGGATTTTATTACAGAAATGCTGAGAATCATTTCAAGTATAAATCAGAGAGAAATAAGTAGAAATAAGTCACGGAAGTTATTCTTACTCACTCGCTCCCAAGTAAGCTCTTCTGCTGCTCGATCCCATTCCAAAGCGTTCCAGTTCATGTCATCTGAGGAGACAAGAGCCATTTTTACAGCTGTCAGACTCACCCCAAACCAGATTCAACTACTCCATACTATGCTTTAAATAAACAAAAGGGCTTATGTGCGTAACATTCAACTCATGAATGCTGACAGCTTTTCAGCAAGCAAATGCTTTAATACTCAAAAGAAATACATGAAATTTGCAAAACCAGAAAGATAAATAATCTGAAGTGGGAAGTTATACAATTAGCTTCGTTGAGTTATGACAGCTCGATTTTCAAGTTTCACTTACATTTTAAAAAAATTAGAACATTACTGTTTTGAGTCACCTGTTACCTTGTGCTCCATTGTTTGCATCTGCTGCATCTTCTACTACAGCATCTTCTTCATCTTCGTTATCCTCCTCTTCTTCATCTACTTGTTCTTCTTGAATTTCAGGGTTCTCGCCTACAACTACATTCTCAGCAGCTGGGTTAGCAGGTTGATCAAGCACAGCATTTTCAACACCGCCATTTGCAACAGCCTGAGCCTGCAGAAACAGGTTACTAGCACTCAGTTAAATTGATTATACTCTTTGTGCTTTTATCTTGTATCCAGGAAAAAACAAGAAGTGTATCAAATAATATTTATTTATTTAGGTAAGCATTGAGAAGCAACAATTTCTCTCTTAAAAGAAAGAGAGAGACATTCAAGACTTCTTCACAGAACAGCTGAGGTTGGGAGTGGCCTCTAAAGGTCATCTAGTCATCCCACCTACTCAGAGTCAGCTACAGCAGATTGCTCAGCACTGTTTCCAGATGTTTTTCAGTAACTCCTCCACCTCTCTAGGCAACCTGTTTCAGCAGCAGATTGCCCTCACAGTAAAAAAGGCGTTATGTAATTTCTATTTTGATTTGTGCCTATTACTTTTCATTCTGTCACTCCATACTACCAAGACGACTCTGCTTCTGTCTTTTACACCCTCCAATCCAGCATTCATACACACTCATGAGGTCCACCCTGAGCATGTTTTCTCCAGGCTGAATGGTTCCATCTCTCTCAGCTTCTCGTTGTATGTCAGATGTTCCAGTCCTTTAATCATTCCTGTTGGATCTTTGTTGTACTCACTCAACTATATCCCTGCCCCTATTGGACTGGGAAGCCCAGAACTGAACACAGCACTCCAAGTGTGGTCTCACCAGTGTTCAACAGAGAACCCCTCCTGAACCTACAAAAACTGTCATTATATTAGAAAGATGATAATTCAGAGACAATCCAAGTGAGTCATAAAACTTAAGATTTGTATCTTGCTCTTTAAAAAGTTGATATTTATCACAAGAAAATAAAATTCTGATCAAGTATTCTCCCCCATGCATGTACCACCTTTATCATCTTTTCTTCCACCTAAGAGTCTTGTGTAAGCACTAAAAGCATACATGCGAATTAAGGTGGCGGGGAGGGCAGAGAATCTCCAACTTCAAAGGTTTCACAAAACCTCCAACTACTTATACAACAGTGAACTGAAATACTTGTGAAAAAGAGAAATGTGGCATCTTCATTTACTATGGCTGACAATTCAGCTTTATATGTACAAAATTCTCTTCAAAAAATGCAACAGATATGGACGTAGTCGTATGAATCCAAACAATTTTAAAGTTACAAAAATTATACTGAAACAAATTCATTATCATTCCATTCAATAGAACTTCAAGAACAGAACAGTGATGAGTTTATATAGAAGCACATGTTCAGTCTCTTAATGTACAAATCAAATACACTGCACTAAGATGGGTTCTGATAATGTAGTTATTCACACCAACATATTTCCTAAATTTATTATGAACTATTGGGCAGTTAAGTTTACCTCATTTTGTTGACCAACACCATTGAGTGGCTGCTGCTGATTTTGTTCCAACCACTGTGGTGCTCCTCCATGGACAATCTGTTCACGTAACCAAACAAGGCTGATAAATGCACACAGAGTGCATGTCACCACAAAACAACCCTGCAAACAGTCAGCCAGTAAGTTCTCCCTGAAAAAGAGAGAAAAACATTAATTATAAATCTATTTTGCATATTAAGACTACACTTAGTCATTGTTAACTTCCACAAACAGACAGACACTCTTAGTTCAAATCAACAGAAACATACATTTGTGTGAAAAGTTGAATTTATTCATTTACCTAGGTAAAGAAACTATGTAGATGTAATTTTATTTAGTTTTTAAAAATCCATTCCAAGGAGGTTTCATTTAGGAAGGTTTTAAGTACCTGTATAAAAATGATTTTAAGTGCCAAGATAAACACTGATTTGGAAAACGCTGTATTTCCCTCTGGTTTGGCTTTCAAAATTAAATTACTGTTTAAACAGAAATATTCCTCAGAAACAGGTGCTGACTCAAGACGAAGAGAAGCTTCAAGTGTAGTTCAGGAAAAACTATTTCCAAGAAATGCAAATGAAATACAATAGTCACTAAGTAAATTATATTGCTATATCAAAGTTATTTCTTCTAGATATAGAATTTGGATTCAATACGGTAGAAGATCTGTCTAATGGCAAGATGCGTAATTTCATCCACTGAAACATTTTATCTGCTGAGCTACCCTAACCAAATGGAACCGCTGGGTTTGCCTTTGACTCTATTTTTCAGGTAGTCTTTTACCCCAGACATTTACTGTTCCACACTGCACTTTAAAAATCCTAATCTATCAAGTCGTATCTAACTGTAAAGAAGGAGCAAAACAAAGTTCAGTTAGCTAGCTGAAACCAGGGTTTCAAATAACGCAATAGGTACTTAAATTGACTTAAATAACCCTCACGCCTATTCTGGGTATCCCTTCCCACTTGTTTCCACCTTTGCATTACTCTTTAGCCACAGTGAATTTGCTCAGGAAACAGACTGACTACACTAAGTCATTTAAAATAAGGAAGAAATACGCTGTCACAGTACTTTGCCATTCCCCTGTGAAGTATCAGCCTGACTCTCCAGGCAGCCACACAAACACTTGTGCCTGCACAACATGGTGAATACGACAAGGACCAGAAATGAAAAGATGACACAAGGTGCTATTGAAATAGACTCTGTCAAAAAAATAGATGTCAAAGTTTCACACACTATTAAGAGTTGACACATACTTGAATCCTTTATTTTCCCTAACTATAGATTCCATAGGCTGTAAAGAGACATCAAAAAATGTGCTCCAAGTTCAGTTGTAAAACTGCAGATCCTTCTCAGTCAAGTCAGAATGAAACTTATGTTTAATGAGAGATCACAGGAAAAATACTGTTCTTAATCTCAAGTGAGTATCTCTCCCTGCTATCAAAAATTAATGAAATGTAACATGCCCCGGTGCCTAAAAATCAAATAGCTCAACAGCAGGTAATTTAAAGAAAAAATTGAGATGACTTATCTAAACAAGACAGGACATTCATTCAGAATCTGCTGAACTTGCAAGTGATTCTAATCAAACTGAGTTTCACTTCCTCAGGTTTAAGAGAATGAAAAAAAAAAAAAAACAGATCTAAGAAAAAAACTGAAATCCTGTTGTATTGGTAATTTACTAATTCTTTATATGATATTGATTTTAAAAAGACTAAAAGGGACAGTACTCAATAATGTACAGTGACTGAAGCATTAAAATATAAATGCTAACTAAAATGCGAACAGAAAAAAATCTATCGCATGAGAAATTCAGGATGAATAAAATTAAGTCAGAATATAAAAATGGAGCAAAGCAAACAATATACCACTATTATATATAATAATATATACTAATATTCTACTATGTGGCATCAGGTTTAAACTGTTCTAAAATCTTGTAGAAGTACTTAAAGGATATTATTATTATTTTTAAATAATTAAAGAATTTTGAAGCATAAGTTCTCTTGACATCACATATAAATCTTCAAGCCACTAACCAGGGCCCATTTTATAAACTCAGCTTTCCATCTCCAAAGAAATCAAGTAACAGAACTTCGAAGTGAAATGATTTCTGTTGTAAAACAAAGGGCCAAACATCCCACTATGCAAAGGGAAATGGACAGTTCCTAGCGTAAGACAATGGAAGATAAAAAGCTGGAAGAAAAGGACACTGAGGGACCATTTTCACCATTATCTGATGAGGAAGGCAATTTGTAACAAACTGGTTAAGTACTTACGTTGACAGAATATCTAATGGCAGTGTCAGTAGTGAGCTCACAGAGCCAGTAAACAAGCACTTGTAGATACGACCTGCATAACAGAAACACAAGCATAGTATAAAGTTGTTTTTGGTTATGACCTCATTTGGGAAGGATCACAGGTACCTTCTTTTCACCTGACTTTCTAAATAACTTTTATCACAAGCAAAAAATCTTAACTTTCAGTGTGTCAACAGAACTCAAGACCACATACGACACGTGGAACAAAGCTGTACTTGATGAGGTAGACATTAAAAGAACTGCCATACTGTTAGACCCAATATTCAACTAGACCTGTCTCCAACACTGGTCACAACAACAAACGCCTAAGGAAGAGTACAGAAACAGGTTAAAGGTACTTGCAGCAAAACTTCCTCAGTACATTCTCACGTGTTTCACTGCCAAAATAACTGTGCTAATTAATCCTTGATGGATTTCTTTCCTATTGATTTGTTTAATCATATTTTGAACCTGCATACACATTCTGTATCATGATAGCCAAGAGTTCCACCATTTCATCATGTGTTTCAAATCACTGCTTTATGGCTTAATATTTAATACTAGTTAATGTTAGCTTTTTACTGCCATTTTTCAGTCACAATCTTAAAACTAGTTTATCCATATGTATAGCCTACTTCAGAATCAGCCACGGAAAGAATTTAAAATACTTTTAGTTTTAGTCTAGGGCAGTTTGTAATCTTGTTTACTCCATGTCCAGAAAAGTTCTTTTTCTTGCACAGAAAGGACAGGCTGTGGAAACGGGATCACCTTTTTACAGCTGACCTCGGTACTGTGCTACTTTCAAACTAAGCCAGCATCATCTACTACTAAAAGCACAGAACATACTGAGAAACTGTCTAGAGAGGTTCATTTCATTTACCGGCTTCCTGCTCTTTTGTTCAAGGGGTACTCTACTGTTTGTCGAGATGCCATTCCAATCATTTTCTTCATTGAATGCTATATTCCTTTCCCTTCTTTTTCATCCTCTTGGTATTTCTACCTTGTTGAAACTTTTACCTTGTTGAAATGTTTGTATTTGAAAAGTAAATTTCAAACTAGATACTGCAGCAATTTAAATGTCCTCCCTTTTCCTGCCAGATTTTTTATTATTTATAGGCCTTTAGTTAATTTTTCTATGCAGAGTTTCACTGCTCACCTTATGTATGACTGTAAAGAATTATGACGTTCATACTAACAGAAAATTTGCACGTTCATTTTTAATTGTTAGAAAAAATAAGACAATTCTTCTAGCCAAATGTTAATAAAGAATATCAAATCAAAACTTCTATGCAGATTTAAGAGATGATAATTGAAGATGCATTTCACTGAAACAAGAAGTTTAAAAGCCCTTTTATGCATTTTGTCCTATCTCAACATCATAAAAGCATTGCAGTACTGGCTCAAGAGTCAAATAGCTAGAATTTCTGAGTGAAAGTAAGTTGGATGTGTCTTTGAACTAGTAGGTGGTTGGTTTTTTTTGGCCACACAAAACGTTGCTGCAGCAAGCAACATGTTCTTCTGTGTATACGAGTGTTACAATACAAGAAATTTATACTTACATGCAGTAAGAGGTACTACTCCCAACCACGCAAAGGCCACAAGTGTATAATGAAACCAGTATCGTATTGCTGTGCCAATACTCGTAACCAGTCCAGCAAAGATATCTTGGATTGGAAGCCGTGAAGGCATATCTGGGGAATAAACTGTAGAAAAGGCACTTATGAAACAGCTTTTCCTTTAAAGAAGCATTTTTGTGAAAGTCCTGCCAACTACAAAATGTTTGTACTTGACAAAAAGCCTACTGTAAGAAAAAGCATATTCTATAGATTCCCAACAGATCACTCCAAGTAACAAAAAAGTCATGACACATTTGTTACATTGTGTACTGAGTTCAATAGGAAAATTAATAGGTTCCATGCTAGTTTTTAACTAAGTTTTCTTCATAGCTTTATTACATCAATTGCAGAGTCTAATTATCTCAAAATAAGCTCATGCCTGCAAGAAAAAGCAGATGCTGAATTCAGTAGTCCTCCAACTCAATATTACCTGAAAGAGATGTTAATTACAAATCTAGTTCAACAAAAGAGCAGATGGAACAAGATAAATTACAAATTTTGCATTCTGTCAATTTATTTGTGCTAGATAATTTAGGTTCCACTTGCCATCCAACAGCACAAAATCTAGCAAAGTGAAAGCACAGAAAAAACAGGAAAAATTCAAGGCAACCTATTAAGTATCTAAAGATGCTGAAATTTATGTAGAAAGGCTTTTACTTTCAATGGATATAAATTTCTACTAAGGTCACACCTATTAAGGAACATGAAACAAGTCTCTTAGTCTACACAGACATTTTTATAATAGCAAACTTTCTCAACTTTTTTAAGTCAACACATACGTATTACATAAACCCCACCATATTCAAAAGCCAAGAACAAGAGTGACAAGGTTTTTTCTTTTGCTTTCACTTTTATTACCATAGTCAGTACATAAAAAGCTGCCTGATAGGTCATTAATGTTGACCATATCTTCACTTTTATCAAATTACCTCTGATATCTCTACATGTAACCTATCCTTCCCCAAATGGTATGAAAATATGAAACCATATTTTTCAGATTACAGATGCTGATTACCTAAAGTTTTCATTATGCATTAAACAATTAGCAGAAATCTATTTCTAATAATTTCATTACATTTAAATAGCTCCTACACACTTATATGGATGCCAAGAAGTCTTAATGTACAGTATTGATACCGGACTTGAACAAAGAAGACAAACTACAGTTAACTGTACAGACACTGATGTTTAACGGTTATGTTGAGAACAGCTGAACTTGGAGACTTCAATACATTTAACCACTAGACTTTTTTTTTTTGCTTAAAAAACGAACAAACAAACAAAAAACAACCATGACATACTTTTAACCACATAAATGATGTCGATTTTTTTAAGAACTAGAAGGGAATTTTTTCCTTCCTTCTCATACAATCCTTTGACTTATAAGTCTGAGAAACACTGCTTCATGAAATCCACCTGCATCTCCCTTTTCTCTAATGAACATCCCTGCTACTTCTACCTGCATTCTTAATCACCCTTTTACTAATCTCAGAGAGAAAGCCCCTACGTGAGAAGACCTTTTTTCTCTCTAGGGATATTCCCCCAAGTTTCTGTATTGTAAAGAGAAGAAGGAAACACAGTAGAGCAGTATCAATATGCCAAAGAATGTGGAGTTTGGTGCATTCCAACAATGTGTGGATTGTATTTGACTGAAGTAACAGCAAAACAGTAAGACAAATGTTAATGGGTTTTAATTTTCAAAGGTTCTGGTAAAGAAATAGAAGACTAAAATATAATGCTAGGGAAGCACAGGTCTGAGAACACAGAGCAGCAATTCAAAAGCAGGGCATGTGTTTTGATGTCTACCAATTTACAATTTGGTAGTACCATAGAAAATACTAATTAAAGACTTACTAACGATCACTCAGCTCATAGTGAACCAACATTCTTGATACTTTAAAAAGCGGATGAGCAGACATTTGTTAAGGGTACTGAAAGAACAGTTACCTGATGTTCATGTGTCACAGATTTATTATGTCACTTGGACAAAACTGAACTCAGCAGATACTCTGAAGCTTACTTTTATAATTTTCAAAAAACATACTTGGATCAATTCTCTGGAACGCCAAAAGAGGCCACAATGAAAATATTAACTATGCATTGATGATGTAATTGTTAGAGAGAAGTTACAATGGCTAAAAAACAAAAACGTGTTTTAGGAATTACTGAAAACTCATACATTACAGTCCCCTCTGTGAGTGAAGATGCCCATCCTCAGTAAAGTTCAGTAAAGCTGCAGTAGCTATAAATGCTAATAATTCTATATGCTAATTTTGCTAAAGGCTTTAGAATTATTACTCAGCATTCAGATAAATGCAGAATTTAGCTCCTACTCAGAGGAGTTAAGCTACATCCCCCAAATCTTAACAGTTTGGTGATTCTTGATGATGCCAGGAGCTGGGTGGGTGGGTGCACAGAGCAGTGTTGTATTTCTCTACTTTGCCACACCTCAGAATATGTAAAGCTTCTACTGCTATTTCTAGCTCCTTTCAACTTCTCTTCCCCTTTGAACCATCCAAACAGAAAGGTAAAACAAACAGTCCAGGAAGCTAACAAACTAAAGGGTGCTCAGTTACTTCCCTATTTACATATACATTTGTTGAAATGATCCCTATCTAGTATTTTCATTCCTGTTTTACTGAGATCTGTCCAAATCATGCCCACCTAATGAAACCAGAGAAAAAGCCTACTTTCATTATTGCCCCCTATTATCAACTCCTGCAACACATTCAGGAGTTTCCCAATTTTGTACCTCATGTTTGGTGTGTGTGTGTAAATCTCAGATGAATTTGGGTTAATCATAATTCACAGAGCAGAGAGAAAAAGAACGTGGGCGGCTGCTGAGTGACTACCACTCGATTCCACCACTTCAAAAGGACGCAAGAACCATGATGAGAAGATAGAACTCTTCCTACACCACTCAGGTAGGTGAAATGTAAAAATTCCTAGCACAACAGGAACCCCTAGTGTGCAAACATCTGTAGCACTGAAGTTTTCTACCAACGATTTTCACAGGCAATCCCCCCGCTTGTGTCTGTCATTTGTATCTGTTTTTCTCTCCACATTCCATTTCCCACCACCAGTGCACGGCCCAAGACTTTGCCCTATTTACATCCTCCTCAATTTCTTTCTCATACTTGTCCTCCCATTCCTTCCTCCATCCCATAATTCCCATCCTAATATCTTTCCTAAAACTGTTTGAGAAGTCAATCTTCTGAGTTATTTTACCACAGTTCCTCCAAACAAAGATTTCTGCACTAGAGAACATTGAAGCAATATTTTTTTCTTACATTTCTAGCGTGAAATTCAGATTTTGGCTGAGCATGAGTTTTCACAGCTTTAGCTCAGCTTTTTTGAGCTGTCAATGCCATGGGAGCACAACCAGAAGCTTCTTGGACTCTCAGGTCACACTTGTGCACTATAACGGCTATTTTACTTGCAGAGTACTAGATTTGTAGATTTAGTTTTTTTTTATTTTTATTTTTTCCTGCAATCCTAATGTCTTCAGGAACATAAATATTAATTTTCCTTCTCCAAAGCAGACGGCTCATGCCAGTAATCTTGTAACGGGTACTAGACTGACATCAATAAAGTAGGAAAAATACAAGGCAGTCTTTAGAAATTTTCCTTCTCCCAGGTAAAAAAAAAAAAAAAAAAAAGTAAGAAAGCAGACAATGATTAGAAAATGACTTTTCAGGGAAGCAGGCTATCAATAAATTTCAGCTGACAAAAAATCCACAACACAAAAGTGGAAAAGAATTCCCAATGCTCTAGCTTACCAAAGTGACTGATACTTTCAGATTTATTGCAGGAAGCATTCTTAGCATTCCCATTTCCTCTGAGGCTATTTGGCAGAAGCACCACACAACTGTGTTTTGACAAACACAATAGGGGTAATCTGCTGAATCTGAATAATTCCCAGTAAACTTAACAAGAAATAAAACAAACTAACACTTTCCATTTAACCTCTCCTTCCCAGCCTGTTCCAAGTACCAGAAGTTAATCCAAAAGAAAACTGTACTGCACACACAATTTTCCTTCCAAGGAGATAAAAAGGGTGGGGGAAGCAGCAGCAGTACAATCCCTGTACAAACCTACCTCCACAAAGAATCATCAGCAATTTTAAACTGATACCAAAGCAACTGTCCAAGAATCTCCCTGCGTCCTAAGGGCTTACTCCCAGTGAATGAGAAAATGAGAACAGGTTGTGCAGGTTTAAGCATGCTACAAGCTTGTTCATCTCCCCCACTTATGGCTAGTTCTGACACAAGGTAGTAAGTGGCTGATTTGTGAAGCACTCAAAACAGTTCCAGAGAACTCAGATATACGATCATTATGAGCTAACAAAATACAACGGAAAGTTATCTGTGGCTTTCATGCTGTTGGCCAGCAGCGTTCTGAAAATGCAAATCTTTCCCTAGAAGGAATTAATGATCCTGAATGTTTTTTTGCCAGTTTATATTATACCTACGGATTTCATGCCTCCTACGAGTTTCTTCCTACAACACATCATCTTACTTTTCACTGAGGGAAGCAGAGCTGCATAAAGAAAAGCAACACTCCTCAGACATATGCTGTATCAAAAAAAAAAAACCACTACTATTTATTATGAAGGCTCAAATGGTTTTAATAGTTTTATTTTTCCTCACAGCTGTCACAATGCAATTGTATCCTATTTCATTTCTCACACTTCTCCCATCTGAGTCAGCCTATTTATCTGCCCATAACCTAAACAGATGCGTGCCCAGCATGGAAGAAAGCAGAACACCTTACTTTGCTTAGATAAAACTGTCATTTAGCGTATTTCATAAAATCTCCACACTTAAACAGCCCTCTTACGCACAGATTTCCCAACTACCATTTCTTCTGTAAGTCATTTGTATACCACCTCAATCATCCTTGTGCCCTGACTGTGAAAGTCTATATAAATCATAGTGTAAAAAAGGCATGTTTTACGTTCTTGAGATGTACACAGACTTTGCTCCAGACTCCCAATGCAAAGTGAGAAAAACGTCACCCCTTCTCGTGCAAGCCACAACCCTAACAAAATGTCTGAAATTAAGAATCTCATGAATTTCAACTGTATGTTCATTGTGCACCCTGGAACTGCCAGCGGATACGCTGAATTCCGTATCCACTTGTAGTATTTTGTGTTTCAGAAATTTGTATTTCCAAACTAGACTTTCTAGACAGGTTGAGGATATGGGCTACTGTGTTAGTCTGCCCAAACGACCAGGTAAAAGAATTGTTCCATTATATCCTTCCATGAAATCTTAATTACTGTAGATAACGAGCCCAAGAAAACGGGTCACTCACTTCAGTATTATCATATAACTCTTCACAGATCATTTTGTACAAAGATACAAAAGCGAATACAAAGATCCAACAGTTTGGAGCTTAATAAATTAAGTACTACAACTAACAACATGCAATTACTAAGCAATGCTCTTGCATAAGCTACTTAAGAACATGAATATACAATCACGTTTTAACAATTTTGCAGTGATACCTATTTTTCTTTGCCATAGTCTATGAACCTTGAATTCTTTCACATTATGCTAGACATGCTAGTCACATCCAGAAGGTTTTAAGACAATCTAAACAAGTATAAAGGCTAATGGATTAATTAGAAAAACAAGCAAACAACCTTATATATTCAATGTGGAGAATCTCAGTCTGCTACAGGACCACTCAGGAGCCCAATCTAAATGATTCACAGGAATAAATAGTTCCCGAGCCAGCAAACTTTTATACTAACATTTACATGTGTTTGTAACTGTTTTCTGTTTAAATGGCTTTAAAATGGCTTTTTTAGTTTAAATGATTTTAAACTAAAAGAGGATATATTTAGATTAGATATAGGCAGAAGTTCTTTACTACAAGGGTGGTGAGGCACTGGCACAGGCTGCCCAGAGAAGCTGTGGATGCCCCATCCCTGGAGATGTTCAAGGCCAGGCTGGATGGGGCTTTGGGCAACCTGGTCTGGTGGGAGATGTCCCTGCCCATGGCAGGGGGTTGGAACTGGGTGATCTTTAAGGTCCCTTCCAACCCAAACCATTCTGGGATTCTCACATATGAACAAAGGCGGGAAGCAAGAAAGAGAAAGAACAGTAACAAATTAGGATTACAACAATACAAAAAACAAACTCCAAGTGTATGCAAACCTTGAATTAGTAACTTTCCATGCATAAATCAAAAGCTTATTTCAGATTATGATTTATAAACTGAAGAACATCTTCCGCACATAGCTTCCTTCCATTTTGCAGCATTCGTATTTACTAAGCTTGCAGTGTCACATCCACCATTTATCAGCAATGCAGCTGTGTAGAAAGCAA
Organism: Anser cygnoides; assembly: GCF_040182565.1. Taxonomy (NCBI): domain Eukaryota; kingdom Metazoa; phylum Chordata; class Aves; order Anseriformes; family Anatidae; genus Anser; species Anser cygnoides. The sequence goes on from NC_089874.1 coordinate 87,280,495, forward strand.
AGGGATCAACCCATCCAGATCTGTAGCCGAGTATCAGACTAGTCTACCTCTGTATTTGTATTTCTGAAGATATTTATGTTAATGTTACGTTCTACAGAAAAGAAACTGTCTCCTCATGGGAAATAGAGCTTCACTTTTCATGGATCAGTGCATATGAATATTTAGTGTGACATCAAGAGAAGTGCATCCCAGCACATCACAAAGAAGAAATTATGTATGTGGGGAGGAAAAGAATATAGAATAGCTGCTTTTCAAAATCTCAGGAAGAAAACGTACAAGTTAAAAATGAACAAACTCGTTGGCATCATTCAAAAATAATACAACTCTTAAAAAAAGATAGCTTTGGACAAACTCATAATTTGAAGAACAGCAAAAAATGAATGAATTTTAAAATATATAAACTTTAGCTTCAAAGTGTGCGTTTGAAAATCAGGCCATTTGCCTACATGGCCAAACACTTTAGAGAATGACGCTATTATTCAAAAGAAAAATCAGTTCTTTGTGCCCCTTCCAAGATGCAGGCTAAACCTCCTACTCTCTTCTTCCTTCCTTATGAAGGCTAACAAACCCAGCAGTCCAGGTGCTAAAGAAGTCCCAAGATGTTACAGAATGTAAAGATAGTGAAGGACTTAAAGAATATACACACCGGGAATATTTTATGAATACCCCACACACTCTCTTATATAGCAAAGGGTCATTTTTGCCAGAATGACAGCAACAGCCTCAATAAGCAAATCAAGCTAAAATAAAAGAGGAGTTGCTGGTATTACTGCACAATTAAATTTCCTCAACTTAGTGCCTGCCAGCTGAAGCACGGATACTGATTACACGTGTTCATTCCACCACATGCCACGGTGAATTAACTGCTAAGTGTTTTAAACCTGGCACAGTTATAGGCCAGATCCATCTGCATTTTGGATGACAGGCGTATACATCAACCACAACTCCAATTCCATCTCTGCCTTGCCGTTCTCCCTCCAGAATCTGTGACTATTTTCCAGATCCCACAAGCAGATCCAGTTTCCAAACTGCACATCCAGATTATCCTCCAAATGCAGAGGGATAAGAGAGACTAAGGAACGTGTAATTGCATTAATTTTATGTGCGAGGGAAATGATGGAACAAGACATGCTGTGTAGAGGAGCAGAGAAATCTGTGCTAGGTACCTGACATGTGCTACCACTGTGTGCAGTCTGGTAGGAAAAAAAAAAAATTTTTTTGTTTTTGGTAATTTGTGCAATGTGGGATGCCAAGAAGTAAACGTTACCCACTGAGGGTGCTAAGTCTGGGGAGCAACCAGTGCGTGACACAGGAAGATAAATAAACCCTTGCTATAGGCTGAATGACGAGGATCTTTTTAACTGGGACCAGCCGCACTGAAAGGGAGCTTTTATTTTGATTGTACCAAATGCCTAAAATACTCAAACCTCAACATCTTTCCCAGCTCAAGACTGCTTTTACAGTGCAGATACTGGTCAGTCAAAAAAAAAATAATTATACATCTGCACTGTGAAGAGCCAAGTTCAGCAGTTATAAAGAATAAAATGGCACAAATGAGCTTGATGAGAAAAATATGTAGCATACGCAAAAATCACTTTACCTGTTCAACAGTTAATAAGTTGGCAATACCAAATAATGAGCCTAGCCTGTCACAAGGCTAAAAGGCCCTGCTGAGTTCTACTATTGTTGGTCAAAATATAATTAAGAATCCTATTGGGAACTATTTAGAGATGTAGTCATTTTGATGACTAACGTATTCAGCTGAATCTAACATAACAGGTGATGTAACACTGGGTAAATACTGCACCTTGAGTGCAATGCAAGTGGAGTAATTATTGTTTACATTATCTGTCAAAACCATTTGAAGTGAAACTGACAGAAGTCATGAAGCAGTATTCCAGGCAGACAGTTCAAAGGTAACTGAAAGCTGTGTTTCAAATCGGAATTTTGCTGTGATTTCACCTCAATATTCAGAGGTCCAAACACTCAAATTTATCAATAAAGCTGAAAACACACCATACACTGTAATGCTGACTACAGAAGAATGGGACTGAGGCAGTCAGGAAAGGTACGAAAAAAAGACTTCTATTATGGCTCACGTAACATTATGAAAGCACCATATTACTTAAACAGTCTGCAATAATAAGAGCTGCAATTCAAACAAGAATTCAGAAATTAAACAATTACTTTGGATCTAGCATGCTGAATGAAAAGACTTCACAAATACTAAGAGAAAAAGAAATGAAGTTCCGAAAAAACAGAACCAGTCAAACATACTTACTTGGTGTGAAAGCAAATCTGTGCTTACATAATTCACAGTACTCTTTTCTGCTGTGTTTAAGCCACTGAACTAAGCTGCAACAAAAAGTGATCCCATTAATACATGCTATTGCATCTCTTCGCTTTCCCCTCCATTACAAAACCCACACCAATTCTCTACTTTCAAACATAAAGAATATTGGTATTATCAAGGAGGACTTAAACTAGCATGGTTATTAAGTCCATTTAGGCCACAGAAGTTTCAAAAGTGAAAAAGATGAGCTGACTATGAGAAACAATGACATGTCTTCAATTACATAACTTACACAAAGAACTTACATTGTCAGTAATGTATGTCATTGAAAAGGCTGACAACTCAGAGCATGTATCCTCACACGGACACCAATCCTTAAATATTTCAAGATATGACACACATACACATGATGAAGATTTTACACCACTGTATTTGTGAAAGAATGACTAGTAAAATACAATCAAAAAGAGAGTGTGCATATACGTGTGTGTTATAGACCAGAATTAGTTTTTATTTTAGCATTTCCCTAACTGAACGTATACCTCAAAATTTTGTTCATTTTATTTTTTGGTATGAGGTCAGGTATTCTTTTTCATTCAGAATTATAAGCAGATAGAAAAAAAACAGCATACTGATTTGCCTGCTTTTAGTTTTCTGCGGGTGTGTGAGCACAACTGTAGTCTGAAACACATGTAACTATTAGTACTTCCTTTTTGCATACAATTACTAAATTCTTTGTGAACTATAGTGAACCATCATGTTAAAAAACAAAAACACCACACTTTAATATGCTTTTTCTCTGAAAATTGGCTTTTCTTACTAGTTAACATGAAGGCTTAGGAAGTACCGTTTTTAGAAATATGTTAATACATTTCATTAAAAAAATGAGCAAACAAAAAAAGACAGAACTTACCATTCCTGATGAATAAATTTAATACTGCCAGTACACACACATGGATGATACAGGGGTTTCTCAGGTGTTCCTTCAGACCGACAGACTCTGCATATATCTGCTGAGCAGGACATAAAGCTTATTATTCTTCTGCTTAAAGAATTCACATTTACATAACAAATTATACACTACAGAAACGTTGCCATGTAGCAAGATGAAGCCAAAGTAACTTAAAGTGAAAAAGGCTGGAAGATAGATTTCATCTGGTAGAAGACATGAAGACTCAGACCACCAGAAAAAAAAAAAAAAACACACACACAAAACAGGAACATTATCTCCCTGATCATTTCATTAAAACAAAACAAAACAAACAAAAACATGTAATAAGGCAGTGTGTTTTTAAGATTTCTAGCATATACACACCAATATGTAGATATGTAGGGGTACTCTGCATAAAAACAGAAATTAATAATAAAACATCTGAAACAACGTCTAGACTGGTAAGGATAATCCTCCTGCAAGCGGCTATAAACTTCAAAATGGAATAATTCCATCTGAGTTTTGAACAAGTTAAACAGAGGCTGAGCAGAAGAGATTTACCAATGACTAACAATTACTTAAGACATTTACCACTATTGAACCTCTTTGATGAAAGAGAAAGAAAACCAAACATAATGAACGTGAATAGCTATTTTGTAAGTTTGTTACTTAAGTTGAGTAAGGCCACCACAAGCACATTCAGCACCACATTGGTGCTGCTACAAGCAGGCACAAGGAGTACTTCCACCAGAGCCATACCAAGCAATGTCATGCTGCTGCAAACACCACGAGCCCCCAGTTTCCCCAAGAAGCGAAGGATTCCTTTTTCTCGCAGAGGGTGCTTCCAGGTGACTGCCCACGGCAGCTCTCTCCAGCTTACGGCCAGGGTAGAACCTCTAGCTGCTGCAGACCCACCTTCCTCCAGCACTCTTTAACAGGGCTACTTCCCCACGGCAGGTTGACAACTCACAGGTTGAGCAGCCTTGTAAAGGGTCAGGCCAGCACTAGGGCCAGCACCCTACACACGACGGGGCAGATGGAAAACGTGAGAACCAGCAGCTACACTGGTTTAAACTGGCGTGAAATTGGTGCCTTAAGGATGCTCTTTGACAGCACAGAAAGCAATTTAAAGCATATTGCCTGACAGACCCCCAGAGCTCTCTGAACCCACCCATTAATGGTCCATTGGCTTTCTCAGCAGAAACTGCTGGGAAGAACAGAGCTTTCTTTACTGAAAATAGATGAATTCTTTATTAGGGAAAGGATTTCCTTCTTCTGTTAGCTTACTAAAGTAAGTTAAGACTATATTTTAGGTTTTCAAAGGATACGAGAACTTCTAGATATTCCCACTTGTTTCATAAATCCAAATAAGCACAAAAGTAACAATCTGGACTGTTAAGCAACACAACTTCAAATCAACAAACCCTGCTGAGGGTCAATGTGTAAAACTACACCTTACAACCCCTGTACTGTCACTTTCAGAGAAATTTCCAGTGTGTAACAGACGCTGTTTTTCTACTTGCACACACACTTGGCATCCTGTTAGTCATGTGTGCGTTCAGGAAATAATGATCTTGGGTAATACACTTCTTTTTTGAAAACATTTCTCTGCCCATCACATTTCTCTAATGAAATGCTCACCGCTGTAATACCCAAAACTGAAGATCAGGCTATTTAGCAAAAAAATGATTTAGCTAGAAGGAACAAGGGGTACCTGTTATCAGCAGACACTGCTATCTGGTGCTGTCAGGCGCTACAGAGGATCAGCTCCCACATCAAGCCCAAAGCAAAGAAGCTGCCCTTTAGGTCTGCCCATTACTATCCTCAACTGCCTCTTTTTTCTGAACTCTTACCATCCACTTAGTTTTCTACTAACTCTACAATACAGCTCAGTCAACCATCAATCCTACCAGAAACCCAAGGGCCATCATCAATGGACCAATATAATCATTAACAGGTTACCAACAGTTACTTAAAGTCCACTGGAAACATACAGCAGAAGTTGGGGCTCTGCCACACAATAAAGAGCCTGACTTTCCTTTTCCTTAAGTCACAAAGTCTTTTCGGCTGCTAGTGTTTAAAGCTTTCTAATTTTGGGAAGTCTCTCTGGTGTTTTGGCAAGTGCTATGAAATTCTAATAGTGGGAAATGAAGTTTGAAACTCCAGCAGAAGTCACCATGTTCTAGCAGTATTTATGGACAGTGAGTGTGAAGCCTATGTACTTTCTATACTACTATTTTTGAGCTTTTAAGGGTAACACTGACAAGAGTATAATATAAAACTTAAGGTGTTATATACAGTAATAATAAGTGCATATACTAAATATATTAAAAAAAAAAAAAAAAAAGTCTAAACTCCAAGTGCAGGGCACAGCACTAAGGTTTGATTACTGAAGACAATGCCCTAAAATGTAACTAACAACCCCGCTCTGTTCTCTCTTCCTGGTCTCACCGCCGGTCACCAGATTATGTCCTGTAGAAGTACGTGCGATCAAAGGCTACCACATTTAACAGCCTGTTACAAATAATCAACTACCTTTTTTGGCTTAAGTCCACCGAGACACATTTACAAACTACTGGAACGGTGGGAACTCAACTCGTCCTTTCTGAGAATCCACTTCACAGTTTGCTACAAACCAAGTTTTCTGGATGACTAGATGCCAAATACACAAAATCTCAACAGTCACTTTGTTAATTTAATCAGTTCATGTAACTGTGGGACTACAGAGGCTCAAGAGTTGCAGCAGTGTTAGAAGTTGTTAGATTTTAAGCACACAAATATTTTGATAAACCACCCGTTTCCACAAGTACTAAGTTTGTCTACAGCGTGACCCAATGGACATTCTGCAAAGGCATTGACTTACTTCATCCACTGTGTTTTCCCAGCTGTTTACCTTTCAATTCTCTCAAGTTGGAAAACCAAGCGACGCTAAGTAAAAAGCTACATTGAAAATGGTGCCTCATCAACTGAAACCAAGACGCTAATTTTTCCCTTGGAACTGTCCGGCCACCACAACGCGTATTTGTAGTTATTGCTTGAGATGGCAAGCAGAGCTCACGCGCTGCTAAGAAGCATAGCGCAGATCCTTTATTTGTTTTGGTTTATTATGAAAGTTCTGCACTGCCAGCTCCAACCGCACAGTTCCTCAACATCAGCTGGGCTGAAGGAACGTAACAATTGATTTCAAGTCAAGCAATGCCCCCAAAACGGGAACTATGCATTAAAAACACGTCACTGCAATCTCTCTGACAACTTTTTCAGCGTGATGTACTCATCTCTTGTAAAAGAGACAGGGAACCACCTGGGATCCTGCATCGCTTTATATTTTGGGTTTTCCGAGCAGGTTTTTGAGCAGTTAACTAGCTAACAGCTGCGTTAAGCTTGGCAGAAACGAGTAACAAAATAATAAAGGCACGGCAGCGAGGGGCTGCTGACAGGATTCCGACCGGGGCAGTAACTCACACACCCGCCAAGCTGCGGGGCCAGCTCCGGCGGGGCCCGGCGCATGTTTCGGGTCATCCCGTGCCCCGAGGCCCCTCACGGCCCCGGTGCCGAGCCGTGCCGAGCCGAGCCGCTCCCGCAGCGCCCCCCGGCCCCGCACCGGCGGCGGATACAGTTACAGTTACATAAGGGCAGCACGCCGCTCCCCCCCCCCCCCCCCGCCCGCCGCCATTTCGCGTCGCGCCCCCCGCAGCCACCGGGCACGGGCACGGAGCGGGGGGGGGGGGGGGGGGAGCCCCGTCAGCACCCCCGCGCTCGCTGCCGATCCCGGGGCCGGGCCGCCTGCCCTCCTCCCGATCCCCTTCACCCCCTTGGCTGTGCCCGGCTGGCGGTGCGGGCGGCGGGGAGCGCTGCGGAGAAGGCGGCGGGGATCGCGGTACCTTCCTCGGCGGTCTCCATCTTGCGCGGCTGACGCAGCGCCGGCCGGCCGGGTGGCGTGACCCGCGGCGGGCGGGGCGCCGTAGTGGGGCGGCGCGGGTAGAGCGCCGCGCTGAGCCGGGCCGTGCCGTGCCGCCTAGGCGGGCTGGAGGACTCGAGGGCGGAAGGCCTGCGCCGCTCCCGGAGTGCTAAGATGGACAAAAATTCACAAAAAGCCCCCCAAATTCAGGGGAATGTGACGGAGCGGGGTGGCTCTCCGGTAGTGAATAATTAAAGCACTTCAGCGTAACACACGTGTCCAATTTAGGTCTTCCTTCTGTCGTCCCTCTGGGAAAGGCAGGGGGAAAAACTCCCACTCAAAACTGAAAATCACTTTATTTTAAAAGCTCATTTTCATCCTCTCCTACTTATAACTGAAAATCAGGTTATTTTAAAAGCTCATTTTCATCCCAACAACTCATCCTAGCATATTAAAAAAGCGTCACTTCGGTACCAAAGAAACAACAGCATATTCAAATTGTCTGTACAGGAACACTTGATGAAAAAAACACAGAAAAAAACCAAACCAAAACCAAACCACACCAAGACACAGGGCAGTCCAGTTTCCACCTTCACTTGTGATTCCAACTGTATGGCTTCCAAACGTGCAACCTTTGTTGTTACTCACTTGCAATAAATACAAATTAAATGTCATTTACAAGTCCCTGAATTACCATTCACATTTAAAGACCATGGCAAAATATGTGTGTGTAATTCTCCATAATTAACACATGTAATTCTCCATAATTAATGCACATAGTTCTCCCAGTTTCAGTCTTCTAAGGTAGAGTGTTTTAAAATCAGATAAAAACTTTTGAAATGAGTAGCTAGCTACATGGTGCCAGGGAATAATTTCATTCCTGTCTTTATCTATCTATTCAGCCTTTTAAACTACTTAGCATCACATTTATACCATCTGCTCAGCAGTTGGAAAGAATTAATCCCCCAAATTTGTTCTTACCATGTGGTTCAGTATGGGCTACAAAATAGTTTACTGGTAAACATGAGTTGAAGGCAGCCCATTATAATTTAAACAGAAGAAAAATAAGTATTTTATTGTAAATTAAACTAAATCTCTCTGAACCTACTGTGTGTTTTTGATGAACATATTATTAATATGTGTCTATCCGGTAATATGTTGCCTGTTCTTCACCTGAGAAATACATACAGGTTACCTAATTTTTAATTTTTCATACAGAGGGGGATGTTAGGAGACTGTTATTTGTTTTTTAGTGTCATCAAGGTCAAGAATTAGTGTCAACAGGCTCTGAACAAACATACTGAAAAAAAATAAAATATCTGCTTCAAATAAGTTATAATCTGAGTAACAGAGGAAATGGGGAAATTTTATAGGTGGAAACCTAAGATAGTGATAGTTGTAATCCTGAATCACAGAAGGTCATGGCAAAAGGAAAGACATATTTAGAATGAGTGGGAGGAGTGGAAAAAGAAGTATTTTGAACATGGTCCTATTTTGGCAAAGCACTTATGTTTTGTGACATTTAAATGCTTAGAAAATATATTGTCTATTTTCAAATGCTCTCTGAAGAAAATACAAAATGAAAATTGAAAAATTGAAACCACACAGCATTTGTACTATAACATTTCCATCTTTTCTCCAATTTTAAAATAACTTCATGGAAATGATTCCCTTACGTTTTTAGAGTTGTTTTGAAAGTCTGCAGTATTGAAAAAGCCGAACAGCAAAAGCTAATGCTTTTCAGTTTGCTTCAGCTGAACATTTCAAAACCCATTTATTTTCTTAATCAGCTTTAAAAAAAAAATTGAAATCTTGTCCACTATTTCTATTTTAAATCACAGCTCCAGTCACTGAAGGTTCTCATTTGGAGGTGGCAGCAGCTTAACTTCCAGTGTGCTGTCCTAGTTCTTTTCCACAGGTGTCCACCCAACTCACCACAAAAATGGCTCAGTGTGATATAAACAGCAAGTTACAAAAATGTGGAAAACATGATGGATTATTTTAAAGAAAACCGAGTGGATTCTAGTCTATCTTAATAAATCAGGCAGCATCTGAGGTGAATAGGTATCTGGTTCCTGAGCACCTTACCAACCACCATGAGGGAGATCTAGAAAGAGTCCCCATGGCAGGGGAGAAGCTGTTAAGTTAAAAGTAGAGCAACCACTCTGATATACAGCATAAAGTACGTCCTACAGAAAGTTGCCATGACAAAATCAGAGAGTAAAAAGTTCTGTGAACTACTAAGACACTTGGTAAAAATAATTGCCACCACAGATCTTCCTGGTACACTGCAGAGTCTTTTGAAGGACACATGTCCTGATGACTGGCCATTTGGCCACAGTAACTCATAAAACTGCATCTACTAAGCAGGTATCTGCTGTGCCAGAGGATTCCTGACAGGGAAATGGAGAGAAGTAGTCTTACATGTACCGCACATGCAATAGCGTTTACTGCTACGTCAGGAGGATTGCTCAGGTTGTTGGATTAGCGTTTGAAGCTGGTTCTGAAGCCTCTGTATGGACCAATTTGCTTCCCTTCAGCTGGTGCTTGCTTCATGCTGAACCCAGGCTATAAGTAGTAGCTACCTGAGGTAGCAAACTTCCTGCATGAAAATGTGACTTTAGTTTCATGTTTTGCTTATATTCTATAAAATGCATAACAGAAATGCACCCAACATAAATTTAGGGATGAACATACTGGCCTAACACCATCAGACACAGCTGTGATATAGGCTCCAGATCTGCTTATTTAAGAAAATATTTCCGAGGGGACACTTGGCTGTGAGGTTTGTTTTATGGATTATTAAAAATAAAACCAAGAAAGAAATGATGCTAACTACTGTTTTCAGTGAGAGATGATGATTTTCTAGGGTGTAAAAAAACTGACCTAAAATGATGTTACAGGGTAAATCTCTGTTGAACAGATCTGACTGAGAGAAAACTCAAGGCTGTTCATCTATGTCTGGGTTTCAAGGAGCTAGATAATACTTGGATGACTGACAGATATCCATTTCCACGTATTAAAGAGGTATTCGCAGAACTTGATTCTTCTGAAAATGTGCAGAATGCACATCACCAAATTGCGTAGCTGAAGTGCAGAAGAGATCTTTTCACATGTATTTGTTACAGTGGATTTTCCGTGTAAAACAGGCCCTATCAACTTGATTGGGACCTCACTGTCGTGCCTAGTGTGGAGCCAATGGCTATTATTAATCTACCTAGGATTCAGAGTTCTGCGGGTGTTGTTGTTCTGCAAAGGACTCTCAACTTCAAAAAATCGCCTGCATTTGTCTTCCAGAATATCCCTTTCTTATCAACAGGAGTATCATTTAAGGCATATGCTTCTATACCTTACACACTCACATCAGTCTTATGTGAACCTTTTAGATAGTTCGATATGTGTGTCATTAGATTAGAACAATGATTTTTATTTTTTATTTTTGTATACTTCTCCTTGTTCCCCTTGATAATAGGGGTGTTGTGTGAAATGTGTTACATGTCAAGTGATTGCTTAAAAGTCCTTCTGAGGATGTTGGTTGTTCTATCTTTAAAAATCTGTGAAGATATCATTACAGATGACATCAGGTAGGGTTTATCCTCAGAATTTAGCAGGAGCAATCTTATTTTGGCAGTGACCTCTTTCTTGACCATCTGGTGTGGATATTTTCAGAGGTTAGGCCTACCAGCCAACTTAAATTGAAGTTAAAACCACATTTAAAGCTGTGAATGTTGCCAAAACAAGAATGTGTCTATTATGGAGAACGACCTTCATTCTACCCACATAGTCACTATAGATAGTTTTTACAAAGACACCTGTGTTACTGCCTCTGCTTCTCCTGCACTGAGTAGGAGGGAAATATGGAAGGGCTTAGATTTCTAATGACTTGTCATTACTTTTTCTCAAACATATGTAGCAACAAGAAACAGGGTGAGGGTTGTCTTGGCCAGGGAAAAGTGAACTGTAGTCCAAAGGTCAGAGTTATTACAGGTTGATCAGTCAATGACCTCTGTTTTATGAGGTCATCTGATTTCTGTATCTTTCCTTTCACTGTAGTTTCCACACTGAGAATTTGGACATAATAGCTAGCTTTGGTTTCTTTCCTTAAGGCAATAACACATTTATTGTGTATATTGCCTTTCCTGTAGGATTGGCAAACATAGTGAAGAAACCTCTTAATGTTTTTGATGTCTAAACAGGAGAACAAAGTGCTTGTCTCAGTGAGGTAGATTTTCAGTTGGATGACTGATATGGAAAATCAAACATTCAAAACTAAATTTTCTTGGCTCTTTGTGGATCAGTCAAATATTTTGATTTACGAGTTTTTGAATGCAGTCATGATGTAGATGGGCCTCTGCCAGGACCTCAGCCTAAAGGAGGAGTCATCTCACAAAGATGCTGATACACACAGAAATGGCAGTGCTTGGTATTTCTTTCTCACAGACTTGTCCTCAGATGATCTGACGAATTGAGAAGTTCAGCCCAGCATCCTTGTTCAGCTCCTGAGAACAAGCCTATTTGGAAACTATCCTTTTCAAAACAGGAAAGCTCCCTACTTTAGTGTCTAGTTTATCCCTACATTAAAAGTAGGAGTCTTTTGAAAGCCTGTATTTTTCTGTTTCATTATTACGTGAGGCCTGAGTACACAAACAGCTGTCAGAAACCTGTACAAGATTTTTCTAGTTGATATTCTTATATTCAGGGTGGGTATGGGGTTTTCCTTCTCTTTCATGTCTTTCCTGGATCCTCAAGATTGATTCCCTTCCCTCGTTATTTTCTCTATCACTGATCTTCTTCCAGGAAGAAAGAAAATATACCAGGGTCCTACAATGCAGCAGTGTGAGAACAGTCAGCAGCTATAGAGATGCAAAATATGGTAGAAAGGATTACAATGAAGAGCATGGCCAAGATGAGTGTAGAGAGTGGGGAGATGTGTGTGTACAGGGAACTGGGAGATGAGAGGCTAGGAGAGAGTCTGGAAGAAGTCCAGAATTGTTTTTAGGGGGAGGTCCTTGATGAATAGAAAAAGGCAAGTGTCACAGACATCTTCAAGGCCAAGAAGTAGAGTTGAGGGAACTGCAGGTCAGTCAACCTAACTTCAGTCCACAGGAAGGCTATGGAACAAATTTCCCTGCAAACCACTTCCAAGTATGTGAATGACAAGACGTTGCTTGGGCCAGTGTGGATTTATCAAGGGTAAATCAAGTTTGACCACCCTGATTTCTTTCTGCAATGAGATAACTGGACAATTGGCTCTGAGGATGAGAGGGGAGCAGTGGAGCATGTTTGCCTTGCAATTAGGAAGGGCTTCAACATGGCCTCCAATAACATCTTTGTAGCCAAACTGGGGAGAGATGTAAAGAAGGGTGACTACAAGGTGGCTGAAAAAAAGGCTGGACTACTGGGCTGTAAGGGTTGTGACGGTGGTACAGCATTCAGCAAGCAACCAGTTGGTAGTGGTGTCTCTCAGAGATTCATTCTGAGCCACACAGCAGAGCACTGTGGGCACCAGGACAAACAGTGCCTGTGCCCAGCTATGTGAATGCCCCCTTTCTGGGTCCCAGGGGGAGCTGTGATGAGCTGTTCAGAGGGCTTGGCTTGTCTGGGATTCAAATCCAGCTCCTCGAGCTTTCTAGAAGAGCCAAGAAAGACCCTTGTCTTCCTTGGGAGCTAGACTGTCCTATGCTCTGCTTTTGTTCAGGCCCCCTGTGAGGACAGAAGAGCAAGCAGTCAGCCTGAGACAAGTGCTTACCTCGTGCCAGGAGAGCAAGATGAATGGCAAAGCCTGGGGAATGTTGTGAGGGACATCAGAAGAAAGCACGAAGCAGAAGGGTACCATGCCCTGTACGAAATGCTCTGTCCGGCCCACTTTTAATAGGTACATGAGTATCTTTGGCCATTGCTTTACTTCTGCAGGCTGAGGGTTAGGGGCATATTGGAATTTCTTCTTTTAACAGGAGGCCAGAGCCCAGGATGTTAATGGTTATGATTCCCAGAGGGATGGTCGGAGCAGCCTTGTATGCACAAGCAGTGGGAGGGAGCCAAACTGTTGCTTCGGGATGCGCAGGGCCCAGCCCACTGCAAAGCCAGCACAACACAAATGGCTCTGGAGAAGATGATAGTATGGGCATATGCTCTGCTGTTGATCTCGGCATGGCGAAAATGTGGTGGAAGCCTCACGGCTACTGGGGCCTGCAGCCCAAGGGCAGGATGGTGGGCAGAGCCAGTGAGGTGAAGGTGCTGTGTGGGTGCCACAAGAGGGCACCTCTGTGTCAGCCCAAGGAGGTGGCTTAGGGACTTCGAGTAGAAGTTTACCAGGGAGACAGGAACCCCTCTGGGGCCCACAATGGGCCAGCCAGGCGGGGAGCCTGGGAGCACGGTGATATGAACCAGAAAGACCTGAGGAGTCAGGGCTTCCTCCATGAGCACCTGGGCTGAGGCCTCCGCCTCTGCTCAGCTGTGGGAAGTGTCCCTTGTCACTCCGCTCTGGGTGACGTGGGGACAACCTGCCTGTAGTTTCTGTCCTTGCCCAAGGTTTCTAACCTTGATGAGGGCTCAGGTAGGAGTGAGTCACTGTCATGCCAATGCCAGATTTTCCACTTCTCAGTGGATTTCTGGTTTAAATCTAGGAAATTCCATGCAAAATGCTACCTGGTGAAGTGCTGTCTCAGCAGTGTCAAGCAGTCAAAAGTCAGGAGGAGGGCTTTCGTTGCCCATAGGCAAAGAGGCATGGGACAGAGACAGGCAAGTGCAGGCACTCCAGCACTGACACAGCAAATGCTTTCATGCCAAGAGCCTGTTGTGTGGATCTGGTTGTAATGAATGAGATCTTGTCTGGCAGCACGTCTGCACAGTCCTACTTTTCAGCATGCATGTGTGGACTGATGTGTCCTCACTAGCAGCCTTTACCTTGCCATTACAGGAGGAAATCCAAGTAGGTCAAGGGAGAAGGGATCCAGGGCTATCTATTTTGTCTGAGCAATGAGGATCTCTAAATGTATCTGAATTGGAAGTCTGTGCAGCAAAGAGAGCTTGCAATTGGCTTTCTGCTTTAGATTTTGTCACTGTAGTCAAAATATGGATTTTGATAATGTATGCTTATGTTACGTATGTTGAAGTATTTATGTTAATATATCTTCCATGATTAAATCAGCAATGTTCTTGGACCTGCAGTATACTTTGGATTGGCTTGTAAATTTTAAATGTAAGATCCGTACTAGGTCATTCATCATGACCAAAAAAGGGTTGAATTTACTTTGTCACTGAAAGAAACAAGAAAGACTTCAAAGAGATCTTTCTGGTTTTGAAAACCCATATTTATAATATGCAGAACAACAAACCATTTCCTAAAACATAACTACAGGTCAACGACTTTTCCATCTATTTTTCCATCACAGTTCCCCTGTGTACTATATTCCAGTTGCTATATTAATCTCTGTCAACTTCTCAAAGGTATTTACTAATCTTCTGCACTTTATTATCACATGTAATCACAGACACTCTATAAGATTCTTTGCCTACTCATTCTCACTTAATTAAGATGACCATTCTTTAATGAAAGTTGGAAGCTGACACCTGCATGTCCATCCTAAACACTGTGTACTTACAAAATTGCCATATGTATCTAGTGTTATGCTCCATAGACAAATCAAACTCCTCCATGGAGCCCAGGAAGTAAAGTGAGTTGGGCCTCAAGAAAATGCAGTGCATTGTAAGATGGGGGCCAAAACCGGCTTGGCTCTTCAGAGTTTGGTTTGAGCTTGGCTTCTTCTTCAGCATCTCAGTCATGTTCTTTTTAAAACCTGGATACAAGCTGGAAAACAAAACAAATGAACAACCAAAACAACAACAACAACAACAACAACTTTTTTGTTTGTTTCCAAATTATCTCCGAAAAAAAAAAGTATTTTTTCCTCTTTTTAAATTCACATTTAATTTAAATGGAGAGGCATTTAGTACAAGAGAAAAGAAAGGTATGGTTGTGGTGAGGAGATTAGAATTGTTGGCTTTCATTTGCTTTTGGCAGATCACAAAAAGAAGAGTTCCTCAAAAAGATACCCTATCTAAAGAATATGAAAAATTCCTAACAGCCTTTGAAGCATGCAGATTCTCTGGGAGGTTTCCAGGAGTAAGCAGCATGACTGCCAATAGTTCAGCTGACTAGAAAATGAACATAAACACATCAAAAATTACTCTGAACTGTACCCAGGTGAAATGTGCAGAATCTAGTTTGCATTTAGGGAAATCATTTTTTTTCCCAGACTTCACAAAACCTTTTTACCCCATCAAAGCAGAAAACTTAAAACAGGCTTTTTAACAAACGTATTATAAGAGTATCTTGTGTGCTAATGAAGAGTCTTAATTACAAATGCCAAGGCAGGATGCTTGTTTAATTTCTGACTTTCTATTTGCATAATTGAGAAGTTCACTGAGGAATGTGCAATTTCATTGCTGTTCTTCTGAGTCATGCCATGCTTACTGTTTGCTCTCAGCTCACATAATTTGTAGTTGTGCCTGGGAGTTTGTTTAGGTCTCAAAGCTCCTAAGTTTAAAAATACTGGCATTTATGTCTTTTCTTAGAAGAAAGAACTTGTTGTGATTTTCACATAATATATAAACTATATGTTGTTGTTGTTGTTGTTGTTGTTGTTGTTTTTAATGCTGAGGAGTAGAAATGAGCTGGCTATAATCTTTTTTTTAGGATAAATGTATATTGTCATAAGAATCCACATGACCAAAATCAGTTTTGATCCCACTTTTGAAGAAATTTTCAGGGAAGAGATCAGCACCAGACACTGATTTCTGCTTAAAACCAGAGAGGGAGTGTTGGAATAGCTAATAGTATACGTACATCGGACTGGAACAAAAGGAATGAGGCTTGTGGTTCCCACTCACATGAATATATATAAAAATGTATATATACATATATATATGTATATGTATAGGGAAGATATCTCGGAGAAGATAGAGGGTAACAAATAGCCGTGTGGGTATGGCAGTCCACACGTGAATGAACATAGAAGAAAGAGTAGCTTACACAAGAATCTCTGACCTAGTATATTTATGTAAATCTTCAGGGCCAGATTGTGAGCGTATGTCTTATATAGAAAGTCCTGGGTCCTTTTTTCAGAATGGTTCTACACAAGACTTCCTCCCACAAAGTTATTCCCATCTCCTTTATATCCAAGTTTCATTTCTTGAATGGACATTCAGGAAAATACTATCTCATTAATGTTAATCTGTTTCTCTCTCATGAGAGAGAGTACATGATCCAGAGATACACAAGGAATTCCTTCTGGGGAGAATATGGCTAATTTCCCTTTTTTCCCCTCCCCCGGAGGGGAAACTAGCCCGGAGATCATCCACACCCTGGAGAACTCATTCATTGTTTATATCCAGGCTGGTGGGAAGGTTTGCACCAGCATGAGAAGAAAGCCACTGTGGTCTGTGGCAAGCTGTGATTTCACTCAAAAACATGTATCTCAGCTCCCCAGGCAAGCCTCCAAGCAAGCCAAGAGATCAGGGGAAGCTAATACGTTGTGATGCATACTGTTGGTCTCTTTGAAGACAAGCAGGTGACTGGAAATTTGATGCCAGCTTGGTGGGGATGGGTTTCAGGTTGGTTATTTTTTTTTTCTTCCTACTGAACCAGGAGAACAGGCTGTAATGAACAGACGAGCTTGGCCTGATGTCTGAGCTGCAGCCCAAGACCAGGCTCTGGAAGGGGCCTGATGTATTGTAGCTGCTCTGTCAGGTACAGGCAAGCCACTGTGGGAAGAAAAGGAAAATCAAAAGGCCTGAGACAGGAATCTTGCAAAGGATTAAGGTGGACCTAAGCATTTTGCTTCTCAGCTTTTTGAAATCTTTTTATAGGTCTATCAGGCACCTGAGGTCCTTTTGTTTCAGTCCTTTTTGCCGACGTGTGGTGGCATAAAGCATGCAGTGGGCTAGCTCCTCCACTGCCTGGGACCTTTCTTCTGAGACCTTCCATTCAGTATTTACTTCAGCATATGCTAAGGGACTTTAAGAAATTTATTATGTTGAACTTGCACAGACTGTCAAACAGGTCTACTCCCAGCACAAACTCAACAGTTTACAGGCCTGCACTGAAATGTAAGTTTTTAATACTAGTCCAAAGTTCATTATTTTGCTTAAAAGGAAAAAAAGTAAGAATAGGTGCTCTCTGCAAATGTATTTATTAAAGTACCTTGGTTACTCTGAATTGATTTATGTATGGTAATTAGCTTGTAATGTAATTAGAAGGCCTCATACTTGCTTTCCTTTAACTTGCTGCTTTGATGGTGCATATGGGCGTCTATATTGCTGTGTGGGATACAGTCCAAAGCTGTATGGATTCTGGCCAAGATTACTAATGTGGAGACAAGTTTGGAAAACAGAAGTTTAACGACAAGCAGACACGAGAAGAAGTTTTTTTTTCCTGTCATTCTGTTTTAATTTTGGAGTTTAAAACACTGATTTAGTATAGTAGTGTTTTTTTTTTTATTTATTTTATTTTTTCCCAGAATTTATTGCTACCAGTGATGGTAGCGAACATTTCCCCTTTTTTGAGTTAGGAAAAAAACTCTGAATCTCTGAATGTTCATCTAGAAGAAAGATAGTTTATGGGGGGTCATATGTAAGCAGAAATTTTGGGAACTTCTACATTTCAAAAAGGATCTGGAAAATCTCTCTCAATCCAGTCAAACTGTTCAAGTGCACAATGGGAGTTTACAGAGAAACCAGATTTCTACTCATGATAGTTCCCTCTTCTGAAAAGTGCAGTAAAATCTACTGGCACAAGGTGCAGCTTTTAATCCAAGGCACTTTGTTTATATTGAAGACCAAAATTGTGTTTGTATCTCAGTGCAAACACAGCCACAATTACAGGCAAACAAAACGACCCCCTTCCAGCTGATTAACCCCAGAAAGTTCCTGAAATATAAAATGAACAGTAGACGAGTTTTGTTTAAGGAGAGAACTCGTACCAAGAAATTTTAAAAAGGAAAAGGAAAAGGAAAAGGAAAAGGAAAAGGAAAAGGAAAAGGAAAAGGAAAAGGAAAAGGAAAAGGAAAAGGAAAAGGAAAAGGAAAAGGAAAAGGAAAAGGAAAAGGAAAAGGAAAAGGAAAAGGAAAAGGACTCATGCCCCGGACAAAACTAGACCAAATATAAGCATTTTTAAATCACCGTTTTATGGGGATGATTCTACATAAAAAATCCAGCTTCCAATAATTAAATACGTGGCATTAATTCATCCTTGAACGTAATAGTCCTAAAGCAGGATAACTGAAAGAAAAAGAACTTTTCAGTCATTTCTGGATTCTGATTTTTTTGCAGTTTTAGAGAAGAAGACAAAATGTTTGGTAAGAAAAAATAATGGACATATTCTTATGTCATGCAAAAAACAGATGTTTAGGTTTTAGAGAGGGAAATGATCCTGTAATCCATTCAATTATCCATGTAATTTTAATTCTCTTGTCTAGCTCATGTACCTATTTATAGCATTCCATGCAATAATGCTTCTGCTTCTGATCATGGGTACCAATTTTGGAGTAATTGCTCCAAAATTTGCTATTTTTCCTATATCTTTCTATTAATATTCATTATTATTAACATTTAGAATTATGTGCCTTGCACTGAAATTCCATTAGAAGTGTTTTTTAATAAAATGATGAGCTGTTGAATAACCTAGAAACACCTGGACAGCATTAGGTAATTTTGATACACCTCCGCGCATGTCATCCTCAACATTAAATTAGTTTTCTTTTTATTGCTTTGGCAAAATTAAACTTAACACTCCACCTTTTTTTCTGTAAAGCTCACAAAATATACCCTCCGCGATCCCACAAGCTCTTTCCTCAAGAGCTAAATATTCACCCCCGCCATCCCCCCTTCCCTTGCCTGCAGCTTCTGCGGGCTGAGGCTGCGAGCAGAACATCACTCATCGCAGGCACTTTGAACAGGGCTTTCACATCGTAAATATAGCGTTTGTGATGATTTCAGCTTTCTGACAACTCTGTTGCTACCAGCAGCACTCCAAATACTGCGCCAGGTGAAGGTAAACGGGGCATGTTTAAGCCTGTACATTGGTCTCTCCACTGGACTCTTTCACTTCTGCACTAGATACCAGCAGAGTACTTGCCTTTCTGTGTTTTTATGTATCACTAGTTATCTGTGAGAGCGTATCTGTCTACTTTGCCTCAGGACAGCAGGCTTGCATGTCCTAGGATCTTGTTTCTTATGTTAACATACAGCTAAAAATGCAGCTGACAGCTGTGAGGTTTTGCTTTGGGGTTTTATTCCACACCCATTTCTGTAAAACCAGGAGGAGCATTAGTGCAAACCTTCAGGATAAAACCAAACCAAACCAAACCAAACCAAACCAAGCAGCAAAAGAAGACAAGCATTGTGTGCTTCAGGTGAAGGAGAAATTTGACCGCTCCAACCCTCAAAGATCTCTCTCTTTTTTTTTTTTCCTTTTTTTTCTTTTTTTTTTCTTTTTTTTTGTTTTTTTTTCTTTTTTTTCTTTTTTTTTTTTTCCTTGGAAATCCCTAAAAACAGAGTTATTTACAGCAGGTTTAAAAAATAAATTTGTTAGTTGCTTGAGACTATAGGAAATGCATCTGTACAATGAACTCCACAATCCCGAGCCTATTACAGAGATGATTCCATCCTGTGGGGAAAGAGATGGTTTCTGCAAGTCTGGGAGTGTTACATCAGAGCTAGTCCTTTGGTCTCCTTTCAGCCTAGCCACCCTCAAAGAGATGCTGGGCAGAAAGACAGGATTTACAATTGTTGCAATGGTTGTTGGATCAGACGCCTGGTTATGCTGGTCTGTTCCTTGCACAGGGGCCTGCAGCTTGGATGGACCCAAATCCTTGGGGAAGCAAGGTAGGAAGACAGTGCTTCAGTCTTGTGGATCAGACTACAGGATGCCTACAGCAGGGGTTAGACAAACTCAAGCCAGATGTCATTAATATCAAAGTACAAAGTACAAACCAGGTCTTTTCAGTGAAGTCTCCCCACTCCCTCCCTTGCAACACCAGCAATCTTTTTAATGGTTTCTTAAACAATCTTGATGTGCAAATCTAATGACAGGTATGACAGGACAGAGAAAAACACCCTCTCTTTGGTCATGACAAACCCTAATTTTGAGTTGCATGTAGCTCCCACAGCACACAGAGGTGGGACTCACCTTGCCTGACTGGTGATGTTCATGGCGCAGCAACCTACACCTGCGCTAGGCCATTAAACTTGGTGACAATCAGATCAGCACATCTGGCGACATCTCGGGGGCCATCCATTTCGTTCTAAAGACACCCAGAGAGTGTGAATCATACCCTAGGTCGCAACGGCAACTGTGGGGGTGTAGACACCTTGCTGACATAGCCATCCTAATTGCAGATGTCTGAAGTTTGGGTGAACTGAACCCAACCACCACCAGTTCTCAGATTACACTGTGGTCACGACTACACAGAGTACGGCCCAGGATCTACAGAGCAATCGTGGGACTTGTTTGTCCCACAGTTTATCCCACAGTTGGGATCAACATTTGTTTATTGACCTTTATATGGCCATTTTTGCTTAGCTCTTTTGTCTCTTTCGTTTCTCCCCCCCACTCCAACACGCTCGCACACATAAATCACGTGCACACACAGAGAAAATTAAACCTATAGTAGACATCAGCCCGAGGGCTGAACTAATGTTCCTTGCATACATAGCCATTATGGAAATAGGAATGGAAAATTTCAGCGAGTCACCATCAATAACAACCGGTTCAGACTCAAATGTTTCAAACTTGTTGAAAGCAAGTCCGATCAAAAATAACCTGGAACACTTTTAGACTTGTTGGGAATACTTGTGGGTGTGGTTGTAATATGTTTCGTCTGTGTGCTGGGGAGACTTCCATTAATTTTTATGCTGTAAGTTTGCCAGGACATATTCAGCTTCATGTGGCACAAATTCCATTAAAGGCATTTGTTGTGGACAACAAAAGTGCACGAATATACTATAAGAAAATGCATCTTTGAACTTAACAATGCCTTAGCAGAGGCACCACTAGATGCTAGATGTGTCACTTGAAAACGCTGAGGTCCAAAGGTTCTGCAGGCTTAAATGGCTGCACCACACATACCAGTTGCTTTGTAGTGTACAGGTCTGGAAGGGAAATCTTACTAGAAAACGGAAGTCTGTTAGTAAGAAGACTCCGTAGTCCTTCTTTCAACCTCTCCGTGCTATTCTGTTAGGAATTAAACATTTTTAGAAATGGAAAAATAAGTGCAGTTTAGCATCGGTGTGCACCTTGCTTTCTAAACTCCTTAAATAATAATAATAAAAAAAATGAAAGGTGGAGTAAAAGGCAATTGATTTGGAGCCTACTGAATCCACCAAACCCTGCCTCTCTGCATGATCTGTCTCCACCCCTTCCGGTCAGGATGATTTGTGTGCTGAGCGTCTCCTCCTCATCTCCCAATCCCCAGGGCTGCAGAAGAGTTGAAAAGCACCTGGAAACTGGATGGGCAGCAGAAGCAGCAGCCGGAGCAAAACTGCCAGCAGAACTGGTTTTCTTCTTTTTGTGTTTAGAGAAGTCTAGCTGGTATCTCACTGAACAGAGGACCCGAGCTGGGATAACGCAGGATCCTGTACTCCAGGTATGTCATGGCAAACTGGTCCACAAAGACTGAGCTGGCAGCGGAGGGAGGCTAACTGCTTTTAACTGAGTTGAGTGGGAGAAATCTGAAATTGCTAAGCAGCCAGAAACAGCTCTTTGAAAATGCACAAAACATTCAGCACAAACCACTCCTTTAAAGAAAGACTTTTATTTTGTCTTCATTAAAAAAAAAAAAAAAAAGGTTGAAAGAAAGAAAAAACCTGCATGAAGACAAGTATTAAGGAGAAGGTAAGGTAAAGATAGAGGATATCAACTTTGGGAAAAACTGGATTTTGAGTGTCTGCAGCTGCGGTGTAGCAGTAGTTCTGAGGACAACCCAAACGCTTTTCCCTCTAAATGTCATCATACATTGGCACAAATAGGTAAGGGAGGCAGTACGTTCACTTGAAGCTTTTAACTCTAGACTGCCTGACTTTGTGGGAGGCATCCTACTTCAGCCACAGTCTGGGGGCTTTCTTTAGGAATTACTAGTCACTATTTTGCATCCAGCGGTAGCAAGATCATGCTAGAGGACCATAATTTCTTTCGCCCTTATGATAATGAATTCCTATTCCTTCCCTTGTTTGGTCCACTGGAGCATTTAGCATTGAAATAAATTACCGCTGGAGTTTAAAATGTTATCCCTGGACCCAGGAAAAAGGCAGACATGTCATATCTTGGCATCATTAGTGCAAGGTCCTGGGAAAAAGCAAAGCACTTTGAGATCACGTGCTCCTAACCACTTTACGAGAAGTGGGGATTATCCTTAGGACTATCTTTTCCTCAGTTTTACCTGATTGTTTTTGAAAGAATATTAGCCTCCCCTATCAAGTATATATATATATATATATTTATTTAATGAAAATTAGGACTTGATAGGTTATAATCATGTTATTTGCTGCACCCTACAAATGAATTAGTTTGGGTCTGTCCTGCCATCCAAGGGAGCCTACCTTTGTCTTGTGATAATACTAAATGATTCTCCTCAGTGTTTTTGTTACTTGCACAAAAGCTGGGTGGCACTGAGGAACTCAGGGAACCAAGGAAGCGTAGACCCACTTGTGAGACGAAGAAGCTTTAAGAAGGCTTTCTCTAAACCAGCAAAAGGATGCCCTGAAACTCATGGATGTCTCTGCTTGTTCCCTGTTAGCAGTAGTTTCCCCTGCTCCTTGCTTTGTGCTAGTCCCTGTGTCTTATCTGTGTCAGAGCTCAGTGATAAGAAGCGGGCTGTAGAGGTGAGGTTCTGCCTGCCTGGAACTGGGCCGTGGGGAAAGCAGGAAGAGGAAAAGTGTAATGGATGAAATCGGTGGCAAGAGGGAATGAGGTGAGACAGGACAGGTAGGAAATATCCTGGGTTGTTGCTTCACCACACCGTGTTGCATGGATCAAAGTGGGAGGGAACAAATAAAGCTTCTGACTAAACAGGATCCCATCAAAGACTTCTAAGCAGTTCAGGCGTGGCTGGCTATTTACTAAGGTCTTCGCAGCCGGGTGCCTGGAGAAGAGCCAGCTGGCTGGGAATCAATCAAGATAGGCCAAAGAAATGATTTCTGGGAAGCTACCAGAAGATAGACAGGAGGCTCTTTCACAACTATTGCAAAGCTTAATGCCTCCTAAACACTATTTCCTTGAAGGGGACACCACAGGTTGTGCCCTTCTGAACGAAAGGTGCTAATGGGCTAAGGCTGTGGCTGCCATCTCAGAAGCCAGTGCTGTTAGCTGACTTTGAGAATGCCTGTCAGTTCTTCAAGCAGTCTCTTGCACTTCAACAACCTCATTCATCTTAGGTTAAAAAAAAAAAAAAAAGGAAAGAAAAGAAAAAAAAAAAGATAGAAGTATTTTTGCAAAAACAGACATCATTCAAGCATTTTCAGGCCTGTTATGGGGGACATGAGCTAGGAGACACTCTCCCACATGTTACAACTTCTACTTGCATGTAATGCCAAAGCAATGGAGGTTTTGGTCCTGAAGATCAGGATAATTCATGCTTCCTAATACCAACCCAGACATTCAGACGTTGAAAAAGGTGGGAGAACAATTAACAAGTGTAATCAGCTCTCAGTTATCAGCAGAGGGAATTACTCACCGTGTAAGATCACCCATCCCATAGCTATCTGTAAAGCAGCTTGATTCTAGCAGTAGTGTCACATCCGCCCAGTTCCTGTACCTCTGCAGCAAACTCTAACAGCCGGAGCTGCTGTTGTGATAAAGTATATTTAGTCAAAGTCAATGCTCTACCCGCCAGACCTGATGACACCATCCCCAAGGCTGGGAGAGGATTACTGGTGGAAGAATGGTGTCCCTAGATGATACTTTGGGAAGACCGATTATCTTGGGTATAAAGCAGCCTAAATGCATCCAAAAAAAGTGATGCTGTTATTGAGCCTGTTTTAATTGTGCAAACTGGGAAGTGCTGTGTAGGTGCAAGAAACCGCTGAGTCTCTGCAGCTCAACTCTGCCCTTCAGTCCACCATAGCTCCAAATGTGTCTATATTATCTAGGCAAAATTTCCTGTTAGTTCATGAAACCTAGTTCTCTGCTGCTGTGGTTAATGGAGAGCTGAGGAAGGCTAACATTTTTAACAGAATTTGGTCTCTTATATGATATCTGGACAGTTTTTTGAAGTACATGTTACAATCCAAGTGGAGGTACTAGGCTGATTCTGCAATGATGCTGCTGAGAAGTATATGCAGGTGTGTGTACAAATCCCCAAGGACAGTTGGAAAAACGGTACGTGGTTAGGAAATGCTACTATTCATGCTGCTCCTGAAGACCTAATAGGGTTCCTTGTAGAGATGGATTATAATACTGCTTTTAATTCCAAGATAATATTCTACTTTTTTGCACAGAGTCCATTCCATGCTCCAGACACAAAGTCAGAACAACTTCTGACTCTAACTTCTCTGGCATTTGCTTGCTTTCTTGCAATCCCTTTCAAAGGCGTATGGGCCCAAGGCCTTGCAACCTAGTTTAGAAATCAGTACTGCAGCCAGTTGCCAGCTGTGCCCAATACACTGGGTGCCGTGCGCTGCAAGAAGCGCTGAATGCTATCCTTTTCTGTAGCAGCTGAGTGCTGTGCTTACCCCTCACATAATTCAGAGAAACCAGCTTGTGATTCCAGCTGAAGACACACGTGTCTGCTGCAACTGGTCACTTTCTCCTACGTATGGGGAGAGCATGACATCTGAAGCTGTACCGCTTCACACCAGTGCTGACGGAGTTGCATGGGAGCAAAACGAAAGTGACATGAGACTCAGGACATCCATGAACCTATTGTTTGCCATTTTGTAGCTTTTTGTCTCTTTTTCTTCTCAGCTTAATAACTTAAAGACTAAGAACAATTCTGCACTGGAACATTGCTTTTGCATTTTGCTGCTTTCTCCTTTCAGACAAGGAGAAAGGTGTCAATATTATTTACAGAAATTATTGAACTACTTTCTGCAGATTGTATTTGCCCTTATTTGTCTTAATCTTCTATTAGTAAATTAGACTTTCTCACTCTTATTTTTTCTTTCATTTCCCCCTCCAGGTTTCCAAATGGCGGATCCTTTCCTATATAACACTGGAGAAAGATCTGGATATGGGTGCCTTGGACATGAAGTACAAGTTGAGCACATCAAGGCATATGTCTGTAGACCATCTTTTTTCACAGACAAAGCTGTGATTGTGATTCATGACATATTTGGATGGCAGTTCCCAGACATTAGATATATAGTTGATTTGATTGCAGGTCATGGATACATGTAAGCACACATCTTTATTATTTTTCTCTTAAGAAATACACTGATAGATCACCAGGCCCAAAGCTAAGCATGGTATACGTTTTCCACACACATAGGGCAGCCATACCACGTTACTCTGTGTGAACAGAAATGTTCCCCTGTGGCCACCAAAGCTACTGAAATTGACCAAACAGAAATGTCTACCAGAGCAAAAAGCTAGAAGGAGGGTTGTGAATTGCCAGTGTTTGTGCTTATGTGGCAGTGTAGGTGATTAAAAGATAAGCAATAACAATGTTGGTGTGCACTTTTTAAGTTGTGTAAGTTTTTCATACCAAGCCTTTTGGAGTCCAAACAACAGGAAGGGTTGCTTTAGCTTTTAGTAGCAAAGAGATAAATATTTGTTTATATATAATCAGGAGGGTTGCTCTATCCCTTTACTTTTGTATTGTGTGTCTTTTTTTTTTTTTTTTTCTAATTTCCATTGCAAGACATATACTTTTAGCTTTGCTGATTGCCAGAACAGGATGAGTAGAATATGATTCAGATGATAACCATGTAGGTGTGTACTCTGGAGTAGAAAAGACGTTAGAAAACATTTAGACATCCACAGATTCTCCCCACCTGGATGTGAAAGTTGACTTGTTTCCATGTCTCACACAGAACCATCTGCCCAGACTTTTTCAAGGGGAAAGACCCCTGGAAAACTACTGATCACTGGCATGACTTTGCTGACTGGATGAAAGAACATGATCCTGTGAAAGTAGACAGGTAAGATGCATAACTGTGCTTGAATTTTAAAAAGCATTCAGCAAACAAGGGGAATTTATATGTATCTGAAATGTTTAACGTGGCACCACACAGTGGGGCAAGATGACTGCATGCACACAGTCATTTATTCTGGATGGTTCTTCTGTGGTCCTAAGCACTGCCTTGAGATTTGGAACAGATCATCTGCTCCATCCGTCACTCTACTTACTGTCCCCATCTTGTTTCCATGGGCCCTTTTCTAACTATGTCATGCTGCCTGCACAGGCCCATAACTGGTGTTACACAGCCCTCCCGCTCACCAGTGCAGAGACTGCCTCCAGTTCCCCAGGATAAGGAGGAAAGCTCTTCCACAAGTGCTCAAGCTATCTGCTACTTGTCACTTGCTCACCTTGCTTTCTCCCTTGTGAATGATAGTAGGTGAGATAATTTCCCGAGCAGCACTAGACCAAAATTTGCAAGACTGACCCAAAACTATGAGACATCTGATCAGCTGCACTGGTTTTCTCAATATGTGAAGTAAAGGGACCACTTTCTGTAGATCCAAGAAGTGCCTGTAACAAAGCTTCCCTGTTTCTTCAGCATCTATTACCACAGCCTAAAACTTGAGATAATGATAGCGAGACAGTGACACCCTATTACTCAGCTATCATCTCGTACAGCACAAAGTGTTTTTCTGGCCCCTTCAAGAGGTTCCAGTGCTCGCAGCCTAATTTCAACGTCCCTCAGCAAAGCTTTTGACAGTAGAGTCGCAGAAGCTGAGACTGAATTTTTGGAAAAAACAAACGACTAATACCTATAAAAATTCCTGTTCTGAAGATTCACTGTGGATAGGTAGGCACTATCTTAACCAGTTAAGACCTCAAGGACATGCCAATGCTATCTGCTGAGGGTTGACTTGTAGCTGCCCTCAAGATCCAATCTGCTGCTCTGAGAGCACCAGGAATCCTACGTACCCGTAACTTACCTTGTACCATTTCAAATAAACTAGCTCTGAAAGAGCCCATCCATTCACAATGTGCTCCTCATGCAGGCCTAGAACATGATCTTCTGATCATATCACTCTCATACTGCTTTTTTGTCAGCCTAAGCAAACCTGTGATGACCATACTAATATGCCTAAAGCTTGAAAATATAGTTATTAGTATATGTGGTCTGCATTTAAAATTAATGTAAAATTCTTTAGATAATCAGAAATATAAACTATTGACACTTATGAAGTTAGTAATAAAAAATTAATTAAAAATGTGACCTGCTCTGGTCTACACTAAAAACAATTTTTATACTTTATGCATTGTATACAATACCTCACACGTTTTTTTTTTAAACATTATAGCTGCTGACAGTTTAATTTGGAGGAGTTGTGAATTTGATATAGTATTTTTGCATGTGGGCTTGTTAGGATATTATTAATATTAACTCATGCAACAGGAATGACACACTTAAGATAAAACTTTATCTAAATAGGTGAACCCTGTAGAGATAGCACAGTGAAGCTTATCTATTCCCACATTCCATAAAGTAAGGTGTTGTTCTTCTTGCAGTTATGTCTTGGTTTTTGTTCTGTACTAAACAAAGTGATTCAATTAAAAAAAAATGCTTCTTTTGAAAACAAAGGAGCAGGTCACGATTCAGGTAAGTATTTAAGTACCTACAACTGTTTATGGCTACTAAATGAGGACCACAGATGTTAATTCTCATTCAAGAGTAGAAGCCACTGCTTTAGTTTGCAATTTGCCTTTTTTTTAATGTATTCTCTGTTTTAAATAATTGGGGGTGCAGATGGAAAAAAAAAAGTATCTCTTTTAATTTACTTCTTAAATTGTCAAATATTGATTCTGCTATAGATTCCTTAGTTCCCTTTTGTTTATATGTCTTAGGGAAGCTGATGTTGTCTTGAAGTATCTAAAGGAACAATGCGGTGCAAAGAAGATTGGTATCGTTGGGTTTTCCTGGGGTGGAATGGCAGTACATCACTTGATGCTGAAAAATCCTCAATTAGACGCTGGGGTGTCCCTCTATGGTAGTGTAGAATACATGAAAACTTACTTGGGCTGACATCACTATATGTAGTTTCTAAGTATAGTTATTGTTTTGTAATGATTTCTGTAAATACTAAACTCAAAGGTGAGTTGCAGATTTTAATTATGGTTATTTCAGCAATATGCTATATTGATATCAATATTTAAGAATGGTGTAAAGTTAAAAAAAAATGTTTCCTTTGGCACATAAATTTTCTAATTTTTTTTTAGTGTGTAGAGAGTGGGAACAATATTTTCCAAATTTTTTTTTTTCATCCATCAGAATAGAAGCTGTCCTGAAGTAAAAAACATATTTAACAAATAAACCTAAATAGAAATTTTGTCTTTGAATTTTTCATTAATCTTGCAAGAATGTTAACCTCACTAACAGACTGTTTCTCAAATACATTATAGGAATAATTAGGGACTCTGAAGAAAGATACAACTTACTAAATCCCACATTTTTCATTTTTGGTGAGAAAGACCACACTATTTCTCATGACCAGGTAAGTTGTACTGGAAATGATTTTTATTTTCCCTTTGTTTTTCTATCCTACACAGAAACCATAGCTTGTTAGAAACTATTTTCAGATACAAAAAACCAGACAGGCTAGATCGTTTTGTTTCTATTTCAACTTCCCCCAAATCTTGCTTAGGTTTTTCAAAGCTTCCTTTTGGGGCTGAAAAATGCAGTAAAGACCAGTGATTGGTCTCTCAGTGGCTAGACAAACAGAGTGTGAAATTGAGCAGGAAGATCCAACTGGTATGAATCAAACACCTTAAAAACGTGGATATTACTGCCACGGATGAGAGAACGGGTAGTAAACCTAATGAACTTGGACCCAGAATGGAAAAAAAAAATAATTCAGCTCAGTAACAGAACTTTCAGATGATGAAGATCAATGATTAATTGCTTTTGGTACAACAAGGCAAAATGAACTCTGTCAAAAGAGTGGTTGTGAATTTTTAAAAGGAAGATCAGAACTTATGGACCCTGTTTTGAATCCTGGATGCCAACTATATTCCTAAATAACCCCTATCATAAGCTCATCTGAAAGGTTGGATAAATACACAGATAGAAACTGGAGCACTCTTCTGTGCATACATTTTTTCTCTTTAGTGACAATGATAACATACTACCTCTAGTGTAGTTACAAATTCTTCATTCACCATCCGTTTTTCTGGTTAAAGTTTCCCCCCTCCCCCCCCAGCGAACACAGTTTTCATGAATACATGCATTACACCTTGAAACCATACCTTTTCCTCCTGAGATTTTCTCTCTCAGAGTTACCTGTGCAGTTTTGTATGAAAAAATCCTGAGTTTAATAAAAAACATCCTCAAATGGATTGTTTTCTGCACTAAGTAATAAAGGGTTGCGTGAAAAAAAGAAACAACATAAACAAGAAATAAATTACTTCAGATGAAATGCACAATGGGTAGAATTAAGCTTGCAGGGGTGATCATTCTTTTTATTTTCTGAGTTTCTCATGGAAATAAGCACAAAAATATGTATATATATGTATGCTGGAAAATAATCATTAATACTGTATGTATACTTAACATCAGCAGATTGTACAAGAGCTTTTTGTTGTAAAGTAACAATAAGAAGCAGTGTTTTCTTAACTATCAAAATATTTTGGACTGAGAATCACTGGGATTTAGAGAATATGTTTTCTCAAGATCAGAGTTTAAAATCAGGTTACAAGCCATATTAATATATGAATATAATTGCACCTGTTCATTTACAGCAACAAGATTTACCAAACTCTTTGCAGTAACTGTTGAGGGTTCTTAGATGCACCCATACTTTTGAAAACCATTTCAGTCTTACATTCCAAAGATGGGTTTTCTCATCTATTGATCAACAAAACCTGCTTCAAACATAACAGTGGAGAAAAGGCAAAGGTGTAGGAATATGAGCAATGGCAAGTTTGGCAAACTTGCAAAACCACAACCTAACAGAAAAATGTTTTCTTTTACAGATTACCTTACTGGAGGAGAAGTTGAAACAGTACTGTAAAGTTGCATATAAAATTAAAGTTTATCCTGGGCAGGTTCATGGGTTTGCACAACTGAAGCCAGAAGATATGAAACCTGATGATAAACCTTATATTGAAGAAGCTAGAAAGGATATGATTGACTGGATCAAAATGTTTATTTGACAAAAACCATGAAGTAACACTAGGCTTCAAGATTAGAGTTCAATTTAATTAATTTATAGAGAAGAAAACAGTCAAAGGGAAGATATCGTATTGTGAAAACTAGGAACATTTTAACTTATAGTTCTTTATTTTTTACAAGTCTTACAGAAGATTGTGACTCAAAGTTGGACTAAAGGACTATTAGGCATAAAAAAGTCGTTTGAATTTATCTTGCGTCACATTTGCTTCATTATTCTGCATCAAGACATCAATAGTAATGAAATTGCTTATCCATTCTTCTGTCCTTGTGGGTGTGACTTTTCATTTTGGCATTATTTGAGTTACAGTTTTTATTTTGGTATGAGAAGTCACAGGTGTTGGCATGAAGACACCCTGTTTTTGCGTGAAGACAATGCTTTTATTATCTGAGACATATTCGTTTCAGATATACTGCTGTACTGAACAGAATTTCCCACGCATGAAACGAACATTTGGCTGTGTTAAGGAGTTAAGAAGGAGTGATGTTGTTAGGTGACACCCTTCAGGTATGCTGTTTGTAATGTTAAGAGGACTTCCAGTATTCCTTCATCACCATCAAGGAAAAATATAACCAGTCCCTCCTGACTGTGGAAGTAACTCAGGCATTGTGCTAACAGTGGGTTTATTGTCCTGCTCCGAACTGTGGTGATCAGGTACAGGGCTGACCAACAGGTACCCGCAATCAGTCCTCATTATATCATTTGCTTTCCCTTATATTCCTTTTTCCCCTCTCAAGATCTTAATCTAAAGGAAAGGAAAGGAAAGGAAAGGAAAGGAAAGGAAAGGAAAGGAAAGGAAAGGAAAGGAAAGGAAAGGAAAGGAAAGGAAAGGAAAGGAAAGGAAAGGAAAGGAAAGGAAAGGAAAGGAAAGGAAAGGAAAGGAAAGGAAAGGAAAGGAAAGGAAAGGAAAGGAAAGGAAAGGAAAGGAAAGGAAAGGAAAGGAAAGGAAAGGAAAGGAAAGGAAAGGAAAGGAAAGGAAAGGATAAACAATAATAAACATCCCTGTTATGTTAAACATTCCTGTTTTACCCCACTGGCTCCAGTTTTGCTGACTGGATGACTTTTTTTTTTTTGATATTTTTAATTTTGTTGCCTTGGTAATGACTAGGAAATTTGTTCTTACTTAGAGATCCTCTGAACCTTTACTCATGTCCCTTTTTATTTTCTACAACATCTGCTGGTTTCTCACATGGCCACCCCATCAATGTAGCCAGACATCAAGGCTAGCCATCCCCATAGATATTGCTTTCCCTTTGACAGCAGCTCACGCATCACCATGCTCTCCATCTGTAGGGCATGGCGCACCCTTTCTCTGCAAACCTCAGCGGGCTGAGTGTGTTCAACAACACCGCTGCAAGGCAAACGCCGTGCTCGGCCCCAACCCAGAGAGGCTCTGGGGCCCTTCTGTTCTCCCCACCCCAAATACCTGCAGCCGTACCAAGTCACCAGCTTTGTCTTGCTCAGCTGAAAGTCTTGGTCCTGGTCCTGCAGCATTCACACTTCCCAGGGGAGAGCTCCGGGCTTTGGTGCTGCTGTCACCATGTTCTTTGGTAGCCTCAGAAAAATCCTCCAAATATTGCAGGCTGGTGAAGACAGCGCCACACGTAACATGCTTTTCGTAAGAAATGAGTGTGTGGGGGAGCATGATAAGACTTTTTGCTTATCAGGAAAACAAAAAAACTGAGGGAGCTGGGAAAGCAAAATACACATTCTCCGGGGGGGCCCCTCAGCTGGAGCTGATGAGATGGGTTTTGTAGCGGTAGATTAGCATGTGTGAGACAGAGCTGCAGGTTGTGCAAGCAGCTTTTACAGAAGAGACGTGGAAACCTCCCAGTACTTTTCCCCAAACGTGCTCAGCCTGAGAAGTTGGGGCCAGCCCAGGGTGTCTCCAGCCCTGCTGAGGAGCCGGGCTCTCCTGCCGTTCACATGGCCATGGGTGCCGTGGCTTCTGGCACCTGGGGTAAATTGTTGCCAGGCTTGGTTGGTCCACCTTGGTGGTGGTGATGGGTGCCCTGATCTTATCCCCATTCGTTCCCATTTGCCCTCATCCATCTTTCCCCAGTGCATGAGTACGGAGCTTGCAGGCAGTGTGTAAACTCCTCCAGGTCTTCAAAACCCTTAATTTAGGCAGGGTTCCCCACACCTGCAGAAAAGGGAGGACGGTTTGCCTCGAGAGAAAGAAGGAGCTTTCTGCATGTAAATCCTAGCTGCCCAGCCCAGACATAAATCTCTATTTTAGGCAAGATCTGATGCTGATCCTTATCAGAGCTAGCTTTTCAGCACTGCATTAAAAGTGCTGTGGTTAGCAGCTGTCACAGCCCTACTCACTCCAGGAAATGTCCACAAGATGGGGCCCTGCTCCGTGACTGTCATCGAGAAAACTTGGTGGAGGTTCGGCTCCAACTACAATAATCAAGGCTCTGAATGGTCCCTGCCAAACTCTGCAGTAATGGTGTACTACTCCCAGAGGAAACCTGGATTACTAGTCAGCAGAAAGCTGCTAAATATTGTCTCTGTATGCAGCAAGGCAATGTAGCCTGATGGATTTTGATAAAATGTGGAATTTCACCTCCTTAGGACTCTCTAGGTTATGAGAGGGAGCTCTGGTTGTGATACACTATCTTTACACCTTGTATTTTATTTTGCATGACTGAATATTTATTATTTGAAAGGTCATTTGAAAGATCAGTTTGTCTTCATTACACAGCAAAATCAGGTTGTCTTTGGGTATCATAAAAGCCTGATAAGCCGATGAGCTGTAAGAAGCGTGATTTAAGTTGTACCCAGAGTGTGCTCTGTTTATGCTTGCTCATCGTGAGTACGATCTTTCTTCTCGTACAAACAAATGTAAATAAGAGATATACTGAGCTTCTTAGGGAGATTTTAATCATGACAAACCGCACTAGTTCCCACCGATAGGTTAATCTTGTAATTCTCTGTTATTTAAACTTGCTTGGCCAAATAGCTCAGTCACGTTAAGATGACTCAGCAAACTGAAACACAACTGAAGGAGGACAAACCTTAGGCAACCTACATAAATATTTGATGAAATAGCATCCAAAGAACAGCAGCTAGTAGGTCTGAACCTCTGCCATACAAGCACCACCAGTGCTCTGAAAGGCAGGAGGAACCTCTGCTATAGCAGACTCCTATGGAGACCGCTTTTTTTCCATCTTTTTCTCTGGCACTCTTAGCACTAGAGGGTCAGGGCTTGCTGGATGAGAAGATGGGGAGTTGCCACCTTGGTGGCGTGCCAAAGAGGAAGCAGGGAAAGGGCTGATGAGGTGCTTTTGAGCAGTGGCAAAAACAAAGCAAGCGATGAGGGAGAAGGCACGGAGGTGTTTAAAACTAGAGCTGTTTTCAGTCTATTTCTGTATTGATACTGGAGCCCCAGGCTCACCTCTGTGGGTGGGATAACAGCATAGATGCTGTTGTGCCATGACCTCAAAATTCACAGATCAGACTGACTGCCTAAACTGGGTCTTACAAAAATTGTTTTACTGTTCGGTTTTATTTTTATAGGAGGCCTAAATGCATCTGATTTCTTAGGTGGAGATCAAGTCTGAGTACTTCATATGTAAAGAAGTGTACATATGTCTGAGGCTTTAGACACATTTAATCCGTGTTTCATGTGCAGTTTCACGAAGAACTGATCTCAACTACAAGTACAAAGAGCTGATCTGAACTGCAAATGCAGTCAGATCCCTAAACCAACAAACTCCTTCTCATTAGCTTTGTGGTGGTTGAATTGCACATGGGTGAAAATTATAATTCAATTAATAAATAACTTCAATAATCCTGGTTTTCTCCAATTTTTTTTTAATATGTTTTTCTTAGCAGTACCAGATAAATTCTACATCGAGAGTGGGTTGAGGAAACTTTTTTTTTTTTAATGGTCTAATCAGCATCTCTATTAATCTCTTTTGTGAACTATTTTATGTAGCTTTTATAATCTACGTCAGCTTAATTAACATTTTATAGCAGGCATTCACTGCTGTTCAAAGGTTATGCAGTGAACACTGGCATGTTTCTAGCTGTAACCTCAGTAGTACAAGATGATTTTCTCCTTTCTATACATAATTCATCAACATTCTTCAAGTCATTACATGACAAAAATCATACTTGTCAATATAGCATTTTTGCTTACTAAACTTCTGTTTACTAAGCCTTGGAAATGCCACTGTATTTGTTTAAACACAACTTGTATTTTGACATGTAATATTAGGCTACTTTTAAAAGAAATGGGACTTCTACTTAAATATAAATGGATTTTTGCCAGCTTACTGCTCACATGAACTGTGCAAAGTGAGGGAAAACATCAAACACAGTGGTAGGGGAGTTGTTCTAGGTCTGATCAGTTTTACAGCGTGCATTTGAAATCCCTACTCATTGCTTTGCCTGAGGTTTGAGAAAGGTGCTGGAAAAGCTGCAGTTAGTCTAGTTAAACTGCACTGCAACTTCTGGAGGGGTTTTGCTGATTGGTTTGGAAGGTCAGGAGAGTAGCTCTGTTCAGAAACAGCGCTGTGGAGGGCCTACCCTAAGAGGGCCAATTCTCGGTGCTGGGAACCTCTGCATGTGTCACCCCAAAGCGTGTTGCCCTGTGAAGACAGCACAACTGATGTAAAGGGGCAGGATTTGGGGTAATTTGTGGTGCTGTTCACTGTGTTTTCCTGTTTTGGTTTTAACACCATTTACCATGTTATGTGCATTTGTAGTAGAGGAATTGAAGAGGGGAGAGAGTACTGGAGATATATTGAAGGTCTTAGCTGACATCTGCTAGAATTAATTAGAAAATCCAGAAGGGGATAAATGATTAAGATACATTCCTAGCAAACATAGTTAATGTTGAAGAGCACATTTGATTTTTATTGCCAGCACACTGGATTTCACTTTAGCAATGAGACCAGCCAGACCAAGGAATATTATTCCAGTAGATTCATTTACATGGGAAGAGAGACTATCCCTTGTTAATAAGCAACCATTGCCATTTTGATTTGTTAAGAGTGGCAACAGTATCAGGTTAAACAGCTTCTCAATATGGGCTAAAAAAAAGGCTGTGTATAACCACCTACTGCGTGGTGGAAG
Source organism: Anser cygnoides (assembly GCF_040182565.1). Taxonomy (NCBI): domain Eukaryota; kingdom Metazoa; phylum Chordata; class Aves; order Anseriformes; family Anatidae; genus Anser; species Anser cygnoides. The sequence continues at coordinate 87,316,034 of NC_089874.1, forward strand.
GAGGAGAGTAGAGAGCACCAGAAGTTAGCTGGGTTTTTTAAACACAAGATCCTACAGTGGTCTATCTCCTGTTGAAAGGAATAAGACATTAAAATGAGCTTGAGGGATTCTTCTGAGAAAACCTCTGAGGCTATAAACTGTTTGGAAACCTCTCTTCACTTGAGGAGAAATAAAGTAGCTTCCATTTTGTCCTTTAAAATGTACACCTCTAGAAAAGTTAGGTATCTATGATGTACTCATAAACAACCCTGGTGTACATCCCTATATTCCTCTTACCATTCTAGTTCAGATTACAGAGTGTGCAGAGAAACCCCTGCTGATTTACCTTCTCTGAGTTGGATTTTGGGAGCTTGTAGAGACGCCATTTAACGATGAGTTCTCTGGGAAAGGGCTGTGCTCAACAGGTGATACTAAGGGACCAGCAGAGTGCATGTAAGCAGCTGCAGTCTTGGATTCCCCATAAAGGAAGAGAAAGGGGACGCACAATGAAAACTGCAAGGGAGAAGTAGTCAGAAGAGCGGCTTGCTGACAGTGGAGTTTCACAGGAGTAACAGCAAAAGATGACCAGGTGCCAGACTGTCAGGAGGAGGTGGGAGACCACAAGAGAGGGATGGTTTGTTGGGAGCTCACGTGGAAATGTAGCTAGCACAAATTGGATTGCTCCAAGCAGAAAGCTAGGAATGATGGATTGACATGGATTGACATGAGCCCTTCTTCTGAGCTTATTGCACACCACGGTTACGCTGACTGACTGGGATTCATGAATGGCAACCAAAGAGGGCCGATGCCAGGAGCTGCTTTACAAGCTGCCTCGAGCTTTCACTTCTAACCTTGTGGTACAAAGTGCTTTTTACTAGGGGTATGTGGGGACTGCATGAAGATTATGACTTATCATCATAGTTACTGATGCAAATAAATGACATTACTGTTTGTCCTGCTTGCTTTCCTGCAGATTTCCAGATGGCTAATGAATTGAAGCCCTTCCCATGTGATATTGGAGACAGATTTGACTATGAGTGTTGTGGGCAAGAAGTACAAGTTGAGCACATCAAGGCATATGCCTGCAAACCCCTTGCCAGCATGGACAAAGCTGTGATTGTGATTCAAGACGTATTTGGATGGCAACTCCCAAACATGAGACACATGGCTGATATAGTTGCAGCTAATGGATACATGTAAGAAATGTTTTCTGCAAGAAATCCCACTCTTTATTTTCTACCATTAGAAGACAAAGGAGACAAAGGCATTTAATAAGTGAAAGATAACTGGTTTCCCAGGGATCCCATTGCTGCCCTGTGGGCTGGGCTGGGGAGAGCACACAGCAGTATCTAAGGGTGACCCAATGATGGCAGCCTGAGGAGTCCCTGTTTGTTTCCTTCTAGTGAATGCATGGCCCTGACTCTTCTGCTGGTCATGCGGCACATCCCAGGTCATCGTGAGCCAGGGTTTAGCTACTCTTGTGATGCAGGAGCTCTTCAGTACTGAGTGGGATCTTACTCTATGTCTCTTTTTCCAGTCACTAAATGATGTCTGCAGTAAAGCACTCAGTCCATCATTTTTTTCTAGCTCATAAGCAAGCCTCATGATGTGCTCTGTAGTAAATAACTATTTTCTGTAGCTGCCTTTGTTTAATTTGAATGCATTAATGATGGATTTATGTTAAATGGTATAAATGAACGCTGTATGCAAAATCAAAAATTGTAATCAGGACCCTGTTTGATCATTTCACAATGAAACATTGAAAAAATCTTATATATATACTTAGAAATGTTTTGTAAAGCATATAGGCATTTTTGTAGAGCAGTTAACAATAGTATTTAAAAACATGACTTTCTTGGGGAAAAGAAATAAAAACTATATTTTGCTTGGGTAGAAGCTTTTTGTTGTATAAAGGGCCAGAAAGTCTCAGGGTTGATGAATTTATTTAATTTTGATTTTGTTTATGTGTGTCTGCATGTGCAGAGCCATCTGCCCAGACATTTTTGCAGGAAAAGAAGCTTGGAAGCCTTCCTATGACTGGTCCAACCTTGATGATTGTCTGAAAGCTCAAGATCCCAGAAAAATAAACAAGTAAGGTGTCAGGGAACTGCATATCACATTGGCTAGAATCTTTAAACATTTAAACACAGGGAGGGATAGTAGGGATAGTACCCCACAGCCATTTAGCTGTTCTTATGACAGACAACTCTCATGTCACCTCTGTGAAGAAATTCACACTGGGACCACTGTGAAACAGAAGCTAGTGCTTAACACCTGTAGCAGTCCTCGAGGAACGCTGCTTAAACAGCGATCTGTGACCTGCCCTGGCTTCCAGTTAGCCTGGAATTAACCTGGTGTTTGATTTCAATTTGTTAATATTAGGGTGTAAAGTGTGCTGCCCCTGAAGAGATCATGTCCATTCCTTGCACATGTGCAACGCTGCTCAAGCATTTATCATCAAAGACCTTCTGTCTCTATCAGAGGTGCCGTACTGCCTTAGTAACACAGAAGGCAGCTGTTGGCAAGACAATACTGTGAAGGGGCCAGACTAATTAGAAATCAAACTAATTAACTTACTCGGAGAGCAAATCTCTTTCTTGGTCTGTGGGGAGTAGCTACATTAAAGGTTGCTGGGCTTAGGTATTTGGTGAGAAGGTTATGGGAGACATAATTGAATCACATCCAGAGAGCTCCTGTCTCAGTTGTTGTGGAAACTTCTTAGTTTGGAATCTGTCCCCTCTCTGCTGGAACGGGAAGGAAGGGTTGGGCTCTGCCTGGCATTTCTTACAGGCAATTCACATGTTTTAAATGTCAGCTACAGTGAAGAAAAATTTTTGGCACTTAATTTGCGTATGTGTATGTGGTGACGGTGGGACGACAGATAAGGTAGTATATGTGGGGCTGAAAATATAGTTCTTGAGGTGATATAAAACACTTAACTGTTACCTCTCTCCCACCGATACTTTCTCTTTAGTGCCTCTGCATGGTGACAGGGGTCTTCGGGGTTCTTCAGGGGTAAATGGATGCTTCCAGAATACAGCATCTGGGCCAGGTGAATTTCAACTGACACTATAAATCCTTGAAACATCTTCCATGTTTGTTATGTTGACTTTCCTGCAGCAAGTGTCTCAGAGGCTAACTTACAGTTATTGTCAACATATTGACTGTCTAATGAATAGTGTTCTCTGGAGAGGTTGTTATTACTTCTTTGTGTCTACATTTACAAAACAAAAAATCATCCAACTTTTCAGAGAGCTTTAAGCATTTTTACCTCTTAGGTAGGTGTTTAAACAATCATCTGCTTTCCATCCCTTTAGCTTTCCTTTGATGTATGTTATCCATGTTGTGGTTTTATTTGATTCCATTTGTTTTTCCTATCTTTGATGATTTCAGATTAGCAAGCCATAATACTTGCCTGGAATAATGGTTTATTTAAAGTTTATGAAAAAAATAAATATAGTAGCAACACAGTAGAGGGACACATATGCATACTTATATTTTCTTTTCATATTTTCCAATATTGATTTTACTATGTGTGCTTAATTTGCATTTGTTTATATGTTCCAGAGAAGCTGATGCTATTCTGAAATATCTAAAGGAACAGTGTGGTGCTAAGAGATTAGGGGTCATCGGTTTTTGCTGGGGTGGTGTTGCTGTACATCACATGATGCTGACATACCCCAAATTAAGGGCTGGTGTATCTCTCTACGGTAGGTAAATTCAAGGATGTAATACAAGCAGGTACACATGCGTATGTGTATTGTATAGCTTAGGTACTTGATCTAGCATTATTTCTTCAAATTAGGTTTTCAGTTGATGATGACAGATATTTTGAGCAAAGTAGGAAGGATATTATGCAAGGAAGATGGTAGTGAGGAAATTTGTTCCTAGTTTCATAATGAATCGTAGGAGCTGCATCTTTACTTCAGGTTTAGACAGACATACATGTCCTTGGGTCCCCTTCCCAATTCAGTTCCCTTTTCCTGTTTACTACTGCTTTGCAACTGCATGCTGCAGAGCTAGGACTTCACCCACATACAGAAAGTGTTGTTTTTGATTTAGCTACTCTGTGTAGTTAGATTGTGGTTATTTTAGCATCAGTTGTCCTTTTATGCTCCGCTCAAGAAGCTGGGTTAGCTAAACTGCTCTTTGCTAGTGTTCCTAGAATGTAAATTTTGGACTACTTATTAAAGCCATGACTTTCCCCGTCAGTTCAGAGTAACTCTACGTTGTACACACAGAAAACATCTTTCAAGTCATATGAATTCAGATATTCAATCTGTAGCTCAAGAAACTAAAATAAAGCTTTAATCTAGAAGGGTGTTCTTCTAGAAGCCATGTTTACAGTAGCTTGTTAAAAAGCTCCTGACATAATGACATTTACGGGTACACGTTGCGTAAGACAGGAGAACTTTTCACTGCATAAACAGAGTGCTGAATCTGAATTTCAACTTAAAAATCAATTGAAGGTTTGTTTGTTTGTTTATTTTTAATGTTTTCTAGGTCTAATCAAGGATTCTGATGTGTCCAATCTGCTGAACCCTACATTTTTCATTTTTGCTGAAAAGATGACTTCATTCCCCTTCATCAAGTACGCTAATAACCTCTGTCTTCTTTCATTTCTGCATTTAATTTTTCCTCCTGAATTATAAGCCAAAACTCAGCCTTATTAAAAAAAAATCAACAAATAAGCAGAAGAATGGAGGCAGACATAGAAGGAATTACATAACTTAGAAAAAAGAATTAGAACTATATATATACATATATTTTTTTTTTCCTGAAGTCTCTTTCTTTTGTGAAGGTATTTCCAATAACCCAGGTAAAAAAGTTTTATAAAAATCCTCTTGCAGTTTTGGAGTATTCAGGGAGCAATCCTTTGCTGAATGTCTTTTTTTTTTTCTTTTTTTTTTCTTTATTTTTCTTTTTTTTTTTTCTATTGGTTCTGGGTAATTTAGACATGATCATTTTATCAGACCTCACAGTGAAGAAAATACATAAAAGTGTAAAGTTAGTGGAATAAATAAAGTCGAGGATATGATGAGGAACAGTAATTTAGAAGACCGTTTTTTCTTTTTAGCTGCATTTGATAATTTATTTTTAAGTTAGTGTAAAGCAAATGGAACAAGGTAAACCCATGAGCAATTACTTTCTATATAAAGGTGCACTTAAACTGCACAGAAAAACACCTGTACTGAGAATTATTAATTTTTTGTTGCACTTGCAACATAAGCTCTTCTCCCTTGTGTGCAAATATATGTGCCTAAATGCAATTTTTGATAAAAGGATCAATTTTTCTTGCTGCACACTCTACTCTAGCCAGTATGCTAGGGAGATCATACTTATGAAATTAAATATATGTTTAATATTAATCAATTTTCTAGTACTGTAATGAAGGAGATTTTTTTCTGTGATTCTTTGTCTCATCCAGCGTTCAAAAATTCTGTTCACTTTACAAATTTTCTTAGTCAAATTTGTGTGCTAAATAGAATGATGGACTTTAAAATGAAAACATACCCACACCCTAGAAGTAACATTATGAAATATAACACAAAGGATAGAATTAGGGCAGCTGAGGAAACATTCAGTCTGGGATTTACGAGCACTTGGTCATTCCACTTCCCAGCATTACTGGCAACTATTTTCTGTGAAACCTTAATGAGTGTCTGCACTGTGATAGTTAATAAGCCTTACGTGTAGATATCTCCACATATCCTGTGAAGTGAGGCCATCATGCAGGATGATGTGCTTGTTCCCATGCATACGTGTCCATAAAAGGATATCTTATATCAGCTGCACAAGTCCAGGTTTATAACTGGAGAACTGGTCTGCAGGAATTTCCACTTGGATTTTTCACATTTGCACGCGTAGTCTGAAGTATAGAAAGAAAGATTTGTTAGGTAAACTGTCATGCTCATGACTGATTAGCCATAAAACAAAACACATTTTAAAAGTCTTAGTGAGGTAAAAGAGCACATGGTTTTCAAAGCGCTACTTGAAGTCGTCAGTGACAGAGAAATAGGTGGGAATAAAGAAGATGGAGGCAGACTTTTTTCATTGGTATTCAGTGAAAGGAGTAGAGGCAACAGGGACAAAGTGCAAAACAGGAAATTCCACTTAAACATAAGAAAAAAAGAATTCCTCTGAAGGTGCTTTAATATTTGAATCCGAGAGAGGCTGTGAAGTTTTCATTCTTGGAAGTATTAAAAACCTAGCTGGACAAGGCCCTGAGCTGTAGTTGACAGTAAGGGTCGGACTACATATTCCCTAGAGGTCCCTCAAAAATTTGGTGTTTATATAACATTTGGAAGTGACATTGATGTGACACAAGTTCCTAAAACTTGAAAAAAGGGATATCTTGCCCTCATTTATGTCATTCTAAACAATACATACAAATGTTTTTCAAGCTTTTCAGACACATACACTAATAAACCATGTATGATAAGCCAAATTGCATCCATTGGTGTCTGACTGAGGCTTGTTACTCAGTTTTAGTTTATTTAGTATTTTCATATGTTGTGTATGTAGGAAGTACTTTTATTGTATCTATATCTTTGCAGGTTGTTGTACCTATCTTTATATTCTAACAGGTTTTCTAGACCCTTATTGCAACTGTATTTTTTCTTTATATAATTTTACTTTTTGTTTTGCCCATAGGGAGCTTGGTTATTAGTGTCTAGCCTGCGTGATAAATCAGGGCGTTGAATGATGAATAAACTAAGGACTGGCAGCATGGAATATATCTATATTAATGTAACTGTGACTATGCTCTATATTACAGGTCACCCTACTGGAGCAGAAGTTAAAGCAAAATTCTCAAGCTGATTATCAGGTTAAAATTTATCCTGGACAAACTCATGGTTTTGTATATCACAGAAGAGAAGATATCAATCCTAAGGATAAGCCTTATATTGAGGAAGAAAGAAAGGATATGATCAACTGGCTGAATAAATATATTTAATAGAAAAGCAAACAATTAATTTATAACATAATCATGTAACATACTGTGGAGATTTTTGATAGCACATTTTAGAAAATTAGGAGGGAGAGCTTGTTGAAATTAAAAAAAAAGCAAACAATATTTATATATATATATATTTTTTGTCAGTAGATTTTAACTCATAAGTTCATGCTGTATTCTTTTGAGGCGGTTTCAGATGTCACTTAGCAGTGTCATGTCTTAATATGCTGTGAAATGGTTTACAATTCCTTGGGTTTTAGCTTAATACTTGAAATAATTTATACTAATGGTGGAATAATGTTTGCATATTATGGCCACTGTTCATCTAAATACCATACAAATCACAGGCCCAAAATTTAGGGACACAAATGGATTGTCTGATGGAACTACTTCTGAGACACTAGGCTTCTTTGACTGGTACCCTGGTGGCAGGTATTTATTTAACAAGTGACTTTATTGTGCATGTCTTTTTTCAAAATTTGGAGTCTGAGGTTATTCAGATGGAGTACTGCTTTCTCACATTACCTTTGGTCCTGTGATACTCTATAGATAATTTCCTAATCAGCTTCAGAAATCAAAAGTATAATACAAACGGCAAACAGGGCATTATTGTGTGGTTTAGAAACCATGGTTACGGCTTGAAGAAGAAATATTAAATGTTTTTGCGCAATGTATCTTGTTACGTAATTTTTCCATTGATGATACAGTAAAAATCTCTGTGTTGCATCAGCTCAAGATTGCATCTACCTCAGCACCCAGCCTTCATTGGTGGCCAGCAGTGGCTGCTTAGGGAATTCTCCTCTCATTCCACATCCTGGCAGGCAGCAGTTTAGGGTCTTTCTGTGCTGGATGTTCCTGATGGGGCATTGTGTTGAATAGCCACTGATGGACCCATCTTCTGTGAATTTGCCAGGAGAACTCTAATTCTGGTCTGTGACTGCTGCTGAAGTGTTGCTTTTGATAAGATACCATCTGTACCTAATGTATTAATCTACCTGTTGCCTGGGTGATACAGCTCTTATAACACATACTTCTTCTTTTTTTTTTTTCCAGGAGAAGAATGTAGAGATCTGGAAGTCTAGTGTGTCTTAATTACCTCAGTGTAAAACCTAGGCAACCCTAAATTCAGTGGAGTTCCCTTAGCATTAGAAAGTAAGCTGTTGTGTAAGAGGATGATCAGGTCATATATTTAGAGAATGGCTGTCATTCATAAATATTTAAATGGCATGCGTACTCTAAAACTAATATTGTGACTAAGCAAAAGGAAATAAAAAACAACTGAGATGCTGCATTTGTTAGAAGTTGAAAGGATAAATGCAAGTTACTACAAGTGCAGTCAAGTCTTCACAATAAAACTGCAACTCACCGTGTAAGATCTGGCATTTGGAGTTTATAGTACAAAGTGCAAGCAATTGCACATACGGAGATTGTGAATGTTTTGAATTAAATTTTGACTTCTAATTAAAAGTTATAAGGGGAAAATCTGAATGGATTATCAAGGAACACAGAACCAACAAGAAATCAAAATAAAACCCGTTTAATTTATAAAGTTTAATGTTAATATTAAGGTCATGGAAAATAGTCTTACGTATAAAGGAAAGTTTCCACAGGCACAGTACAGTCACTCAAGGAAGTGAGCGTGGGGCGAAGCAATCCTGGTGAAGAGAAGTTTCTGGAAGAATTGCTGTAGTGTCTCTTTTCTATGAATGATTTCAACTGCCGGTTTTCGTCATTTATTTTACTACTGATCTTTGAAGTTGTGGAGAATCTAACCCTATGTGCTATAATTTTTGTAATTTGTAATTTATGTAGTTTGTAATATACAAAAAAAAAAAGCCCCTCCTCTAATAAAAAAAAGACTACCAAAAGAATTGGGTTTTGAACCTTATGACTTCACTCTGGGATTCTTTGGTAGGCTTTTTTAATTCATTTGACTTCAATTTAGGAATTGTAAACAAATCATAGTGATAAAATTATTTAGAATATGGACAAACAGCTTATACGTGAGGACTAAATTGCAAAACGGGTCACTTTGTCAACACGGGACAAAAGTGCATTTAGTGCTATTTTTCAGATGTGCCTCTGAAGAAACAGTGAACTTTCACTGCTATTTTTACATAAAGCTCTCTAAAGAATAAACCCGATTATGCAACAAAAAGAAGATCAGAAAGCCAAATGGGAGGGATACAAGGATCAGGCAGTCACTTTAATTCAAAAGGGAAAAAATATATAACATGTCCTGATAGGATAAAAATGTATCAGCATTTAAAACATTTATTATAATTATATGTAGAGCAATCTACACAACTGTTACTTTTTCAGATTTTATTTGTTCTCATGCTGAAAGAGAAAATATTTTTCCTATGCTATGCTCTGTCTTGTATAGGGCTTTGAAACGATGTCTCTGTGTCACTACCTCACCCTGCTGATGACTTCAGATTTCTCTATTACCAATGTATAGGTAGTCTAAGGAAATAAAAATGCCAGCATAATGTTTGAAAGTGATACTACCCCAACCTTTGAAAACAAAGGAACACCCTTAAAAAAAAAAAAAAAAGATTAAATGAATTGCTCAGCTAAGTAAACATGTTTCGTAAGTTACGAAGAACTCCCAATATTAATACCATTTTGTATAAGCTACAGGGAACATTTTTTATTCAGATACAGCATGACTTGTCACAGTAGCACACCCTGCTTATACTTACAAGAAAATTAAAGGCTTAAAAAAAAAGTGAAATTCTAGCTTTGTGACTCTGTGATATGTACAGATAAAGGCAGTAAATTACGCAACTCTTATTTGAAGAAACTTGATCCTTGCACTCACCCCTTCCATTTTATGAGTTAGCACTTTCTTCGTGATCCCATTCAGTGCTCGCTGTCCTCGCTGCACACTTGTGGCTTGGCTCTGCTGTCTCACACATTGGCTGTGCTACAGGTATGTGTGGTTTTTTGTTCGTTTGTTTTTGGTTTTGGTTTTAACTTTCACAGCTTTTCCTCACAAGAAACATACAGCAAGTGCCTGCTGAGGCTGAACTCGGTGTTGCACATTATCTGCGTGCCTTTCTGAAGAGTTCATGTTCATTTAAATGGTACCAGAGTGCTACTTTCTTCCCAAATTATTCCAGGTGGCAGTTCGGAAATCTGTTGGTTTCCTTCTCAAGATGGGGAAGACATCTCAAGAGGAGACTCAGGAGAACCTCTTGAAAGTGAAAGAGCCACAGAGCACATCTTCATATTCTTCTAGTTGTAGGTTCAGGTTGCTGAAAGCTAAAGTTATTGTTTGGCCTTCAAATACGCAAGTGCTTGCAGGTGGAGATGGTAGAGCAGAAAGAGTGCAGTAATGGATGTGGGCTTACAGCTCCTCCTAGAACAATATCTTTTCTATATAAGGGAGGGGGAGATAAAGCTTTAAGAAATAGTTCAGTAGAATTTCAGAAATTGGAAATATAACTTGCATATAGTGCATACTACAGCAAATGTAGAAACAGTGGTACACTTTGATTACATTACAAAGCCTGTAAGTCTATATGGCTGATACACCATATGAGCCTCCACATTGCCTCATAGGCTTGAGTTTGGTGCTTGCTTCCTGAGCTGCTATATCCGTGTCTCTAAATATTCAATATTTTAGATTTTACTTTAAATTTTACCAGACAGCTTAATACAAAATATTTGCAATTAAATCCTTTAAGCATATGCTGACCTGTGGGGCATAGCATTTGTGCTTCTGGGGTCTTAAAACATGTTTCTTTAATATTCAATTGATCTACTTGTTATATATTCTGATTTTAGTCTAATAAAAAAAAAATTTTGAAGGAAAAGCAGTTATCAACTCTTTTTGACTATACATTTAAACTGCATTTTGGCTTAAATTCTGTCTATTAATTCATTTTTCCCTGTAGACTTATTTTAAATTAGGAGTCCTTTATATGAGACTACAGCATATGAAAAAAACATAGGTGGGTGTGGCTTATTAAAAAAAAGAAAAAAGTTGAGGATTTGTATATATGTGTGCCTAAAGTTAATACAGCTTTCAAATAAGATACAGCTTGTTTTGAAATTTTCATCTGTGAAAACCTAACCTTGTAAATCTGGAACATCTTGGTCCCTGGAAATCTGTGCAAATCTCCTGGCTGTAAGGTTGTTTGTTGGTTGGTTCTCCTGCAGCTGTCCCTTTAGTGCTGCAACTATTGAAGTCATGCCAGTTCAGGGACCGTTTAGTACCTGTTTTTCCCGTTTCTCTCTGTGAGCACAATTGGTGCAGTCAATATTGAACATCCCTGCTTCTGTACTAGGCAGAGTTTTCTTAGACAGTGCTCACAGGCCTTTGCAGTTTGTCTGGAGAAAGTTTAGGCGAAGCTTTACCTAAATTCTCCCCACATTCTTGAATAACTTGGAGATGCCCTATGCATATTCAGGTAAGTTATTTGAGTCTTTTTGCAGTAATATGAAGTCAGTCCACCCAGTTGGTTAATCTAAGGTCAGTGGCATAAAATCATTAACTTGAGAGTGTAAGGATCTACACCAACCTGTATTAGTCTCTGTTGGTGGTTTTTGACCTTTGTGAATAACTTGTTTATTTTCACCTAAGCAATCGTTTGTAATAATTTAACCGTACCCTACTGTTACCTTGTTCATAAAACATTTGGCTTAACTCATGGATTTTTCCTTGCATTCATTTTTCTTGTTTTTCTATCTTGGAGTTTGAATGTATTTTTTTTTTTTTAATATTAAGAATTTTATACTCTGGCTTCCACTGATCAGTACATTTTTCTGACAACTTCTTTAAGCATCCTCCTTCAAAATCTGCCATATCTGAGGCTAATGCTGGTTTAGAAAAAGGATTTCTTGACACTGAAAATGTCTGCTATAGGAAATTTAATCCTCAAGGAAAATGCCACAATTAATCAAGGTGTAATTATGTCTTCCTACACAAGTGTGTTTTTTTTTTGCTTGATTATTATTATTATTATTATTATTATTATTATTATTATTATTATTTCCAAAATGCAAAGTCCTGTATTAAGCCTTTACAGTCTATAACAAAGAATGCATTCCTGGCAGGGACATATACATGATGAAAAGAGCTGGCTTCATCACTATTTAATTAATTTATGATGGTTGCATGGCTGGTTGTTCTTTACTTTTCCTGTATTATTGTAGGGCACACAAGCCCTAGTTATGTGCCAGGTCCCCGCAGAAGAGTTTATAAGATAAGCAACTTTATAAGATAAGATAAGAGTTTATAAGACAACCAACAAGGTTGTTATAAAAAATGTCCCAATGTGCTGATTGACTGATGTTGCATTTTTGATCTATCAATGATCGGTAAGTGTACTGATTCAAAAATTCAACAGTCTATGATACCTCTGTGTTTCGATCTTTTCCAGTGTGGTGTGCTGTGATATTCACACCTGAATGTTTTCTGTTCTTCCCAGGGCGATATCACACATGGCTAACGAATTGAGGCCCTGCCCGTGTGACATTGGAGACAGGTTTGACTACGGCGGCCGTGGGCAGGAAGTACAAATTGAGCACATCAGGGCTTATGTTTCCAAACCCTCTGCCAGCACAGACAAAGCTGTGATCGTGATTCATGATATATTTGGATGGCAACTCCCAAACACGAGATACATGGCTGATATGCTAACAGCCAATGGATACATGTAAGAAATCCTACTCTTTTGCAAATGTCTTCCGTTTCCTTTTTTTTTTTTTTTTGTAAACCATACAAACATGAACAATTTCATAGGCTTCATTTACAGGCTTCTATAAAGAGTTTCCTGTTGTTAAAGCATCATTGTCGAGCAGTCCCACCATAACGAGGTAGTAGACAAGTAAAGAAGGCAAGGGGGAAATGGAGAAAGTCTTATTCTGCATCTTTAGTTGGGTTTCTGTAATGGCTCTGTGAGCATGAAACAGCTGCATCCTCCTCCCTTACATAGCACGTTCGCAAGTTCACTGCTATGGCAAAAATTCCAGGCAAGCTGAAAGTAATTCTGTGGAAGTGAACCGTACCAGCTTGTGCCAGAGAAAGAAATAAGGTCTCAGATATGTGAAAGGAGTATTGTATATCCACTTCCCTGTATTACTGGGCTAGCATTCCTTCTTGCCCAAATGTATGGACTGTGTAAATTGTAGGTTTTCTTTTATTTCTAATTTGGTAGGAAACCACTAAGGTTTTTCAATTGCAATTAAAAAAAAAAAAAGACAGATTAATTAATGAATTTTAAAAAGGAAAAAATATCTGGAAGTTAGCTAACTGTATTTATCAGACACGGAAAAATAATGAGGTTGCATGTAAAATGCTTTGAAGGAGATTAAATTCTATGTGTACTCAACAAAATGAATTTTTTGTAATACACACAGACTTCCCTTCAATCCTTTCTCACTGTTATTTCTTGGGCATAAAATGTTTTTATTTTTCTTACAGAGCCATCTGCCCGGATTTTTTTGTGGGACAAGAAGGGTGGAAACCTTCAAATGACTGGGCTTCTTTCGATGATTGGCTGAAAACTCGACAGGCCAGCAAAATAGACAAGTACAACTGTTGTTCATGGTCCAGCTTGTGGATGTGCTTCTTTAGTAGGAATTTTTGCGTCAGTAAAGATGCAGGATTAGGTCCTAAATTATTAATGGATCAAATACAGATGGATGTCCAGAAACAAAAAATTTGTGCAGTTCAAGTGTTAAGCTTGAAGGTTATGTGAGGAATGATTTTTGGAGAAGATTTTGAACAAGAGTAAAAGTGACCACTATTTTCCTGTGCAGAGAGTAAAAGGGGGATCAATGACTCAAAAGAAAAGAACCAACAAAGGCTAGGGGATACAGCAGGCTTATTCCATTTCGGTTTGATTCAGTTCCTGTGGGCAGGCACATCTTCTATGAGTTTCTGTTAAGGTGCAAACACAGTCACCAAATGTGATTTAACTGGGGAACATTTGTTCTGCTCCCCATCAGATCCCAGCAACTTTAAACAATACTACTTTGCCATTTTTCTAGCTATATTTTTAACCATTTTTATCTGACCTGGCTTAATTATGTAATACTGCTGTTGATTTTGAATCAACAGTTTTAAACTTGCTGCCACAATTCCATGAAGTATTTGTGTCCCCTGGGAACACTTTACCTCTAGTCACATTTGTGATAATGGGATGTTGTGATAATGGGATGTTCTTGAGTGGATGTGCCTCTTTTAAACTTTTTTTTTTTTTTGTTAGCCTATAGGACAAATATTGCCACTTGTGACATTAATTTTGTTGCTGTTTATAAAATCACTTAAGGTTCTAACTACGGTGATGTGGGAAGAGTGACTTTACATGTTTTTTTCTGTCTTCTCACCTGCAGTTTGCCCTATAATTTAGAAATGAATAATTGTAAGCGAGTGTTGTGGGTTGTGGGTTGACCCCAGCCAGCAGCCAAGCACACACACAGCCACTCTCTCACTCCCTGCAAGCAGGACAGGCGGAGAATATGAGCAACAAAAGGGAGAAAACTTGTGGGTTGAGATAGAGACAGTTTAATAAGTGAAGGAAAGAGAAAAAACACAAATGATACAAAAGCTCACTACCTTCCACAAGCAGACCAATGCCCAGTCAGCCTCTGAGCCACAGCCACTGTAGAATCAGGCTCCAGCTTTAATTCACTTTTATTTACCTTTTTTAGAGAAGTTGATGTTGTCCTGAAGTATCTAAAGGAGCAATGTGGCGCGAAGGAGATTGGTGCCATTGGGTTCTGCTGGGGTGGAGCAGCAGTACAACATCTGATGCTGAAAAATCCTCATTTAAAGACGGGGGTGTCCCTCTATGGTAAGTGTCAAAGGTCTGTTATGTTGTGAGAGAACATGATCAGAGCAGGAGCTATTCTGGAGGAGCATTACTGTAACGAATCTTAACGTGACATCTTATGGGAGAAGGTGATATGATTTCAAAAAATCTTTGCACAATTTGTCTTTATGCACCCACATTCTTGCACAGAAACAATCCTGAACAGCAGGATTCGAGTGGCACGGCCAGGATTGCTTCTGTGCACCACAGAGTACAAGGAACACTAAGGGCCTCACCATGTCTCAGATTCCTCTTGGCTGGTGACAACAAAATAGTTTCTGTACATATCTTTCATACCTGTTAGGATCCAGCAGCTACTGTGAGGTGGGTCTTTGCCTCAGGATCTTGCCTACCTCCGTTTCCATAAGTCTTCAGGCAGGATGCTGCCCACTGTCTGCTTTTCAATATTTGGAAAATCTGTTTGAAATACGTGTCTGTACTCTATTCTGCTGTTGGGCTCACAGGAAAAGAATAGTGATATTCTGCAATGTTTTGCTATCCTTCTGCCAGAGTACAGGGACCTTCACTGATGAGTCAGCTGTGCTGGGGTCTACACGGGCAGCAGGCCACCAGGTCATGGCATTCACTGTGATTGTATGTCTTTAATAGTGGTTTAACCACTTTAACTAACATGAATCATTTCATATGCCTCTGCTTTTTCCATAGGAGTGATCAGGTTCTTTGACAACGGATCCAATTTGCTTCACCCCACCTTCTTCATTTTTGCTGAAAATGATGATTTCATCCCACTAGAGCAAGTGAGTTTCCCATCAGAGATATTTATCTTTGTATGCTTTCCATCCTTGTTTTGTAATCTGGTATTTACTTAGGAGAAACTAGAAAATGAATTTCACTTTTCTTCCTCTTTACTGTAGTTCTATGTAAATTTGTGTTGTTTATCCCCAAAGTTTTACAGTGACACTAAAAAATGTTTTCTGTTTCTGTTGCAAAATACAGTTGTTCTATATGTGGGAGTTGCTAGGAGGAGAGAGGCAAGAGGGAAAAAAAACGTTAATTTGAGATCTGTAAAGATGATATGTTCTGTGTTACAGGTCACCGATCTGGAGCAGAAGCTTAAACAAAACTGTAAAGTTGATTATGAAGTTAAAATTTACCCTGGACAGACTCATGGTTTTGTACACCGTAAAAAAGAAAATATCAATCCTCAGGATAAACCTTATATTGAGGAAGGAAGAAAGGATATGATCAACTGGCTGAATAAATACATGTAGAAGACATAAAATGTCCATAAAGTAAATGAATTTTTTTAGGAAATCAGAAAATAATAAAGATTATATTGATTAAAATGTTCTTAAAACCAAAATATTTTGTAAAACCCTTTTGCAATAACACTACTTACATACACTTGTTTTCTAAGGAGATACATAAACCTTTTCAATCACTGAAAGCCTTAACTGTAAAAAAGATTTTTAAATTTGCACTCCCAGGCCCTGCAACTGGGCTGGGTTCATGTCGTTCCCCTGTGATGGACGGGCAGAGGGAAGGGCTGGACAGGCATTTCTGTGCTTTCTGACAGTCCTGACATGGTCCTGGACTCAGCACATATAGAACCACTGAATTATTTGGGTTGGAAAGGGCCTTAAAGATCACCCAGTGCCAACCCCCTGCCATGGGCAGGGACACCTCCCACCAGACCAGGTTGCCCAAAGCCCCATCCAGCCTGGCCTTGAGCACCTCCAGGGATGGGGCATCCACAGCTTCTCTGGGCAGCCTGTTCCAGTGCCTCACCACCCTCTGAGTGAAGAATTTCTTCCTTATATCTAATCTAAATCTCCTTTCTTTTAGTTTAAAGCCATTCCTCCTTGTCCTGTCACTACACTCCCTGACACAGAGTCCCTCCCCAGCTTTCCTGTAGGCCCCCTTTAGGCACTGGCAGGCCGCTGTAAGATCTCCCTGAAGCCTTCCCTTCTTCATGCCGAACAACCCCAACTCCCTCAGCCTGTCTTCAAAAGAGAGGTGCTCCAGCCCTTTGATCATCTTTGTGGCCCTCCTCTGGACTTGCCCTAATATATCCGTGTCCTTTCTCCTGCCCACGTACAGGAGAAACTGGTGCATGGGAGAGACTTGCAGACACCTTCGCACACTGGCACAGCCACATCCCATGCACGTGCCTATGTAGCTCTGCTGCGATGCGAGGGTAGCAATGTGTAAACCTTCCCAGAAGGCGGCAACTCGGGTATGTGGTTCAGAAAGCCTGTGAAGTGTGAATTTAGTTCCCAGATATGGATTCCTGCCCAATTTGCTGGGGTTACTATGAGAACAGACAGGGATGATGAAATCAAACACCCTACAACTATTGCCTCACATGGATTTTATATAAAAGGATCTTGATGTCTGTCCTTAATGCTCACCACTTCGCTTCATGGGAGACAATCAGTAATATCTTGGCTGGCAAACCATTCCAGATTGGACAGATTGGAGTTATGTTTCTTTTAATTTATTTATTTTTTAAATGTGAACAGACAGATGTCTCTGGGAACTGAGCTAAGCTTTTCTAAATTTCTTCTGAGACAAGGGAATAGCGAAGCTGTGAATAGTATTGTGAGTAGTATTTTGTCAAAATTAATCATCCTTGGAGAATTCAGAGTGGCTTGCTATAGGGCAGGTGTTGCATTTCATCATTTATTCATATTTGCCATCACTGGGACCGTCGAAATATGGGACCTGACGTAGAAAATTCAGAATTTTGCCAGTGTTAACATTTTCTTTACTAAAAATCACACACATGCTAACAAAACTGGCACCTGAGAATGTTATTTGTGTCTAGAAAGCACTGACATATAAGTTACAGAAATCCTTCTGCCAGCAAGGTATTTTTACAGGCCTATCCAATTCAAACAGTCTGTGCCTTTCCAATTGAATCATTTTCAGGAGGGATTCCCTGTTGACACTGTGTATTATGTGGAAGAAGAAATGTTAATCTGCTGTAATTTTTTTTCAGCAAAACACCTCATATGCATTTCTACCTTCTGAGACTGCAGCATGTGATGAGAAATTTGAATAGCAATGCTGCCAGCTCCTGCTTTCCTTGGGAGAGGGCAACCCAGGAACCTCAGAAGCTTTTTGCTTTCTGTAAATAATATGGTAGGCAAAGTTGTTTGTTAACAGCCTTGAATAAACAATATTACAGGAAAACTTGCCAAACCCTTCCTTGTGGGGAACCTGCAGTTGCTGTTTTTCAACTTTGCGTTACAAGAAGAGAGAACCTAGAAGAATCCTACTCCCACCTTTTCTAGACTGAGAGGGATTTTGGACACTGAGAAAGTGTTAAACTAAGGAAGGAAACTGTACGGACTAAAGTGAAAGAGATCTTCTGGTGGAAAACCACGGGGATTGGGAAAAGATAGGAAAACAGAGCAAGGTGGATGGAGATCAGCATCCTGAAGAACAAGAGCACTTATCCTGTACACTGCTGATCATCTCCTGTTCTCCAGAAGGCTGAGGTCCTTTAAGTTAAAGAAAATATTAAAACACAACTTGAATCTGATTCACTGGATCTTTTGTCTTCTTGGAAGTTGAATTTGCTGTCTGACACAAATATTTTGATAGCATCCGATATTTTTAATTAATTTCATGTTACCCAGACTTCTAGTTCTTCATTTGCTTCTGCTTCTACATACTGAGTGGTAAGTCTTGTATGGGTTTTCAGTATAATCTTTATGGCAACAATTTTTAATCAGCTTGATGACTCTTCAACCCTACTATATTTTCTGCATTCCTCTCTATTAAGCTAGCCATTACTGTTTCTTTTTGCTCTAGTGCCTAAAATGGATAGTCAGTATTTTATCTTAACCACTATTCTCAGCTTTTTTGGCTTCCAGGTTCTAAACAGCTGTGGGCTTTCAGTGTGCAGGTTGAACTCAGATAGGACAAAGAAATGCACTCCCCCAACACATGCACACACACAGCAGTGCCAAAATTCCCATAAAATAATGTGCACTTACTTAGTATAAAAAATACATCTTCTGGCCTTCTGGCTCTCCTTCCCCAGGCTGTATTTGCATTACTCAGCAGCAACATCTGGCTCTAGGGAACTCTGCTGCTGGGTCTCTGAGGGTTTTTTTGGCTTTGCTTTCTTCAGAGTAGGCCCTAGGGAAGAAGCTAAGTGATTGCTGTGCTGGATTAGAGATGTTTCAGGGCTAAGAGGAGCGGCCAGAAGTTGAACGTGATGGAACATGGGGAATTGATGGAAGAAGTGGCAGAGGTGACCACACCAGTAGACTTAGCTCCAGCCCACCTGAGGACCTCATTGTAATTCATTTTGGCCGCATCCACAGGCATACTAAACTTCTTATTTAGGACTGTAGTTGCCTATCTAGCATAGCTCTTAATCAAACCGTACTTTGCTCCTTTAACTATTGACTTTTCAGTGTGTGTCACTGCAGGCAGTGAGTAGTAGCTTAGCCTCTAGAAATCTGTAGCGAGGAGACCATTTTTCAGGGAAGTATGCTTGTCACAGAGACACAAAACAATCTGGCTTAATTTCATTTAAGGTAAGAAAAAATAAAGGTAGAGTACTTTGTTGAAGAGCTACCTGAGAAGAGTGATGGGAGTCTGGTGCCTGTCTCCTCTTTATGCCCCTAGAAATCTCCCTCGGCACGCTTTGCTTATTTGCCTGTTTCTGGTCTTTGGCACTGAAGTATATCAAAGCCCAGCAAATACTAGAGCACGTAACTTCAGAAAGCAGGGAGTGGAATGGGCTAATAAAGCTCCAAAACAAAGTTCTCCTTTCAGACCACAGAGCAGATGGTGACACCTGTGGCAATACGTTTCCTTTCCTTCCTGCCACAGCTAGATTGAGAGCTGATGAGGAAATTTTGCATCTGGGCTGGTAGTTTGCCATGAACTTCAGCAAAGCTATGATAATGTTATTTGTTAAGGGGATTGGAAATTATCCCAGCTGCACTATTAACCTTTCTTCTTTCTTTCTTTCTTTTTCCTTCTTTCTTTCTTTCTTTCTTTCTTTCTTTCTTTCTTTCTTTCTTTCTTTCTTTCTTTCTTTCTTTCTTTCTTTCTTTCTTTCTTTCTTTTTCTTTCTTTCTTTCTTTCTTTCTTTCTTTCTTTCTTTCTTTCTTTCTTTCTTTCTTTCTTTCTTTCTTTCTTTCTTTCTTTCTTTCTTTCTTTCTTTCTTTCTTTCTTTCTTTCTTTCTTTCTTTCTTTCTTTCTTTCTTTCTTTCTTTCTTTCTTTCTTTCTTTCTTTCTTTCTTTCTTTCTTTCTTTCTTTCTTTCTTTCTTTTTTCTTTCCTTCCTTCCTTCCTTCCTTCCTTCCTTCCTTCCTTCCTTCCTTCCTTCCTTCCTTTCTTTCTCTGTCTTTCTCTCTTTCTCTCTCTCTTCTTCGCTCTCTTCTTTCTCTCTTTCTCTCTCCTTCCTTCCTTCCTTCCTTCCTTCCTTCCTTCCTTCCTTCCTTCCTTCCTTCCTTCCTTCCTTCCTTCCTTCCTTCCTTCCTTCCTTCCTTCCTTCCTTCCTTCCTTCCTTCCTTCCTTCCTTCCTTCCTTCCTTCCTTCCTTCCCCAGGCGTTGAGCTTGCAAACTGTTGAAGATTTCTTTAAGGTTCATTCTTTTTTTCCAGAATCTTTTGAAAAATTAGAAAATTGCCAAAATACCTCAGCTGGGTGACTGCTTACCACAAGTAAGAAAACAATTGCTTTCACTAAAATAAAATAAAATAAAATAAAATAAAATAAAATAAAATAAAATAAAATAAAATAAAATAAAAGAGGTGGGACTAAACATTATAGCTTCTTCTGACTTTTGAGGAAGGAAATGGGAAAGAGATGCAAGGGGAAAGAGATGCAGGGGGAATGGGAATGGGTAGTTCATATGTTGTTTATATTTGCAAACACTGTACTTTGCAGTGCTCAATGATGCTGCTTTAGAGAGTAGTGAGTGGTTACAGATCAGTCACTGTCGCTGTCTGTGATGGTAGCTGTGTGCAGCACCCAGAAGCCCAGGGTGGGTTAGCAGTTCCTGCTGGTTTCAGCAGAACGAGTGCTTGCTGTTGCCCTAGGTTGTTTCTGTTTTGCTCACCCAGCGGGCTCAGCTCTGCCTTCACTCAGATTTTTTCTTCCTGAGAGACACAGATAACCTGGGTTGAAATTAAAGGAATGGACTCACACTCACTCATTTCTTTTACACACTACAGGTGAAATCCCCACAGAGCAGGGTTAGGCAGAGCTCACTTCTTATCCAGCTGTATTCCTGTACAAAGATCTTCTCTGTAAGTCAGGATACTTTAAGAGCCCGAGTCTGGTTTTGCACCCTTGTGGCGAGCAAATGCAGAAATCACTGCCAAGAGGACACAGGGGCTTCATGAGGCTTGAGACGGACATGCTGTGGGCTCAGCAGCTCTACCTGGCTCCGGGCATCTTCAGCTACTGACAGGGGCAGGCCGTGGAGAAAAAAAGCTGAGGGGCAGCAAAAAAGAGCTGCAGCATGGGAAACCGAGTGGTTATAAGGGAATTGATTTTCACTTTGAGAGCAGCCAGCACTGGAACAGGTGCCCATGGAGGTGGTGGGGATGTCCAAAGCTCACCCAAATGAGGCCCTGAGGAAGTAGTAACTTTAGTGGTGCTCTGAGTGAGGGCTTGGGTCCAGCTTTTTATTCTGTGATTCTACAAATTGCGGGGAGAATTCAGCATCTAGGAGGTGAGATGAAAGCTTTTCTATGGTGGTTTCTGTACTTTATAGGTTGTATCTGCTTGTGTCTGTGGCACAAAAATCTAGGATGTTAAAATTAAAGGGGTCAAGGTCATCTGAGGGTACTTAAAAGGACTCAATAAATATTTCTCCTCAATAATTGAAAAGCTATCAAGGAGAAAATAACTGTTACTGGGGTTCCTAGCATGTAAAGTGTAAGGTGTAAGGTGCAGAGCACTGGTGTAAGGACCAGTGCAAGGTGGACCTTCTGGTCCCATTTTTGGCTGTGCCACTGCTCTGCTGTGTGACTCAGGAAAAGGTCTGTTCTCTTTGTCTGTTACTGGCTTTTCTCGCCATCACAAAATACTTGGAGGTCTCATCAGGACCTGCTAAAGAACTAAAGATTATACTGAACCTAACTATGGGAAAATGGGACGATTTCATTGTTACCCTGTATATTTTCAGATATGATAAATAGATTTATGATAAATGGTAGAATAGGGGCACGATATAGATTTATAGAGGAATATA
Source organism: Anser cygnoides (assembly GCF_040182565.1). Lineage (NCBI taxonomy): Eukaryota > Metazoa > Chordata > Aves > Anseriformes > Anatidae > Anser > Anser cygnoides. The sequence continues at coordinate 87,337,984 of NC_089874.1, forward strand.
GTAAATGGTAGAATAAACATAAAACATGATAGGGGCACCCTCTGAGCTAATGCAGCTATAAATTCACATCATTAAAATCAATTGAGGCCAGAAGATTGAAAGTAATGATGCCCTGCAGCAATGTTATTTCTTGCTCCTCGTTCCAGCCCACGCGCGCTGGTGTTGCTTTGCTACGTAACATTGAGGCAGAGAGCAACATGTTGTGTTTGGCTTTGTCGAGGTTGTTGCAAGCAGCCACGAACTTGTTCCCTTTGTAGCCTGAGCCAGGCTAAAGCTGTGCAGCCTTGTTAGCAGGGAGCTTTGCTTAGAAGGTTATGTCAGCTCAAAACCATTATTTGTAGCCAAAGAGCTTCCAGGTAGGACTGGGCTTGTACTACTGGGGCTGGCAACATGGCTAGAGCTGACTTAATCCTGTTTCTTGCCTCTACAAAATACTGCTGAGGCCCATCCCTAGTTATCTGTCTGTATAATATCTCACTCTCTCATTTTTCTACTTTTGCAGACTAAATATCTGCAAGCAGCTACCTGTGGCAGGTGGCTACAGGTGGAGCAGCAGAGGCCAGAGCATAAGCAGAGATGGCACAGCTTCAGGCTCTTTCTGGTAGGACAGGGAAGAAGAAGGCATGAGGACTCTGATGAATCTGGAACAGGCAATGAGAGAGGAACTGCCAGGTGGGACAAAGGGAGTACATGGCTGCCCAGGAAGGGATTCAGGCACTGAAGAGAGCAGAGTGGTGTTGGCTGCTGAAAATCAGGGTTATGCAAAAATGAGAGGGTTCATGCCTCTCAGATAGAAGGAAGGAGAAAGATAGGAGCACAGGAGGTAGAAGAGGAACATGTTATGATGTTTTGAAAAAAAAGACAAGGAGCTGGAAAATAATTCAAAGGAGAAGGAAATAAAACATGAAAGAATAAAGTGGAACACATTTTAAATGTTAATTTCTCTCTCCCAAGCAAGATGAGTAATGGTAGATTTGAAGGAGGGAATAGACATGGGAGAGAAAGGAGAAGAAAGATCTACTGTATCATGTTATACTGCTAGGAGGAAGGCAGGGAGAGTCCGGCAGAGACCCCTGCAGGCTGGTGGGGTGGGGACGAGACCTTCCCATATCTTGTTTTCCAGCTGGCTCACTGTAAACTGGTGACTGCTATTCCCATGATATCTTTGATATAATGTCTGAAGTACTGACGATGAGAAGCTCAATTCACCACTCGAAAGAGGGATTAGGACTTGCATCACCATTCCAGCTTGTCACTCACCAAGTAATTAAAATCTTCTTTGAATGTAGAATTTACTGACCCCACGGGAGAGCCTCAGGCTAAGGAAATGGTGCTTTGAACATGAGATCACTGAAAGAAAATAATGCATTAGCTAGAGAGCTTTCAGCTTTCCAAGCTGTGGCAGAAAGCCACTAGGCAACGTTGCACAGAGGCACCTAATTAGTGCTCCAGCCAGATCATCACAAATACCCTAGCTGTTTCTTCTTCTGAAGAAATAGTGAAGTATAGTGCAGAGGCTCCAAGAAATTAACAGTTTTTAAAGAGGTTGTATGTCCAGTATGGAGGAGGTTTTGCCGTACATCTTTCCTAATGGAGGAAAATATCTACTTAATGTCCTGGTTTTATCATTGACAGCTGGCCATGCTGACCAGTCTGAAACAGTGGCTGTGGGGAAAAACACCTGGAGCCTCATCTGAGCAAAAGGCTAATGCTGCTAGCAATGACATAAGTGAAAAAGTGAAGACTTGTTTGGAAATGGCCACGTGCCCACATGGGAAGACCAGCGTTCTTCAGCGCTAGCCCATGATCTCTGCTAGCTCAGCCATACTGCAAGGTTTTTCAGCAGAAGCTGGCTGGTGCTGGACTAAACATGCACTACGGTAAGAAGCAGCAATGTCACTTATCCCAGGAAACCAGATGCTTGGGCAATAATACACAGTCTCTTTGGGTACTCTGTTTTCCTCCAGTAATTTGGACATTTTTGTTTTTAGAATGACTGGAAAAAAAAAAAATGTCTCTAGAAGATTCCAGGAAATAAAATACTTTTAAAAATGCACCATGAATTCCAGCTCTTACTATATTTTTTAAAAATTGTAATTTTATTTCAAAGCTTATCTTCTTTGGAATATTAAAGTAATTTGAGCCAAAATGTGCTGCAGAATGAAGAAAGTCTATTGTAGCTGGTGAAGTTACACTGGATCTATGGAGGTGCAAAAGAATAAGATGTGAAACAAGACCAAAAAGTCTTTTTATCTTCCCTTTTTTATATGGTTTGGATAATACATTTTGGTTTAGCATCTTAGTATGTCCGCTCCTACTAGCCAAGCCTACTCAGGAGTTTTCCAAACCCGTTAAGTACATCCAATCACTGCTGTGTGTTTGCATTGCCATATGTCAGGACTAATAATATGTTACATGTACTTGTTTCACATGACAGCTTTGGTGTTCAGACCTGTACACACAAAACCAGTTTGGGGGTCCAACTAGAAGCAACCAGAGCCTGAATCTCTGGGAAGTTTTGAGCACTGTTTGCTCTCTTCACTTCTAGTGGGCACACTGCCTTGCTAGCAGCTTTGATGATTAGATCTGGGCTGTCCAACTCAAGGAGACAGAACTACAAATTTCTTTGAAAAAATAATTTTAATATCTGATATTCCTCATAAGTAAGGGAAAAATCTTGCAGAAGAACCTTCCATTGCATGGTAACACCAACAAGATGATGACCTGCACATTTCACGCTGCAATAGGACAGATATGTTTATCCTGGACATGTCCTTTCTGCCTGTTTTTGTGATTAGAAACTGAGGCTTAGAAGAGAAAAGCTTCTCTACAAAGTGGGGGATTTTTTTACCAGGTGTGTGAAGTTGCTGAGAGCTGTTGGAGCCACCGGTTGTGACAGGGTATAAACAGGAGGTAAATCAGGGTTATCCTGGAGGACTGGTTCCTTTCACCTCTGGAACAATCCCTGCTGACATCTCCGCAGCAGCAGTTTTCTCCAGCTCGCTCAAGAGGGAGGACTCTGAGCCTCCCAGGAGTGAAGCATCCATTTTCACATGGCCACAGAGGCTGATGAAATCTCCTCCCCGGAAGGCTCAAATTGCATCTGAGCTTCCCTAAGGATGGAGTACCATTAGGCATCCTATAGCTTATGTCATGCCTTCAGATTGTCCCTCAGAGGGCAGTTCTCTGGAGGCACCATGCATCACCAGGCACCACTGTAGAAGAGAGCACCTACATGAAGGCAAACCCAAGCTAGCAGGGATGAGGTGCTGATGAAAATGGCCAAGGCTGTTTTGCCTCATTTTTCTGTGGAGACAGACGAACTGTGGTAGCAAGGTTGCTGAAGCTGAGTTCCTTACCCTTGCATGCTATCCATGCAATAACATCTCAACAGGACAAGTAATTTTTTCTGCCTGTTTTGATTCTGCTTGGATGGATGTTTGCATGTCTTTCCCCTATTCACTTTTGTTGCAGGTCTTCAGCCATCTGTGTATCTAGGTATTTGTGTCATCTCATACCAGAGATGGATCACTGGACCACAGTGACAAGAAAAGCTGAGATTTGGGCCCTGGGAGGTCACCAGTTCAGAAATATGAATGCTTGAAGTGTTTAGATGTAACATATCACATTTGTGGCACTGAATGTCAAAGCAGCTAAGTGAATCTATACAGCTAATGAACTTTTCCATAGTTTAATATCACCCTCTAGTGTCACATGGGTCCAGTTTCCACATATATTTTTCCATACTAATCCTGGTTTCTTGCCTCTACCCCTTAATAGTATGACCTTGCAGGTGCAGCAGCAGCCACGCTAGTGGTCGTGCTTCTGGGAAGGAGACAAGAGAAGCCAGCTTTTTAGACATCAAACTTTGAATGTTTCTCCCAGGGAGTTTAGGCAACTTTCACCCTCTTTCCTTTTATGCATGTCTGGGTGAGAAGTCTTGGAATACAGTTGCTGCTTTCACCCAAGAGCAGGAAGTGCCATGTTTGTCAGGGAGATTTCCACTGCTGTTGCCATATTTGCAGTAAATTGATCAGAAGAGACAGCTTATTTTGAAGTAAGACCAGATAGATACTTTGAATGTTAATAAGTCACCACGACTGGATGACATTCACTTGAAAGTCCTGAAGGAATTCAAATGTGAAATTGTGGACTGCTGGCCAAGCTGTATAAACTGTCTTTAATGTCTCTGTGCCAGAGCCCTGATGGATTGCCAGTGTAACCCCCATGATAAAATATGACCAGTGAGTCTGACGTCCATCTGTGACAAGACAGTGGTGTCTATAATAAAGAGTAAGTTTGATGAGTATGTGAAAAACAGTCTGTTGAGAAAGAGTCAGTATGACTCCTGTAAAGGAAAATTCTGCATTACTGTCATGCTGGGTTCTGGAAGGGTGTTGATAAGCATGTGGATAGAGGGGATCCAGGATAAATAATACACTTGGACTTCCAGAATGTCCTTGACAAGTTTCCTCATCAAAAGTTATTAACGGAACTAAGTTGCTACAGGGTTGGAGAAAAGGTCTTTTTATGGAATGAAAGATGAGCAAAGGACAAGAAGCAAAGAGTAGGGCTCATTGGGCACTTTTCTGTATGGAGAAGAATGAGCAGAGAGGATAGCCCAAGGGTTGCTGCCAGGACTAGTTTTATTATTATATATATAATATATATTATTATACTAGGATTTAGACTAGGATTTAGACAAGGAACTAAACAGTGAAATCAAGTCTGAGGATGATACTAACTTCTTTTGGGTGGTGAAATACTGTTCTAACGGCAAGGAACTTTAGAAGAAGCCCACAAAACAGAGTGGTTCGGCAGTAAACCCTCAGATGACCTTCATTATAGATAGATGTAAGGTAGTACATTTAGAGAAAATAATCTAACCCATGCCTACATGATGCTGATACTCAGAACTCAAATCTACAGTTGCAAATCATGAAGAAGATCTCAGACCTGTCATTTATTACCCTCTAAAATTGGCTTATGCAGCAGCAGCCAAAAGAAATGTTGGGAAACTTTGGGTAATTAGAATTAGACAGAGGGTGCCGTTTTAGTCCTGGATAAAACCTCCATGCATCCCAATCTTGAGCAGTGTGGGCTGTTCTGGTCTCCTTCAAGAAAGATGACGGAGTTAGAAAAGATAAAGAGAAGGGCAACTACAGAGATCACGGGGATGGAATAGTTGTCTGGTGAGGAATCACTGGAGAGTCTGCAGCTCTTCAGTTTGGAGTTGGTAAGGCTGAGAGAAGATATGACTGAGGTTTATAAAATCATGAAGATGGTGGATAAAGTGAATGCAGATCTGTCCTTCGTGAAATTTTGCAACATGATAACTAGATGTTACACAGGGAAGTTAGTAAAAAAGGAATTAAAACAAACAAGAAAAATAATTTCTTTACACGGCACTGAGTAAACTTGTGGAACTTGATGTCACAGAAGGTTGTAGAGGCCAAAGAGATCAGTGGATTCAAAAAGGGATGAAACACATTTATGATACTACAAGAATTGGGCAGGGTTGCACCCTCTAGCTTCCATAACACAAGACTTCTAGATGGTGGATCAGGGAAATAGACTGCAAAAAGTGGCTAGGCCTGTGCTCTTAAGCATCATCTCTTACTCCTGCTATTGGAGGTAAAACACTGGGTTAGGTGGACCATTGGTCTAATAAGGCATTTCTTACATTCTTAATTACTTTCAATCCTGAGATATCCAAGGTCGATTCACTGTGGCTACAGTTCTTGGGAGATAATTTTTTCCTAAGACAGCAAGGTGGACCAGACTGCCTTTGTCAGAGAAGTAATCACTTTCCCTCAACAGGTCGAGAAAAGTTGGAGAAATTCCTTAGTTTCCCTCAGTTACTGAAGAATTGTTTTCTGAAAGATTGGCTTGCTGCCCACTGCTCTGACACCATCCTGCAGACAAAGCATTCCCAGGTGTCCCTTTCAGAGAAACGACAAACAAACCAGGATGTTACAGTTTAGGGCTGGTCTCCTTTCCATCTCTGGAAATGTGTCCCGTAAAATCTCTTATCCACCTAGCAGACAAGCTCCCTCCTATCTCGCTTCCTTGACCCTTCTGAAAGCTGTCACCCCAGCAGTGATAGATTGCAAAGGTGACAGCCTAGCCCAGGATAAAGAGTCACTCACCAGCTATTTGAATAGGAGTTACGGGAATTTTGGGGGAGAAATGGTTGCAGATCGGGGCCACAGAACTTACTGCCTTGCTAGCTTTGCCCAAGGGGTGCTGCAACATATTAATGTCACCAAAGCATTTCATTAGTGGAATGAATGAGAACAGCTGAGACAGATCAGAATAAAAGACCATTTAATTCTATAGCCTGGCTGTGAGACTATCCAGTGGCAAATTCCTTGTGGGAGATATAAGCATGGAAGTATGTAGTAAATCCCTCAAATATTCTCCTAGCCTCCAGCAGTCTGAGACAGATGTTGAATCTCTGTTTTTAATTCTGCTTTTCCTCTGCAGTGTCTCTGTCCAGTTATTTTATGAAACCACATAAACGTTTATTACCCACCCTCTCCTGAGGCAAGGTGTCCACAGCTGAAGGCATGCTGCCTGAGGAAGCCTTGTGCTTGTTTTTGTCCTGCCTCTAGTGCTTGTGTCTTGTCCTTTGAAGAGACAGTAAGCGGTATTATCCTTTCATCTTATTTATTCCTCAAGGAATAACCTCAAAGTTTTATTATACCTATTTATTATGTCTATTACAGCTTCTCTCCCCTGTCATCTTTTCTCCAGAGAAGAAGGCGCTGTTACAGGCAATCAGGAGCCTGTGTCACTTGATGTCTTTCAGAGCAAATTGAACGAAAATGAAGGAGGCCTGGTGTGGGCACTGGTAAGCATCAACTAGCCTCGAGAGGGACCTCCCCACACTACGATGCTGTGTTGCTTCAGCCAGCACCAGAGCCTAGGTGACATGTGTGTCCCAAATGTGCAGCTGTGAGTGCTCCCCATGCCCCTGCCACCCAAATAGAAAGCAAGTGCTCGCTGCTGACACCCCACAGGGGCCATCTCTCTCCCTCCCTCCTGATTTTGAGGACAGCCTCAGGAGAAGCCCAGGCAGTTGCTTGGCATTAGATGAGACACTGACACCATGGATGGTGTCCCATCAGCAGGTCTCCAAGGGGTGTCAGATGGTTTGCTGCTCCATGCAAACAAAGGTGTAGAAGTGGGGTGACGTAGCACAGCAGGGATGAGCCTTTCTCAGGGAGATACAGCATCTGTTGGTTGGCAGTCATGGCTAAAGGCAGACATGAGGGCATCGAAAATTTGAAAGGCAGGCAGGAACCATCATTTTCCCTTTCTTCAAAAATGTCATCACCCTGAGGGTGCTAATTGGCATTGGTGGCCCTGCCCTGCCTCACCTGGGGCTCAGCTCACACCCTCACCCTGAGGGCCGAGGTGCTCCAGGAGAGCTCGGGCCTGGGCTTTTAGTCCCTGCCTGATCTCAGACCTGCCTGGCAGTCACCAGATTGTGTCTGACATGGGTTACCAGCACTGGGACTGTCCCTAGCTTGTAGATAAGATTCTCAGCTGGACCTTGGACCTGCTTGTCACCACAAACTTGCCTGAGTTCTTGCCTCAGCAGAACTTGGCTTCCATCTCTGGGCCTGTCCCACTTGCCTTGCAGGGACACTGTGGTGGGACAGGCCCTGGTTGGTGAGCCCCTGTCCTGCCAGCTTTGTTATCTCACTCGTCTCCTGGCTCCATGATGTTTAGGGACCATCTGCCCCTCCCTGTGCCCTGACAGATGGAAGCTTTCCCAGCAAAGCATTGTGTCTCTGCACCACCATCCAAGTCCCACTCTTCTCCTGCAAGCCCTTTCTCCTGTGAAGCCCCACCATAACCTTTCCTTTCCAAGGATATCTCTAAACTGTCCAGACCCAGCCAACTCATCCTGCTGCGATGCCACTGTCTCACCAGGTAGGGAAGGGTGCTGCAAACTGAGCTGCCAACTGGGCAGTCCCTAGGCCTCTACCTATGGTGACAGATAAGTCACTGAGCCTCAGGGAGAATGTTGATATGCACCCTGGTTGCTGGATATTGTATATTATTTTAAGCCCTGGAGGAGTGGCTGGGAGACATCCCAATGAAAAAAGTTAAAAATACACCTTTTGTGTGTCCTCGTCCCTGTGGTGAGGTTGAACAGCACCGTCTGAGCATTGCCCTACCCCAACACTGCACTGAGGCCTTGGGGTCAGCGATCACCGAAGGGAGCAACACCACCTCTTACAACCACCCTGCACCCAATGCACCCAACAGTGCAGTCCCCTGCTTTACAGCACTGAGCATAGTGCTGTCTCTGAGGGGAGTGTGTCTGCTGGTGGACTATCTTTCTTCCCTCCTCTGTGTGTGCACGCAGGCGAGGTGGGACATTGCACCGCGCTGCCAGGAAGGCGGCCAGCAGATTCCTCAGCGATGGGGTAGCACTGAATGACCTCAGAGCACAAATGGTCTGTGCAGCTGGTGGACTCCTCCGAGCACCCTGCCTGTGCCGAGAAGAGCTCAGGGCCCCAGCTCCCTGTCCAGGAGGCAGCCCCCACCTTGTAGCACCCTGCAGATTGGTTTGTCTGCCTGCCTGCTGGGGCTGGAGGGCAGTGAAGTGTCTGTAGCTCAGACATTTATTAATAGAAGAAGATGTGGGAAGGCAATGGGGAAAATCAAAGAGCTATTCCCACTCCAGCATCAGGCACTAAGCTGGTTCTGAAAAGGTCTGAACAAAACTCAAGTACTGGTATTCTAAAGTCCATAGCAGGGACAAACTTTCGGAAAGACAAAGGCATTCTTGGTTACATTATATTTACAGCTCTGTCTCTGTTGACTTTGTCCTATATCTTGGTGGCCAGTGGGACAAAATGTGTGCAGCATAGGTGGGATAGGTGTAGGAGTAAAATTAACAGAGATCCTGAAATGCCCAAGTACTAACTTCATTAGTAAGACAGCAGGCCCTAGGACCTCCAACAGCTGCTCTGTGCCCAGTCCTCAGGAACAGAGAGCCGGGAGTGTCACACAGGTTGTACACCGTATGTGATATTTTCCATGTTGTGGGAATGCATGACAAGTCCTGCAGATGTACAAATGTCAGAGGAACTGCAGGTAAGGGCCAAGCCCTCAAACAAATTGCTGCACAGCGAGTGAGCTCCAGGTAAGTCTGTGAAAGAGGTCTCTTCTACGAGCCAAACCACTCAGCAGCTCCTAATCTCAGTAGGAATGAAATAAATAAAAATGGAAACCTGGAAATAAAGGAAAAAAAAAGTTGGAAAATGACGAAGACTGGAAAACTGCTGTATTCAGATCCTAGATTTGGAAGCAGGTTCAAATTAGTGACTGGAGTGGAGGAGAGAGGAACTGTGGAGTCAGGGCACCTGGGTTCCTTTCCCAGAGTTGCCTTGTAACTGTGACTTCACGCAAGTCCCCAGGGACACTTCTCAATTCAACTGCTGAGTTGTGTCTCAAGTACAGGCAATAGTCTCACCCTTTCTGACCCCCACACGGCCAGAAGCCATGTTCCTGGGGAGCTATGGTTACACCATACCATTTATCCCAGAGCTGAATCCTTGGATATTGGATAGGCTTCTCCTATACACTCTCACCAGCCCAACTGTAATGTTCTGCAAGTAGGAACTTTGCACATCGAAGGCCTTTCCTAATCACTGGGGCATCCTTCAAGCACAAGTGTGAAGGAGCAGCCTTGAATGGCACAAGACCTTTAGGTCATCAGCACCACAACCTCACTCCCCACCTTCTTGTCCAGAAGCACAGGGACAGCTGGAAGCCTGACTATGCTACTGCTCTTACCTCTAATTTCTTGCACCATTTCTGGGTGGCAGCAGACTTGCTGTTTGCAGGTCTGTGATGGCAGCCCAGTGTATCTCTCCTTGCTGCCGCTGTGCTGGCCAGAGCCCTGAGTGACAAGCCATTGGTGAAACCCCTCCACCTTCAGAGAGCAGGCAGTAAGGTTCAGTCCTGTGCTGGTGACCCAGAGTACCTATGCATTAGTACCTCCTGCATTAGACTTTGTCTTTCACCTCTGCCCCCGTGACATGACCTTGAGCCAGTTTCAGTTTGCACCTAGTCTCCGATGCTCACTGGCAGAAGCAATTGAAACCAAAATGTCTCTGTCCCTTTGGTGGCCAAGAGAAATTGCTGGCAGCCCACAGCGGCCCTCAGCCCTGCCATCACGGCCGTACTGTGACGTGGCACACGGCCCCAGACCAAGGACCGTGCACCAAACGGAGGAACAGCTTTTCTCCCACATCTGCAGGGTCAGCCCAAGCTGTAGGGATGGTCTGGAAAGGGTGGATCTGCTGAAGGATCCCTGGGGCTCGTGATGGCCCGGCTAGAGCAGAAACAACAACTCCACCCCGATCCCTGCGACACTTCCCCCTCCACGAAGGCGGCTGATGGGTGACCCCCTTCTTCCCCCCGGACCCCTTTTTTCCTCCCCCCGCGGTCACCTTCAGCCCCGGGGCGGTGTGCCCCCTGGACCAGAGGCTGGGGAAGGGGCGGAGCGTCACGCTCAGCCCTGTAATGCCTGGCAGCCCCTCCGGCTGCTCGGCACAGCCCAGAGGCAGCGGAGGCGGCTGAGGCGAGGCTGTCCACGGCTGTCTGTCCTGCGCTGCTGGAGAAGGTGAGAGGCTTGGGACGGACGGAGAGGGTGTGTGGGAAGAGAGGGTGCAGTCGTGGCAGGATGACACCGACTGGGTGGGCAGGTGAAGGGGCGCAGCCAGGCACCCCTCACCAACCAGCCTCCGGCTTCGCGTGCCGGCACAAGGTGGAGTGCCCCAATTCCCCATCTTTGGAGCCCAGCATGGTCTTGGTGGTGGTGAGCTCCTTGGGTGTCTCTGCCCCAGAACGCTGCTCTACATACGGGGGATCGCTCAGCGGTTGTGCCTGGTGGGACGGTGCGGCGGTACCGGCGCGTTGGTTGGGAGGAGAGCACGATGTGGCTTGGTCCCAGCGAGATGGCTGTCGATTTCTGACCGTGGCTGTGGTTTACTGCTTCCTGGGAGAGTCTCACGGGGCTGCCCGTGGGGAGCCTAGCGGGTGTTCCTGCCTGAGGAGAGCACTGCGCAGTGCTGAGGAGGAGATAGCCAGGCTGTTCTCCTCGGTGAGATTACATACTAACTTGAGGACCTGTTATAGAAAGCAGCTCATAAATCTATCAGTAAAAAGGCCAGAAACAGCCACTGTGCTAATATGCTCTGGTCTCTTGCCTGTGCTAAACATGGTCTGTGCTAGAGTGTACCTTATAGGGAAAAAAAATCCACATTCTTGGGTTAAAAGTCCCAAAGATGGAGGAATATTCTTCCATATTGTTTGATGAGGTTTTTAGGGGTAAATATCCTTCTTTATAAAATCTGCATCACATCCGAGGTCTGAAATTGACTCATTTCAGCTTTCAGGTTTTGTTATAATGCTTTGACTTAGTGGGAGAGCCTCTTCAGTGAATTTCTAGTACCTATGAAGGTATGCACAGATCATAAAATCAGATAGAGTCACTTTCTCGCTATCTATTTAATAAGTGAAAAAAAAAAAGAGTGCTGCCCTGGAAATTTCCCTTCTGCCGTTTTAGCGTACTCATGGTTCTTTTCATGGCTTTTCTCTGGTCTTTTTTTCAGTCAAACTGTGGACACCAGTGCTAGTCTGCTGAACTGTGGTCTCACCAGTGCCATTAAAAAGATAGCAAGCATCCGATAGCTAAGTCTGTTGATCCTCAGACATCAGCTTGCCTCCAAAATGGTTCAGGAAATTTACCCTAGAGAAACCAGGCTTTCACATCAGTAGGTTTTAGACATTCCAAAAATATATATATAAAAAAAAGAAAAGAATAAGAAAAAGAAAAAGCACCATAAAAAAGTAGATAAAGAATAATGCAAAGCAGAGCAAACCAAAGGAATGCGTTTCTAATGAAAACACAAAGGCCTTTGGTGCACAATATTCCCAGTTCCAGTGCAGAAGTCATTAGCAGGTGGCCAGCACTTTAGAAATACAGCTTTCCTAACTCAGCTGATTTTCAGAGATTAAGTTTCAAGCTGTCTCAAGGCATCTGTGTGTAGAAACCTCTCCAGAAACTAAAGTTCAGTGCAAGAGGCATATTGTCTCACAACAGGTATCTTCTTTTATTGTAACTAATACAAATCTAGCTACCTTCTGTTGTAACTAATACGAGTAAGGCTGAATGGCTATATCCGTTTTGTTGGTGGTGGTGGTTTTGTTTGTTTGTTTTGTTTTGTTTTTTGGTTTAGAGTGAAGATTATTTTTCAATTTAACATCTATAAAATTCTAGTTTGTCTCTTGTGGCTGATGTTTTGTGCATCTGATCGTTTGTGGATGTTCTCTTTATCAGAGTGAATGGAAAGGTTGAATCTTCAGCATTAGTAACTCCCATGCGTTATTCTCTTGGACTTGTGTCTGTACCATTGATATGTATATCTGTATCACTGCCGTCTACTTCTAATGCAATTCTACATCTTCCAACACATTAAGGCCTACCAAGGAAGTGAGGGTATACCAGATCTACATTTCTGGGTTTTCACAGCACCCATTCTATTTACAAAGCTGCAGAAAGAACTTAGAACAATCTGACTACCGTGACATTTAACTTTTTTCTTTCCTCAATGCCGGTAAAACTTCTGTCTTCTTTGGTCATTTATAACGTTTTTTATATGTGTGTTTGCATGTACTATTTTTGTCAAGCAATGTATTGATTACCTGGTCCCATTTTTGTGTCATTTGCAAACATTTTCTCATGATTTCAGTGCTTTCTTCTAGATCATTGATAAAGGTAAATGTCCTAGAAATGAGTCAAGATTTAAGGAAATTAATTGTGCAGCATGAGGGCACCACTAAAACATGATGATTTCCACTATACTGAGTCTTTCAACTTTGCTTGTTCTTAAATCCATTACAAACAGTGTGACTTACTGATTTTGATTAATGCCAGAATGAATTTGTACAGATATTTTTTAGAGAATGTTCACTGGATAGGATGTTTCCAGCAGGTGCTGTATAAACAAATATGAGGCTGAGAATGGTTCAGAACCTCCACCAAAGATTTAGTTGTTAATGGAAAAATCCCTGCAGGTCAGGTCCTTACACAACCCTGAAACGGAAACGTGGTGGTTTGATAACAACAGAGGGCCTGAGTGATCTGAATTACTTGATATGCTAAGTCCATTCAAGCAAAATGTGCTGCATTAAGGGCAGTGGAAAAGTATTCAGGTAGAAACAAGGCAGGCAACACCCTGAAAGAGATGTGTTGGAAAAAAGGTCTTTGTTTGAGAATTGGACAGAAGGTTATTGCAAGATGTTTAACCAGTAAGAAGACTTAGAGGTATCTTGATCTGACAGCATGATGATATTTATTAAAAATTCAAAATGTGATTACAATCTCTGGAAACATCCTGCCTGCTTTTAAACTAGCTGATGTGGATATTACAGAAGCGCAGTGTGCCAGATGGTTGGGAAAGCCCAAGTAAGGTGTTGGTTAAATACAGAGGCTGAGTATCAGGCTGCACCCTGCTAATTTTACTCAATCTAAGTAGATTAAATATGTCTTTGTATTCTGTAGTCATACCTCTGACCATGATGCCTATAAACCCTGCAACAGTCAGAAGAAACTTAGAGCACTAGAAAAGTCTTTTCTCTAGATGAACAGCAGCAGGGAGGTAAATTCATATTAGGATATCACATAAATACATAAAACTAACACTGGCTTTTATAGTCGACCACAGTTTGCCTTTGTATCAAGCCTGTATGATTTTTGGTAAGAGGTGCCCCAAATGCCGTTGTTGGTTATTTGGTTTGGGTTAATACTCTGTAGAAGGTCAGACTAGAAAAAGGTCCCTTCATGCTGTATGCTCAGAGATGTTTTTAATGGAGCATCTTTGCTATGAGGAGAGGCTGAGAAAGCTGAGGCTCTCCAGTGTGGAAGAGAGAAGTCTCAGAGGGGATCTTATTAATGTGCATAAATACCTGATGGGAGGCAGTGATGATGGATCCAGACTCTTCTCATTAGAGCCCATTTACAGGACAAGAGACAGTGTGCACAAATTAAAACATGAGGAATTCCACCTGAACACAGTAAAACAGTTGTGGCGTTGGAGGTTTTTGTTTCGTTTTGTTTTGTTTTGCTGTGAGGGTGATCAAACAGTGTGACAGGTTGCCCAGAGAGTTTCTGGAGTTTCCATCTTTGGAGATACTCAAAACCTGACTGGACACCTTCATAGAAAACTTGCCCCAGCTGCCCCTGCTTGAGAAGGGGAATTGGACTAGATGATCTCAAGAGGTCCTTTCCAGCCTAAACAATTCTGTGATTCTGTGATCACAGCGCTTGTTCTGTTACAGTGAGATTACACGGTCTTTGGCTCTTGACATGTATGAAGTGCTTTTCCTGACAAAATATAGTAATCATTTTGGCTGAAGAAGCAAAATAACATTATCTAGACTTAGACACTTTATCGCCATCAGCTAACTCCTCCTCAGCTCCTCAGGAGTTTGGGGAGCATCTCCTCATGGTGGACAGTGTGTGTATTTCTTGCTGCGGGAATTGCAGACTCTTTGGGGAGCTAGGATTTCTCACACGCTGACAGCCTGGAATCAGGATCTCAAGCAGGGAAGGACAGTGGAGGAAAGAACAGTTTTGAAAAGGACCCTGCCTACTGCCTTCAATACAGCACAGCCAAATGGTGAGTGCATCTTGGCCAGGGCTCTGAAGGCATCCTTCCCAATGCTGGTCACTCTGCAAAGGGCAAATGGCACTCCAAAAGGTAACAAAAGTAGGTGCAGAGCACTCAGGCACACTCCACTCAGTGGTGGCCCAAATGTAGCCCTCACATAACTTCCTACCTAAATGTTTTACTTCATGTTGGTGTTCAGGGGAAGAAAGGGCCAAAACCTGCAAACTGTTCTGGAGTGACTGCAGCTTAGGCTTCCTTTGTATGGAGCCCTGGTCAGACAGACAGGATTGTCATTGTCCCTCAAGACATGCTACCCATATTCGCTGGCTGATCTATTTTTCTAAGGTGTCTATTTCACTTTGATTCTCTTCTCTGTACCTGGACAATCTTCATTTCCATGCCAGTGGACCATGCAAGGTAAGGATGCTTGCCATCTATATTGCAGTTCACCTGAAAAGTGAGATGGAAAGACACAAGAGTTTTTTTGGTTATTTTTCTTGCAAAAGTTAATGGACTGAAATGAGTTGACTCCAGTTGAGCTGGAGTGAGAACCAAGAATATACAGAGAAGCATATCTTCCCACTCACAAAAGCAAGTTTTCGCACAGTAAATAGGAGACAATTAATGAATCATGTAATATATAGAATAGATTAATCATATATTAAGTAATTCAATACTAATAAAAGCAGATTAATGAATATATAGGTGCTTGAAAATTATATCACCATTGAATGATTCATTAGGTGGATGCAATGATAAGATTCCAGCCTTTGGGTTAGATGGCACCAACAGGTGGCCAGCCTACAAGGAAAGAAATTTTATCTAAGTCAAGTTGGAGAAATTAAGTTATCTGAGAATATCGTGAACCATTTGCTGACAAGAAGTTGTATAAGACCATGAATTTGATATAGGAGAATTACTGTCTTACAGATCTTCTTTTTATATTTTATCACAAATACAAATCTAACATATTCAGCACAAGGCAAGCTGACATCTTTCCTTTTGTTCCGTAGATAGTGTGACTTTAGCCTATCTAATATCATGGGGAGGTCTGTTTCTCAAAGGTCTATTACACTTCAAGTTGTTCTCTATATTCCTAGATAGGACTCTTTAAAAGGCTTTTTCAGCTATTCTGTTTAATGCCTAAATATGACAACAGCAGTTTGCAAATGTCAGTGTCAAAGTGGATCCATACGCAGGTTCTGCAGTGCCCTTGCTGTGTGCGGTTTTGCAGGCTGTTGTGTTTGAACAGCAAACAGGAGGACATCAAAGCAAAATCTCTAAAATACTTTCCAGACTGACTTTCACTGTGAGTGTCTCCCCACCCTTCATTTGTCCGCTCCCAGGCACACATTTGTTCAGTGCTGAATTCCCTATGGACTGTGCTAACTTTGGCTGCTGTTGGCTCTCACACCAAGCTAACGCCTTTTCAGAAAACCAGGGCCAGTTATTCGGTGCTTTGGAATTGGATAAGTTTAGCAATACAATCTAGGCAAGAAGAGAAGAGAAAAGAAGGGGAACTCTCCCACAAGCAGCCCTACGCTCCTGTAAAAATGCAGAATTTTTGCAGTTTTCCTAGATTTAAATAATTCTGTTGCTACATTACTGGATTGTACAGACTGACCAGCTTTAGCAGCAGTGGGGGCTGTAAGGTGAAGGAACTGCAATAGTCTCAGGTAGAGCAATGTGAAACCTAAGGGAAATGACTTCATTTTTCTGCTCCCACTCATATTCCTGGGATGCTATCTGCCTTTATAGCCACTTGAGGTCCTATTCCCTCCCCTAAAAGTGTCATGTCAGTCAAAATGTTACATGGGAAGAGATTTTGAATTTGTAGTTGCAGAAGTGAGCACTGATTTTACACCACAGCTCTGTCTTACGGCACACTGAGAGGCCCAAGAATGCTACAACCCTCAGGCTCTTGAGTTGCACCCTGGGCTGCATTAGGCAAAGTATTGCCAACAACTCAGGAGGGGTGATCCTTTCCCTCTGCACAGCACTGGTGAGGACACATCAGCAGTGCTATGTCCAGTTTTGGGCTCCACAGCAAATGAGTGACATGGACATACTGGAGAGAGTCTGTCAAAGGGCCACAAAGGTGATTAAGGAACAGGACCATCTCTCCGATGGAGAGACTCACAGAGAGCTGGGACTGTTTAGCCTCAAAGGGATTACCATATAAATGTATATAAATACCTGGTGGTATTTATATATATGAGAGGGTATAAAAAAGATGCAGCCAGAGTCTTCTCAGTGGTATTGAGTGACAGGACAAGTGGCAGTGGGCACAAACAGAATTTTTATTTTGCCTCAGGGAAATCTTTTTAGCCATAAAGGTGATTGAACACTGGAACAAGTTGCCCAGAGCAGCTGTGGTGTCTCCATCCTTGGAGATATTCAAAACCCACCTGGACTCAGTCCTGATCAACCGGCTCTTGCTGACAGGAGGTTGCACTCGGTGATCTCCAGAGATCCCTTCTGACCTCAGCCATCCTGTGTTTCTGTGGTTCTGTGACCTTGCCCTGAAGCCAGGAGTGTTTCCCAGGCCCAGGTTGACTGAGCACCTGTGTTCAGCGCACAGGGGAGTAGCAGAGGATGCACAGGGGAAGAGTCCTGCCACAGATGCTTTAAAATGCTTCCTTGCACCATGCTAGGGGGACTGAGAAAAGCATTTCTCTGAAATGGGTCTGAAGCAGCTGGGTCTAGCACAAAATGCCACTGACGTCCAAGCTTCCTTCCTGCCTGTTTCTTGGCCACACAGATGAGTGACTTTGGGTCAGAAAGGTCAGCATGGGAGGTACTGAGCTTCCTTTGGCCTGCTCAGTGCATAACATACTGACTGGCAATCCCCTTTTTGTCATGCACTAGTTGTGCCTCTGCCTAAGGGTGAGTCTGTCCATGCTGCTACCTTAAAGACTTTCTTCAGTAAGTGCTAGGGACAGGTTTCTCTGTTGGGAGGCATGGCCTCTCTGCAGTAGGCTAAGAAAGGCAAGAGAGCTGGGCCACGCTTCACAGTCTGGGGCGCTGTTCATGTTTTGCTTGTTGCTGAACACTGTTGACTGTAGATTAAGAAGAGGCCTGGAAGGACAAGCTGTAATACAGACACAGACACATCTGGGTCTTTGAAAGGAGAGGTTCCAAGGCCTACAATTAGAGAGAGATGAACACCTAGCCAGAGGCCAGAAAGGATTAGGGAGCTGAGCAAGGGGAGCTTCCCTTCAGTACAAGGACCTTGTGTATAATGAGGGGCTTTGCCCAGAAGTGCAATGTATAAAAGCACAGACTCAACCCCAGCACAGATGGTGTTCCATGTGGCAGAAATATCCCTGGCCATGGCATGGTTTGTGGCATGTCTGATCTGTTTTTGCTCTGTGCATGGTGTGCTGTTCCTGACCTAGGCTGTGGTGTTTCTGCAGTGTTCAGCAATGGCTGAGAGCTCAGATGCAACAGCGGCAGTGACGGCAGCACCAACCGTGCTAGATGAGCTCCTGGAGATCACAGCTCAGAGCCTGGTGCGCACCGAGGTGGCTGAGCACTATGAGGTTATTCGGGAGCTGGGCAGGGGCAAGTATGGCCACGTGGTGCTAGTGACCCACAGGCAGAGAGGTAAGGAACTGACTGCACCCTATGAGCTGTTGTGCCTCATCTCCTTTCCACTTGCCAGGACACCGTGTGGGCTAGTGGTTCCCTGGGACTGGGTGCCAGGAGTGGCAGGGGGTGCCCAGAGGAACCAGCAGGGCAGGGTCCTTCGAGCCAGGGACAATCCCATTGACCCCAACCAGGGAGTAGGTCAGGACAGGGGGACAGGCCAGAGCAACAAGCAAAATTGAGGTGATGAGGTAGGTCCAAAGTCAAGCTGGGAAGTCAATCCACCAGTCAAGATCAACAGCGTTCATGGCCATGCACGGGCATGGATGTCATATAGCTGGAAACCAGCATTCCTACAACACAGTGTAGACGAGGAATGAAGCCTCGGGCTTGAGCTTAAATGGGGCCTCTGGGCACATGGACAGGGGTGGGGATGGATGTCCAAGGTAGAGCTGGTCAAGGTCATTAAGGCCTATATGTGCCCTCAGGGCACTGATGGTGCCTCCTCCAGCAGTCTCAGGTCGGACTGATGAGCCTGCGTAGCTTGAATTTCCCCTCCTCTACTCAGTGTTCCCATGGCACGCACTGACTAGCTCAAAACTCACACAAGTAGCAGTGTCTGTTTTCATATCTGGTATCAGTATGACATACCTCCATACAAAATTTTCGGCCAGAGACCTCCCTGTGGCTGTGAATTTCAACAGCCATGGCTGCCCTGTGCTCTGTCTGTCTGGTCTTGGTGTGAGTGACTTTCAGCAGGGTCTAACCCATTCTTCCAATTCCCAGGGACACCAATGGCTCTCAAATTGCTGCCCAAAGCTAGTACCAAGCTGCACACCTTCCTCTATGAGTACTGCGTGGCACTCTCCCTTGCCACCCACCCTGCTATAATTAGCATGTTTGGAATTGCAATTGAATCCAGCCAGTACTATGGTTTCCTCTATGAACCAGCGCTGCACAAAGACCTCATCTCTATCATCAAACCCCGGGTGAGTGCTGCTACAAAGGCGTGGGGATTGGGACTGCAGTGTTTGGCCTCTGTGCAGACTGGCTGGGTCAGAGGGAGAGAGGAGTCAATGGCATATGGGTCTCCCACCTCTGGGGTCTACAGATTTGAACAAGATTTGAGCTTACAAGATGTCCTGGTTCCAGTTAGGACAGAGTTAAGTAGCTCATAGTAGCTGGTAGGGTGCTATGTTTTGGATTAGGATGAGAAGAGCGCTGATAACATGCTGATGTTTTAATTGTTGCAGAGCAGTGTTTACACCAGGCCAAGGACTTTTCGGCTTCTTGCTCTGTCCTGCCAGCGAGCAGGCTGGCATTATTATTGTTAATACTATTACCATTATCACTATTATTATTATTATTGTTATTATTATTTTCCTGTCTTAATAAACCGTCTTTATCTCAACTCACAGGCTTCACTTTCCCGTTTCTCTCCCCCCATCCCAGAGAGGGAGGGGGGAGGGTGAGCGAACGGCTGTGTGGTGTTTAGCTGCCAGCCGGGTTAAACCACAACACAAGACCAGAAACTCAAAGACTTTCCCTAATGCAGAGTAAAGATGGGAGCCCACCACCTTGGTAGGGCTGCCAAGATGCCATGAGGGTGCAGCATTGCTTGTCTCTCTCCCCATGCAGGATGGGATCCCTGAACCGGCTGCCAAGCAGTGTGCCAAGCAGCTTGTGAGTGCGCTGGAGTTCATCCACAGCCGGGGGCTCGTGTACCGTGACGTCAAGCCTGAGAACGTGCTGCTCTTTGATCCTGAGTGCCGGCGCATCAAACTGACTGACTTCGGGCTTACACGGCCCAAGGGTACCAAGCTCAAGCTGGTGGCTGGGGTAATCCCCTACACCGCCCCTGAGCTGAGCAACACCACTGATGCCCAGGGGGTGCCCATCGACACCAGCTTGGATGCCTGGGCCTTTGGCGTGCTGCTGTTCTGCCTGCTGACTGGCTACTTCCCCTGGGAGCAAAGCCTGCCCGACGACCCTTTCTTTGAGGACTTCATGCTCTGGCAGGAGACGGGCCTGGAGGAGAACCTGCCTCGCCACTGGAAACGCCTGACAGCGGAGGCTGCCCTCATGTTGCGGAGCCTGCTGGCCCTAGATCCTGCCAAGCGTGGCCCTGTTGGTGGGGCTCTGCGCTACGTTGATTGCCCCTGGCGGCTGGAGGACGGGTGCAGTGAGGGGGCTGCTGTGAAGCCCTAAAGCCTGCTCTCCATGGGGGAGGGAAGGCAAGTCTCACCCTGCAAGGAGCTTCAGGGTTGGAGGCATCAAGGTGGGCCTCCAGCAGAGCAGCTGTGAGAGACCATGGTAACCCCGAGAGCAACTTCTCCACAGCACCGTCCATGCCACCATGGAGCTGAGCTCCTTCCCCATATGATGGTCCTCACCAGCACTGCTCAGCACTGCCCAGTGCCACCTCCTTGTACTTCCCTGGGACTTGAAAATATCTCCTTTCTCTTGCAAGTGGTGGTCCTTGTGTGAAGCACACACTTTCTTCCTGGTCTGTCAGGGGTGGTGTCTAGGGGCCGCAGCACCTGTCTTGTCCTTGAAATAGAGCAAGATATTTATCTATCTTTGTGTTTCTGTATGTGGCTCTTTTTCTGTCATAATAAAATGGGGGCTGTTTGCTGTGGAAGAGCATGGGCATGACAAAGCCTTTGGCCATCTCAAAGCAGGGGCCTCTCCATGCTGCCTGGGCCTGCACCAGGTCCTTTAAAGGTTGGCTTCAGACAGGTGGGATTGAGGTGCTGGGATCCCCCAGCATGTCACTGGGGACAGTATCTGGGGACTCATAATGGTGCTGTGAAGGTGGTGGAAGTCACTGAGGTGGGGTGTTGGAGGACCAGCTGAGGGACCTCAGCCTCAACTTGGTAGAAGCAAGTGGATACGGCAGAATGTTCATGGGGTGCTGTGAGGAAAAAAGCACAGGAAAAGGGTGGAGGGGAGCCAGGTGTGTGTGAGGACTGTGGCAATGTTGATCTGTGCCTTGCCTCTGGAGCTCTAAAACATAGCTAGCTCTGGTTTGGCCTCATCTTTGCCGCTCAAATTCCCTCTGCACATCTGTCAGCATACAGATAACTATCATGGGTTCCTGCACAAACCATTTGAGGATTTTCCTGTCAGCAGAGTTAGACATAAGGCTTATCTCTAACATAAGGATGTCTTTGCTGCCTGCTCCCCTTACTGTCTCTGAAGTTTGTCCTGTTTAGTCTACAGTGACCGCAACTTCTTGGGCTTCTCTTCATCTACTTTCTTTTCTTCTTGAAATGATACCTAATGCCAACCACATAGATTGCTCAGTAGGAGTTTCCCTCTGAATAGCCTCCCTCATCAAAGGGACAGAGCCACAGGAAACCACAGGTCATGCATTTCTTTGCATTTGCTTGTGTTGTGGACCAGGTGACAGGTGGGCTTTTCTGGATGGTGGGCTGTTAACAGCAGGAGTCCCAATGTCAGTTCAGTTTCTCTCTAGCTCCTTTCCCTCAGGAAAATGGCCTTTTGCAAACACTGTCATCCTTGATAAAGCACAATTCACCTCTCTCTCTCGAGTGGCCTAAGTGCAATTAGAAAGGTGACTTCACTGCCATGAACATCTACATATATGATTCAGCTGAGAATACAGCAGTGCTGTGAGGCCTGGGCATCACTGGGAAAGGCTAACAGAGGAGCTGTAACCACAGGCCACTTTAATTTATTCATAAGAATAACCCTAGCTATATTCCCCTGGTGATACCTCTTAGCAGTCCTACACTGTTGCCTTGCTCTCACTCCTAATCCTCCTTCAGACTGACCACTCCCTCCTCACAGAGCCAGCCCCTCTCTGTACCAGCCTCCACTACCATTTCTTCCCTCTTCCTATCCTGAATCTTTCAGTCCCAAGGAACCATTTCCAAAACTATCCAGTTCCAACCAAGCACATTTCCCTTTTGCTGCCTTCGGGACCTAAGGCAATGTCCTCTATGTGCTTTTAGATGCCTGCATAACACTATAGACCTTCCTTCTCCCATTTCTCATCACCACTTTAATCCCTCCCCTCCCTCCGGCAACACTCCTTGCCTAATCTCCAAATGTCCTTCTAGGCATACATTTTAATCCTGGAAAAGGGTAGCAACAGGAGAATTAGGGATTAGAAGCTCTTCTTACATTCCTACACCTTTCCAGTCCTCAGGCAATTACTGTTGGTAATCCCTTCCAGCTCTCAGCACAGTGCCATTGCTAGAAATATCCCCAGCTCAGTTTCCTTTCTCAGTGACTATGTAAATTTCAAAAAATGCATTGTTCCAGCACCACACTTTCTACCATCTCATTTTTTCTTTTGCCTCATGTCCCTTTCTCCACACGCTCTTTTGTAATTCTCAACCTCCAGCTTTTTTTTTTCCAGCTTCTTCTCACTCACTGGAATTTTACTCCTACTTAGCTTCCACGCTAACATTCCTTTTCTACCACTCATCACCTGATAAACCCATTTCTCTTGTTCTTCTCTCAGCAACATTGCCACCATACTATTTTGTCCTTTTTCTGCTCCCTACATTACACATTCCTTGCGTCTTCCTTCCAACTCCCAGCTCTACATTATCAATCACCACAGTGCTCGCCTTCAAGATACAGTTTTCTGCTGTCTTCAAGATACAGTTTTCTGCTGTGTTTCTGCTGTCTGCTTCCATTTCTGAGTCCTTCATTATCCGAGAACATAATGAATAATACTCAACTCTGGCCCACAGAGATTTGTCTCTAATTACTCTTTGATTTTTGTAGGAATAGCATAAAAGGGTAGAAGTACCAGTGGATTTCCTGTATTTAAAAAGGAGATGCACTGAGACCAAGGGATCTATAGGCCAAGTATAGGTTAATGTATTTGCAGTGAAAAACAACAGAAAATCCAATACAGGTGCTTATTAATAGAGAATTAATGAACAAGAATATGGCTTTGTGGAATGTGACCCTCGGTGTTCTATTTGATAATTGGGTTTGATAAAGTCATGATTGATCAAGTAAATTCATAGTCTTCTGGTATAATTCTTTTTGTGAGGCATGACCTATTGATATAAATAAAATTATAGCACATTGTATTGAGTAAGAAGGTGCACTATGCAAAGTCAATAAAGCATATATTAAGTGAATTGAGAGCTTGCAATGGACAGAAGAAATGATTGTCAGTTGGGAATGCTGTTTGATTATTTCGGTTGGTTTCTGCAGGAATCAATAGCAGAATAAAAACTGATCAGTATTTCCATCAATGATTTGAAGGTATATACAAAACCACTGGAGATAAAAACTTTCAGATGGCAGAAACATGAATAGGCTGATAAACAACAACAGGAACAGGCGATTCAAAGAGGTCTGGATAAATTAATAAGATGGGTGTATTCAAACAAAATACATTATCTTAGAGGTAGAAGAAATGTGTTCCAGCAGGAGCACATAGGAATAAAAAACATACTTATAGAAGGACACCTTTGTGTTTATGAACTTTTATTGATGCTTATAAATATCCAATGGGAAGGTGCAAAAAAAGTCATCGTCAGAATCTTATTGGGTACTGGGACAAGAGGCAATGAACACAAATTGAAAAACAGGAAAATTTGTTTAAACATGAGAAAAAAATGGATTTACAGTGAGGGTGGTTAAGCACTGGGACAGAGAGATTGTGATGTCTCCATCTCTGGAGACATTCAAAACCTGATTGGACAAGGTCCTGGTCAACCTGCTGTAGCTGACCCTATTTTGAGCAGGAAGATGGACTAGGCAATCTCCAGAGGCCCTGTCCAGCATCAGTTGTTCTGTGATTCTGCAACATTTTTCATTTCAAAGACATTCAGTGTTGCACTTGGAGATGTGTAGGACTTCCAGTATCTTTGCTTTGGACCTGTTCAGTATTGCAGGCGGTGGTCTCTGCAGAGCTGGGCACAAAGTGCAAAATTGGCTTGATGAAAAAGGATGAGCAAGGTTTTAGATTTGATTGCATATTAAAGCAAACCTAAGCTGGTGAAACACTGACATCTTTGGGCAACAAGTCAAGCTGTCCAATTCCATCAGTACCAAGGCTGTTTGTTGCAGGAGCCAATCATGCTGATGAGGATCAAGGTGTGGTGACAAAGGTGATGCGGCAGATGTTGTTTTGCAGTGTCCAGTGGCAATGACCAGGACTGTTTGCCTGTCTCTGTTGTCAGTCTCGCAATTTTTATGGAAGGGGTCTCAGCTGCCAGAAAGCTGTGCAGTATACAGCTTAGTGATGAAATCCACAGTGTGCCTGCACCATGCACTTGATGGTGGTGTGGGCAGGATTACAGTGAGCACAGCAGCGAGGACAGCAGCCAAAGCCAGGCCCCGAGCAAAGTGCCCAGCTCCTTTTCTCAGTGGCTTACCCATAATTGCATCTGGATTTCTTAAATCAATGAATAAACAGACCTGTTGAAGCCTACCCCCAGGGGGTCTGAAAGAAGATCTGCTGGTCCCATCACCCCCGCAGCAGCTGCTGGGAGAGGCTGAATGGAACGAACGGAGCTGCGTGCAGACACGCCGGCCCTCTGCACGCTCTGCCGCTCGCGGCAGCAAGGCTGGCCAGCCGCCCAGCGCGTAAAGGGCAACGCTTCAGCTCATGTAGGCACAAGGTATGGGGCGGATCCGGTGTCGTCCCCAAAGAGGCATCAGGTGGCTGCAAAAGGGGAGGGAAAGACCTGGTACCTCACTCCTCTCCGGGATGGAATGAAGAGATAAATTGGGCTATTACGGAGCTCGCTGCGCTATGTGAGCTCTGGCTGTGGTGACTGTGGGACAAGTGTGAACCCAGGCCCTAGTGCCCCCATGTATGCATCCCATGGCTCTCAGTAGGACTCATGGTCTGCATTTCCCGATCTTCTTGTACACCTCATGAGACATTCTGCCCCCTCTCCTCCACCAGCACATGCTCTATATGGCTCCTGAATAGTCGTGTTCAGGAGCAGCCTAGAGACTATGATACAAAGCCTGCACGGCGCAGGAAAGGCCAGGGACAACACCTTTGTGTTGCAAGGGCAGGATGATGGGTTGAGCCTGGATTCTTAACCAGCAGATCCCTTGGTCACAACAATCCTTCTGGTTAGAAAGTGTTGGCAGGAAGAAGTGGAAGCTGTTCACTAGACCAGACCAGAGATGTGAAAGCACAGGCACATATGGGACCTCAGGTCACAGTAGTGGTCGAACAAGGTCACAGGCACATCATCTGGGAATTAAAATGCTGATTCTTGAAGGGAGTGCTTTGGCAAAGTACCTGGACTAACCACAGGTCAGAGCTGCCCCCAACCATACAGAGTGTGTTGTGATGCTGGCTGGACTCAGGACATAAAAGGGAGGACAGGACCAGGCTGGATGGTGGCATCAGTGCCATCTCCCCCTTTTAGGAAGACTAAAGAAAGCCATCCTATTAGACTGGCTGACCCAGCAGCAAAAGGCAGAGCAGAGATCCAACCTTCAGGCCCTCTCCAGTTAAGCTTCTGGTCTCATTTCTAGAAGCTTGCAGTCTATAATCTTCCTTCTGCCTTCTGCCACCTGCCATGTCAACTCTGACACTTACTTCCATCTCCTCCCACTTAAATCCTGCTAAGTGTCGTTGCTAGGATGGTGACTGAAGTTTCTTAGGAAGGTTAGTGAAGGACCAGTCCTCTGCAATCTCAGGCCAGAGAATATGATAGGGCAGATGAAAGACTGTGTAGTGCCTGTTGCTGCCTCCTCCCACACTGCTTTTTCTTGAGTTTTGACTTTCACTTCAAAGACAAAGCAGGCCGGAGCTTTGATAAAACAAGCACACAAACAAACAAAGCACAAAATATGACCCTGCTCTGAACAAGTGTCCTTCTGAGCACAGGAATAGAAAGAGGTAATGGCGGGGGGATACAGATGGTGGGAATTTGCTACCTTTCATCCTTACTGACATAGGGGCAGGCTGGCCGTGATTGCAGCCCAGCTGCTTGCTTCTAGAGCTCCTAGAGCTGGTTCCTGACGGGAAGACATGCAATGGCTCATGGAGTTTCAGTCATTACCCTTTATTTACTGCATCTGGCATCCCTGAGTGGAGGTGTGTGAACCAGAGAAAAGTGCCTTAGGCAGAGAGATCATAAGAACCGGTTCGATACTTTCCACGCCTTGTAGCTTGGGTTGCAGAGTACCTTGCTACCCATACTATAATTTTAAGTCTCCTTGAGCTGTGTTGGGCTGTCAGTGCCAGTGTTGACCGCAAGATGAGAACTGACCACCGCTAAATCCTGTAACTGTTCTCCAGTGTCCTGGATTTCCCTGCTCACGATCCATCCAAGGTCTGCCTGACAGCCAGCCATGCCGGCCAATGGCCTGGGCTTGCCCATATAGAGGACTGCCTGTTGCTGTGGCTGTGTTTGTGTTTTTCCCTCAGGCTGACGGGCAGCTGGGCATGTTTATAGGCCCTGTGCCTTGGCCCAGCTTTGTGCAAGAGAAGGAGGAAGGGGAATTTGGCCCAGCCCGGGGTGGTGACAGAAGGTGGTCACAGTTGTCACGCAGACTAATTGCACTTCTAACCCCTCTGCGCTGTTTACAAGCTGCCCCACACCGAGGACTTGTGTCTCTGGCTGACCCCTGTGTCTCAGGGTGGAGCAGCACAATGGTCCTGCCCGCACACGGGGCCCTGGTAGCACCTTCTGGGTGTTAACTCAGACCGACTTGTCCCCAGGCCCTTGTCCCCAGCCCTGCTCTGTGCCTGCCTCAGCCGGTTATGCTGGAGGGGGAGATGGAGGCACAGCAAGGACAGCAACATGCTGACATTGCCTGGCACCCGCTGAATCTGCTCTCTCCGAAGCCAAGCAGGAAACAGCGACTGGTTTCACACCCCCTTGTCCTGCCATGGGCAGTTGTTGCGGTTGACACTCTCCCTCGAGAAATTATTTCATCTTCATCTTCAGGACAGTAATTTTTGCAGAGATTGCAGAACACAGGGCTCACATAATCAATGTCCCCAGGAGCATCCTGGGCAGGCTGAACTCCTGACACTCCTTTCTGCAGAGCCTCTCTCTGCTTTACCATACACCTCTCTCTGGAGCTACTGAATAGCTCCCGGCTGCTTAGCCCGCTGTTTCAGTAGGAACTGAAATACATTTAATGTCTTGCACCTTTATGATGTGCTAAGCCCTGTGTCAACTACGGGTCAATTCCCTACAGCTCATGGATGTGGGCAAGTGATGCAGAGACAGGGCTGAAGGAGAGAGAAAGGTGGAGCACAGAGCAAGCAAGGGAAAGAAAAGAAACAGCAGCACACAAGGGAGATCTCTGAAAACACCTCAGGACCTGAAGGAGGGAAGAATCCCGTGGTTAATGCCTTTGTTCAGCATGAGGGATATTAGTCCACAGCAGCAACTTTACCCAGGCCCCATGTACTTGGAGCCACTCTCACCACTGAGCTTGGTTAATCTGGACCCTTGAGCATAGCACACCCGTGACTGCCATGCCTCCCAAATGCACATGTAGCTATACGCAGTAATGTTATGAACCCTGTGCTGGGACAGTCTTGTGTCTTCCTGTGGCCGGATCCACCACATAAACCAGCCGTACAGTGTGTAATTCCAGTGTCCAGTCTGTATTGACTGGTCCAAAGGCACGGAAGTTCACCATCTGCCCACATCGTTCAGTTTCAGGCGTTTGGGCAGGGCTCCCCTCCCTCATACTCATAGTGCTCATAGTGCTTCATAGAAGACGGCAGCACCTTTATCCCACCAGGGTGGCTTATCACTCAGCTAGAAGCTCATGAGAGCGCTCGCGTGAGGAGCAGCTGCTGGCCGGGCACTGCTGGAAGCAGTAGGATGGGCGGCTTCTATTCCCAGTGCTGGGCCTTCTGGTGGCTCTCTGCTTGTCTTTGAAGGTAGCCACTGACAATCTCTGTTTGAGTTTGCTGTTGCTGGGCTACTCACAGGGACTGCCGAAATGGTTGGCCTCTTCTGGGTAATGGAAATCTGGGGATTAAGGGGGAGCCACGATAGGCAGCAGTTCTGACTGGCCCTGAGCAGCCTGCCACCCTCCCACAGGAACCTGGCTGCACAAGGGCACGTCAGGAACTGGATAGGGCTGGCAGAGACCTGGCTGTAACAGGATGCCCCTGTCCTTTCCTTTCCTTCCATCACTCATCTTATGGCACGTGGTGTGCGGGGGCTGCCAGGTGCCAGCAGCTGTAGGAATGATGGGACCTCAGGATGGGAAGGTATTGTTGCTGGGGTGGGGTAGTTTACATTTTTCTCATCTCACCTGCCTCGTTGGATGTCATTGTCCACATTTCAGCACTTGTGTGACTAGCAACCCCCCATCACCAAAAATCAGTTTGGCTCACTGATGAGAAATTTGGACACAGAGCAGAGTCCTGAACTTAGGTCGCCCAGAAGACCCAGTAGAACTTAGAGGCTTGGATGGTGACTGGTCCCAGGAGAAGTGATGGGATGGGGAATTTATCCTCTCACTCAACCTCCCAGATCCTACAATTATTGAAAGGGATAATCTGCTGCACAAGGATCAAGAGTGGGCAGCAGCAGGCTAGGAATCAGAAAGAAGTACAACATTTCTTTGGTTTTAGGGCAGAGTCTTACAACTATAGCTGAAGAATAGTGGAGACCAAAAGATGGCAATACAGTGGAGAAGAAGGTGGCAGAATTCTTTGGCACACAGGCAGCATAAGATTGAGCTGGGCCAGGGAGGTACAAAGGCCTAGGACTGGGATTAAACAGATCAGTGACAGAAATGTGTTCTCCAATAGGGAAGTCTCCAGATGTCCCCACAGAAGTATATTCACAAAAGAGCTGTAAGAATGGTTCAAGGTCTTGGAGCCTTGCTGAAGGAAACGAGGAAAAAAATTATTTGATGGCATGGACCCAAACTTGATTGAATAGGACAGCTGGTTGCTGTCCAGATGGTGACTGGAGTTCTTCCAAAGATCTTCACGATGGTGTCTTCAGATGGATCAGGTGAGACTTCATGAACTGTTGCTTTGCTGAATTCAGATATCCAGCTGGCCCACAGTCCCATGTAATAGCTCCAGCACATGCATAGTCCATTGCTATTAATTAGCTTAAACTACATACCAAACATCTCCTGAGTATCTGAACTATCTACAAAAGATTGTCCTGTGCATCCATTTCTTCAACTGCAGGAACACTTTTTTTCTGACTGTTTATAGGTATCTTGTCTACGTACAGCTTGATCAGTGTTGCATCCGACACCCCCTGGGAGTCTCTGGGATGGCCAGATTCTCTACCGAGGATGTTAATCCACACACCAACACACATCAGTTGGTCTGGGCACAGCAGGAGCTGCCTGGAGGATTCTCCATGGCAGCCCAAAATTCCCATCTGAAGACTCCTGCAGCAATTAGTCAAATGCTTAATTGTGAAGGTGGCTACGAGTTCAGTCAATCGGTTGATCTCAGTCAGCGGCCCCCTGCCTCAGATCAGTCCATTGCCTCATCCATGAAGATGAGTAGCCTCGGAGTTCCTGGAGAGCCAAGGAAATTAGTGGTTTGTGTGTGCTAAGTGTGGAGCCCTGCCACCCAGCTACGCAATAGTTATAACTATAGGAAAAACCTGAGTTTGACACTTGTGACAAATTACACAGCTCTTGCCACACACCAAATATAGGAAGAATGACATAAAAGTCTGTGATGGTCTCATTCTAAAACAGAATCATTTTGCTGTAGCTGAAGAAGGGTTTGTGGGCTGATAATTCATGAAGTCTGGCACAGATATATCTTTACACAACCCCACACATAATTCCCACAGAAGAAAAATGTTTGGGGCACTTCTATTGCTGGAGTTGGGTTCCTTATGAAAGGCTCTGAAAACAACATCTCTCTGCTTAGTCAAAGCAATTTCCTCTGACCAGCTCTGGTAGTTCCTTTCCAGGTCGCTTAATGATTCATTTAATTCATCTTGTTTAAAATAGAGCTGTCTATAGTCATGCTGTTTGGATCTTATATCAGCTGTGTTAAGCACATACCTCCCCAAGAGCCATATAGGCTGTGAATTCCTGATGCTGGGGAAAGCAGGAGCAGCAGTGCCTGTATTGACCCAGGTCCTGTTTCCTGTGTTCTCTTTTTTTTTTTTTTTTTGGCATGGATACTCATTTTTCCAAGTTCTGATACGGATTTTTTTTTTTCTCTTTGATGGTTCTTTTGGCTATTTTCAGCTTGCTATCTGGGGGATGGCTGGGACTGTTGCAGGAGCATTTGTATGTTAAAATTGTGGGGGGGAGAGTAGCAGATCAGGACTAGACTGGATTTCACAGCCCTGCCTTTAAACTTGCAGCTTGCTCTGAGGACAATGGTGTGGGGAAACTGCTATTTTCACATAGGTGATCTTAATCAGATGATAGTAAAGAAGAAAGAGAAATGGGAAACTCTTTGCTAGAGGTGAGTGAGGAACCTTTGCTTACCAAGAAGAAAAGCAGACACCATTTGCAAGACAGGCTCACTTTAGGAAGGATAGTGTTCAGCTCTGTTTTCTGGCTCTTCCATTTACTCCAGGATCTCCTAGGATGCTGGCAGAAATGTTCACACTGATTCAAAGAGCCATTGCTTTGCAACTCTCCCTTGTTAGCCTTAGCTTCATTGCCTTTATTTATTTATTTATTTTGTGTGTGTATGTGGTTTGAACATGTTTTTGCTTCAGTCAAAAATCTGCTTATTGTTTCCTTGCCAGATCATTTTGTTGCAGTGAGGAACCAAAGGCTACTACCTGTCAGCCTGCAGACAAGGCAAGAACTTATGTAAAGACATATTGCTAAGATTAAAAGACTAAAAATCACACTTCAGTATAGCTTGTCAGGCAAGAACTAGCATGCCAGTCATGTCTGGGCCATCACTAAAAATAAGAATTGCTTGCCTGTGTCCAGGGGCTGAAAGGAAGTTTTTTAAGAACAGGTCTGGAGACAGACTTCACGGACTCTCAGATGAGGAAAGAGCTGGATTGTCTTCACCTCCCCACATTTTCTTTCTTTATAGAGCTGCTGAGTAGGCCAACAATTAGGGAAGAGTTGAGTGAATGAATGGCTTCCTGAGGAAGGTCTTCAAAGACACTTTTTTGGGACTGCAGCTTTGCCCAGAAATTCAGTTAGATTAGTATGCAGAGAGGATAAATGGACACGTTTTTTGTCAGTGAGTAAGTTGTACACTGATGAACTCACCATACATGGATCAGGTCTGTGATCTGGACAATTGAGACACCAGAGCTGCTAAATTACTTTCTGTGTGGGCTTGACCTCTGCTGTCTCATCTGTGGCACCACGTAAACCCTCTTAGGAGCTAGCTCCTCTTAAACCCTCACAGGAGCTAGGCCATCCCCATCACACCTCATCAAAAGAGCAATTTCTTCTCCCCATTTAGCTTCAAAGCAAGATCTTTTTTTTTTCTCTTTTCTTTCTTTCTCTCTCTCTCTCTTTCTCTCTCTCTCTCTTTTTCTTTCTCTTTCTCTTCTTTCTTTCTTTCTTTCTTTCTTTCTTTCTTTCTTTTTCTTTCTTTCTTTTTCTTTCTTTCTCTTTCTTTTTCTCTATACCTTCAGGGGGGTCTTTCCAAGCAACCAGCAGCTAGATGGTTACATATTTTTACATCAGCAAAAGAGAAGAAAGTGCTGTGAGCTTTCTTTGTCAAGGAAGAGAGGACAAGGCAGCTCTGGTCTGTCCCTCTCCTGCACGCTCGCCTGACAGAGATCCTGAGGAGCCCGGAATGGCGCTCCCATGGGATTTGTCACAGTGGCTTTTCTTAGGGACTGAGTCAACATAGCTGAAAAGCTCAAACAGCATTAAGATGATGTTCCACTGCAACGCTGTGCCAAAGTTACTCAGCAAAGGATCTTTCCTAAGCAGGTTTTCCATCCCTTCAGATACTGCTGCTTCCCCAGCCCTCTCCACATGTTACCTTTCATCTGGTAAAGCTGTGTTCCTAGTCTCTAGAATTCACAATCTCTTAAAACTTAACTACCAGCGCTGCCCTTAATGCAAAGGCACTTCTGGAAGCTTGCCTTTCCTGGCCTGTGGCCTTCTTCCAATTACAAGCGACGTGTTAATGAGAGGACCATGTATCTAATCACCTAGCCACGGCATTTGCAAAATGCCAGCCAGCACAGTAGCTGGATGCAAAAAATAGGAAACCAGCTAACGTCAGCTAAGACCGCTGGTTGCAGGGTCCTCGGAGAAGCATCATATTCACTGGGAAGCCCAGCTGAGCATGAGGGCCATCAGCTCCTGCCACTGGGTTACGGAGACGGGCCTGGCAGCAGAGGAGCCGGTGGTGTACACGTGGGGGAAAGGTCAGGAGATTGCCGAGGGCTTTTCACTTGTGGGCTGGGCGATGGGAATGGCCGGTGAGTGATGAGTACGAGCAGCTGGCAGAGAAGTTCATCACAAGACAGTCCAGTTAGAGCGCGGGCGCACGGCAGTTTTAATGGTGGACGGGTTTTTTACGATGCACTGAGAACTAGGTGACATAAGGCACATAAATCAAAGTAGCTTCTTGAAACTGAGACAGTCTGAGGCCCTGATGCCCCGAGGCCAGAGCAGCTGAGGTGACACTAGATATTCCCCTGTGTACACGGGCCCTGTTTGTGCCAGCGGGGAGACTGCTCCCTCCTGACCTGGAGGGAAGGAATAAATGTTGTTTTTGAGGAACCAGCTTAGTTACGTATAAATTTTATGGAAACTGAGAGTTTTCTCTGCATGGTGTAAAAAGGCACTATGCTGTATCAGAGAGCACGAAACCTTTGAATTCAAACCAAATATTTAAATATTTGGTTTATATTTATTTTGGGGTTTATTATTAACCTATGATATTGGCTCACTATTATTGGGTTATATTTGCTCCTTCACCTCCATCTGCTTTGGTTTTCTCTATTTCTTATCTCCTTATCTAGTTTCTCTATTCAGTCTGCTCACCTCAGAGAAAGAGAGCATGCAAACGTCTGTCTACCCCAGCGTCTCTCCTCGAATCATTTGAGACTCGTGATCCCTTTCAACCCCTGCCACTCCAAACTTGTCTTTGGCATTAGGGTTTCATTCCCTCGCAAGAGGCATCAGGCAGAGCGAGTACTGATCGCGGGATTGATGTGGGGCCGTTGTCAGGAAGCAGCACGAGCAGGCTGAGAGATAAAGCTCCTGAGAGAAAGGAGGAGGGCATCTCCCAGAGCTTCTCCCAACTTTTCCTCACCCCTTGTGTTTTCTCCAGCAGTCTAACTCAAGGTGGCACAGCTGTGCCTTGACACAAGCGGCCAAACCTCTGGGAGGGAAGCAAGGGGAGGGCTGTCAGGGCCCTGACAGCAGCATCCCACATTCAGAGAGCATGCAGGCACTGGATGCCTGGCAGAGACCTGTTTCTTTCAGTGCTCATGCTGCAAACCAGGAGCCTCGCCGTAGCACAGAGACCGCTCCTGAATACTCTTAGGGAGAAGCTTCAAGGAGATGCAGACTCTAGTGCATGTGCCTCAGGCTCAGTGTCTTGCAGAGCACATGCTAGCGCTTTACCCTCCAAACATTTGTGTTTAGCAAACCGTCTCTCTTGTATCACAGAGAGGACTTGTTTACAAAGCAAACACTGTCAGTCCATTTAATTGGCTCTTTAACATGGCGAGAAATGTTCCCTGGCAGAGAGCTCCCGGGAAACCCTCCAAGCTGTGAAATGGAGAGGTACTTCTACGTAGAGAGGACAAACGAGGCTAGTTCCTCACAACTGAATCATCCCTCTTCGGATGATGGTGAGAGCTCAGGGGTTGTAACAGCCACAGCCACTACAACAGCAATTTTTAACAGTGCGTGGCACAGCAGTGATAGAGAAAGGCAGTTTCCCTGACTTGTTCTGTACAGCAAAATTGATCAAGCCAGGATCTGATTAGCAAGATTGCTGGATTGGCTCCATTTAGGATCCTGGTTGTGGTTGCTTGTGTGTTTGTCAGGTGGGATTGCTGAGACTGGAACCTCCCGTGTCATGACACGTCTTCCCTGCACAGAACGGTCAGAAAAGGGCAACTCGAAAGACAGCAATTTTTTTCTTAAGCATAGGAAAAATATATTTGTACTAGAAAGCATCATTTTGTAGCAAAACAATAATGTTGTTTCACAGCTCTGTGTAACCTTGTTCCTGGAAAAATCCAGTTAAACTGAATCACCATGGCACACCCAAAGCCTGAGGCCCGGCCCTGGACCAACAGCACCCAGGGGCTGCCGCGGGCTAGGTGTGACCAAGGGACGGGGGAACCTGCGGGCAGTGCTCCGGGCAACCTCACCTCGTGCACCTGCAAACACGAGCTGAGAGGGGAGGAGGAAAGGAGCTCAGGCCCAGGACACAGCAGGAGAGGCTAAGAAATGAGGCTGGAGAAAGTTGGTTGACAGAACTATTGCCGAAGTGAGAGGCCAGGGTGAGGGCCCTACGACAATGTGGAAAACTGGATTTAAGAGGGCACGTGGGAGTTAAGAAATCAGTCGAAGCAACTGAGCCCTTGAAAAAGATTCAGCTCTTGCTGCTGACAAACGCATATCCCGTCGGTGATACTGGGAGAGCTGCTCGGCTTCCTCGGCTGGCTTTTAATCATGGCTGCAGTCCCTACAACACGGGTGTGCATATATCGCCCTCCAGTGGCGAACCCTGTGTTTTCCCTAGTGTAAAGCAGTAATAGGACCGGAAGGGAACATGGGGTGCCTGTCGTCCTCAGCCCCAAATACACCACTAGGCAAGGCTTTCATTTTCTGAAGGTACTAATATTTACAGACACAACACGCTTAATTTAAACGTCAGTGTTTGTCTCCCACAGCTTTAGCGTCACTCAGATGTTTCCTCCATTTTATGTGACTAGCGCAGGGCACAGCACAAAGTCACAATACCGGTACTCCCACCGCCCTGTTAATGCACAAATCCATTTACATCGGCCCTGAGAGCGCACCAGTCTGAGCTGCACTGGTTTCATTAATCTGGGTTAACGTTTTCAGTTGCATGTTGCTTGTCCTCCAATTAACTGTCTATGCACCAATAACAACTAAATATACGTTAAACGACTATTACGTTAAATTCAAATAACTAATGTATGTTAAATAACAAAAGTGTAGCTGATACTACTACATTTGAAAATCAAAGTCTCTACTAAAAGAGTAATTCTTCATTTTTAGAATTTTGTCAGCATTTCAGCACTGAGCTTCAAAATTCCATACTAAGGTCTGGCTGAAGATTAACGTTTATATACAGAGCACAAAGACTTACTTCCTCAAGTCAGATTAACAAAAACACACGATCTTGCAATTCTTGGACTCTTTTCCCTCTTGTTCTAGGGACTTCTCAATTAGGCAGTTTACTACAAACAAAATATGTTCCCAGGAATGAAAAAAAAAAAAAAAAACACAACGTAAATCTGACCAGTTTCAACTCATATATCCTTAGAAACTACCAGCATAACGTGCTGCAGATCTTTTTGATGGCAGGAGCAATTCGGTGTTCATATAAAGTGTAGGCTCCAGGCTGCTGTGAACCAATTCCATACCCAACCTGTGGAGCATCGTCACAGCTTTCTCCCCTCTAGTGGCAGGGCTGCTTACAGAGCCCGCCCTCCCTCAGGTCTCCTGGTCAGAACACCATACTCAGAACAAGAGAAGCAGTGTCCGGCACTGCCTTTCTTCTGGGCATCTCACATTTTAAATAGGTCACATCATCTAAGCCATGCCAAAAGACAATATAACTGAAAGAGGTGAAGCTTTTGAATAATTTGGTAATGGAATTCACCGTTACGGACAAGGACTTGAAGGGAAAAACTAACGAAACACAAATAACAAACCATTTTCTCACCTCCTTTCCATCCTATGTACAACCCCACCAGTACAATTAAACTACTCCCTTGGAAGTCCTAGCTATAGCCACATTCATTCAGTGCTACTGAGCAAAGTAAGAGATGGCTCTACACGAGCCAATAGATTTATGGGATTTTAGTCACAATTACAGCCATGAATCAATTTGAAGTGCCACACTTCAGCTGCAGCAAAACTGTTTAACTGTTCTGTTCGCTGATCTGTATGTAAATCAACCTATTTTGGAAAAGAACAATGATGAACAGAAGTTATGGTTGTCAGTTTCTAACAAATTAAAATAAAGCTTTGCAGGATTCTTCCTTAAATAGTTATGGAAATATACTTTATCATAACCAGCACTGGAACTTTCACACCATAAAAATCAAACTTCTCTAACCTTCCTCTACTGACACTCACTAAAGGATTTTGTTTCACTCAAGTGGTAATCATAACACAACTAGAACAGAACATGCTGGCTAACAGAGGCAAGAGAAGTAGTTTCATCTGTACTACCATAAAAAAAACACACCACACACACCAAAAACCTACATGCTATTTCTGGTCTGCCACTTGCTTTTACTAGTAACTATACATGCAAAGATGCAAGGCAGCTTACAGGTAAATTTTACTCCTCCATTTTAAAATCATTTTTGGGACTTACGAAGTAAGTACACTTCCTCTTGGTAGTATAGGTAAGTTCTGGGAAGAAAAGAAAAAGAACCAAACTCACGGCTGAACGCATATCCCCCTAAAAATACTCCCTGCATATCAATCAGGAATACACTAAATGTGAGTGGTAACGTGCCCATTCAAAGTTAAAGCATCGAGATAATTGGTTTGAAGATTCTGCAAGGATCCAAATAATCTTTTTTCCTAAACCCTTTCCTAAAACCTTTTTTTTAGGATTTCCTGAACCCTGAACATCTAG